>NC_080436.1:5403408-6040015 GCF_028018845.1 Melospiza georgiana
CCCTGCCAGCCAGGAGTTACAGGGTTTGTTGTGCTGATGCTCTGAGCACCAACACCAGAGCCTCCCACCCCCGGCCATGCACACCTTGTCCCTTGCTCTGTCTGTAATTCCCCCTCGGGTGCATTCATTTGTCTCACCCCTGGTGTCCCATCCATCTGAATGCCACGTGTGTGATGCTGGTTGTGCACACCTGAGTTTGCTGAGCCTTCCTTTAATTCATGTTGGGATTGTGCTCATGGGGTTGTGATGCTGCCGGGGAATTGTCTTCCTCGGTGTCTTTCCAGCAGCAGGACAGAGAGGCAACATCAATTCTTGCTGGCTGCTTAACAACTAACAAAAATCTGTTCACAAATATAATTTTTTAGACAAATTCCTGCCTTCTTGTTTAAAATGAGCTTTTCAGATTTTTTTTCCTCAAAGCTTAAAGTTTCCTGAGCCATATATCTCTGTGCTAAACCAGAGCCTGTCTTGAAACATTCATTTTCCTCCTATTTTATTCATTTACTAAACTGGCTGGTAAGTGGAGCTTATTAGGAGGTAAGTGAAGCTCATCACTGCCAGCACCAGCAGCGAAGGTGAAACCGATGGGATCAGAGCAAGAATTGATGTAGCCATTTCATGGGTAGGCAGTCAAAGCACTAAATTAAAGTTGAATTGTGAGGAGGGTTGGTGTCCCACCTCGGCGTGTGCCAGATGCCGCACGTTCGCTCGCCTCGGCTCTTCCCCTGCATGCTGCACCCAGGAGATGGCCCCGTGCTGGCCCCCAGGAGGTGTCCCTGTCCCTGTCCCCGCTGCTGGCTGCCTGCTGCTGTTCTGGGTGAGTCTGTGAGTGTGCGGAGAGGCCGAGTGCCGTGCCGGGCCGTGCTGACTCTGTGTTTCATTGTAGGCGTCGGTGTACGACGAGAGCGTTTACAGCGGGAGCCGGCGCTATAGTGCCCCCAGTTCCCGCGCTGTAAGAGCTTTTCTGCTTTTCCCCGCTCTGTCCCTGTCCTCTGCCGGCCTGGGGAGCCTCCCACCTGGGCTGTGGGACAGCCAGGACCTGCTGCTGTAGTGGGAGCACCATTCCAACCAGCTTCCATGGAGCAGTGATCAATGGGAGCTCGTCCTTCTGTGGGACGGGCAATCCGCTCCTACCTCACACAGATAAAGCACCTTGGGAAGGCCATGCATGAAATCCTTTCCCCCCCCTAAGTCTTAATTCTTCCTGTCAAGTACAATTTTGAAAAATAATCAGCCAAAAATTGAAAAATCAGGTCCACACAAGCAGTGTGAAGTGGGAATATATGGGTGGCTTGGTTTTGTTTCTTGGATTTCCCACGAGAATCCATGGAGCAGTGGTGAATGGGAGCTCATCCCTCTGTTGGACTGGGAATCCGCTTCTGCCTCACACAGACAAAACACCTTGGAAAGGCCATACCTGAAATCCATAAGGCCATACATGAAATCCTTTCCCCCCCTAAGTCTTAATCCTTCTTGTCAAGTACAATTTTGAAAAATAATCAGCCAAAAATTGAAAAATCAGTTCCACACAAGCAGTGTGAAGTGAATGATTTTTGGGAATATATGGGTGGCTTGGTTTTGTTTCTTGGATTTCCCACGAGAATCCATGGAGGAGTGATCAATGGGAACTCATCCCTCTGTGGGACAGGGAATTCAGGTCTGCCTCACACTCAGTTTGCAGATAAAACACCTTGGAAAGGCCATACATGAAATCCTTTCCCTCCCTGAGACTTAATTCTTCTTGTCAAAACTGAGAAAAATACAAGTTTGAAAAATAATCAGCCAAAAATTTAAAAATCAGTTCCACACAAGCAGTGTGAAGTAAATGATTTTTGGGAATATATGGGTGGCTTGGTTTTGTTTCTTGGATTTCCCATGAGTTTCCAATGGGAACTCATCCCTCTGTGGGACAGGGAATTCAGGTCTGCCTCATACTCAGTTTGCAGATAAAACAATTTGGAAAGGCCATACATTAAATCCTTTCCCTCCCTGAGACTTAATTCTTCTTGTCAAATACAATTTTGAAAAACAATCAGCCAAAAATTTAAAAATCAGTTCCACATAAGCAGTGTGAAGTGAATGATTTTTGGGAATATATGGGTGGCTTGGTTTTGTTTCTTGGATTTCCCATGAGTTTCCAATGGGAACTCATCCCTCTGTGGGACAGGGAATTCAGGTCTGCCTCATACTCAGTTTGCAGATAAAACAATTTGGAAAGGCCATACATTAAATCCTTTCCCTCCCTGAGACTTAATTCTTCTTGTCAAATACAATTTTGAAAAACAATCAGCCAAAAATTTAAAAATCAGTTCCACATAAGCAGTGTGAAGTGAATGATTTTTGGGAATATATGGCTTGCTTGGTTTTGCCTCTTGGATTTATAGTCAAATATATTTTACAGTCATATGTGTGACAGTGCTTCCAAAATGTGTGTTGATGAGAGTGGAGGGCTCTGTCATGGATGGGGAGCAACAATATAAGGAATGACCATATAAATTGTGTATTTTCAAAAAAGAAACTCCAGAAGTTGGTTTACAGATTAAAAGTCACAAAATGCCTTCATATCTCCTCTGTGGGTGTTTGGGGCAGGCAGTCCATCTGCTGCTGTTGTGTCCACCTGGAAAACAAAAAAGAAAAAAAGTCAATCTCTTTAGATTTTTCAGTCCTCCTCTGTGAGCCCTCTGCTTATTCTGCCTCTCATAGCAGAACCCAACCAACCAAGAGAACCCCAGCAAACAAACAGCCACCTTCTAAGGCCATAAGAGTGAAAAACCTTGAGGCAGAGCAGTGATGTTAACTTTAAACATCATATTTTTATTAGCTTGGAGGAGGAAACACTTTGAAGAATGCTTTCTAAGCACTTGTTGGTCCTTCAAGGGCTGTGCCAGCCTCCTGCCTGCCTGCTGATTCACAGCTGTGAGAAATCATTTACAGCAAATTTTTCAGCCCAAAACCTCTTTGCAAGTCTTTCAGGGGCTGTCACAGTGGCATGAAGACTGAAACCCTGGTGCTTTCCCCTCCCTCCATCCTCATCCCCATCCCATCCTGAGCCACAGGTGTTTATTTGTGTGTAACCCAGCCTTTCCAGTTGCTGGAGTAATGAGAGACTTGGAGCAGGAGGGGTTTGCCCCAGAGGCAGTGACCTTGTCACAGCACCTGTGGTTGCTTTAATGCCTCTGAACCTGAGAGGGAGTGTCACCTCTGCTGGCTGTTCCCAAAAATGTTTTTGGAAGGGCAGGTGGATGCAGGGGGTGAGGCTGAAAGTGGCCTTGCTTGGTCACAGCCACTTCCACAGTCAGCCCTGCAATGCACAGGGAGCAGCTGTGGGATAAATAGGGCCTGGAAACATTAATATGGGGCTCATCAGTACTTAGAGCTTTTTCCCTGTCACACATTTCAAATTTATTCTAAACCCTTCTTTTGTTAGGCATAAAACACTGCAGTGGCCAAACAGAACCTGTGTTTTTACTTCAGTGCTTTTTGCCTTTGATTTAGGAATTATTGTGTGACTGGCAGTAGTTGGAAACAGCGTGCAGCAGAGTTTTATAACCTCTGAAATGAAGATCAGGTGCACAAAGCCAGTGTTAGACACAGAATCCCAGAATGGTTGGGGTTGGAAGGGACATCAAAGGCCACCTGGGCAGGGTCACCTTCCCCTCTCCAGGGTGCTCCAAGCCCTGCCCAGCACTGACCATTCCAGGGATCCAGGGGCAGCCCCAGCTGCTCTGGACACTGTGCCAGGCCCTCCCTCAGGGTGCATCCAAGGGCACTGCCCTGCCCATGGGCTCATTGAGGGCTGTGCACCCTGCACTGGATGTTTTGTGGGCTGACCCTGTGCTTCTGCTCTGGCTGGGGTTGTTTCCAGCTTACCCTCTCACCATTCATTAGTGCTGCAAGCTTAATTTGTGGGTGATGCTGTGCTGCTGTGACTAATGGTGATGGAGCAGCCCTGCAGTGGCCTGGCTGCTCCTGTAGTGACTTAATAAAAAAAGCCCTGAAAAAACCCACAGCATCTCCAAAGCATAATAATTCTTCAGATTTCTGTGTGTTATTTCTGAGTCCTAATCACCTCTGAAATAAACTCATTGTTTCCAGGGTAAGTTCTAGTTCTGTTTCCCTGATGCTTTAAACTTTTATTTCCCTGCTCCATGTCCACTGCATTAAAACCTCTGGAAATAAAAGAGCATGGACACATTCTTTGTCCTTGTCAGCAACCAGCCAGCCCTGCCCTGCATCTTTGCTCAAATGTTTCCTTTCAAAAAAAGCTACAAGACTTTCTTTGGCAGGAGATGAGGACTGCAGGTGCTGGAAAACCAGGAGAGAGACTCAGTCTCTGAGCTGGGCTCAGTTTTTACTTTAATCCCCACATAGGTGGATGTTTCTTCCTTTGGCCTGCAGAGCATGAGTTCATTTTATATGTGCACAATGTTGGGAACATGGGAAAATGATTCGCCAGAGCTCTTGGAAAGTAGTAGGATGGAGGCTTTTGTAGAGAAACTGAATTGTTTACTTGTCACTGGTACCTGAAGAGATAGAAATAAATGATTAGTATTCTAAGAATTGAGTCAAATCTCTACTTGAACTGCCAGTGGAATTACTGCTTGCCTTGATTTTCAAATTAACAATTCTCTGTTTTTCACTGCTGTTCCTTTGTCCAGCTGCATGTCACCATCTCTTGAACTGATTTCAGATGTGATGCTCCACATCCTCTCCTGCTTCCCTTGCCAGTTCTAATGGCTCTCTCTTTTCTCTGCCTGCTGTTCCTGGATTTCCTGCTGCAGCCCTCTGAGTACAGCTGCTACCTTGGGTCGGGATCCCGGGCATCCTCCAGAGCCAGCTCTGCTCGGGCCAGTCCAGTGGTGAGCTCCTCTCTTTCTCTTTGCCCTTTGTTTCATTCCTCTCTCCTTCAAGGTCCTTTTTTTGTGCAGAGAGGTCACTGTCTCTGAGTAATCCTCAAGGGATGTATTATTTGCTTAAAAGTGCTGTCACACTTCTCCTGTAATCTGCCTAAATGTTTGGAACCTCAGAGTGAAAAATTCTCTAGTAGTAGCAATGGCAGCAGCTATAAAATTCCAGAAAGATTTCTACAGAAATTTCAGCTATAAAATTTTATCTGCAACCTGGTAGTCCATAAAACAGCAGGAAGATTTTTTTTTTTAGTGATTCAGGTACACCTACCTCAGGCATTTCCCTTAATGGCACTGTTAAATAGTAACCACTCGTCACTTATCTGAGCATGAATCCTCTAAATATCAGGGCTTGTATCCCTGGATTTATAAATGCAGTGATGAAGAAAATTAGTTAAAGGTGTTTCTGTGAGTTTCTTAGGGTGTTAATTGGACTTTCTGGGCAGTGCTTAAGACAAAGAAACCAAAGGAGGAATTACAGAACTGAAGTGATTCCTATGCAGATGCATGTTAAGACAAAGAAACCAGACGAGAAATTGCAAAACTGAAGTGATTTCTATGCAGATGCATGTTTGGACTCTCATGCACTTTGGACTCTCATGACAGTGCTGTGTTTGCTTTAAATGGAGAAAAAAGCCCAGCGAGGTTATTGTGGAAAAAACTGGGATGTTGATGGGAGTGCTGTGTCTCCTTCTGGGGAGCAGGAAACCCTAAATCTCCTGCAGCATTCAAGCAGTTCAGTTTCTGTCCAGTGAGCAGAATTTTGGTGCAGAGCTGCAGGGCTCTCCAGAGGTTGGATTTGATCATTTTGTGGGACTGCAGAGTGCCAGGCGCTGCAGTCTTTAGCAGGGTGAAGTTCTAGAGGGATAAAGAGCACCCAGCACAAGCTGTGGCTGAGCAATGCTCAAGTCTAATGATGCCTCAGGTTTTAACTTTTATATTTTTCACGTTCTGTGCTACTTTAGTGTGTGGGTCTGAGCTTCACATTAGGGGTTGGTGAGCTCTCTGCACAGAGCAGGGAGACAAAACAATTCCTTCTCCAGCTGGGGACCAAGGACAAATGATGCAAACCTCAGGCCCAAGAGCACAAACAACATGGGCTGAAGAGAGAAAAAACAAGCAGGATGGGACTTCATAATCTAAAGCTGTAATTGGACAATTAACTCCAATATGCAAATGAAGCAGAACTTATAAAACTATGAGACTCTGTGACCAGTTATTCATTTGTGACCATTTGGGTTCACCGTGGGTACAGCCCTGGCTGGGCTCTTGTGCTGCCCAAGGTGGATCCATTGAGGCCTTTTAATAAATCCCTGCTTTATTCTTTAGCTCTGTCCAGCCTCTGCTCCAGGTCAGCCTTCATAGGGCATCACTAAAGGCTTGTCCACCCCCTGCTTTTAGGGGGTTTCTGTTCCTCTCTGTGGCTGTTTCCAGCTCTGGGTATTTCTGAATTATTTCCAAGCATGGGGACAGCTGCTGAGTGCTCTAGGATGTCTGGTAGAGGAAACATGCAGCTTACAGTAAACCAAAATATAACAACATTAATTTGCCACAGAGAATGAGTTTTGGAGTCTGCCATTTGAGAACTGATACAACAGAGCTGTGTGCTCTGAAGTTTTGGTGTTCTAAGGGTACATTAACTTTTTAAAATTGTTAAAAAACCGAGGGATTTTCATTGGATACTGTATGGCAGCTGGTGAGCTATAAATAAATCAGTGTTTTAATTAGCCCCTGAACCTGAGTCCCTGAGCTATGAGTCCTTGCAGAATATAACTTACATTAGTAATACATCTTAAATGGCTTTGCAAACTGCATTTCAATTACCCCCAAAGCAAGAACTAACCAGAATAAACAGGGATTCCATGACAGCTCTGTCAGGGCAATAAGAACTGGGTACCCACACAGTGCACTTGGTGTTTTCTGTGTGCCGGCTGAGTCACTTCTGCAAGCTCCTCGCAGGAATCACAGGATGCAGGGGAGGGTTTGGGCTTTAAATCCCCTGCTTACACTTTGGCCCCGTGGTATGCAAGTGGCTGGAGATGCTGTGCTGAGTCAGCACCAAGCTGAATCTGCTCAGCAGGGAGACAGCAGGCACTCCTTAAATCACCTTTCTTTGGTTTAATTAGTGGTTTATTGCCTGCTGTGAAGAGCTTCCCTTATCTCTGTCACCTTGAAGAAGAGCAGAGTTAATGCCATAGTGAGTCCAGCTGATCCTAAAAGTTCTCATTGCTACACAGGGTCAATCCAGCAGCACTTTGTGATGATAATATTTTTTTTCCTGCATTAAACAGACATTGCTTTTCCTGTAACTCAGGGGGAGGGATCACTTTTACTGACAAGATTCAAAGTGTTCTTGTGGAGTTTTCAGTCAGGTACTTGAGAGTGGAGAATGATTCCATGGAACTTTCTAAATTAAAGCATACAACAGCTTGTCCCTGCAGCTCTGAAATTTTTTGCTCAGAGTTTTGTTTCCCCCTCCTATCACTGTTCAGTGAGCAGTGAGCAAAAAGCAGCAGTAGTTTTCCTGCAGTGGTTTTCCTGCTGTGCACAGCTTTGCTAGCTCTGTTCTCATTTGTGTTACCATGTTGGTGATACAGTCAAAGGCAGGAAGATGCTTCAACACAATGTGTGAATATTTGGCTTTGTAGTTATTTTAGGAATTCACTATATCTGAAAGAAGTTTGCTGTTTGTTTATTTTCCCTTAACATTTTTCATGTTATCCCACTGGTAATTATCTGCTGTCCTTGCAGTTACTGCAGATATGCAAATATGTTGTTTAATATTAAACCATCCTCACAGAAACTACAAATCTTAACACTACTGAGAGCAAACATCAGACATTTCTGTACAGATGGGCCTGAGCTCTCAACATGTTTTGGCAGAGCTGGACTTTTGATATGAATTGCAGGAGTTTTTGTTATTTTTCTTTTCTAAATCAAGAAGCTACTAGTGAAAAGCAATTATTTCTAAATCTGGAACAGGCTCAGTAGTATTTGTGTGAAGGCTCTCTAGGGCAAGGCAGGTGAAACAAGAGGAGAGGGCTGTGCTGAGATGATGATGATGATGATGATGATGATGGTTCATCCTGGCTTGTGGAGGCTCAGGCAGCAGCACAAGCACTGAGAGTTCAGCCGGAGCACACACAGAGCTGTGGAATATCCTGAGCTGGAAGGGACCCACAGGGATCATCACTCCAAGCCCTGCACAGACCCCCAACAATCCCACCCTGTGCATCCCTGGGAGTGTTATCCACTGGGGCTGTGCCCATTCCTTGGGGAACCTGGGCAGTGTCCAGCACCCTCTGGGGGGAGAGCCTTTTCCTAAAATCCAGCCTAAACATCCCCTGACACAGCTCCAGCCATGTCCTGGACCCAGAGGAATCACAGGGAGCAGAGATTGGAGCTGCCCCCGGGATGGAAGGTGCCAGCCATGCTGAGCTCTGCCCTCAGTCTCCTCTGCTCCAGCTGAACAATCCAGCTGCCCTCAGCTGCTCCTTGTGTGGCCCCTCCAGCCCCATCCCCATCCTCTGTCCCTCCTTTGGAGGCTCCCTGACAGCTTTAAATCTTATCTAAAGCTGCCCCAGCCCAGAGCTGACAGGACAATGCCCTCCCTGGCCTGGCTGGCACTGCTGGGGTGATCCCCCAGGACAGGGATGTCCCTCCTGGCTCCAGGCACTGCTGGCTCAGATCCAGCTGGCCACGGACCAGCACTGCCAGATCCCTGCTGCCCTCTCAGTCCCCAGGGTGTCCCTGCCTCCAGGGCAAACCCAGTGCCCAGCTGTGAACACCTCTGCTCACTGGCAGGCACTTGGAGAAAGAAGATGGAGGCACTGAAAGAAGATGAAGGACTTAATTGTGGTGGAGACACTTAGGAAGCTTTGCCTTCTCTTTGGATAGGGTAGATTGTATCCTAGCCCTGCCTCTGACAGCCTGCATGTGCTTTGGGATAGGGTAGGTTGTATCCTAGCCCTGCCTCTGACAGCCTGCATGTGCTTTGGGATAGGGTAGGTTGTATCCTAGCCCTGCATTGAGAGTCTGGATGTGCTTTGGGATAGGGCAGGTTGTGTCCTAACCTTCCCTCTGACAGTCTACATGTGCTTTGGGATCCTTTGCATAGGGCAGGTTGTATCCTAGCCCTGCCTCTGACAGTGTGGATGTGCTTTGGGATAGGGTAGTTGTATCCTAGCCTTCCCTCTGACAGTGTGGATGTGCTTTGGGATAGGGTAGTTGTATCCTAGCCCTGCATTGAGAGTCTGGATGTGCTTTGGGATCCTTTGGATAGGGCAGGTTGTATCCTAGCCCTGCCTCTGACAGTGTGGATGTGCTTTGGGATAGGGTAGTTGTATCCTAGCCTTCCCTCTCAGTCTGGATGTGCTTTGGGACCCTCTGGATAGGGGAGGCTGTATCCTAGCCCTGCCTGTGACAGTCTGCATGTGCTTTGGGCCCCTCTGGAGTGAGGATTTGCTGCAGTGCTAACTTGCATTTCTGGCACTGATAAGTTTGTTTAGGCAGTGACGTTTGGCATAGCACTCATTCCTGAGAGAGGATCCTTCTCACAAGCCCTCCTCAGACCTGACAGATCTCAGCAGTGGTTTTCCCCTGCTGGCTGCTGCTAATTGCTGGAGTTCAGGTGGCTCTCAGAGAAGCAGCAGGAGTTCCAGCTGATCAGACTGGTAAGATGGGAGTATTTGGAGGGGTTGCACTGACTGCAGTGCCTCTTTCCTTCTTCTTAATTCCAGGTTTTGTAGATGCCATGCTGTGTTAAGCTCTAGCCTAACAATTTTTTCTCTGCTGTGGGCCACATTTCCATTGCAAGCTGTGCTGTGCTACTTGAAGGGCAGGAAATGATCTTAATTTGATTTGTGACCGAAAATCCCCTTTGCTTTTGTGAGGAAGTTGAGCTAAGTGCAAGATGTGAGCTGGAGCAGGGACAGCCACAGTTCTGAACACTGAAACTGTTCTGATACCTGAGCAGAGAACATGGCACAGGCAGAGGAATTCCAGGCTTCCCTTCCCTGATTGTTCAGGAGCCTGGAAGCTGGAAACTGTGCCTCAGTCCTGGTCTTTCACTGAATTTAAGATCCCTGTACTTGCAGTAGGTGTTTGGTTGGATGCTCTGTGGCAGTGCTGCAGGAACTCATTTTGGATATTCCACTGGTGGCAAAGAGTTTCACCCTAAAAGGGTTTTAACCCTTTTAATCCGTGGAAAACAGGCACTTTGGCCATATAAAGGCTTGTGGGGTGATCTTGCTCGTGTTGTGTTTCCAGCTGTGGTGAGCTCTGGTATTGCTGACATTTCTGTAATGTGCCTCTGGATTTGTTCTGAAATTGCTGTCAGAGGAGGCTGAACTCTGATCCCACTGCACCTACTTTGCAGAGAGCAGCCAAAACAAAGATATGCATGCTGGAGTTCCTTGGAAAATTACTTCCTTTTCCTGCTTTTTTATGGACTGAAGTACAAATTGCCCCAGTTGTTGGTGGAGAGCGAGATAATCTATGATTAGAGACAGACCCATGTGCAAATTGAAATGGTAGTGTTATGTAAATTAAAGGTACCATTAGGTGAATCCCTCTTTAAATCTCCTTTTCTGGCAAGTATTCTGTCAGTCCTTTATGTTTGTGTGTGGAAAAGCCCCCAAGCCAGGATATTTTTATGAAGGGCTGTGCTGAGTGCACGTGAAGGTGGAGAAGTTCTTCTCAGCCCATTTAACAATTGCAGTGTTCTTGATTGAATGCTAATACAGAATCAAGTGTTTGGGGCAAGAATTCTGTACAACTTCAAATAAACATAAACATTTCTCTCCTGACCTTTCTCTGTTTCATTTATTGCTGAATCAACTGCCAGAGGGCTTGGGGAAAAGCTGGAAACCTGGAGGTCCCTCTGGTGGCTGATTCCTTTAGGAAAAATTTATCTTTTTTAAAGGTACTGTGAATGCATTAATCCAAATATGAGCACGATGAAAGCTGTATAAAATATTCATCTAAAGTAGCTTTCTCTCTTTCTACAAGATAGATTTTGGTGTATCGCTGCCATGTAACCATAAAATTAAATGCTGCTTCTTTCAGCCTGGCTTTTTGCTTAGAAAACTAGTGTAGCAGGAGGCAGCTGTGTAATGTAAGGATGTTATTTTGGTGTGAAGAACTGGCTTTTCTTGAAATTGATTGAGTTTTTAAGTGTTAATATTTAAAAGAATTGTTAGGGATAGTTGCTGGTTTTGAGGAGAAACTACTCTGAGTATGACATTCATGGCACTGAGTGGATGAAGATGAAATCTTGCTTGTTTCCTTAACCAGCTCAATTTTAGATGTTACTTAATAGCTTTCATTATTAGAGATTATGCTCCATCAGAGTCATTATTTAAGACAGTTTTGCAATAAAGGTGTAGCAGGCTTCACAGGTGTGGCTAGGAATGCTCTGAGTAGAAACACTCACTGCAGTCATGTCTCTCACCACGTTGTCTTCAACATTCCCCTTTGTAAATGCAAGCTTCTGTTTGACTCATGTGATGAGTCAAATATATTTTATTTTATTTTATTTTATTTTATTTTATTTTATTTTATTTTATTTTATTTTATTTTATTTTATTTTATTTTATTTTATTTTATTCCATTTTATTCCATTTTATTCCATTTTATTCAATTTTATTCCATTTTATTCCATTTTATTTTATTCCATTTTATTCCATTTTATTTTATTCCATTTTATTCCATTTTATTCTATTTTCCTCATATGATGCATCATTAAAACAATATCAATATTTGCTCCCTTCTTTATTTTGCTAAAAACTGACATTGCACTTTGTTCCAGAAAATAGAGGCCATTGTGCAGATGGCTGAAGGAGCATAAATATTTTGAGTTGTGCCCTGTAGGACAGATTTTGCAAAGGCTGTACACAGATTTCCGGAGGTACATGTGTGTGGACACACAAATCTTTTGTCACCTGCCTTTATTGACACTGCCACAGCTGTCCTGATAAACAACAACACCACAGTGTTTGGCCAGGCTAGAAGGCTGCCAAATCCAGCACTTGGAGCTGTCTGGCATGAAAATAAAAAGCTGTTTGCACAATTCAGTCCATCTTGTTCATTGTGTCTGAGCTTAATTGTCTGCCTTCATTAATGACCCTCTCTTATTGCCTCCAAATTCAGAGATTTGAGGGGTATTTCCTAAAGATTTTATGTGTTCAGAATCTTTGCAAGTTTAGATCTAGTGCTTTAAGTCTGGCTTATTTTACTTTGAAGCCTCAGCCTTAAGTTTTCTTAATGCTAATTCACAGGGAATTTTAGCTGTGAGATGTCAGTGTAAGGAGCTGATTTGTAACACGGTTCTGAGATTTTTTTTAATAGGGTAACATAGATAAATTGATGAATAATGAGTGAGATTATCCCCATATTGTTCTATAAAATAAAAGAAAAAAATCTCCAAACAACTGTGCCAAATGTGGACTGATTAGGAAGAGATGTGGGTTTTGAGTGTGTTTTCAATGGAAATTATCAACTTAACCTCAATTATGCCCTGCCTTCCCCTTAATCAGCTCTGTCCTGATTGTTTTTCCAGTAGTTTCAAAAACACTATTCCCTTTACCAATTAGGCTCTTCTTGCTCTGGATAAGACATCAATTTTTCTAGGAGTCTTTTGGGAAACCAACTTGACTGTGCTGAATGTCCCAAGAAGAATTCAGGTTTTGTTGAGTTCTGCTGAGTTTTTAATTTCATTGAATCCTTTTTACACTTAGTTCCATTTTAGATGGAGATGTTCTGTAACTTTTAAACCCTTCAGCTGTCTGCATCCATGGTAATTTTCTGTCCTCCTAAATGCTGCTTTCTCACTGTTTGGGTTCTTCTAGACTAGTTTTGGTACAGGATCTCTCTTGTAAATCAGCAAATTGCAGTGAAATACTGAAACCCTAAAAGAGCCATTTATTTAGACTTTGGATTGATCCCTGATTTTTGATTTGAGGGTCAGTTTTGTAGTCTAGGGTCTTTGCAGTCCCTGTTTGTCTTGAGAGGGGAATATTAACCACAGGTTTGAAGCTTTAGATTTCAAGTCTAACTTGGTACCTTGCTTTTTGGGATGGGGATGATGTGGTGGCATTTCTGTACATTACTGCTTTCTCTTACTCTTATTGATTCTATTAATAATTCCTTCTCAACCTCTCTTTTACAGATTGAGGAAAGGCCAGAAAAAGACTTTGAGAAGGTAAGAAGGATCTTATCAATTATTCTGACAATAGTGCTTTGTTCATTCTTTTCCATGGGTGCAGCTTGCCACGAGTGCACAGAAATCTCCAATAAAATCCATTGTGAGGCAAAAATTGGAATTTCTGGAGCCTTCTGCTGCGTTTTTGAAGATGAACTTTTCAGCCCCTGCTTACTCAATGTTAAGTAGCTGACCTTCAACAGCAGTTGGCTGAAACTGCTTTAGGCTAAGCCACACAAACACTGTGTGTGTTTATTAGATCTTAATTATGAGACCTAAGTTATTTATGTAAAAATAAATAAACCATCATCATAAAAGAGGAGGCTGCTGCATTAACCCTGAGTACAGTCAAACAGTTCATGTGGCCACTGCTGCAGAGTAAATAAATATCCATGAAAGAGAGGAGCTTCCACAGCTTCCACAGAATGTATTATTGCAAGTTTTGAAAATGTCTGGCAGGCTGATACAAGCCCCTAAAGACTTTCTCCAATTAAGAATTAACAGTTAGAAGATAAATTATGCAAACTCCTATTGCAGTCTTATTTAAATACTTCTGATCCGCTTTTTCTCATTATTTTCCCTTGTTAAATCTTGATTTTGATTTTTTTTACTTCTTGGAAAGTTTGATTTTAATCAGAAGCGCATCGTTTAGAAGTGCAAAGATTGGTATAAAAAAAGAAAAGGGGAAAGCTACAAACCCATAATTTATGTGGAAAAGTGAGTTCTGAGCAGTTTATGTGTGTGTGATTGTAGGGAGCACGAACTGTCTCAAGTTTGTCAGCAGCTACCTTGGCCTCTCTGGGAGGCACTTCTTCACGGAGGGGCAGTGGGGACACGTCCATCTCAGCTGACACAGAGGCTTCCATCAGGGAAATCAAGGTGAGGAGTGCTCATCCCAGAATAAACCAGGGAATGTCCTTCAGGGGCAGTGAGTGGGCTGCTGGAAGGAGAAGCTGTGCTGGAGATGCGTCTCAGATGGGCCCTCCCAGCCTGGAGCAGGGAATGGGAGGAGGGTGGGGATAACACAGAGGAGAGGGCCTGGCACAGAGGGTGATCAGCACTGAAAGGGACAGAGGAGGGCTGGGACTGCTGGAGCCTTTGTACCTGGGTCTGTGCCTCATCCTTAACGCTGCAGATTCTGTTTTTTTCCAGCCAAGAGAATCAGAATTAGCCCAAACCCCTGACCACGAAATCTGGTGGTGTGGCAAGGCCTCAGCTTAGGCTCAGAGCCCTTGAGGAGTGTGGCAGAGGTGTTGGGAGCAGCACCTCGAGCCCTGCTGGTTCCCTGCCAGCTGCACCCTGCCCTTAGTGCTGTCACTGACCTTTGTCACCTCCCTCAGGACATCTATGAGCTAAAGGACCAGATTCAGGATGTAGAAGGCAAATACATGCAGGGGCTGAAAGAGCTGAAGGTACTGAGTGCTGTGTGAGCATTAACCCAGAGCTGCCCCTGCATGCTGTTCTCCTGGGAACCCAACTGGGTGCAGAGTGTCCCAATAACTGTGGCAGATTGTTCTGACTGGGGGGCTGTGGTGGGAAATGCTTCCAAGTGCTCCCTGAAAGGCTCCTGGTTGCCACTGCACGTGTTCTTTGCTGGTTTGCATCGTTTTTCTAGCAAATTAAAATTATTTGGGGTTTTTGAATATAGTTTCCTAATCCAGGAAATGATATAAAATATAAAATATATATAGCAAATTATAAAATATATATAAATAATATCTATAAATAAAATATATAAAAATAAATATATATGTAAAAATAAAATGTATATAGCAAATTATAAAGTATATATAAATAAAAATATATAAATAAAAATATATATAAATAAAATGTATATAGCAAATATACTATATAATATATGTATAGCAAATAATATCTATAAATAATATATATAAATAAAATATATAAAAATAAATATATATATATAAACATAAAATGTATATAGCAAATATACTATAAAATATATATAGCAAATTATAAAATATATAAAAATAAATATATAGACATAAAATATATAAATAAAAATATAGAAATAAATAAATTGTATATATCAAATATACTACATAATATATATAGCAAATTATAAAATATATAAATAAAAATATAAAAATAAAATATATATAAATAAAATACATATGTATAAATAAATATATATATAAATAAAATGTATATAGCAAATATACTATATAAAATATATATAGCAAATTAAAATTATTTGGTGTTTTTCTAATACAGTTTCCTAATCCAGGAAACTATATAAAATATAAAATATATATAGCAAATTATAAAATATCTATAAATAATATTTATAAATAAAATATATAAAAATAAATATATATGTAAAAATAAAATGTGTATAGCAAATATACTATATAAAATATATATAGCAAATTATAAAGTATATATAAATAAAATATATAAATAAAATAAATATAAATAAAATGTATATAGCAAATATACTATATAATATATGTATAGCAAATTATAAAATATCTATAAATAATATATATAAATAAAATATATAAAAATAAATATATATATAAAAACATAAAATGTATATAGCAAATATACTATATAAAATATATATAGCAAATTAAAATTATTTGGCTTTTTTTAATATAGTTTCCTAATCCAGTATTGGGAGATGAACTAGAACTCATCTCCTACAGTACTAAAAACAAATATGAGTTTAGAACCTTGTCTGTTTTTATTTTTATAAGGCCATGTGAGGTCTCATTCTGGTTTCCCCTTAAACAATTCTTGCAACAAAACTCCATTTATCAAAGCCACTTCATTTAACATGAAGAAGGAATGGTGAAGCTCTTACTGCTTCTATGAAGCCATAAATGCATTTTGTATAAACAAAATTTTATTTTGTTTATAAATACAACATAAATACAACAACCAACTTGTACATCCATGTTCTACCCATCTCCTAAGTGAGCAGTGACACAAGCTGTGGCTTTTTGGAAAAGGCAAATAGATAAATTCAACATTTGCCAGCATTAATTGCTGATTGTGTCATCAGCTCAGTGCTGACAGATGAAGGTGTTGCCATTTTAAGTGAGTTTTATGAAAGCAGCAGTAGTTAATCCCTTTTTGGTAAAATTTTGGTTTTCTTTGTGGTCACTGAGTAGCAGATAAAGCAAAATAATCACACTGCATAAAAATATTCAATCCATGTCCCTCAGACTGCCTTTTGGGGTGATTTGGACCTAAGCTGCACTGTTTGATGCTAAGACACCAAAAACATTGCATGCTGAAGGAGTGGAGCAGAACTTCTCTAACTTCTTCCTTGCATATACTTCCTTTCCAGCTCCTTTCTGAGCTTTCCAAATCCTAGTGCCTTTCCTGTGCTTGCCATTTCTCATCTGGAGCTGGAAAGTGCCCCAGAACACAGTCAAACATTTGGAACTGGACAAATTCATTTCTTAAAAGAGAAATTATCTCATTTGTTAATAGAAATGTCAGTTAAACTGATTTAGATTTTGCCACTGTCATTCTTAGTTCTGTTATCAGCTGGAAAAGGAAGTATATGAAACTCACCCATACTTCAGTTGAAATAATTAAAATTACACAAGTTCCATGAGAAATTGTTTGATCTGTAAACTAAAATGTTGACACGTGTGTTCTCCTTGTTTGCACATTTACACTCCTTTGTTTACGTGACTCTTTGTTTCTATAACTCTTATTTCTTTATTAAAATCAAGTAGGGCAAAGTTTGCATAAATGAAAAATTATGCTAATCTTTATTTGTTGTTATAAATGTCTCAGTATCTTATATTCAGGTCAAGCTGGCAGAAGGGGTTTTCTGGATACAGGGAATTGTATCTTAGAGAGTAAATTTGTAGAGAAGGGATGTGATGTGGGAAATGACACATCAGGCCACAAAAGCTGCACCTTTCTCTGTCACAGTGAATCCTGAGTCAGTATTGAGGATTCCCACATTGCAAGGATCTCTGACATTACTGTGAAGTGGCCGTCAAGCTGCCTGAATTTCAGGCTCAAATCATCCAAAGTGATTTTAATCAAGGCCAGTTCACCTTTAAAAATAAAAAAAAAAAAAAACAAAAAAAACAAAAAAAACAAGAAAACCAACTTGCCATCTTGAGCAGCAGCTTAGAGCTGCCAATGTGCAGGGGCAGGGGGAGGAGGGAGAAGGAGGGAGAGCAGGAAGGCAGGAGCTGCCGCAGCAGAGCTCAGGAAGCGCTGGATCCGTGCTGAGGTAAGGCTGCTTGCTTGGCAGCACAACCCTGATGGGGACTGGGCAGGTTTTCCTCACCTTGGCACAGCTGGGAGCCTCCAGCACAGGATTTTGTGCTGCTTTCCTGGGCAAATTTTGGTGCTTTATTTCCTCACTGAAGGTCTTGGTTGGCAAAGTGTCCTCCTTTATTTCTGACTCTGACCGAGCTGCTTTTTCCCTGCAGGACTCTCTGGCTGAAGTTGAGGAGAAATACAAGAAGGCTATGGTGTCAAATGCTCAGCTGGACAATGAGAAAACCAATTTCATGTACCAAGTGGACACCCTGAAGGATGCACTCCTAGAGTTAGAGGAGCAGCTGGCAGAATCCAGGAGGCAATATGAAGAGAAAAGTAAAGTATGTAAAGAGCTCTGGCATGGGGAAAAAACAGGGAGAGATTTGGAGGGGGGTAGAGATCTTTGGGAGGAGGCAGCTAAATTATTATTCAATATTTTGCATTACTGGTTTAATTAGTATTAAGTGAAATACCAATTTGTGGTCATACAAATGAGAATTTTCCCTAAGCCATTTCTGAAGAAGGGGAGAAAGGTTCTGGCTGGTAAAGGCTATATTGATATTATCACATCTCCTTTTATATTCCATCTCCAAAGTAAATTCATGGGGTTTGTCCATAGGGATTTCTGGAGCAGTTTTGCACACAAAGGTGCTGTCTCCAAGCAGCCTGTTGGGAGGGTTGTGCAGTTCAGAGGTGGTTAAATGTTGAATTAAGTTTTACATTAATTCAGCAGCTGGCAGTGATTTGGCGTTAAATAATAAAACTGAGGCTTACGTTTTCAGAACTGCCTTCTTGTAGCTTGGGGCATTTCACTACACTCCACTTCAAAACACAGTTCCTGAAAGATACTGTGTGGTTTTTTCTCTTTTTATTTAAAAGTCCAGCTAACTTTCAGTTCATGGCCATGTGGGAAGAGTGGGTTAAATTGCCACCCATTCATCTATGCAGTCTGAAGGAGTGGAGTGTAAAAGCTCTTCAGCCTGCTGCTCAGCTTGTGAAATGGGCTAAATGATGTCTGCCACTTCTATATTTGGTGCAATAATAGCATCTTGGAAAAAGGACAAACTCGTTAAAAATTGCACTCTTGTGGGATTGTGATTAGAGGGATATTCATGAATTACATTGCAGTAAGCATTTTCTTTGTGTTTGGGCTTATTTTCCTCTTTTTGATGGGATGCTATTTTTGATTAATATTAATCTTGTGAATATTTCATTATTCACAGGAATTTGAGAGGGAGAAGCACGCTCATAGCATATTGCAGTTTCAGTTCATGGAAATCAAAGAGGCTTTGAAGCAGAGAGAAGAAATGCTTGCAGTAAGTAACTGTTTTTTTTCTTTTAATGGCTTCTTTGATTGGTACATTCCCAAGCAGCAGTAGAGTGGAGAATGTGAGGCTTGGAGAATTTTATTCCCTATTCAAGTTTCTCACCAGAAGAAATATTAGTGTTTCAGGCCAAACAGGTTCAGAGCTGACTAATGCAAATAGTACTTTCCTAAGTATTACCTTGTTCTTCCTAAGTATTGCATTTTGGACAGCTGTTTGTGGAGATGCAGAGGAAAATAACAGAACTGGAAAATACAAGAACAGTAACTTGTTTTAAGTGATGTTGTGGATAACAAGATTGTCTTCAGGAGCACAGGTTCAGTTGGAATGTCAGGAGCTGTGCATTGGAGTTACTCAATTACTTTAGCACCTGACTTTTTTCATTCTTTGGCATCACTGCAATCTTGGCCTTCCTTGTTAACCTGTTACCTGCTTTCTGTCTTCTTGTTTTGCTCCCGCCCCTCAGGAAATCCAACAGCTGCAACAGAAACAGCAGAGCTATGTCAGGGAAATTTCTGATCTCCAGGAGACAATAGAGTGGAAAGACAAAAAAATAGGGGTAGGACTTGTCAACCCCTGCAATGTGTTCCAAGTGACACTGGTCCTGCTTTTGTAAAACCCCTCTGTAGTGCCTTTGCTTGCTGTGGCTGTCCTATGGTGTTGCCAGTGTAGTAGCAAATAGCAAGTGTTGTCTTTGGCCAGTAGTACCTTAAAATCCAAGGAAAACCTAGCAGCTGTTCTGCTTTCAAACCAAGGGCAATTGATTTGCTGTGCTGCACCATTTGCATTTGCCATATGGGGAAAGGAAGTGCTATTTATAATGCAATTCCATCAGCACTGAGTTTTCTCTCGTTCAGATTCAATCTGCAGACTGAGCAGAAACTGGAGTGGGATAAAGAGGTAATGGAGCTATTTATAGGAGGTTGGGATGAAAGTCTCCCATGCTTCTCATCCCTTCCCATCCCTTCCCTCATATCAAGGCCACATGGAAAGCCAGTCTGGTTTTCTTTTCCAGCTGAACACTGAAAGGCTTCCTGAAGAAAGCAGGAGAAAGAAATCTGGCAGCTTGCCCGTGTTTGTGATGTCCAATAATTTGTAGCAGCTTGAAACTGAAAATTGCCTAATTTTTTTTTTATTGGTCTATTTGTACTTAGATAGAAATACTGGGAGGGGGAAGTTCGGTAGCATTTGCACATGGTGCATCCCAGACTAAGGATGGCTTAATGGCAGCTTTCAAATTAATTCAAATGTAAAATAAAAAAACTCCTGAAATCCAGTGGGCCTATTTCCATGTCCACGTGGGAATGACATGGAGTCTTCAGTGTGCATGCTGAAGCAATGTGGGTTTGGATCAGTTTGTCTAGCAGATAAGAATAAAAACTGGACCCTCATTTGAAGGATCCCCAGTGAAGAATTGGGCTCTGAATGTCTTTGGCAGGAATTCTTGGTTACTGAGGAAGCTTTCTTGGATTTGAGGTTTCTCTCTCTGTATGCAAACTCAGTCCTATAATCTGTAAACTCGACCTTTTTCATCTGTGTCCCTTCCATCCCCTGAATATCTTAAATCTGCTCATTCTTGTCTACATTTGCTTTTCATGGCCTTTACTTGTCTCCCTTCCTCCTTTCTTCACATCTGCTCTGTCTGTGTTGGGAACTCAGGCACTAGAGAGGCAGAAAGATTTCTTTGATTCCATAAGGAGTGAGCGGGATGACCTTAGAGACGAAGTGCTTGTGCTGAAGGAGCAACTTAAGGTATGCAAGAGGAATAAAATATATTTATATTCACCTGCTGACCTTTTTCCCCTGTACATTTGGGCAGAAATATTAGATCTAGCTCAGTAGCAGTAACTCAATTTTCATGTTGCCTATAAATTGCCATTTCAGGGATTTTCTGTAGGAAGTCTTTTCCCCTGCTATTGATTGTGAGTTCTTAGTGTAGACTGGAGTATCAAAGTTGTTTCTGTAGGAGACACTTTTCTGAGGAACATCTTATGCAGATTTATGTTAAAAATAAAAAAAAAAAAAAACCAGCTGGGATCACATGCTTTCTGTCAGAATGGCTGAACTGAGAGCTGCAATATCTGTTCTCCTTCCTGACTCCCAGCCACGTTTAATGGAATGATTGAAGCAATTGTTTATTCAGAGTATCTTGGACAAGAGCACTTGACAGTCCTTCCCTTGCTGAGCAGCAGGCTCTAAAGCTTTGCTTTTGCTTCCCACAGAAACATGGAATAATCCCAGACTCTGATGTAGCCACCAACGGGGACACATCAGACATTCTGGATAACGAAGGACACTTGGATTCTCCCCGAAGTGCCCCAGGCACCACTCAGGCATTAAAGACAGGAGGGGAGGGCATGCTAGGTAAGTGCTGTGTGTCCTCTCAGCCCCTCCTGCCTGTCTGTCCTTCATTCATCCACCTCTGCTTGGACGGGGCAGTTGTTAGTGGGACAATTAACAGCACGCAGCATGCTCCCTGTCCAGTCACTCCCTGTGCATTTCCCTGCTTCCTTCGTGTTGATTAGCACTCCCAGTGTGTCCTGCAGCCTCCTCCAGCAGCAGACTGCACCTCCCCTGCAAGGTGACACAGGATGGGAATGCAAATAGGACGTTACAGATAAGTAGCAGTCATTCACGTTGCCATTTACACTCTGAACTGGAAAATTGTCCCAGGGTAATCCTACTGCTGCTCAGTGTTTTTCAGCACATGATAATATTAAATATTCAGGAAAAAAAGGCATTTTAGTTTTCTATCAAGAGCTTGTATGTTGGTTCATTGATATCCCTGAGAACTGTGTCTGCTTGAACAACAGTGCTGGGCTCTGCCAAAGCACACCAAAGGATAAATTCTTTGTTCCTGTGCTATTGAACACTTAAAATTAACACTTCTGTGTTTTTACTTGTTACATTGACACTTCAATTACATCCTTTGAATTTGACAGCGTTAGGAAGGAGAAATCTGGTTGGCAAAACCTCTTTATGCTTTTATGTGTTGAATTTATTAGAGAACTATTGTACTAGTGTAAGGAAATAAAGTAATATTTTTGCTTTGTTGGATTTTTTTTTGTTGTTCTAAATGAACATACTAATAAATAGCTGCAGGCAGCCAATTGTTGCAAGTGCAGGTTCTCTTGCTTTGAGCTTTTGGCTGCTTTTTCCTCACTCAGTTTCTGTGTGGAAACAATGTGGAACACCAAAAACCAAGGTAAGGGTGTATTTTTAAATGTAATATGTTTTCTACATCTCTTAATCCTGGGGTTTCTTTTTTCAGAATAGGTACAGCATAGACCCAAAAACTAACAACACTATTGTTTTAATATCTGTTGCTTTTAAATATAAATTGAAGGAAAAGTGTTACAACAAAAATAACCTTCAAAAACCCACAGAAGTCTCCACCCCTTTGGGTGGCTGAAATAAGGGGCTCAGGTTACCTGAGCTTTGATCTGTGTTGGGAGGTCTGAACAGCCAAACTATTCCCTTGCCAATCAGATTTTACATTCAGTGTCTGTCATCAGGCACTGATGATTCCTGTCTTGCTATTTTAAAAGCAAAATATTACTGAATAATCCTTCATGATTCCATTGTAATGGCATCAGACTCCTGCACGGATAGAGGGGTGTCAGGGTTAAGGCTGCAGAGAAAATTGCTGAGGAAGAGCAGTCCTTAGAGGTACATCTGCAGGTGTTGCTGTTAAATTGCACTGCTTCAACCAGCTGATCTCCTCTACCAGAGCTGTCATCCCCACAGCCAGGAGCAAAAATCTCCTCCCTTACCAAAACACGAGCCAGCACCTGAGACTTCTTGCTTTGAGAGGGTGGTGGTGAGTTTCACTGATCAAACCCCCTGGATCCTTACTAATTCAATTGCTGCTTTGCCTCACAAAATTGGCAAAAGCTGATCTTTTATTAACCTGCTCTTCTCATTCTGTCTTTCGGGTTTTGAGTGGGGAGGTAAGTGCTGTGGTGTGGCCCCCTCAACTTTCTCAATGGTCTTTTAGGCAAAGCCAAGGAAGTGGAGATGAAAAATGAGATTTTGGAGGATGTGGGGAAAAGAGAAATCTTGCAGAATTCTGAGCATGAGGAACACAAAGAGGAGTCTGAGGAGGAAGTACAGACATTGCATGCTGCTGAAAATGCAAAGGCAGAACAAATGGTTGAAGAACGGGACGCCCTGCCAGCAGTGATGGTACCAGAGAGTAGGTTTGCAGAGCAAGCCCAAAGCCTCCCAGAACCTGTGTCAGGGAGCACTTCTTCAAGCAGTGACAGTGACACAGATGGCTTGAGAAAGGTCACAGAGCCCAGGGGCACAGCAGCCCAGCAGCCTGAGAGTACACAGGCTGAACACCATGACCTGAGTGCAAGGACAAATGAGAACCTGGAGCTGGGCTCTCTGCAAGGCCACCCGATTTTTGAGACTCCTCAGGAAATGTTCTGTCACTCAGGCACAGAGCAGCAGCTGGGAGAAGCTGCACCCAGCCAGGAAGAACAAGAGGATCTTGAAACCAGCCATGCCCTGAGTGATGATGAAATGGATGAAGGGTCTGACAGTACAAGTGAGGGCAGTGAGTTGGTTTCTAACCAGGCAGGGCTACCTGAGGGAGCAGTGGCAGGCTTGCTTAGGGAAGAGGGAAATGTGGAGAGTTCCACTCCAGAGGAACCCCAGCACTCAGAAGAAAGTGCTGAAAACAAGGTTGCAAATGTCTTGGAGGAAAAGTTTGTTGACTGCACTGATGGGAGAAGTGATAAAACAGCAGGTGACAGAGCTGAAGAAGAAGATGAGGTTGGGAACACAGTTCAGGGTCAGCCGAGGGAAGATGAGTCTGTGGGTTTGGAGGGGACTGAGCCATGTGAAAGGGATGTCCCAGCACAGCCACTTGGAAAGGAAGGTGGAGAACATCAGGCATTGATCCAGCCAGATTCTTCACAGGACAGTGCTTCAGCATCCCCAGAGGAACGAGGTACACAAGGTAAAACTGAAGATGAAACTGCTACAGCTGAGAAGGATGGACAGAAGGAAGAGCTGATGGAAGAGCTGGAGGAGTGTTCAGGTTCTGCTGGAACAGACAAGCAAGGTGTGGTGTCTGTGGAGGCAGGAGGCTCCATTCCTGAGGGAAAGGGAGGTGAGCTGCAGCAGGCACAGCCAGGAACAGAGGTTGGGGGAGAGGTGATCACTCAGGAAACCCATTCAGACCCGAGTCTTTTAGATGATAAAGTTAAGGAGTCAGAATTGGAAACAGGAGATGAGGCTGGCGAAGGACAGGAAAGTAGCACAGAATGGGTAGAAGATCTGAATCCAAAGGCAGAGGTTCAAACAAGTTGGGGTAGTGAAGAAACAGCAGAAGGTACAGAGGGAGAGAAAAATGTTCCTTTAGAGGGTGAAGAGCAGAAGGTGGTTAAACAAGTGGAAGGTGAATCTAAAGAGGAGTCAGGTGTAGGTGTTACTGTAACTACTGAAAACAAAGCCAGTAAAGAAACACTGAAAGAAAATGAGCGAGAGGTAGAGCTTGCAGACCACCCTGGTGGGGAATCTGCTTCTGAGGAGGGTGCAAATGATGCCCTGGAACAGAAACCTGTGCAGGATGAAAAGATTAGTGAACAAGTTAAATTGGAGGAAGGTGCAAATAATTCCCTGCCCCAGAAAGTTGTGCAGGATGAAAAGATTAGTGAAAAAGTTAAATTGGAGGAAGGTGTAAATGATTCCCTAGAACAGAAACCTGTGCAGGATGAAAACATTGGTGAACAGGTTAAGTTGGAGGAAGGGACAGATAATTCCCTGGCACAGAAACTTGTGCAGAATGAAAACATTAGCGAACAAGTTAAATTGGAGGAAGGTGTAATTACCTCCCTGGAACAGAAGCCTTTGCAGGATGAAAACATTGGTGAACAAGTGAAATTGGAGGAAGGAGTAAATAATTCCCTGCCCCAGAAAGCTGTGCAGGATGAAAACATTAGTGAACAAGTGAAATTGGAGGAAGGAGTAAATAATTCCCTGCCACAGAAAGCTGTGCAGGATGAAAAGTTTAGTGAACAAGTTAAACTGGAGGAAGGTACAAATGATTCCCTGGAACAGAAAGCTGTGCAGGATGAAAATATTAGTGAACAAGTTAAACTGGAGGAAGGTGCAAATGATGCCCTGGAACAGAAACCTGTGCAGGATGAAAACATTGGTGAACAAGTAAAACTGGAGGAAGGTGTAATTACTTACCTGCCCCAGAAAGCTGTGCAGGATGAAAACATTAGTGAACAAGTTAAATTGGAGGAAGGTGCAAATGATTCCCTGGCACAGAAACCTGTGCTGGATGACATTAGTGAACAAGTGAAATTGGAGGAAGATGTAAGCAATTCCCTGCCACAGAAACCTGTGCTGGATGACATTAGTGAACAAGTGAAAATGGAGGACCAAGCAGAGGAAAGCCTGGAAGATGATGGTGATGCATTTGATTTTGATGAAGAGTCAAATCAAATACTAGAATCTGATGGAAAATGTGATGGAGAGAAAGCTGATGCACAGGGAGAAGAGGGTGATGGAGCAAATGGTACTGTTGGAAAAACTGCCCACACACACAAAGCTGGAGAGGGAAGAGACAAAATGGAAACCAAAGATGCCTTGACCAAAGGTGGTGAAGCCCTGCAGCGTAAGAAAGATGAGCCTCAAGAAACAGGATGCTTGCAAGGGGAAGCACTGGGGAAAGCTGATGAGGAGGAAGATGAAATCAAAGTATCAGATTCTAGTAAAGTGAGAAAATTCCAGGATCGAGATGTTTTGGAACAGGATTTGGAAAGTGCTTTCATTAAGAGGGCTGAAAGCAGGGAGGATCTGCAGGTTGGTAAAAGGAGTAAGGGCAGATCCAGAGATGACTGTACAATCTCCTGAGTTCAGAATCTCAAACCTGCACAAATTCCATGCCCTGTGAGCAGTCCCAGGACACAAACATGCACTTTGCACAAGACATCAGACCTTGGAATACTCTTAGAGCTTTGTCTTTGTAGGTGACTCAGCATAAAGCACGGATGTGGTAACGATGCAAGTTTTAAGTTATTCACTGTTGTACCCAGCCACAAGAAATTGTGAGTGGGTTTAGTTTTGCTGTGTCTCAGGTCGAAAGCTTATCACCTGATGAGGAAGCTTCACAACTTGACTATTGAAACTATTTTATGCAATTAAAGTACCTCTAGTGTGGATAGCTGCTCCTGGGGAATTTCTATAGGAATTTTTTTATTATTCTAGCCTAGTTGATCAATATCATGAATGTACATTGGGCCTTTGTGAACTTATGCACATTATGCTTACTTGTACTTAGATCTACAGCAAGTATATGAACTCTTGATGAAGGAACTCAGCAGATCAGCCATCACTGATGGTGAAACTTCTTTCAGAATGCTTAAAGCCTATGAACCAATCTCTTAATTTTTTTTTAATATGAAGAAAAAAAGATCTTTTCATTCCACCTTGTGTGTATTTCTTATATGGTCACATTCCAAAATATAGTTAGATCACTGTGAATCTGCTTAATCTGAGCACTTTGGAAGAGCAATACACAGTTTGGAGAAAGTACAAGAAGCAGATCTTAGTTTGATGAAAGGAATAAATATCTACATGTTTACTTCATTTAGGCACTTTGCACCACAATAGGCCTTTTACACCATGTCTCACATGGGGTTTTATTTTTTTCCAGAGAAGGTGTCAATACACATTGTAATGTGTGCTTAGGTTTGCTATCAAGTACTGTCTAGATATGAATATATAAAAAAATATATATTTTTCCAAGAAGATTTTTGTTTAAAATTGCATTTGCTTACTGCATTATATATATATATTTTTTTTTTTGCAAACTCTGATTCTGAAAGAATGTTTTTATCTCTGAAACAAATCATATCTCTTTCCTTCTGGAAAGAAGATAACTTTGCATGTCTTAACTCTTGCTGGATATCAGACCAAAGATGACTGTTGTTTTGTGTACTAGCCCCCCTGTGCCTTTTGGAAAAGCTGGGTTGCTTTGAATTGCTGGCATAAATTAAGCTCTTGGATTCCCTTGCTGTATTTCCTCTTGCTTCCCTGCTAGTGCTTGGGAGGAAGAGGAAATACAGCAAGGGAATCCTTTAAAAAAACATTTATATATGTACAACATATATACAACATATATATAAACATTAATATTTATATATGTTTTGCATATATAAATATTCATTTATGTGTTAAGCAATGAATGTCCCAAGGGAATGCAGATCGAGGGGGGTGTGGGCTATGGAAGGTTTTATTTGTGTTGATGTTACAAAGTTGTCAGAGCATAGACAGACTGCAAGATTTGAACTTGTATATCCAAATGTACTGCTGTATATAATTTAAATAAACATATTTTATACTTTAAAGCACCTGTCCAGAGCACTGTTTCTAAACCTGCACGAGGAGTTATTTAAACCTGTGTCATTTCAACACCCGTTTTTCTGCAGCTTTTGTTCAGTTTATTGCCTTGTGCCACGTAGCTACAGGAGCCATCTCCCTAGGACTGGGCAGCCTCGGGGTTTGAGCACCTTGAATATGTGATGGCACCTTAACTGTAGAGCTCTAACAGGTCTGTAACCCTGTAACTCCTTTCATGTGGCTTCTCTCCAACTTACAGCAGATCCACCGTGGTTCCTGTAAGTATTGGCAGTTGTTCCTAAGGGTTTGCACTAGATGCTAATCCAAAAAGTCATAGATCTTGTAAGCATTTCTTATTAGCATGTAGCAGTGTTTATTTAAAGATTTAGCTCTGAGTAGTTCGTGTAATATTCTAAATAGTTCATTGAATAATAAATAAATTCAGTGAAAAGCAGTGTTTATTTAAAGATTTGGCTCTGCCATACTCTCAACAGTAATATATGGTTTAATGTTGGAAGTGGGTTTTAATTGTTAAGTAGATTTCAATAGATCATTAAATGTTCTTACCTGGCTTCACCTTTACTGTGGATGGATCTATCAGAGTTAAATTAGGCATTATATCCTCTATTTCTTATGAGTGCATTTCTGATTTTAACTAGTTTTTCCTCTTCAGAAAACTCAGCATCTTTAAGAGAATTCCTTTTCAAAGCAGAAACACCTCCAGTCTTACCTGTCCAAGTACCAGCTTTGATCCCACTCCCAGTGTAACTGGGAGTAAGAACATGGAGAGGCTGTGCAGAGTAGCTGCTGTGCCAGAAATCCATCCTGGAATGTTGAAAATGAGTGTGTGTGTGATCCAAGTATGAAACTTCTGTCTTCCAGAATAACCCCAAATTCTCACTGGGTTTTCTGGGCATCACCTAGTGGCACTTAAATGCTGTAGCCCAGGTTTGTGCATATCAGAGCTAGCCTGAAATGCTCTCAAAAGCAATATCTCAAGAAACTTACTTGATAATAAAGGGAATAAATAGTGAAAAGGTATTGGCTTATATATTCTTTACTATAGAGAACAGTCCTCCTGTCCCCCTCAAAATCAGTACTGCATGCCAGTGCTTCCAAATCCTGTGCTGTCCCTGGCAGTGCCCCTCTTCTGAGAAACACAGAAAAGCATTTTCTCATCATCCAAAATAAACTGACAGATCTGGAGAGGGAGTGTGGTGGTGTTTGCAAGGGTCCCAGGATGAGGGAAGAGATGAGAATCTGACTCCATGTTTCAGAAGGCTGATTTATTATTTTATGATATAATATTAAAAGAAATTTATATACTAAAACTATACTAAAAGAATAGAAGAAAGTATTTCATCAGAAGGCTAGCAAGGAATAGAAAGGAATGGAATGATAATAAAATCTGGTGACTGAGCAGACAGTCTGAGCCAGCTGGGCTGTGATTGGCCATTAATTATAAACAACCACATGAGACCAATCACAGATCCACCTGTTGCATTCCACAGCAGCAGATAATCAATGTTTACATTTCATTTCTGAGGCCTCACAGCTTCTCGGGGGAAAAATCCTAGCAAAAGGATTTCTCATAAAAGATGTCTGTGACAAGGGAGTATTGCCCAAGCTGCTCTGATTCTTGCAGGCTGTTCTGAGTAGCTGCTTGGGGCTGGGATTCCATGGGATGTCTTTCCACCCTCCAAGAGCAGTTTACCCCTTTCATTTACATCAGGGTTTGTTACTCCCTGGGCCACACTTCATGTAAATCCTGCAGGTAAAACCAGCTGCTTCCCATCCCATGCTCCCCTCCAAGTGGAAACAGACCTGGAGGATCTGTGGCTGATCTGGGAACGTTTGGAGCAGCACTGAGTGAGCAATGCCTCAAGTCAGCTGCAGTGCCAAGGCAGTGAAAGCAGTCACTGGATGTGAAGGTGTGGCACAAGGCACTGGTCAGCACCATGCTCACGCTCTTGTCCTGCTCCCTCACAGGCCCCATCTCCTCCTCAGCCCTCTGTTAAACTCTGATGTGGGAAGGCCATGAACTGGTGCAGTGAGTGCCCTGGGAATCACCTTTCCAGAGTTAGCTGAGGTGAATGGCACACTCTCATTATTCACTGTGCTGTCTTTCTATGTGGAATAAGGATAATGACTGTTACAGATGAGAATTTTAATTAGCTGCTTCCTGTCCTGAATTCAATAAGCTGTTCTTTCCTGCTCATCTGTTCTCAAGGTCCTCAGATTTGTTGGAAAAATATCTCCTAAATGCAAAATTAAGGTGACCCTGCAGAGTAAGTTTCTGTGTTAATGTGGGGGTTTAAGATAAGTGAAAAAACCCAAGAGACCCTCATGTCTACAGGCAGAGAACTTTTCTTCTATATGAATGGCAATTTTAGCAAACTCATTTGTTCCCTGACCTGGTACACCTTGCTGTCTGCACGTCCCAGTGGGGTGCACAGCTGTCCATAATAAGGGCAGGGAGAACTGGAGGTGAACCAAACTTGAAGGTTCACCCCAAAATGCATCCTCTTTGCAGGAAAAGGGCTTTGGGGGAGCCAGTGTGCTTCCTCAGTGGAAGCTGGCACAGGTGTCCTTTCTTCTGGCAGGCAGGTTTCACCCCACAGCAGGGCTTGTGTTAATGAAGTCACACTACATTGTTTTCAGATCAAAATTGTTACTTGGCCCTTTTGGACTCAGTAAGTTCAGGCTAATTTTGAAGCAGCCTAAAGGTTTCCTGCTGCACCAGTCTTGATTCTCTTCCCAGTCCTTGGAACTCCATTTCTCAGTCTTTGCTGGCCTGTAAATCCCAACACAATCTCTTGAGCCCAAGCTTCTCCAGCCTGTTTGCTGTTCTTGCTTTCTTCGTTGACCTTTATTTTTCTGCCATATCTTCCATCTTTTGCAGAATTTGTCTTAAGTTTTCTTTCCTTCCCATATAGATCTGTGAAATTGTTTTATCATTTTAAAGGGGTTTATATTTGAAAATTTTGTTTGTGGGTGGTATTTACAAAATAATTTGGTTTGGGTTTTTTTTTTTATTTTCATATCAATGCTCAGGTGTAACAATGTTACAAATGGATGAAAAAAAAGAATAGGACTTCAGGAGGTTCAAAATTAATCCATAGATCTGCTGAACTGGGATGTCATGCTAAGATCTGTATTTGGGTATTGCATCAAAAGCCAAGGTAAAGATTTTATTCCATGTTCTGGAATGGGACTGTGTGGGGGTGTGTATTCCCAGCAGGGGAATGACATACCACATTAATGGACTCCACATGTCTGCTGTACAGAGGGACTTCCATTGGGAGAACAGTTTTCACCATGATTTGATTCAATACAGACTTTTGGTTTCCTTTAAGTGCATGTGCTAACAAGAAAAAGGGAGAACCACAAGACTGGCCTGTTCAGGAGTTGTCAACAAAGAAGAAATGGTATTTTTAAAGCTCTTAAAAATATTTAAGTCTGTTTATCAACAGAATTTACCTGGTAAAAGCCCACCAGGCTCTTATGTGTAATTTATCTTGCTTTCCTAAAGTTTACAAAAAGATATTTCTCTTGAGTGACCTGTGGCTTTTAACCATTTAATCAGCAGGCCAGACCTCATCTGTGGAGCTGAGCTCTGAACAGCCTGAGCTCTGCACTGCTGGCAAGGGAGGCCAGCTGAACAAACCTGCAGTGAGACCCAGCTGAGGTCAACAGATCCTCTCCTAATGAGTGTATTTCCATGTGGTGTTGCAGTGCACTCCTGCCTGAGGTGTACCTGAACAAACTGAGCTTGTTAATTATTCATTTAGGTGGTAAGAAAATGTGCTTTCACATTTTGCAGCCCTTAATTGGGAGAGAAAAAATGAAGTTGTTTGCTTACTTTGTAGTTCTTTTTTCCAGCTGTCTCATTCTGCAGAGTGCACTTTATAAACAAGGGCTGCACATATCCATGTGCTGATCTGTAGCACTTCCAAGTCCAAATGTAGCACAACAGTTGGTGCAGGTTGTCCATTGATTCTTGATGTTTGACCTGGAGAATTGACTCTGAAGAGAAAACAGAGTTTTACCGGACTGCCGCGTTCGAAACACAAATCATTTGATGAGCAAATGTTTTTTTCTGGTCAGAATATTGGAGCTAAAATGTCACTGCCATGTGAAAGAAGGGAAGAGTTAAAAGTGCTGAGAATGTAATTATAGGTGTTTACAGTATTGCCATTGTGTTAAACTCTCCAGACCTGTGAGATTTTGTGTTGCAGTTGTGCTTGACCCTAGAGTTCTTGCATGCTAACCTAACGTAGAAGATTAGCCTCTTTGCATGCAGCTGGCTGCTGCTACTGCTGGGACAAGCATGTTGTGTGAGAATGCCCTAAGTGCCCTGGCTGCAGCCCCCTGCCAGCCCTGCTGGGCCTCGTGTGCTGTGGTACGTGCCCTAACCCCCCATCAGTAGTCACTAACCTGAGCGGGCCAGCCTCGTGTCTCAGATGCGCTCCCGACGCGCCGCCGCTCGGTCAGCACTGAACTCTCCCTTTCCTCTTCCAGACAGGCTGAAAAGGCTCATTGACGAACGGGAGTCCTTGCTAGAACAGGTAATCACAGGGCAAGGGAGGGATTAAGGAAACAAAAACAGCCCAAACACAAGGTGTGGATCGGCAGCACTGTGGTCTGGTTGCTCTTGCTGCCCACTCTGGTCTTCCTCCAAAACATTCCTCCCGTGTGTTAGCTTAGGATACATGGAAGATATGGCCCTCTTATTTCTGAATAACAGTCCTTCAGTCCTTCTCAATAGTAGTCCTTCAGAAGTCCTTGGCCATGGCTCAGAAATTGTAGAAGCAAGTTTTCTCTCCAAGAGTAAGCCCTCCCCTCTGCTGGGTCTGTGGGTGAATGGGCCTTTTGGAAAGGTTTGGTGGAGGAATTGCAGATGGGTAAAGAGCAATTAAAGGAATTATTGCCATGGTATTCTGTGACCGTGTTCACAGGGGTCTTAGGGTGAGGGAAGAGACGAGGATCTGACTCCATGTTTCAGAAGGCTTGATTTATTATTTTATTATATATATGACATTAAAACTATACTAAAAGAATAGAAGAAAGGATTTCATCAGAAGGCTGGCTAAGAACAGAATAGGAAAGAATGATAACAAAAGCTTGTGGCTCAGACAGAGAGTTCAGAGACAGAGCTCACTCTGATTGGCCATTAATTCCAAACAACCAACGTGAGCCAATCCCAGATGCACCTGTTGCATTCCACAGCAGCAGATAACCATTGTTTACATTTTGTTCCTGAGGCCTCCCAGCTTCTCAGGAGGAAAAATCCTAAGGAAAGGATTTTCCATAAAAGATGTCTGCGACAGTATTCCATAGTGGCTATAAAGCTTATTCAAAAAACTTCAGCTGATCTGTTGCCCTGCAGGACACTGTGCTTTCATTTATGCTCAGTGACCTTGGCCTTGAGACTCGCACGCAACCAAACACAGCTTTGGGAGTTTTTAAGAATGCTTTACATGAATGTACCTGCAGAAGATTTATGGCTTTTCTAATAAACCAGTCATTTTTCACTGATTGTTTTGATCCTGAGCTTGTACATAAGCGCTGATGTGTAAAATACCGTGAGTCATTTGCCAAAATACTTTCTAGGATATTACAAAGTAACAGAAGATTTTTTGGAATTTCTGCTTAAAAAATTCATAATTTGTTTGATAATACTGGAGTGTATTCAAGCCACAATTTCCCTTAGTGATTTTAATAACTGTTTTCTCTCCTTCAGATTAAAAAATTAAAGGGACAACTGGAAGAAAAGCAAAGGAATGGCAAGATGGAAAATACACAGTCCGAAGATGAAGTTCTGGAAAACGGGACAGATATGCACATGATTGACCTCCAAAGTGAGCTGTATTTTGGTTTTAAGAGAATTTTGTGCCCTGCATGTGAGTGAGAAAATGTATCAGTACAATAATAAGCACATGGCTCTGAGTAAGAATGAGCCTTCAGTTCCAAGGGAGCTTTGCCCTTGGAGCAGCCATGCACCTCTGCAGAGGTGAGGGAATTAGGAGCCTTTGTTTAGGATTGCAGTTGGGAATCTCTGTTATTGCTCCTCAGCAGAGCTGGGGGGAGTTCAGATTAATTCTGCCTTCAGAGTGGTTGGCAGGAATCAGGCAGGACTGGGAATGGTGCCTCTCTGCTGGGCACTTTCTGAGAGAACTGCTCTCCTACTGTCCCATGTAGATCCCTGGTGCATGGAAATTTTACCATAGACTTGTTAGAAACTGTTCACACTTGTTCTGACATCTCTGATAAATCTGCGATTCTTTTAGGAGATGCCAACAGACAGATCAGTGATCTCAAATTTAAACTAGCAAAGTCTGAGCAAGAGATAACAGCATTGGAGCAGAATGTAAGTTTTTGGCTTGTTCTGTTTGTTCAAGCATGGTGAGAATACAAAGAGAAAATGTGTTATGATAAATGAAATTATGTTTACTGTGATTTTCCCTTAAAGTAAGAAACGCGAGTGTTGGAGCATGAGGGCCACTATGACATTTATGTATGGGGAAGAAGGAATATATTATTCCTCTGTACTGAAGGAAGAATGGTCAAAAACAAAAAAGTACCTGTTGAACTCTGCTGAACATTTCCTTATGCCTAGCTGTCAACAGGTTTTAAATGGTTCCCAGCATGTGATGTGGTAGAGATGGAGTTTACACACAGCTGTTCCATTTTGATTGTTTGCTCTTGTCCAGGGTACATCAGCAATGCTCTTGCTAAGAGAAATGTAGTCAATGGACTGTATTTTTTGTTGCTGGAAGCATATTAAATATGGATGTGTACAAAAGCCAGCAGTTAATTACTGTTGCCAGGCTTCCTTGGTGTTGTTTTCTTCCCTTTTATTTTATCAAAGAGGAGTTAGCATCTCTCTGGTTATTCCTTGAGTACTAGTGGAAGAGTAAAGCTTCAGAGTAACTTCCTGATACAGCTTCTCATCCCAGCCTTTGCCTTCCCCTCAGGTAATACGACTGGAAGGCCAGGTAGCCCGCTACAAAACTGCTGCTGAGAATGCTGAGCGAATAGAGGATGAGCTGAAGGCAGAGAAACGCAAACTGCAGAGAGAGGTAACTCCCCCTGCGAGCTGTCACCGCTCAGCCTGCTCCTGTGGGGGAAACCTGCCTCCCTGGGTGTTTTAGGGGAGGAAAGCCTTTCTTGGCACAGCAAGGGATGAGCATCTCATTGCTTTATTGCTTTAGTTACTCCTTCTAAGCGTGCAAGCAAGTTTTCAGCACTCAAACTGGAGGAACAGTCATGGCTGTGAGCTCCCACTGCCTTTTCACCGTTCCTTCCCCACCTGACTTGCTAAAGGGAAGTGAGTTGTTCTTTGTGAGCCTGTTTGCCTTGCCCTGGCAATCTGTCCAGGCCTGTCTGGGGTAGTGTGGCTGTGCACAGGCTCTGACCGTGCCTCTGTCTCCTTAGAGCCTGAATACCTTTATCAGCTTCTCTCTCACTGCCTCCAGAGGTGCTTCTTTGATTTTTTCTTCCCCAGTATGGCTCCTTGCTTGTTCTAAATATCCTTCTGCTTTGCTGCCCACATTGTTCTGTGCAGTCCAGCTCTCTCTCCCTACCCCGATCTCATGGATACATTGATACATTCCAGCAAAATGAACATTACCCCTGGTGTCTAGGACAACATTTGTTCTCAGAAAGAAGTAAAACTGAATGTCAAAACTCACCTGAGAGAGCAAAACTCTGACTGCATAGAGCACATCCATGCAGCTATCCTGAATAATAATTCACCTCTGTCTTCCCCAGCCTGTGCTGCAGATTTATGGTCTGCCTCTTTATGCTTATGCAGGGTTTTATAGGAAACTGAGGCTGTGGATAGAGTTCTAGGAACCAGAAACACAAAAGCTGGGCAGTGAGACAGGTGTACATCACCCAGAGCCTTGTGCTTCTGGATTGAGGGAAATTCTGTGATTCTCTGGGAATCTCCTGCTCCACAGGAGTAACCTTCTGTCCATGGTGACTGCCTCAAGCCAAATCTAGATTTGGGAGACCTCATTTCTTCTTACCTTGGTCTTTTCTGTTCAGCATTCTGTAAATACTCTGGGTTCTTGGCAGTGTGCTTAAATACCTATGTGTGTGGCCTGCAAAGCAGTTTAACTCTGCTGAAGGAATTTTCAGATGCTTTACGTTCCGAGTTAATGTGGTTAGTTAGCCTTGACAACCACAAACCTCGCTGTGCCTTTGCAAAGGGATAACGCGGTGAAAGTCACGGTGTTTTTCTGCTTCCTTCAGCTCCGTTCAGCGCTGGACAAAACCGAGGAGCTGGAGGTCAGCAACGGCCACCTGGTGAAGCGGCTGGAGAAGATGAAGGCCAACCGGAGCGCTCTGCTGTCCCAGCAATAGCCAGCCCTTGCCGCTGCTCGGAAGCGGAGCGCCGCCGCTGCCCCGGGACGCTTGGTGCCACCGCCTCCCGAGACCAGGCCGCCCCAGCTCCTGCTCTGTGCCTCCCCACGCAGATCCCAGCCTGCTGCACTACATCCATAGGAGGAGGGATGTTGATGTGATGTGATGTGATGATCCACGTGGCTGTGCCCGCGGGAGCCCTCCCACGCCGAGCTCTGGGGGCGCTTCAAGTACAGCGCGTAAGAAGCACATGGAATTCTCCATCCTGAGGGCACAGCAGCCATTTATTGCCGTTTAAAATGGCACTCAAAGAAAACACTTCTGACTGGAATTTTGTGTCTTGCTGAAAATTTTCAAATGAACACTGTAAGTTTTGGGACTTTTCTCATGAGAGTATCTGTAATTTAGTGACTACGGTAGAGTTATTCATAGTAGGTTTTTCATTTACAAATCACTGTGGAACCACAAGCCATTACAAAGCAAAACTCCTTCAGTGGAAACCATGGAAGAAGATGGTCTTGGAAGCAAAAGTGACCTTAAATGACTTTGCCAATAAAACAAATGTGTTTGGAGGGATTTTTGCACCAGTAGAATCGTGAGACTCTTTTATTTCAGGGTAAATAGGCAATAGCTTCATTGAATTTTCAATTTTTATTTGTATTATTTAATCCCTGCTCTTGGAGTCGAAGTAAATGACTTTTAAAGGATGTAAGGTTGCATTAATAAACCAGCATAAGGCCGTGTTTTCAGAAATGGTGGGGTTTGCACTTGGGTCACTCTCTTTGGTGCATTTATCAAAGCAAGTGTCATTTGCTTAAACAAAATACGTAATGGGTTTTTTACATCAGAAACTATCTACCGGTCCATGACCTACTAGGAAACGATGCCGCTACAAAATACAAGTCTGATTTTTAAAAGAATAACTGCTAAGTAAAGAAGCACTTTAGAAAATATTACTGCCTATGGGTTTTCTACAGCTACGGAAGTAGCGAGTTATCTCCTTCTAGGATCACCGCGGAGGTTTCCCATTCTCCCGCAGAGCAGCGCAACCCGGTGAATGCTGCGGGCGATCCTTGCGTGTGTAACGATGGCACACACGGCCAGCACTACAGCTCTGCTTCACCAGAACTCATTCTGAATATACTACTCAAAGGAGAGCAGCAGCTACCCCAGGAACAAGGCTGCCCGTCCCACCTCAGCCCTAACAGGAAAGCCGGTCCCTCTGCGAGCCGCTCGCGCGGTGGAGCAGCGTCTCCTGTCCCCTTGTGGCTGCCTCAAGAGCTTCTACCAAGCCAAATCCACGCCCAGGAGATCACATTTCTTCCTAACTTGGTCTTCAGACCCTGCAATCCAGGTCTTTCCCCAGCCTCCTCCTTGCAGACGGGAGGTTAGAGCAGGAACCGCTGCTGTTTCCAACACAAGGGGGTCTCTGGTATCTTCCTCGAGCACCTTCACGAATTCAGTAAACCAAAATGGCTGTCTGAATGTGTTTCTGTGGTTTGGCTAGGAAACAACACCCTCGTCTTCATCTCTTCCAAGTGCACAAGGAAAATTTAGGAATGAAGTACTGAAATTATTATTCCAGGAAAAGGATGAAGGCTTTTTTTTTGTGCCCCTGGGGAATTCAATTGTTGATGAAATGTGGTGAAACGTGGTTTGGAAGGAATATTTTTAAATTTTAAATTAAATTTCCACTCCAGTTAGGGCTTTGGGTTTTTGGGGTGTTTTTTTTTATTGTTTTTGAGAGGAACATTCAGGTGCAGAGCCAGGTTTCTTGTGGAATACCTCAAAATGGCTGTGGATACCAATTTACAATTTTCTGTGCATGACTTGTGTAATTTCTGGTGTACAAAGCCTCGGGGGCCTAAAAAACAAGCAAAGGGATTTTCAGAATGCAAACAAAGATGCTAAATACGACATCTTACCAATGGTAAGGTGTGTGATTGCCACCAGTCATCACTTCATTTGTGGCAGCAGTGAAAGCTGCCTCTCCTGGCAAGGCTCAGGAGAAACAACCCAGCAACCAAGCGTTGGTCCAAAAGGCAAAAAAGTAACACTTTGTTCATCAAAAAGGGATGTGTTTATCATTTTGAAGTAGATTTCATCTCACACCCCATAAGCATCAACCTCATGACGGAAATCAGATGTGTATTTCACCCTGGATATGCTCTTAGTAGAAACCTTTGTGTGTGATAAAGTAGGTGAATGTTGAAGCCACATTTCCCCCCTCCCTCTCCCCTAACTTTCAGTATGACTTAGCATTAGAATAAGGGAAAAAAAAGAACTGGTTGGTTTACTGCAAAACTGTTCTGTGTTTTTCTGTGAAGAATGTACAACAACAGGGCTTTGAATGGTGATAATAGCACATGTCCCAGTCCTAAAATTTGAGCACCAAACGAGAGAACCTCGGTACCCTGAGAGCGGGGCTGAGGTGGCGGCAGCCGGGCGAGGAACAGCTCCTGGGGGAACCAGGACGGGTTTTCCTACAACTTCTGTTTCAATTTCTTATCCTCTGTTTTATTTTTAAATGTTACATGATTTTTATTGCTTGCAAATGGAATGTTACCCGAAATGTTTTTGGTTTTGTTTTTGTTGGGTTTTTTTCCCCCCAGTCGCTCTGTTAGGAAATGTGAGCGTGGAAAAGGAAATTCATTATGAGCAGAACTCGCCAATAAAATGTCACTTGTTTGGGTAGTTTTTATGGAGTGGTCTGTCCACGCTGATGTTACCAGTACAGGTTCTCTTGGAAAATACAGAAAATTCAGAGTGATATGAGTGTAACAGCTCATTTTCCTTTTCAAAACATTGCTGCAGGATGACACTAAACATGAGCAACACTGACTGGGACATGTACAAATTCAGGGGCTTGGGTGACTGAGGGCACTGGTGTGAGATGTACCTCCAAATATCAGTGTTTTTTGTGGCAGAATGTGACATGCACCTCCAAATTTCAGCATTTTAATAGCCAGGTGCACTTGGGTAGTTGGAGGACAGAGACAGTCCCCCATCAGGAGAAATTTGAATGGTGTTGCTAATTGGATTCATTCTCCAATTTTATTTATGGTGAACACAGAGGTAACCCACACGGTAGCTTTCCCTGAAGAATCCTTCACGAAGACTCCTTCACAACAGGAGGTAGCTGGGTTCATCATATTATTTTAGTATTAAATGTCCTCTTGCCCTGATATGTTACCAGAGCTGTCACTTACATGAAAGAGACTAAGCAGGAGGGTAGTGCTTCACTTTAGATGCTCTAAACCATCGTATGTCTCTGAAGGTTAACTTTAGGCAACTGAGTGATGTTTTACACACTTCATTACAACCTTTACACATGTGTTTAAATGAAGAAGCAGAGCCCCTTGCACAAGTAACATGGACCTGTGTGGCAGGTAAGTTTGTCTGCGCTCCTTCAGCCTGGAAACTTTCAGGTAGGTTTTAATGTGTGCCGAAGGAGGTTAGAGCTGGTTATTAGGAAAAGTTCTTCCCCCAAAGGGTGGGTTGGGCACTGAACAGGCTTCCCAGTGAATAGTCACAGCCCCAAAGCAAAATTCAAGGAGCTGCCAGAGTTTGGTCAATGCTCTGAGGCACAGGGTGGGATTAGTGGGGTGTCCTGTGCAGGGCTGGGGGTTGGACTCCATGATCCTTGTGAGTCCCTTGCAGCACAGGATAATTCTGTGGGTCTGTAGTAGCCGCACAAGAGCTGCTGCTCTCCCTCCCCGCTGGCCGGCCGCGCTTTGGTCTGTCAGTGCTCGGCGGCGGGAGAGCCGTGAGGGGAGAGAAGGGACCGTGAGGAGAGAGAAGGGACCGTGTGGAGAGAGAAGGAACCGTGCGGGGAGAGAAAGGTCCATGAGGAGAGAGCAGAGACCGTGAGGGGAGAGAAAGGTCCGTGAAAGGAGAGAGAAGGAACCGTGAGGCGAGACAAGGGACCGTGAAGGGAGAGAAGGGACCGTGAGGGGAGAGCAGGGACCGTGAGGAGACAGAAGGGTCCGTGAGGAGACAGAAGGGTCCGTGAGGAGAGAGAAGGGACCCAGAGGAAAGAGACCGTGAGGGAAGAGAAGGGACCATGAGGGGAGAGCAGAGACCGTGAGGGAACAGAAGGGACCGTGAGGGGAGAGAAAGGATCGTGAGGAGAGATAAAGGACCATAAGGAGAGAGAAGGGACCGTGGGAGGAGAGAAGGGTCAGTGAGGGGACAAAAGGGTCTGTGAAGGGAGAGCCGTGAGAGGACACGGCGGTACTGCAGCTGAGGGAATATGGCTGTACTGGCTGTGAGGGAACACGGCGGCCGCGCCTTTGAGGGGATGGAGCGGTACTGTCTCTGGGGGGATATGGCAGCACCACGTTTGAGAGGATACAGCGGTACCGATACTGGGGGGACACGGCGGTTCGCCTTTGAGGGCATACAGCGGTACCAATTCTGGGGAAATATGGCGGTACCGCCTCTGAGGGGACACAGCGGCCCCATTTTCTGAGGGAACGGGGGAGGAGGCGCCCGCGGCGAGAGCGGGCTCCGCGCCGGCCAATCAGGCATCGGAGCGCTGCGGGCCGCAGCCAATGAGCGCGGGGCGCGGCGGCGGGCGTTGGCTGCGCGTGTGTGGCGGGGCCGTGAGGGCTGCGGGCGGGCGGCGACCGGAGCGGGCCTGGGGCTTCGTGCGAGCGGCGCCTGGAGCGGGCCCGGGGCTTCGTGTGGTGTGTGACCGGAGCGGGCCCGGGGCTTCGTGCAGGCCGTGGCCGGAGCGAGCCCGGGGCTTCGTGTGGTGTGTGACCGGAGCGAGCCCGGGGCTTCGTGTGGTGTGTGACCGGAGCGGGCCCGGGGCTTCGTGCGAGCGGCGACCGGAGCGGGCCCGGGGCTTCGTGCAGGCCGTGGCCGGAGCGGGCCCGGGGCTTCGTGCGGGCCGTGACCCGAGCAGGCCCGGGGCTTCGTGCGGGCGGCGGGGCCGCGCCTCAGCCTGCCCTGGAGCTGCGGTGAGACGCCGTTCTCTGGTCTGAGGGTTTCCCCCGGGCGAGCGGGAGCACCGGGCTGCCCTCAGGGCTCCTCAGCCGGCGCTGCGGCCGGGGCGGGCTCGGCTGCGGTTCAGCGTTTGGTTGTGTCACTAACAGCGACAAGGAGGGGTTATTGTACCTTATCTGTGGTGTGGAGGTGTTTCGGTTCTTGTTCTCAAGGGAAAAGTGAGGGGGAAAAGTCACTTCTCTGTAGTAATAATGCGATTTCTGGACAGGTATCTGGGATGTGCTTTGGCAGCATTCGGCTTTTTAATTCCACAGAGTTGCTCAAGCTTCAGTTAGGGGGTGAAGGTAAAGTTAGTGTAGTAAAAAAGGACAACGTTTCTGAGGGAAAAATAACTGTAGAAGTGTATAAGTAAACCATGGAAGTGTTCAAGACCAGGTTGGATGAGGCTTGGAGCAACCTGGGATAGTGGAAGACTTGAATATTTGAACATTAATCCTTATTCCCTCCCACCCCTTGGGGAAGGGCTGTCAGAGACAGTGACTGGAATTGGGATGTGTCATTTAAGTAGTTTAGAAAGCAGACATAATTGAGAAATACAGCTAATGTTTTTATGTATTCCTTTCTTTGTTAGAAGTTTCTGAGGGAAGGCAGAGAAGAATTGACAATATTTCTAAGAAATAAGCTTCACAGAGAACATCTTCCATCCCCACATGCTTTCTCTCTGCTTTTTATTGGTATTTGGTATCAAACTGGGTTTTCTGCAAGTTCACAGCAGGTGTATTACTTTAGTCTGGTGAATTGCACAGCTTCTTTCTATTGCTAAATGACTTTCCTATGTTCCTTTATAACTGATGGTAAAGATTCTCAAATTTTCTTGAGGTTTTGTCCCTGGTAAGTTTCTTAATTCTGGGGAGGCAAGAAGAGAAATATGCTTTGATTTCCCCCTTGTCCAACACCCAAGGGGTTTTTAGATTTTGGGAGGCACAGAGCTCAAACTTCACCTCTTCCTTAATAGAAGCAACCTCTATTTTAACCCTTTGTGTGCTGCATGGTGTCACAGGGATTCCACCAGTTCAGGAATCAGCTCTTGGGATTTCTTTAGGAAGGTGCTATAGAATTCCTCCGTGCAGGCAGTAGGTGAAAAGAGGATGGTTAATTTAATTATCAAATTAATTTAATGTGTTTTTTTGTTAATTTAATGTAATTTTTTTGTCCTTCTGTACGCTGTGGAGCATCTTGAACTTCTCTTCAATTTTATTAAGGCAGGAAGAGCCAAGCCAGTGACTTTGAGTTGTGTGGTTCCCTCTGAGGAGCAGCAGGAGCTCCTGTTGGTGCCATGGAAGTGGAGAAGAGCAGCAGGAGGAGCTGCTTCACTCAGACCTCCTGCCTGGGTGCAGATTTAGGGGAGGACTCCCAGCTGGAGTATCTCAGTGCTCACGAGGAGTACGAGGAGGAGAAGAGCAACTGGAGTGAGTTTTCTGAGCAGGAGGAGGTTGCAGAGGTGAAGGCTGTGCCCCCGCGAATCACAGCAGGGGAAGAAGCTTCTGGAAAGAGCCTCAGACCCAGCCAGAGCGTGGCAGCGGAGCCAGACATTGCTTCCCTGCCTCCCAGCCAGGAGGCCCAGCCCTGCAAACAGGGAGAGCCCTCCTACTTCAGCAGCTGTGAAACACCAGCTCGTGGCACCAGCAGCACTGCAGAGGGTGCTGACACCCAGCTCCCAGCCCCTGAAATCCTCCCTGGCAAGAACCCTCCTGTGGAAGCTGCAGATAAATCCTCTGCTGGGAGGTCAGAGCGTGGTGACGCCCTGAGGAGTGTCCCCAGTGTGGCTGTGGATGTTGGCTCTGATCCCAGGGCTGGATTCCCGGCCAGCAGTGCCCAGGTGTGTCTGTGCTCCAGGGCAGTGAGCACAGAGGTGACCGTGGTGAGCAGAGCTCCTCAGGGCTGGCTGGGTCAGACCTCTGTGGATGCTGCTTCCAACACGGAATGGCCCACGGGAGCTCTCAGCTCACACCTGCAGGTCAGTGACACTAAACAAGAAGGGCCAGCTTGACACAACTTTCATTAATTTTAACTTGTCTCCATGGGTGTTAATCTGCAAGTTTTGACTTCCTTTTTTCTTTTTGAAAAGGAGGAATTGAAAGATCATCTTGGCTGGAAGACAGGCACCGACAGGTGGGTCAGGAGTTGTTCTTGGTTTTGGAATTTGAGATCCTGCATCAGAGGCTTTTTCGTGTTTTCTGTGGCTTGGCAAAACTGATGGAATTAAAAGCTTGCTGGGCACCAGTTTGTGCTGCAGGGGCTTGAACAGGTGAGAAGAGTGAGCTGAAGACTTCCTGAAGTTGAGCAAATACCAAAGCAGCCTTGTTCTGCAGTTGCAGACCTCCAGAGATCCTTCCCATCCTAAACTATTCCATGGCTGTGGAAACAAAATAAGTTGTGTTTGCAGATCCACAGCATTGCTAAGTTTCTTTTTCTTCTTAAGGCTTCACTTTCTGGATAGAAATTATGATGTGCTTGTGCAGTTCCCACCTCTCTGATAAAACTGACTGTAATCCTCACAGTTATTATTGTGGACTAAACAGGATTTTCCTTAAATCAAACCAGAAATAGCTTCTGGTGAGCTCCTTGCTTCAAAATAAAACGCCACAAACAAAATCTTGAAGCCCTGGAATAATTATTCTGTTATTGTGATTATTATTTTAAAGGCCAGCACATCCCAGCAAGCAAACTGGGAAGAATTGTGCATCGAGCTGCTGTCAGAACGTCCTGCAGAGAGCGATTGAAGCAGAGCTGCAGCTCCTGGCCATCCATTATGAGATGTGCTACCAGCACTGCTTGAAGGTTTATGAGCTGGCTTTGGAGGAAAACACCTGTCTTGGGAGGCACGTGCTGTAATGTCCTTTAAAATAAAATGGGTGACTGGTTAGCAGGCAAAAATTGCTAAATGGTGCTGGTGGAGTCTATCCATAGCTGCTAGGAGTGTTTGTAATTAGTGGTGTTATCCAGAGGGACCCCCAAGCCTTATTGCCAGCCTTAAATTTTTTTGTAGCATTCACAGTCTCAAAATCCTGCTTTTTTCCCAGGAACAAAACTCAAGTTAATTCACTTAATTCATGTTCTATATACTATAATCTTAGAGAGGAATCTTTAAACCCTGTAAAATCTTTGGGCATCTCCAGAAGCTGTAAAATCAATGAAATGTCTCAATTGTTGTTGCTTTCTCACCCATATTTTAATAGATGCGAGAAGAAGGCTGAGTTACATTCGTCTCTGCTGCTGGCTTTGGATGAACTGGACAATAATTACAGCACCATGAGAAAGGAAATAAACGTGGGCACACCTTTAAATGAACTTCCACCACTGTCAGTTGAGCTGAAGTTTCCCCCCCTCTCTTCCTTTTACACTGCCTCCAAGGTAACTTCTTAACTGTTTGATGCTTTTCATAGACATTGTTTTATAATTAAGATAATTACAGTTAAATCTTTCTCCCTTTTTTTGACAGTTTTTCAGAAAGATTCTTTACTCTGAGTAAGTAGTTTTCATTTGTTGTTGTACTTACCAAGTTAACTGAGGAATGAACATATAAGATGTTAAACCTATAATTTCTTTATTTCAGGATGCATTTTGTTGTTTCAGGCTGTTGAGCTGAAACATCAACGTTGCCCTGTGGGTACAATGGTTTTATTTTAAGGGCATTTTTCCTCTGTGGTGTTCTAATATGCAAAGCAGGGAGTGTCTTTACTATCTTTATAGTAAAAGTTATCAATTTACAGGTCATTTTCCAGATTCCCTGCTTTCACTTCTAAAAATCTTTGTCTAATCTTAGTTATAATGGCACTAAGCAACAAAAAACTCCCCAAAAAATCCCACACCACAAAAACCAAAAAGACTTTGCTGCCAGCAGAGATAATATCAAGCATACAGATAATATTAAAAGATAATTTGAAGCTGTTTTGCCAAGATTATCATTCAGATATGAAAAATGATAGAAAAATAACTTTTTATTTCAGGCAGGTACATGACAGAACACGTTCAGGGACCCCATCCAGTGACTCTCTGTAAGTGGAGATGAAAACAAATCTGGCAGTAAGTTTTTACTGAACTGGGTGAACTGCCAAGAGACTGCTTGAAGTTTCCTGTTGAGCATGAGTGAAGTTAATAAAAAAAAAAGCAAAAGCAGTTGTTTTGTTTTGTAAATAATTAGTCAAAGTTGCACAGGTATTTTAAATTGTAAGGAATACATCTGAACATCACACAGAAAACCATTAAGATATAATGAAAAAAGCCAAAATTTATTAATTATGTTAATTTTACTGTGAGCTTCTGGAAATATTTGAATTACTGTAGAACTTAAAATTGTTGTCCCATATTTTGTATGAAATTCTCGGTTGTGTTTTAGTGATCTTTCAGGTGAAGGGAAAGCTGACTTTGAAGAACCAAAACAGCAAGAAAAGGGGATTTCTGTCAATATGGTAGGGAATTCTTCACTCCTGGGTTTTGGAGATGATCATGCTGAGAAGTATTTTCTCCTTTTAGGTGCCTGCAAATGTGATCAGAGTCTTCAGGGCTCTCAGCCTGGGATCCTCTGCCTCTGATTGCAAATGCAGCTCTTATGTTCACAATTTTAATTGCCCTTTCAAAATAAAATAACTTGGGAGGTTCTTAAGGATGACCAGCAGATTTAACTTCTTTAAATTCACCCACTTCATGGGCTGGTGTTCTGAAAAATAACTTAGAATCAGGTGGGAGTGCTGTGATGTAACTGAAATGTGTTTGTAGGACAACTCAGAGACTGATGGTGATCAGGCAGGTGACTCTGTTTCCCCTGAGAGGTGGGAAGAACTGATTAAAGATCAGGCTCTGGAACGTGGTGAGTGATCTCCTTGTAAAATAATCCTTCATTTGTGAGCTAAGCTCTCAGGGGAGGAAGGAAACCCTGTGTAAAACATGTGTATGGTAACACAGCTGCCCTTTCTGTGATGGAATGTTTATATATCAGCTATCAGCGTTATTAATAAGTAATAACAGCTCTATATTAATTACTTACATCTTTTAAAAAGGTTTCTACTTAAATTAGAATTCCAAACTAGTAATGTCACCTCTTTGAAATGTAGCACCAAGAGATGGAAGTAGCTGAAATCCTCTTCAGCACAGAAATTTGATACTCATTTATGTAACATACCATGATTTAAACTTTAACACTTGAATTTTATCCCAACTGCCAAGGCTGTGTAAAAAATGAGGAAGGAAGTGAGTATTGGTTTGATGCTAAGGAAGACTTGTCAGTGGCAGATATTTCAGTAATGTGCAAAGAAATGAAAAAGCAACAAGGAAAGCAAGACTCGATTGACTCAAGAGGTAAAGTTGTGTGCTTTAAGCTGATAACCCAAATAATGGTGTTTAATATTGGAGTGCTCTGTTCCTTCTCCAAGCTTAAGTAAACTGGGAATAAATGCCAGCTGGGGTTTCAGTTTTTCTCATTCTCTGGCAGTGAATCCTTGCACTCAGCTGAGTACAAGGATATTCTTTGTCCATCCATGTTTTTCCTTGAAAACTTCACCTGCGGTGCTCAAACTCAAATTAGTAAATGCCCAGCCAGTCACATAGATGGAAATCTTCCATTTTTTATTCTCCTCCTCCTTTTTGTGCTTCCTTCTATGCTGAACTTTTCAGATACAAATGGTTTATGTTTGGAGGCTTGAGTCACAGTGATGGGTGTGGTGAGAAGTGCCAGGGTGTCGAAGGCACAGAGTTTGGGGCTTCTCTGTACCAGCCTTTGCACTGGTACTGTTAATTCAGAGCTGTGTTTCCTTTTAAAATCTCAGGAAACACTCAGGGAAAAGGATATTGCACAAACTGAACTTCTGTGCTTCTCAGGACACTGATTTTCTGCTAGAATATTCTCTTCTTTCCCTTAGTTTGTTCTGAGGTTTTCTGTCTGGGCTGTCCAAAATGTGCAGAGATGTCAACCCAAGAACAGCTACTAACTCTCTGCTTTCTTACATTTATTGTTAGAAGTGAAGATAGTGGTGAGTGGGAAGGAACATTCCTCTGTTCCTGTTGGTGACCCAAAGCCCTCAGTGCCTGAGGTAAGTCTGTTCTTAATTTGTAGTAGGAATTTCATGCCTCTTAAGGCTTCTTTCATACTCTGCATTTACTGCCCTGGTCTGAAATCACCAACTCAACAGCTGGCACATTCTCTACTTGGAGATAATAAAAAGGGAAATAATTATTACTAACACTCCTTGTGTGGCAGACTGAGAGCTTTAAATCTTGTCACATAATTTTCTATCTATTAAATGTTATGCCAGGCTAGGAAAATACATTACATATTGGTAATAAACTTGTGGCAGAAGAGTGAAAGCACCATTCTTTTCCCCCTGCATTAAACTATATCAGTCCAGCTGTTTTTTTCTTAATTCTGGGACAGTTTGGAATTTCCCCATTTGCACTAGATTTTTCATCATGTAACATCTATTTTTTAATGTAAATGTCATGTGGCTTTATACCGGAAAGATTTTGGGCTAATGGATGGGAAGGAAACTCTTGGATTTTCTAGCATAAATCCAAGAAATCTCTACATTCAGAGAGTTTTGTATTGGCTTAGCTTGGTCCTTGGAGAGCAAAGGGCAAATCAGCAATTGCTGGTGTTGCTCACATAAACCACACAGATTTGCTGTCCTTTGGGATTTCCCTTTAAACATGCTGCTCCTTTGGGAAATGGTAATTGCATCTAAGCTAAAATAAATCACATCCAGTTATTTTACTTTATTAGAATAAAGCAGGAATAAGATGAGCTTTAAGGTGCCTTTCAACCCAAACCATTCTGCGGGTCTAGGATTTCATATTTAATTATATTTTAAGTTTATTTTATTATATTTATAATATTATGTATAGTATATATTTTATATTCTATATTTAATTATAATTTATGCTTAATTTAATATATATTATATTATATTATATGTAATATATATAATATATAACATATATAATACATATAATATATATCATTATATATTATCTATTTAATATTTTATATTATATTTTATATATTATCTATATAATATATATAATATATTATATATATTATAATATAATTATATTATAATAAAATTTATAATTTATATTTAATTATATTTTTATATTCATAGTATTATATATAATTACATATATAATATATATTTCTATATATTATATATATTGTTATTTTAGATTTATTTTATTATATTTATAGTATTATAGATAATTATGTATATACTAATATAAATATAATGATATAAATCTAAAATAGAAATAATTATATTTGTATTTATTATTATTATTATTATTATTATTATTATTATTATTATTATTATTATTATTATTATTATTATTATTATTATTATTATATTTTATATTTCTTTTCATAGGAAAGAGGTGTTACCTGTATGATACTTAACCCATTCATTTTTCCCTTATTTTGATGCAGTTCCAGGATCCTGGGGAAAACTCCCTGCAGAAAACATCCACTTGTTCCTCACTGAAGTCATCTTGTATCTTTGTTTCTCCTTATGCACTGAACTTGAGCAGCTTTACCAAGTTAGTAAGGAGACTTCAAGACAAGCATCCAGAGTTCAGCAGGTCAGATATTGGGAGTTCTTTTCAGCCCTGATTTGTAACTAATCACTAAATGTGTGGCACAAAACGTGATGTTAACCTTTCTTTCCTCAATTCCCACAGAGCTGAAATTGTGGGGGCTGTGCAGGAGGTGAGGAGAATGAACAAAGGAGTGCTGAGTGGCTTGGCCATCAGTGCTATTGAGGAGAAGGCCTCTGCCATTCTGAGGAGTTCCACACCCTACTCTCAGTAGGAGAAACCCTGAGAAAGGTGAATATTCCAGCCTGACTGGGTTAATGCAGGAGGTGCCAGGGTGAATGCAGTGGAGCAGTGCTCTGTAAGGACTGGGAGCTGTAACAGGGTGCATTGTATGTAACTGGTGGGTAATTACTGAATATGGGGGTTTTGGAAGGAATTTGGAATGAGTCAGAGATGGGACCTCTTCAGTTCTGAGATGATGTGGTTTATTTTTCTTCTGTATAGATAGGAAGGGTGAGTTTGGCTCATACCTTTACTGCATGGTTCAGAATGTCTTTAGTTATAAGACTTTTTAAGGCTTTATTGACCAATAAAACACTGTTAGCAAGGATATTAATGTTTTTGACACAATTTTAAAATATTTTGTCTTACAGACTCATGCTACAGTGTAAGTTTTCTTAGCCAGTCATGTTATGACACACAAACCTAGAGTATTGCATTCTAAACTAACTACTTATATTTTTTCTGCATCTTTAAACTCTAACTTTTTCTCTTATTAATATGTCTCTGCTTTAAACTATAAATCCACATTCTCCCTTCTAGCACCTAAGTTTGGAAGCCTTTTCCAAGGTCTCAAATCAAATCCTGTGTTTAATTCTAAGCTTTGGCTTACCAGGCCCAAAGTTCTGAGAGCTCCCTGTATTTTGGATTCCAACATCTGGAGTGCTTCGCTGCTGAGCTGTGTGGAGAGCACTGTCACACACCTTCGGTGCACAGCTGACACCTACCGGCCAGGCCTTGTGTAGCCTCTGATCCATCCAGAAATCCCAGCCCTGGCTCCCTTCTGCATCCCAGCACTGATGGTTCCTGTCTGGGGGCTCCATTTTACATCCCAGCACTGATGGGTTCTGTCTGGGGGCTCCATTTTACATCCCAGCACTGATGGGTTCTGTCTGGGGGCTCCATTTTACATCCCAGCACTGATGGGGTCTGTCTGGGGGCTCAATTTTACATCCCAGCACTGATGGGTTCTGTCTGGGGGCTCCATTTTACATCCCAGCACTGATGGGTTCTGTCTGGGGGCTCCATTTTACATCCCAGCACTGATGGGGTCTGTCTGGGGGCTCAATTTTACATCCCAGCACTGATGGGTTCTGTCTGGGGGCTCCATTTTACATCCCAGCACTGATGGGTTCTGTCTGGGGGCTCCATTTTACATCCCAGCACTGATGGGGTCTGTCTGGGGGCTCCATTTTGCATCCCAGCACTGATGGGGTCTGTCTGGGGGCTCCATTTTACATCCCAGCACTGATGGATTCCTGTCTGGGGCTCCCCTCTGCATCCCAGCACTGATGGTTCCTGTCTGGGGGCTCCATTTTACATCCCAGCACTGATGGGTTCTGGGCTGGAAACCTGACACAAGCAGACTGTGCCTTGTCTTTTTCTCACACCAATCCCTTTTGCACAATCTTGTGGCACTGCAGGAAGCTGCAGAGAGCTGAAGGTGTGAAACCACAGCCCAGAATCCCAAAAATGCGTCTGTCCATCCTTGCTTTGGGTACCTCCTAGCAGTGCCACTGCCAGGTTTCCTGCAAAAAGGAAAAAGTCTTTGTGTTAATCTCTAGTCTGAATTTCACAGGGTTGCAGATAGGGGGACAGAAACTCATCCCCAAAATGTTAAAATCTTATGTTTGGAAGCATTTTCAGTCAGTAAGGTTTTAACAGCCTTGAAATGTGTTGTGCTTTCCTTGTGGAGTGATTGTTTGGTTTTCCAGTGGTGCGTGGGCTCTGTAGTCCTAATTGTTCCTATTACAGTATGTTTTTCCTGTTGTTTTGTGTGGGAGATGATGACTTATAATAATTTTATTTTCCTCATGAGGGAGGTGTGAAATGGCCAAGTCATTACTAAATAATGGGGAGAAAAAGAATCCCCATTTTCTATATTAAGGAACAAGTACACAATACATTTAAGAGAAGGTGATTCTGCTCAGAGCTCACCTGCAGTTACTCGGTCTCTTTGTTGTACTTTGTTCTAGATCCTGCTGCAGTTGTTTACTGTCAATAAAGGTTAACATTTGTTCTTCAAAATAGTTGGGCCCATGTTGTGCTGTTTGCAGACCTCTGCTGCCTCAGAGCTGGGGCTTTGGGCCGTGCTGCAGGTGAGGCCTCAGCTTTGGTGTCTTTGGGTCTGCAAAGATGGGAGCACTCCCAGGCTTTGCTCTTGCAGTTCATTCCCAGCATTGTTGCTGTTTGTGTTCCCCGGGCTCGGCTCTGTGACGGGCGGGTGCTAACAGTTCAGGAGGAGCTGGCTCTCTGTTCTGTTCTGTTCTGTTCCTCCTGGGCAAGCAGAAGCGTGCACGATGTGAAAGACTCGAGTCAGCACACTCTGTGTTCCTTCACGTTCCCTTTTTTATTGATCTTTGAAAGGAAGAGCTGACTCCAGGCGTGAGAGAAGCGGGCTGGGGGCAGTGACCGCGCTGCAGGCAGAGTCCTGCCCTGAGCCCAAGGGCGTATCGTGATCCGGAGCACCGGAGGAGCCCGGGCGGGCTCCGCTGCTCAGCACAGCTCGGGAACGAGCTGCAGGTGGAGCTGTAGGAGCTCGGCAGCGATGTTACACTCCGATAGCAATTATAGCAGAATCCACAAAACATTCCTCCTCAAAATCGAGTTCCATGTGTAGGTTCAGCCCTAGAGAGGGAGAAGGCAGGATTTTTTAGCTGGGGTGAAACCCCCTCGGAGGAGGTGGAAGCGGGGTTAGGGAAAGCGCGGGAGGCAGCCGGACTGCTCCGTGCATTCCTTCGGAACTGTTCGCTCCGTTCGCCGCGCCTCTGGGCTGCGAGAGGGCGATAAGGAGAGCTCCGGCTCCATCCCGCCGCCCCACGGGAGCGCTTCCCCTCTGCCCCGCGCTGCCGCCGGGGGAGCGGGGCTGGGCCGGAGCCGGGCGGGGCCGCACCGCCCCGGGCCCGCCCCTCTGGCAGCGCCGCGGGCGCGGAGCCCGCCCGGCCCCGGGAGCGGAGCCGCTCCTGCCGCGGGGCCATGGCCCTGCTGCCGCGGCGCTTCCTCTGCTTCGTGCTGGGTAAGTGCGGCCGCCGCGACACAGCTTCCCCGGGGCTCCCCGGGATTCCCCTGGGCGCGGGCGGACAGCCCCGGCCGCCTCCCCGCGGCTTCACCGCTCTCCCTGGGGCACGGCCGGGCTCCAGCCTGGCTTCGCTGGCCACACAGCAGTGGGGAAATTAAAAGGAGGAATGATTCCAGGGCGCTTGGCCTCGGGAGCAGTGAGGCGGTGATGCTGTGGGACGCAGCCTGCTTTGTGGGGGATTCCCTGCTGCCTAGGTGAGATGGACCGAGGCGAGTTCTGCCTCCTGTCCGTGCCTTTTGTTGCAAATGTTTGATTACTGCCTTCGGAGCGTGTCTTCCCATTGCTGAGCCTCAGGGAAGAGGAGGCAGCCAGAAGTGCCCCTTCAGAGAGCTGAGGTTGGATGTTCTGGGGTTACCGGTGGTGCGGTGGGAAGCGCTGGCGTTGTGTGGTTGTTTCCGTGGAATGCACCGTGCCTCGGTTTCTTTGCTGCTCCTGGCATTTCAGGGCAACAGGTAGAGATCTGTGCCGTGCTTGTCACCCGTGTACCCGCAGCAAAAGCTCGGAGGGGTGTTGGTGCTGTGTAAAAGTGTGTTTATTTACGGTGCTCCAAAGGGAAACTGCAGCCCCTCATCCTAACGCTGATCTTCCGCAAAATCAAATGCTCCTTGAGGCAGCACAAATTTCTCCTTCTTTCCCTTCCTTCCCCTGTGCCGGTTTCTCCCCCAAGCCCCGGTGAATAATGCATTGAGCCGTGCTGCACATACTGTGCTGATCTGTGCATGTAATTAACTATTTACTACTCCTCAGCTGTGCGGGGCAGGAGCAGCCCGTGCCCTTGGACGAGGCGCATTCCCCTGCTGGATCGCAGGGAGAAGCTGCACGTTCCCGGCTGCAGAGCCCTGTGCAGGGAGCACTAACTGCTGCTAGCTAGGATTTCTCTCTGCTCCCTTTCTCCGACTCTCCCTCTCTTGATCGGGGAGCTGTAACTTTTGAAAGTACTCCAGGCTGCTCCTTTCCATCTCCTCCGAGTGGGCTCGGGAGCAGCGGGAGCTGCCTCTTGTGTGAGCCAGGTGCCCAGTGGCAGCTAACCTTGGTGCTGTGGATGTGTTTTTCGGTACCTTCTCCTCCTGGGATCTTGTATTTGGAGCACATTTAAGGAAAAGACCCAGCCTTTTTACACCTTTCTGCTTTTACAGTCAGGGCTGTACTGAAATTGCAAGTGGCAGCTGAGTGCCCAGAAATCACTGTGATTTGCACCAATGCACGTGTTCTAAAATGAGAATTTTGGGGTTTTTTTTTAAAGGAAGGGTCTGAAAGAAAAACCTTTCCCTTAAATCTTGAGCTTTTTTAACTTCACCACTGGTGCAGTCTTTAAAAAGCCGTGATGGTCAGGGAATCAGCCATCCTAAAAACCTCAGTGTCATTCAGCAGCCCAGGGATCCAGCTGTACCCCGAGGTAACCACTTCCATTAAGGCAAAATGAGGCATTTTCTGGGTTTTGGCTGCAGCCTCCTGCAGAGGCTGCTCAGGGAGGAGGGCATGGGGCAGGCTCTTGCTGTTACTGGGGCAGTGATGACTGGCACCACACTCAGCTCTGTGCTGTGGTTTGGTGCTCAAGGGCAATGCTTGGGTTTCTCTTTGGTGTAGAGAACTATCACCGTGGGAGGTAAGAGGCAGTTGCCGGTAAGGTCAGTAAAACATTAATATCTTCTTGATTCCCTGCATTTTCTCTCTGTCTTTTCTGTTTGTGTAGCCTTTCTTAAAAACAAAACTTCTGGGTACTGTGTATGACCTCTCCTGGAAAACAGGAATTAAAGTGCTTTGTGTCCTCTCTCAGCCCAAGCACACTCGGTAATGCCTCCCGCTGATTGCAGTTTGAGTGCCTCCTCTACAAAAGCTGAAGCTCCCTTGAAACTCGTATTTAAGGCTGCTGCCTCTCTGAGAAAACCCTCAATATTTACAGAGGGCCCTGGCAGAAATCCCTGACAATGAAGTAAAACATTCCTCCTCCTTTGAGAGCATCTCTGGCATGGAGAGGACTCCGAACTTCCCATGCATCAAAAAAGCGTGTGGATGGGGACAACAACATTCCTCCACCCTGTCATTCCTTGCGGCGCTCCCGTAGGTGCCGGTTGTTTTTCCTGCAGGATTTGGTGGCTGTGTGATGTGCTCAGGAAACCTCCTGGCTTTGAGAACCCGAGTTGCATCGATTAACCTGAAGCGATGCTGAGTTTAAGAGCCGTGAAGCAGCGGCGTCACAGCCTACCGTTCGTGCTGACCCGGGAGGCTGCGGGTAATGCAAATACAAATGCCATGGCCTGGCTGGAATGAAATGAGACCTCGTAATGGCTAAAGATGGGCCTGGCATCTCTCACCTTTTCACAGGGCTGGAAATCCACCTTGGCGTTGTGGCACAGTTGAGGGAGGTCTTGGCTGAGAATCGGGAGTTACTGCTCTGCTCTGGCAACTTTGCTCTGCCTCCCTGACTGGCTGCAGTCTGGCTCTGTCATTTTTGGGGGATTTGGGGCAGGTATGGGCCCCAAAACCGTGGTTGTGGTCAGAGCCCCTCCCAGCACAGACCCTGCTCCAAGCAAGGACCAAACCCCCACTGGGCTGGAGCGAGAGCAGCACCAAAAGCCCATTAGAGGGGAAATGCAGCGTGTCAGCTCGCTCAGATAGCTGAATGCCATTTTTTCCTCTAAAATACAGTGGCTGGGGTTTGCCAGGTCAGTTCCTGCTGTGGGTGGGTGATTACCAGGGAATCTTCATCCCTGCGTGCCATTAAGCTGCCCTCAGAGCTTTTTTAATCATCAAATCCACTAATGAAGCTGCTTCATGGTTTCAGTCCCTTGTCTCTGTGCTTTTAAAACAGGAGCTTTTGGGGATGTGAAAACAGAGAAGCACCCCAGTGGGGAGGCAGGCAGCAGCCTGGGTGGAAATCCCCCAATTTCAGCTAAGGGTGACCCTGTATCCCTTAGGAAACATTTGCAGGGAAAGCAGCAGTGCTGTGTATGGGGGGGAGTTGCAGGGAGGTGCAAAATCTCTTCAGCTGGAAGGGGGGAAAACCACATTGAGAAGTCTCTGTTGGAAAGGAAAACAAATGATTCTGGTGATTCCTGGGCTGCTCACGTGGCTCAGCAGCAGATTTCAGCCTGGGAACTGTGCTGAAAGTGTTCAGTGAAGCTGCTGTTGTGTGCAGCCTGTGATGGGTGCACCAAGGTGACAGTGAGGTTATTTTGGTTTTCTCCCCAACAGATTTTTATATTTACTCAATATGTGCTTCTTCATGGGAAATCTGTTAGATTGCCCTGGCAGGGATTTTTTTATCTTGAAGGTAATTCAGTAAAATGTTTGCTTGTCCCACGTAGCAGAAAATCTGTGTTTAACACACGTTGAAACCTGAACCAGCAGGATCACAGTGTGTTGTCTCCAAACCAATGCCAGGCACTTTTAACCTTGGTGTTGCTTTCCCCTGTTCTTATTTTAGCCTCAATCAACTGAAATAGCTGGAGGAAAAAATAATCCCGGGGGTGGAAGGAGAGTACATTTGCCTTTAGCACATTCCTGAGATCTGGACTGTGGTGGCTGCTCCTTTCTCCCCGGCTTTGAGACCAGGGATCTGTGGCATCCAGTGCTTTGTTGATGTTTTAAAAATAACTCTAAACCTTGCTCTAAGGCTGGATTGAGGTGTTGGTTTGGCGATGTTGGACACCACAGTCCTGCCTGGGAATGCAGGGGGGGTGTGGCTGGTTCCCTTCAGCCCCTGGATTTGGGGTGCACAGAATCCAGTGGGGATCCCTCCTTTCTTCCACCTTGCCCTCGATGGTGGCCACAGCCAGAGGTGGTTTGAGCTCAGGGTGGGAGAAGTCAGGGCTGTGCACACATTGCCAGTGCCTGTCTCAAGCCTGTGCTTTGCCTCCGTTAATTCAATCAAGAAGAACTATTTTCCAAAAGACCCCGCTGTTCATCAAGGATATAATTATCTTTATAACTAACAGCTCATGGCACATTTTTCCCTCCCCTGATGTGCAGTCAGCCAGCAGTTGGATTTCAGCATGCCTGGCTTTTGATTTCCTTTCTCCTTCCTCCCTTCTTGGCTGCTTTTGATTTTATTTTACCTAGTGAGTGAATTTGGGTGGGTAAATAAAGTATTTGTCATTCTGTCATCTGCAGAATCAAGTCTAGGGACATGTAAGAGAAATCCCATGTGCTTGGCAGCCTCTGATGGATTACAAGGCTAAGAAAGGTGGGAAACTGAGGCAAGGAGAGAAAGACCCTCATCCAATTCCTTGGAGCAGCCTATTTCAGATATATAAGTAAATATTATTTAACAGCAATGCTCTATGACATAAAGTCACCCAGCTAAGCAGGACTGCCCTGCACTGGGCTGCACAGTACAAACCTTGATTTTGCATTTTCATTTCAATCCCACATTCTGCATCTTACAGGAGCTGTTACATGGAACCTTGCATGGATTGGAATAAAAGTTATTTATTTTTATTATTATCTTTCCTTTGGGGATGGATTGGATGTTTTAGGTGCTTCATGAAATACTGGACTTGAAAGAGGAGTGTCACAGTGCACCTCTGAGCCCCCGAAAGCCCCCAGACAGGCTTTGCTTTCAGGCAGCTGGCTCCTACCTCAGCTTCCAGCTAATAATTCCCTGCCAGTTATTTTTAGGCAGTTTATTTTGTGCCCTCTTATAATGCTTGGAGTAGCTATAGAATGGCAACAAAAACTCAAGCATCCCCAATCCAGCAAAAAGTAAATGCCTACAGATCATCCAAGTAGCAGCTTGAGGGGTAAATCACTTCCTTCCTTTGCAGGCACAACAGGATTTGTGCCAAATTTAAAACCTGGGAGATCCTTGTGGGTTTCATGATGATTTTCAGCTGTATGCAAAACACCTCATTAGTGCTGGCTGGGAAAAAAAACCAGCAGCTTTCTCTTTATTTTGCTTAGTGTAATAAAATGAAGGGAATAACCATTCCAGGGAGTTTATAAATCACATTAAAGGCCTTTGGGTTGTGGGTGCCCTTCCCCTTAACACAAAAGTGGTTTGTGGGTAGGGCCCCAGAGGGCTCTTCAGGCCCAGCACATCTTGTGCTGCATTCCCTCAGAGTGGAAACCTTTGGCCCCTTTGGAAGCTTTCCACACAGCAGGTCCCTGACAGGGCCTGGATCCAGTGTCCCCTGCCTCCCAAGCCACCATGGGCTGTATCCCAGCCCTGCCTCTTCCCATTTCAGGCTTTTCCCCCCTCAGCTTGAGTGGCTTCTCCCCCATCCTGCTTTCCTGGAGTCCTTGTGTGGCAGTGAAGCTGTTGGACAGGCAGAATGGGGATGAGCGCTCCATCTGCAGGGCTCTGTCCCTGTGTCCGTGCCCTGTTCAAGCTCTGGGCTCTCCTTCTGCTGCTCCATCTGCAGCCCCTGGAGCAGAGGGCAGGCAGGGAGGGGGGTCCTCCTTTAGGGGTTTCCCAAGTGAGCCTGGGCAGCTTGTCCAAGAAATCCTGGGATCATCCTTGCACTGGCAAGGAGATGGACAAATCCCCCCCACTCCCAGCATCTGCTCTGCCTCCAGAATCCTCACTGTGTTGGAAAACCCCCACTCCCTTTCAGCACATAAACCCCCCCAAATCCCATGAATTCCCTTTTAATTCACAAATCCCATGAATTCCCTTTTAATTCACATCCTGGGTGGCTGCCCTGGCAGAGGGAGTCCTGCAGGTTGAGGGACAGTGGCAGGAGCTGCCTGGTTTGGGGACCTCAGGGTGCTCCTGAAGCTCCCTGAGCAGATTGGGTACAGGATGATCCTGCAGGTCTCTGCCTCCCCCATGGTCACCTGCAGGGCTCAGATCCCTTTATCCATCTCCATTCCCAGGCTGCTCATGGAACTTCAGGAGCATCCTGAGCCAGCTGGGCAGGAGGAGAGGCTTGAAACTCCATTCCCTGTGCAAATCCCAGAGGGAATAACCCTGCCTGGGCTGGCAGCACGGGCAGCTGCTCCTGAGGAGGGCACAGTGCTGGGCCAGCCCCTGCTGTCCCCAGCCCCTGCAGTTTTCTGTCCCATAAAAATCATTCCAGCTGAACGCCAGCTTTGTTTTTCCCTGCTGAACTGAGGGCTGTCTGCAGGCTCTGGTGCCTCTGCTGAGCTGGAGGAGCCCCAGTGGAAGGATTTTTTTAAACAGAGGGTACCAGACCCTTCCCAGGTTTCTGCAGCTGCTGGAAGGGACAGTTTCCCATTTTTGTGGCTGCAGACTGGGATGTTTTTCACACTCATCCTCTGCCTCCTGCCCCATGTCCTCTCCCTACCCTCCTGTGAGGGTTTGACTCTGCAGCCAGCTCCAGACCACGAGGCTTGTTCTGAATAAAGCAGCAAAACCACCACCTTGAGGAGGAGAGGGAAACAGCCTGTCACCACCTGGGGCTTGCTGAGAGCATTGATTATTTGAGAATTTGGGAGAAGCCCAGGGGAGGATGCTGGGGTGTTTGTTCTCAGAGCCCAGAGCTGTGCTGGTGCCACCTGTGCCAGCCCTGCTGTCAGTGTCACTTGGCACTTACCTGCCATCTTTGGGCTTCACCTGTTGGAGGAATATCTGCTTATTTCCTGCTCTTTGCTATGAAGCCCTGAACATTTTCCCCACAAAAATCCAGGCAGTCCAGCTGGATGTTGTGGTGAATTCCCTGCAGGTGTTGTCAGACAGTTTCATCGTTCACCCAGCACCACCAGGGGTACTTGCCTGGGAAAGGGGAACATCCCATGCTGCTGTGCCAGTCTGGAATCCCCAAATATGTTCTCAAGCTCCACAGTCCTCCCCTCTGGGGTTGGTTACACATCCCAGCAAGAGAAGCCCAAGAATTCCTGGGATTTCTGAAATGCTGAGGGAGGAAAGGCCAGAGAGCAAGGGATTGTGCAGAGGGGTGCTGATGTGAGGTGCAGGATGGTTCTGGCACAGAAAGCTCAGGATTTTTGCAGGTGAGCCATCACTGTGACAGATGTGTGGGCTCACAGAGGGCTGGTGTCCCCAAAGCTGTTTCTGGGGGGGTGGCCCCAAGCTCTTGGTCCAGGCTCCAGCTCTGAGAAGTGCAGTAGGAGAGTCCAGTTGTCTTCCCTCTTCCTGAAATTTTTGTAACACTTCAGGACCAACACTGTTTTTCTGCTGAAATAAATGTGTAACAGGCTTTTTAGAGCTAACCCTCAGTAAGCTGAGTCCTGGTGGATGCTTGCTGGGACTCTCCAGGACATCAATCCCAGGGCAATCATGAGGATCTGGGATGCCTGCAGAACCATCCCTCAATCACCTCCTCACCACTGCTCTCCAGGTGTTTCCTGTGAGGAGCAAACCAAGGGTCCTTAATGCTGCATCTTTTACCAGGCAATCAGGGATTCTCTCAGCAGGGAAGGTTGTTCATCAACAGCTCTCCTGAAAGGAGGAGAGGGAATGGCTTTCCCTGCCAGAGGGCAGGGTTAGGTGGGATATTGGGAAGGAATTCTTCCCTGTGAGGGTGGGCAGGCCCTGCCACAGGGTGCCCAGAGCAGCTGTGGCTGCCCCTGGATCCCTGGAAGTGGCCAAGGACAGGGCTTGGAGCAGCCTGGGACAGTGGAAGGTGTCCCTGCCCATGGCAGGGGTGGCACTGGATAAACTGAAGGTCCTTTCCAACCCAAATCCAGGGCTCTGTGATTCCCCATGTCCCTGTGGCACATGGGGAGTCACAGCTAGTGATTCCATACTAGTCCAGATATTCAGAGAGTCTTTGAAACAGGAGAGTCTTCAGAAGACTGAGTAGGGCAAAATGTGAACCTAGACTCCCTGCTTCTTTATTTATTTTTAAAAATATAAATATAAATATATATATATGTATATTGTAAAGGTGCTGGGGAATATGAAGGGAATTGTAAGCCAGTCAATAAAACCTGAAAGAAGAAAGGAATTACAAGTTGGTCAATGAAACCTTAATCCCTGCACATTCTTTTAAACAAGTTATTAAACAATTGCTTTAATAGCAAAAGCACCTCTGGAATAATAAAATTGATAAACAACCAGTCTAGATTTGTCAAGAGTCAACTGTGTCAGGCAATTTTAATTTCCTTCCTGAGTAGTATAGCTAACCTAGCAGATAGAAGATGAGTGGTAGATAGATGAGGTATCTTGACTTTATTATTTTTTCATGCAGTGACTGTGTGTGATATTCTTGACTACCTCATACGTCACTTATAGAAGAAGGTGAGGAACTCCACATGAAATCATGCTGGACTAGTGACCAGCTGGGCTGCAGTGGGATGCTCCCAGAGGAGCACTGCATTCCTGCAGCCATTGTTCCTGAGGGAATGCAGTGATGGGGCCCATGAGAGGGGAGGCAGCTCAGCCTTGCTCCAGCAGAGTTGTGGAGCTCAGTTCTCCAGCAGCTCCTTGCAGCCTGCCCAGATGGATGCTGCTGAGTGCAGAGCTGTGCCTGCTCTGGAGCTGGGTTATTTACAGCTCACTGCAGCTGACTTACACCATCTCCATCAGCGGAAGGAAACCTTCTGGAAGGAGAGCCAGGAGATAGAAAAATCCCTCCCTGCTTTTTTCCTCCCCTGTTGTTACAAACCCCGAGCCTGAAGTCTGCAGTGGGGTTGGGGGAAAATCTGTGGGGTGAGGTGGGCACCATGTGGAAACGTGGCAGGAGCTTCTCACTTTGACCTTAATTTGTGCAGTTCCAGCTAAAGTCAGCTCTCCTGGTCAGCTGGAAACAAAAGAGCTTTTCTGCCTGGCCGTGCCCAGCTCCATCCTCACAGCACTGACACAACAGGCCCTGCTGAAACAAAAGAGCCCTTCACCATGGCCAGAAGGCAGTGTCCTTGCAGAAGGTCACTGGCTGGTGGCTCTGCTTCCCCCAGCCCCTGGGGCCAAGGGATTTGCAGAGCCCACACGTAGGTGTGGGAGAAGCATCTCCAGGAGCAGGTCCTGGTGGGGCAGGCAGGGGGGCACTGAGGAGCTGCCAGGGGGCACAGCAAGGTGCTCACCTGCTCTGAAGGAGCTCCAGAGCTGCATCTTCTGAGCTGCTGGGATTGGCAAGTGCTTAAAGCTCCCCAGGGTTTGGTTTTCACTTGGTTTGGGTTGTTTTTTAATGGTAGGGCTGATTTTCACGCTGGCTATGTGTGGCTTGCTGCTTCTTGCAGCCAGGTTGTGGTTCCTTCTTCCCCATCATTTATTAAGTGTTTCTCCTCTCTCCACTCAAGGTTAATGCTGAATTTCCTCAAGTGGCTTCGTCTTCCCGAATTTCTCTCTGTGCTTTTCATGTCTCACTCACTCCTTCCTGCTCTGTTTCCTCCTGTGCTCCTCCATCCCCTTGGCTGCTCATCTTTCTGCTTTTTAATCCCTTCTCTCCCTTGTCCTTTTGCTGTGCTCTGCTCTGCACCTGCCACATTCCCCAGCAGCATTTCCTCTGCAAGCTGCTTGTCCAGACAAGTGATGGCTGTGATATTTACGTGTCCTTCACAGCCCAGTGCACGGATGTCACCGAGGGGTGACCCCAGGGTGCTCCTGAGCCTCCCTGGGACGCTGGTGCTCACTCAGCCTTCACTTGGCTCATCCAGATGGGAAGGACAGGAAGGGGAGAAAAACGTCCTGGCCATCAATCATCCCTCAGCCTGCCTGGATTGAGATTTGCAGTCTGTAAAGCATTTTACATTTGCCTCATGTAAAATTATTTCCGCCTTCATCTTCTTGTTCATCTTCTTCTGCTTCTTCTTCTTCTGCTGCTTCTTTTTCATTTCTTTTTCTGCTTCTTCTTCTTCTTCTGCTGCTTCTTTTTCATCTTTTTCTGCTTCTTCTTCTTTGTCTTCTTCTTTTTCATCTTTTTCTGCTTCTTCTTCTGCTTCTTCTTCTGCTTCTTCTTCTGCTTCTTTGTCTTCTTCTTCTGTTTCTTCTTCTTCCACTGCTTCTTCCGCTGCTTCTTCTTCTGCTTCTGCTTCTTCTTCTCTTGGTGCTTGCTTCAGCATGTCAACCCTCCCATTTGGGAGCCTTAGCTGAGGCTGTGCTCCCGGCTGGTATCAGCTAGGCAGAGCTTGAGATTTTGATAAACTGAGTTTTATCACTGCAGCACTGAGGGTTTAATGCTCTTGAACTTCTCTTGGCTGAGTAGCTCCCATGGTTTTATCTCAAGTCAGGCCAAAGTGGCTGCTGCTGTCAGAGGCAGCGTGGGAGCCCTGCACCCATCCAGGAGCATCAGCCAAGGCTCTGGGGGCCCTTCTACCCAAATTCCCACCAGCTCCTGACTTCACACCCATTGCCATAGGATGCTCTGAGGATTTTGGAGGCTGCAGAGGATGGTGTCCCATGGTGATGTCCCTTGGCCACTAAATAAGCAGCTCAGCCCTGTTGTGTTAAAAAAATCAGATAAAAATAAAGCACGGAGTTATTCACACGTAGCAAAAAATAGATGTGGTATGTGGTGCCTGCCTGCAGTGCACTCCAGAGCTGCAGAGGCACTAGCTGGCACTTTGGCACCAAGGGAGAGCTATTATTTATAGCCAGCCTCACTAAACCATTCCCCCAAAGGGTTTTTTCCCCTTCCCTTTGTAGCATCACTGTCCTTTCCCTTTCCCCTCACCAGCAGCACTGCGCTGGTTGTGCCTGAGGCTGTAAGCAGCACCTTTTTTGTCGCTGCTTTAAAGCAGTTGCAGGGGCACATTCCCAGGAGGGAATTCAATCAGCGCTGTGCAGCCAGGGGTGGGTTTGATGGATTTCCCTGTGTGTGTCCCTGTGCTCCATCAGAGGTGGATGTTTGTTCCCAAGTGTGGCACCATGCACGTCATTTTTCAGGGCTCAGCAGCAGGGTTCTCTTATGGCCCAGCTCCCCCACACCCTTACTTGTGCTTTAAGCCCAAAACCTGGACATTGGAAGTCCAAAGGCATTTTGGGTGGTCAGCAGAGAATAAATGCACATCCTTACTGATTTATGAGTTTCCCAGCATGTCTTGAATAACTGATTTATCAGCACCAGGCACTTGGGAGGGTGCAGGGCCCCAGGGCTGTGAGGAGGGGATCAAACCAGGGGGGAGGGGGAGGAGGAGGAGGAAGAGGTGATGGTGGTGGTGGTGGTTTTGGAGATCTGGGGTTGCTCTGGTGGCAGCAGGGCTTTGGCAGGTGTCTCTCTGTGAGGACAGGGGCTGTGCTGGGGCTGGTGATGCCCTTTGAAGGCTGACCTGGAACAGAGGCCAGGCAGAGTTAAAGAATAAAGCAGGGATTTATTAAAAGGATTTCCTCAGTGGATCCACCTTGGGCAGCACAAGAGCCCAGCCCAGGTGAATCCAAAATGGGCACAAAATGGACAACTGGTCACGGGGTCTTTCACTTTTATAAGTTCTGCTCCATTTGCATATTGGAGTTAATTGTCCACTTATACCTTTAGCCTATGAAGTCCCATCCTTCTTGTTTTTGTCTCTTTATTCTGCCATTGTTTGTGCTCTTGGGGCTGAGATTTGGATCGTTTGTCATTGGTCCCCAGCTAGAGAAGGAATTGTTTTGTCTCCCTGCCCTGTGCGGAGAGCTCACCATCCCCTAATACAAAGCTCAGACCTACCCACTAGAGCAGCACAGAGTCTAAAAAACATAAAACCTCAAACCTGAGCAGCCCTGTGGGCCAGCAGAGCTGACAGCCCTGGTGTCTCTTGCAGCCCAGCACTTCATCGCGGCCACGGCGTGCCAGGAGGCCGACTACGGCGCCATGATCCGCCACTACTGCCTCAAGGAGTTCCAGCTCAGCATGGAGGGCATCGGCCAGCGCCTCTGGTGTGACTGGGACGAGACCGTGGGGTGAGTGAGCCCCCCTGCTCCTCTCTCTGCCATGCTGGGGTTTGTCTCGTGGGGGAGCACCCTGGTGTCACTGCTTGGCTGCTGATGCTGCCCTGCCTCTGTCCCTTCTGCGTCCCCAGGGGGTTTCTCCAGCCCGGTCACACCTGGAGGGTTTGGAGGGGGGAGCAGGGATGTTGTGTGCCCAGGCTTTGGTGGCGTTTTTGGTACTGTCTCCTGTGTGTGCTGGGTGAGGTGGGTTGGGAATGCCAGAACAGCCGGGCCTGGGGGCGCTGATCATTGGGGTCACCTCTGTCCTGCTTGAGCTCTTCTTTTGTAATGTGGGTGATGGGACAGAGGGTTGTGCTGCTGTCCACGGGGGTCTCAGCAAGCTGGGAACCTCCTGAAGTTCAGCAAAGTCCTGCACCTGAGGAGGAGCAGCCCCAGGCACCAGGATGGGCTGGAGCTGCCCAGCACTGAGAGGAACCAGTCCCTGGGTTTGTAAAGCCAGGTGTCTGCTAAGGAGGGCAGGAGCCTCTCTTGGAATGGAAAATGCAAACCTCCTCCCTCTGAATATTATAATTTTGAAATTAAGGGGTTCTCAGGGAAAGATATGGGAATAGGAATAACAGTTCTTTACTAGGAAAAATAAAAATAAAATACAAATGCAGTGATACAGAACAGCACTGCCAGAGTCAGATCAGGAGCTGCCCCCCTGTGTGTCAGGGTGGTGGCACAGTCCCATCCCATGGTGGCTCAGCCCTCCTGCAGTGCCAGCTGTGGTTCTGCTGGAGCAGGGATCCTGCACAAGGGGGGAGATTTCCTCTGAAGCTCCAGGGGTGCTGGAGATGGGCCTGGGCTCCCTCAGGGAATGCAGGGGAGAAGAAAGCTGCTCCTCTGGGAATGCAGTGGGCAAAGGCTGCTGTGCTGTTCCAAACAGCAAAGGCTGCTGTGCCTGGGCTCCCTCTGGGAATGCAGGGGAGAAGAAAGCTGCTCCTCTGGGAATGCAGTGGGCAAAGGCTGCTGTGCTGTTCCAAACCTCAGATTGTATCCAGGTAGGAATGCTTGGCTCCTCCCCTGGGCAGAGCATCTCCCCATGGGATGATGGAATTTTATCAGCCATGCAGGGACACTCACTGGCCATGGACAGCAGAGATCTCCTGGAGGGAGGATGGGTGTGGAAGAGATAAACTGCCCAATGACAGATGGGAATGGAATACACAGCCCCAGGCTGCATTTCCAACCTAAGACAACCAGAAAGGGACCTGGGGGTTCTCGTGGGCACCAGGTTGAACCTGAGCCAGGAAAGTGTCCTGGTGGGAAAGCATGGGCAGAAACTGAGGCATGGGAGGTCCCCTCTGGACCCCAGGAAATGTGTTTTCACTGTGAGGATGGCCAAACTCTGGCACAGATCTCCCAGGGGGGATGTGGAATCTCCATCCTTGGAGATACTAAAAACCAGCTGAACATGGTCATGAGCAAGTACAGGGCCTGCTGTAGGGGGCCCTGTGTGAGCAGGGGAGTTTGGACAAGGTGAAGTGGATCTCCAGAGGTCATCCCCAGCCTCAGCCATTCTGGGATTAAAGGGATTTTCAAGGAAGGTTTGGAAGTCAAGGTGGTGGTCATGCTTCATCACACAGCAGTGGAGCTCCAGTAGGAGAAGACCATGGCCCTGCAGTGTGCTGGAGATTGATGGGTTAATGAAGAGGCAGATTGGGATCCCCAGCATGAGGGCTCACAGCTTGTTGGACATAATTTCCAGGAGGTTTTTCATTTTTGCTCAGCACTCTGCTTCTCCAGACAGTTCAAAACCCCATAACCCACCGAGATGTCCTCAGAGCCTGGCTGTGAGAAATCCCAAACTGTCCCACCAGAGCTGCTGGCTCAGCCCCTGCTCCCACAAGTTGTGTGTTGATTTTCCCAAGCAACTACAGGGAGAGGCTGCAGTGGGATGGCAGTGGCAGCAGCCTGCTCAGCCTCCTGTTTGTAATCAGTGTCAGGGAGCCAGCTGGGATTTGTGACTTGGGAGCACAGGAGATGCAGCTCTGCTTCCCTGGTGGAATGCTTGGGAGCATCTCTGTGGGATCAGGAGGGTGGAAAGGGACACCCCACACATGCACTGTGAGGATTTGTTGGGTTTTCTGGGGAATTTCCTTTGGGTTTGGTTTTATTTTTATTGCAAACAGTGCTTTTCTTGGATAAGCTCTTTCCTGTTTATAGTCAGCAGAGCTGAATCTTTTGGTACCACCACGGTGTAGATCTGCTGAGATGGTTCTGATAGAAGCTGAAAGAGTGGTCAGGGGTGGCTGTGTGTTGGTGTGAGGGTTGAGAGAACAACCCCCCTCCTTCCCCCTTCTGCTGACTTTCCATCTTGTGCCTTTCCATGGCCTTTCCCTGGGAAAATGAAGTGGCAGAACAAAAACGAGCTCATGTGACAGCAGCAGGGATGGGGCTCAGCTGGAGACAGGGAGCAGGTGGTGCTGTGTGCCGTGAGTGCTTTGCACAAAAACAGAGAGTTTTGGTGAGATTTCTGTGGTGTCCTGTTCGTGGCCCTTTCTTCAGGGATACACGTTTGTGTTGGATTTCAAGATCTTGGAGGTCTTTTCCAACCTTGATGATTCTGTTCTGTGACTCTAAACATACTGTTGGGTTTTCCTGCCCCTTGGTCCATGGCAGAATGGAGGGGAAGAAAAGAGAGCTGGAATATTGTGGGCGGTTTCTGGTCTTGAGAAGCCTCATCAGAAATGCCCAGGGCTGCTGATGTTGTTCTAGCCCTGACCATCTTGTTCTTTATCTCTCATGTTTGTCTCCCAAAGAGCTTCAGCTGAACTCCTTAAGCCCTTGAGGCACTTGGAAATGTTGATAAGCTTGCAGGGTTTAATTTGATTGCCTGAGTCCATTTGCTCTGTGCGTGCACGGCTCAGGGTTATTTGAGAGATGACATTCCTCTGATCCTCCTGTGCCCTCAGGACAGTGGGAAAATTGGGCAGAAACAGTTCAGTGACATCAGTAAGTCAGCTGCAAGGATGTGGGGTGTGCGTGGGCTCAGCACCTTGCTCCCTGGATGTGTGTGGGAATCTCCATTCCCTTTCTGGGGAAAGGGAAGATGTCCCAGCAGGAGTGGGACACAGCTGGCTGGTCACCCCTCTGGCTCTAGGGGAAGGATTTTGTCTTCCACCAGGTGTGAGACAAAGAAATGGGAATGAAGCACCTGCCTAGAGCCTGTTCTCTGCAGATCTTCCCCCAAACCAGGGCATCTCAGTGCCTGAAACCTGCCTGAAACGAGGAGTGTTGGGAGGTTCTTCCTCTGTACCACCAGCAGCATCATGTTGGGATGATTCCCTGGATGCAGCTTTTAGCAGGGAAATGCCCTAAACTCCACCATTCCTGCTCAGCTGAGGATGGGAACATCTTGACACACACACAGAGAGACTCTAAAACTGAAAGACAGGATGAGTTTTAAAGTGGGTGTGCTTTTATTTGGCATGGGGATATCTCCACAAAGCCGTGCCTGCCCCTGTTCACTCAGGGTTTCTTTTATGCCGTAGAATGTTACATATGTATCAAGGTTCACAATAAATAATTTCCTGGCTCCCCTCCCTCTCTGCTTTGCATGCTAATCAGCTTATCAGTTGTCTCTGGGGGTCCTAGGGGATGAGGTGAAGTTGTCTTCCTCAGGGCTGACATTCTGACCCTGCTGCCTTGCACATGCTTACTGATCTTCTGGCCGCTGCCCAAGGCTGGAGATTCATCCAGATTCATCTGGTTTGAGAGGCCCAAGGAGCCTCATTATCTCAGCATCCTTGCATTCTGTATCCTGTTCTTGATAAACATCCTTCCCCTTATCAGGCATGCTTCATTCTTGCTGTTTTGCATGTATTCATTCCCCTGCTCCTGAGACCAAGGATGCAGCAAATATTAAGCAACGTCCATCATTTATGTGCCTATTCCTAATCAATACCTGCTAATTTCTGTGATTAATATTAATATAGATACCCTCTAGTTTCTGACCCTGTGTTTCAATCTGATCAATGAATTGTCTCAGCACAGTCTGTAATTGTGGGTCACTGGTCCTGTTTATAGGCAGCAGATGCTGCTCTGTGGATGGGTTTAGTAGTTGGTTGTAGGTTGAACAACTGAGTTAACAGGACAAGAAGTTGATAAAACAAAGAAAGTAAAGAAGTTTTCTCCCTATAATATAAAAAGTTTAACACATAAACTGCTTTGTCTAATCTTCCCTGGGAGGTTTCTCCTTACACTGCTCCCACCTCACCCTCAGAGGCATCAGCTGAGCTCCTGCACCCCTGCTCCTGCTCTGATGCAGCCAGGGGCTCTCCCTGGAGCAGAGTGCTGGGTGAGCTTGGGTTGGGCCATGGGCACAAGCGCCAACCCTCTGGGAAGGTTTGTCCAACCCCCTGAGCTCTGCTGGCTTTCTCAGCATTGCTTATTTAGGGAAAATGGGTGGATTTTGATATTTCAACTTCTTCCCATGGGCTGAGGGAAGTTGTGTGAGCTGTTGCCACTTTGGCTGCCCCGGACTCCAAAGCCAGACTGGAGCTGCATCTCGGGATGTTCGGTGGCTGAGCTCTGGCCAGGGGCTCAGCTGTGCCCAGTGCATTATCCCAAAGTCAGCCTGGCTATTTTGACTGCAGCTCCAGCTCCCTGGGAGTGGTGGCTGGGCCAGGGGGATTAGCTGTGGTCTCCCTGGGGGCAGCTATTTCAGGGATGTGGAGCCTGGGGCTGCCCTGCCCGCCCCGAGTGCGTCAGCGGGCGCTGATGACTTGGGGATATTTGTCCTGCAGGGCCCTGGCCAGGGAATGGATTTGCAGGAGGGTTTGTGCACAGGGGGATGCTCAGGGTGCTGAGTGCTGCCACAGCTGTGGGTGTCACTCCAGCCCAGCCAGGCATCTTCATCCCAAATATATCCAGGCTGTGGCATTCCTGAAAATCTCCCTGGAATGCCTTCCCCGGAGCTGCAAGGGGAAAGGAGCTCACCAGGGGGATCATGGTGCTGCTCTGACAGCTGCAGCCAGGGATGGAGCTGCTCTCCCAGCTGGCAGCACACTCACACTCTGTCTTCAGGTCATTTGTCCATTATTTCCACAAAACAGATTGATCCATTCTCTTATTATCTCATTATCTGCTTATTTATCTTCAGCTTGCCAGGTCCCTTCTGGATACCCCTTTAGCCTGGCTCCAGGCTCACCCTGCAGCCTTGCAGAGGAGGAAATCAATGTTTTCTTTTAATTTGCAAAACAAAAGTGAAGCCTTGTGGTGTTTTCTTTTTTCCCTTCTGAAGCAAGGAATTGAGGGAGGATAGGAAATACCAGGATACTCATTGAAAAAACCAAAGCTGTCAGTCCTGTGAGCCCCAGTCCAGTGCAGCACCATCCACATCCAAGTGCTGTCAAGGAATGAATGCCAGAGCCAATTCCAGCCTTGGCTGCAGTGGTAAAAAATCCCAGAGGAATTCCTTAGGATTTATAGCAGTATAAGCATTCAGATGCCATCAAACCCTAAATCATTCTTTGACTGCTTCCCAGCATTCCCATCCCCATCCTGCCTGCAGCCCTTCATCCCCTCACAGTCCAGCCACAGCATCCTTTAAAGCCAAACCATTGCCATGGTGACAGGGACAACAGTTGGAACTGCAGTTCACTTTGGGTAGGGAAAAAATACTCCAAAGCACAGCCAAGCTTTTCAGGGCCAGGTGTCTGTCTCCTGGCAGTGCTGGGATTGTTTGGGAAAACCTGCCCTCCTCCCAGTGCTATCCTACAGTGGCTGCTTCATATTTTTGTGGAGGAGATGGTGTTTGGGAGATGGAGGCGTGCAAATGAGCTGTGGGCTTGTCTGAAAGCCAGAAGCTTGGCTCCAGGCAGAAAGGAAGCTTGGAGCAAAGTTTATTAGGGAGGCTCTCCTGTTGAGTCAGGGGATGCAGAAAGGACCCCCTGGCTCCCTCAATTTCATGGGGGGGGGGTCTGGGTGTGGCTGCATCCAATTATTCCCTACATAGCATAGGTGGTTATTTATATTGCCCTGTTTATTGAAACCAAACTGAAGCAAAGCTGTTAAAATGAGCAAAATACTTGTTGTGTAGAGATTGATGTCACCCATGTGGGCAAAGTGTGACCTCCCCCTTCTCCATCCCTCCGTGGGAACTCTCACAAACAGGGTAAAGTTCAAGCTGCTTTACCCCCAGTGAGGCAGAGCATCCTCTCTCCAGAGAGTTTAACTGTGCCTGAGGCTCATCCTTGCAGCCTTGGCTCAGCTTTGTCCTGCTGAGTGTGCTGGGTGTGGGGGGAACACGGCGTTCTGGGGTGGCAACAACAGGGCAGGAAAACAACCCCCCCTCCCTGAGGGATTTCCCCAGAGCCCAGGCTCAATTCCCAGTGGGACCAGGCTGGCCTGTGCTGTCACAGTAACGTGGCCCTGCCTGTGAGAGGAGAGAGCAGCAGATGCTGCTGTGCACAGGCAGTGGGACACGTTCAGCAGTGGCAGGAAGAGCACACCCAGGCCCAGGCAGGAGCACTGCTGCTCTCCAGAGGGATCCTGATCCTGTCTGCCAGGGCACTGTGAGCAGCCTGGACCTGGGGTTAACCCTGGGTACCCCGTTCCCAGCCCACTGCTGCTCTCCAGAGGGATCCTGATCCTGTCTGCCAGGGCAGCCTGAGCAGCCTGAACCCAGGGTTAGCCCTGCCTGTCCCTTCCCAGCCCATGGATCCCCTCTGTTGGTACCTGCTGTGGCAGGAGAAGGGCCCCAGTGCCCTGTGACTGGTGCATTTGGGATGGACAGGAGATGATGGAGGCTCACAGGGCTGTTTGGGGGATCTGTGAGATGCAGTGGGATAAATGAGAGCATTTGGCTGTAGCTGAGAGCTCAGCTTTGCTTTTAGCTGCTCATGGATAGCAGTGCCATGGCCAGGTGTGCCCTGTGTAACCAAGGGCAGAAACCAGCTCCTGAGGAGCACCAGCCTTGCTCTGCCCTGGCCAAGAGCTCAGCAGCCCTCAGTGTCACCTTTGCCTTGGCACTTGTTCCTGAAAACATTTATTTTCCCTCTGGGACCCTCCCACTCATTCCCACTGGCCTCAGGGGCGTGTGGGGCCAGAGGGTGAGAGATGCCACCCTGCTCGTGCTGAAGGTGCCAGCTGGAGCAGGGGGGCTTTACTGAAAACAGCAAAAACAGAAGGGACAAGAGACTTAGGGTGTGCTAAGTCACCCCATTAGGGTGGAGGGACCCCCATGGCCACCTCCTTGTGTCCCCACGCTGCTGGTGGGGCTGTGGCTGCCCAGCCCCTCTGCTCAGCTCCATCCTCACATGCTGGAATACTCTGCTGCCTCCTGGAAAGGGCAGTGCCAGTTTATCCTTTCATTTGCTGCCCCTGCTGGGCTCTGGTTCCTTGCATGTCTCACATGCACTGAGGGGAGCAGTGATTTATCCCCATGGAAGTGCAGTTGGAGCCAGGGAAGGGCTAAGCAAGCTGCACTGTGGCTCTTCAGCCTTAAAAATAGCTTTTATTTGCCTGTTAATGCTTTCCCTCTGGTTCCTGAAGTTGCTGCAGCTCCTGAGATCTCCTAAGGATGCTGATGAACGGGAAATGGTAATTCTGCACACCGGGGTGCTGAGCAGAAGCTGCTTTTAGCAGCTGCAGGCCCTGTTAATTAAATCTCTGGCTGTGTGGGCACAGCCTGCCCCAAAACCCCAAACCCCAGCTGAGGAGCTGTGCTGGGGCTGTGCACAGGGGCTGGGAAGCTGCTTCCAAAATATTTCTTTCCCCCAGGCAAGTTTTTAATTGGAGAGCTGGGGTTTGCTTTGCTTTGCTGCTCTAGGATTAGACGTGACTAATTGGGATGGGGGGGAAATTGTATCTGGGTTTTTATGCATGGCCAGTTCTAAAGCAGGGGGGATTTAGCTGTCAATTTTAAACAGGGAGGGTTTAGATGTCATTTTTAAACAGGGAAGGTTTAGATGTCATTCCAGAGCATGGCTGGATGGCCTGGCACAGGGACAGTGGCTCTGGCTCAGGGCTGCTCCTGCTTTTCCAGGTATTTTTAAAAAATGGAAAAATGGACTTGCTGGTCACAGAGGGGAGGGATGGGCTGTGGGCCTGCCCAGCTTTCTCCCACTTTTAAGCAAATTGAAGGAGATTTTTGAGTAGATTCCATGTACTTATTTCTGTCCCCCTTTGGAATGAGCTCACACAAGGTAGAGGATGGTGCTCTGAAGGCCAAGTTGGGACAGGTTTCCTGAAAGTCTGCTTAAAATGTGGGTCTGGCCTGTATTTTCTAATAGCAGCGGTTCAGCCAGGAAATTGTGCAAAATTTAACACAGACCAAACAAAACCCTCCAAACTTGCTTCTTGGTATTCCTGGAAATACTATTTCTGTTTTCATTTCCTTCTGTAAATTAAACTACCACTATGTCACTTCATAAATGAAAACTGCTTTTGGCTGTGAGTGAGCACTTAAAAGTTTCCATCAAATGTGGGAATTTAAAATACCCTGTAACATTTTTACCTCCTAGCTATGAACTCAAAAACCCATATATTTTTGTAGGTTACATAAATTTTTAAAAACCCTCTATATATTTTTATGGGGCTAGGAATATCCAGCTGCAAACTCAAAAAATGGCTACAAAATTTAAGAACAGAGATTTGTAGCAGAATCTCAGGTACGAACTTCTGTAACAGAATATAAAATACTGTACAGGGAGGGGTATTGTATATATAATATATATTGTACAGGGAGGGATATATTATATGCTTTGTCATATAATATATCCCTCCCTGTACACTATATATATTATATATATATAATATTTATTATATACATAATATATACAATATACAATATATATTTTAATATATATAACTATATATATGTATAATATATACTGTATATAGTATATATATAGTATACTATATATGGTATATATAGTGTATATTTAGTATATATTCTATATAAAATATAGAACATATACATTATATACAATATACATTATACATATTACCATATATAATACAATATATATATTATATGCAATGTATACTATATACAATATATAGTACATATACATGTATTATATATATAATATATAACACATATATGATGTATATGACATATATATTCTATTCTACTCATTATAAATTACATTGTATATATTTTGTATTTTATATACACTGCATATAATTAATACAATACATACAATGTATAATATATATAGTATATATATGCCATATATAAACTTATATATGATATATATACTATATACATGTATATACTGCATATAATGTATACTATATATAATACATATATACAATATATAGTATATATGTACCATATATAGTCTACTATATATAGTATATATAGCATATATACTATATAGACAGCATATATACTATATAGATAAGATATACCATAGGTACTATACGTATTGTAATATATATTATATATAATACAGATATGATGTATATGATATATATGAGATATTCTATGCTATGCTATGCTATGCTATTCTACTCATTATAAATTACATAGTATACATTTTGTATTTTATATACACTGCATATAATGGATACAGCACTGGATATTGCACAGTGGGAGGGTGGCGTGGCCGCGGCCGGGCGCTGGTGGCGGTGCCACCGCGGTGCCAGCCGATGTCCCCGTGTTTTGTTTTGCAGCACCTACGGGGAGCTCACCAACTGCACGGCGCTGATCGCCGAGAAGCTCGACTGCTACTGGCCCAACCGGCTGGTGGACGAGTTCTTCGTGGCCGTGCACAGGCAGTACTTCAGGAACTGCTCGCCGTCGGGGCGGGCGCTGCACGACCCCCCGAACGGCGTGCTGTGTCCCTTCATCGTGCTGCCCGTGCTGGTCACCCTGCTCATGACAGCGCTCGTCGTGTGGCGGAGCAAACGCAGCGAGGGCATCGTCTAGGGGCGCGGGGAGGGACGGGCGGGTGTTCCCTGGATTTGGGAGGAGCTGCCGGAGGGTACCGAGCCCCGGCGGCAGGGACAGCATCGGCACCGCTGCTCCTCCGCCCGTGTGCCCGCTGTTTCCCAATAAATGGCATTTCAGCGGTGGGTACCGGGCGGAGCGGGGACTCCGCGGGGCTCCCCCCGCACCGGCTCCGCTCCGCCTCTCCCAGCCGCTGCCAGCGTGTGCGAGCAGGGGAATTGTCAAGGGAAAAACCCCAGGGGGGTGTGGGGAATTTGAAATCCTGCCAGCGGGTCTGGGGGTGCCTGAACACCCTCGGCTTCCTCTCTGTCCTGTGCTGGGCTCCCCCCACACGTGGAAAGGCATCTTCTCCCCCAGCCCCCCACGCAAGGACTGGGTTTGCCTGGGAGCTGGGGAGGTCGGTGTGGGAGCGGGTGGTGCCCTGGGGCTACTAACAAGGAACGGGAATAAGGTGCTTTTCCTAAATAAATAAAGAAATACCTGAATAAACCAGGTGCCTGTCTCTGTGAAGGCTGAGCTGAAGCCTCCCCCTCCATGCCCTCATTCTGTGATGACACAAACCCCCAGCATCTATATATATATATCTATTTGGGGTCAGCTCCAGAGCAGGGAGCCTGGGCATCACCAGGGAAGGGACGGGACGGGACGGGACGGGACGGGACGGGACGGGACGGGACGGGACGGGACGGGATGGGATGGGATGGGATGGGATCCCCCAACCCCACCCTGACAGCTCCAGACCCCTTCAGTGCCTTGCTGGCTCAGGAAGGGGTTCCCTGGGGACACCCAGCTGCTGTTTACTCCTGACTCTCACATTTCCCAAAAAACCCCCAAACCCAGTGGGACATCCAGCCTCATGCATGGCCCACCCAGCCCAGACCCCCTCTAACTCAAACCAGTCTATGATTCTGGCAGAAGCATAGATTAGTTCCACCTATACAAATACACATAAAAACAAATATGTATTTATGTAAATACATACCCCCTTCCCCCCAATCTCCTCACCTTCATGAAAAATTTATTTTCCTGGACTGTGAGGTGATGAGATCTAGGATTCCCCCCTTCCCCATGAGCACAAACCAATGCTCAGAACTCCTTGTACAATGTGTAACAGTATCCAAACTTTATTATTCTGCTCATCTCCAGGCAAGCAACAATACAGGGAAGGGGTGAGACAGGACTGTTGTGGGAGGCAGGGAGGGCTCTGATGGCTGCAGCTCTGTGCTCACAGGGCTGCTGGTGCTGGCACAGCTTTCCCTGGCTGCCCTGGGCACAGCAGCAGCAGCAGCTTCCCAGCCTGAGTGGGGAGCCATCCATGGTGACAGCCCAAGAAATGGGGACTGTGACCCCTCCTCCTGCCGACAGCACCAGGGTGCCTCTACAGCAAGAACTAATTTGTTACAGCAACCTGGTTGAGTTTTTGACTCAAGAATAAGAGAATCCCTCTAATGCCATAAGCAAAAACCAGATGTGTTTCCCACCCTTGCTATTTCTGTATTTTACCCCCTACCTTTGCTGATATATCTGTTTTGGCAGCAAAGATCTCTCACTGCAGGTGCCTGCTTTAAACACTGAGCTGATTCTTGTTTCCCTGTGAAATGCTGTCTGCAGGTGAAGCTCTCCATGCCAATCCCTGCATTCCAGGCCTCCAGCAACAGCTACAGGAGCTGCTGAAGCTGCAAAGGAAAAGGCACAGGGAGAACTCAACACAGAAGTTTCATTCCTACAGTTTGCACCCCAGCTCTGCTGTGCTCTTGAGGGAGATTGGTTTCATTTCCTCAGCATCTGCAGCAGAGGAACAGCAGGAGAGAATGGAGGGGAGTAAAACCCCAACAGTCAATGCCCAAGTGTCACACACACACTTGCTCTGCATGAAAGCACACAAATATTTATTTCCTAGTTTGTAGAAGCTCAGCTGGGCTCCATCAGCTCCTCTGTGTGTTCCCAGTCCTGGAGGATGCCCAGGGAGCTCTGGCACCAGGACTGAAGCCTCTCCTGCAGGCTCCCAGGGCCACCCAGCTCCTTACAGAAAAGGCACCTGCAGCATCACATCCTCCCAAATCCAGAAAGCCAAATGTGCACGAGTGGGGAATGTGCTGTGGTTCCAGCTGTGTCCTTCCCTCCAGTGCAGGAATCCTGGGAACACAATCAGGTGCTCTCCAGGTAACAGTGCCTAAATTTACCTTCATCAGAGCAAACAGCATCTGATACTCCCTCAGCACATCCAGATTGGAAAGCCAAAGGCAGATTTCTTTTTTAAAAAATCTCCCTTCCATTAATTTTTTCACAGAAATATATAATATATATATTTTATATATTTATATATATAATTTTACTAATACTAAACATGTACTTAAGTTACATATTAGCCTGTATTTCTTTTAACTACTTCACACAATGAGTAGAAACAAAAAAACAATAAACCTGTAGCCCAAACAGGGCCTGAAATTAACAAAGTAAAAATTCCAAACTGTGACAAAAACATACTTACATTAACCAGCATTGAGAACTTCAATACCAGAAGCAGAATCTCATTTTGCACTTCCACTCTGGCAAGCTCTAAGCCTCAGCTGAGTGATTCTGAGAAAAAGCTCATTTTGTTTTTTCTGCTCATCAAAGGCAACAGTTTAGTGATTTGGTTCACAGGAGACCATTTATTGCCAACTCAAAGTGTTCCAAAAACCTTTTCTGCTTGGGCTGTTTGGGTTTGCTTTTTTCCTTTCCCCCCCTCCAGATTAGGCAAAAGTTTTAAAAAAAAAAAGTGTAATTACAATTTCAATAGTGACTTCTTTTAACTTCTCAAGCATACCTCATCAACAGGATATACAGTACAGTTCAGAAGAGTAAACATTTGTAAAAGGAAGCAGACAACTTTTTCAACCAACAGACACAATTTCTTGCTGTATTTATGCTGAACTCTCCTTTGAACATGGACAGGTTATGAAGTTAGTTTTCTTCTTCAGAACAACGTGGACACAGGACTGGTACAAGCCAGGCTGCTTTGGCTGCTGCTGAGGTTAAGGACAGCTCTGGAGCCGTGGTCCTGCCATCCATCCATCCCTTCATCATCTGGCGTAGCGCTTAATGTAATCTTCCACTTTATTCCGAAAGTCCTCCTGCAGGGAAGCACAGCTCTGTCAGCCAGGCACAGCAGGGATGGGCTCCCAGGGAAATGTGCCCCTGGCAGGAGCCCTGAATCCTTACAATGAGTGCTCTACAGCAATGGAATCAAGGGGACACTGGGGAATCAAGAGGGGAAAATGTGCCATCACCAGCTACAGCTTAGGTGCATGTAGGAGCTGCAGTGAGGGACGTGGGACTCCAGGGGCTCTCCAAATTCCAGGGTGGTGGGCAACAGAGCCTGTGCCTACAGCTGTCAGCTCCAGCTGCAGGCAGCCCTGGAGACCCTGAGTTTAGGTTACATTGCATTTTATACTTTTCTTTTGGTTACAATGCATTATGTACTTTGCTGAGCATCTAAATACAGTAGAACCAATCTATACCTTAACTTTTATCTATTGCCCATCATAACTACTGCAATTACCATATTCATGTTACTGTTCTCCAATCACTAAAAGTCAGCACATTACAGTTTAAGCTAGAAGTTGGTTTTCAGTTTTCTTGCAGCGGAAAATTCTGAGATCTTTTTTCTACTTGCAACTTTGCTGCCTTGTTTGCCTGTGCTCTCTTTCTGCTTGGAAAAAACATCTTCTTGTTTGGGGTGGGTTTATCCTTTGCTCTAAGCCATAAAAACCCCTTCTAACTAACACAGCCTTTGCCTCCCTGGTTATCCAGTAAGACTGGCTCAGCAATTCTTTTCTTCTATATCAAAACTTGCTTCCATCTCAATTCTTTCTTCAGACTCTACATTCAAAAATCTTTCTGCTAAGCATCCATATCTGTGAGACTTGCTTGTCAAACTTTCATCCTTTTCAACAGGTGCACACACACTGCCTGCTATACCATAACCTCTGTATCCAGGGAAAACCAGAGAGTTCTGGTGGTTTGTGCTTATAAAGCACAGAGATGCTGAGCAAGAAGAAATTCTGACATGGCGTGATGCCTGTGCAAGCAGGGATGCCAGGCAGACACCACATTCCTGCCATGTTATTCTGTGCCATTCACATTCTCTGAAAAAATCCCTTCACCCAGGATTTTTCACCTGGGAAGCTGAGGAGCCTCAGAGAAAAGGAAAACAATTCTTATCTCATTTGCTTCTCCTGTGCTGTGCTCATGTGGAATGTGTTTGGGGATTGTTCACCCACAGGTGAGTGTTCCATTGGGTTCTGCTGTGAGTTGTTTTGGCTCTTTGGCCAGTCAGGGCCAAGCTGTGTCAGACTCTGGAAAGTCAGGAATTTTCATTATTATCTTTTTAGCATTCAGTAAGTATCCTTGCTGTATTCTTTAGTATAGTATTTAATATAATATAGTATGATAAAGTAATAAATTAGCCTTCTGAGAACATGGAGTCAGATTCATCATTCCTGCCTTCATTGGGACATTCCCTGCAAATAAAATATTATTCTCACAGGCTGGTATTAAATATGTTCCACTCAAACACACCAAGGGCCCTGTGCTCCAGAGTGCATTCTGCTGGATTTCCCGCTCCCATTTCTGTCTGGTGCTGGAATACAAAGTAGGAAAATCTGGGAAATGTATGTACTCACATCTGTTAAAAAAGAAAACAACTAAAAAACCAATGCATGCAGTAGATGAGGAGGTTTTGAAGACTGTCCTGGTACACTGGAGATGCCTGGAGAGCAGAGGCCATGGAAGCACTGAAATCCTCTGCCAAGGCTCTGCTTTTACTGGGAAGGGCACAAAATCCCCCTGCCATGACCTGTGGGATCATAGCAAGGCTTCAAACAATGTCACTTGTCAGCTCCAGGTTTGCCAATACACAAAATGATGCCTTTCAAAAACATGCCAAGTGTTTTGGCACAGACCACCCAGAGCTGGACATCAGGCACACCAGGAAGGGGCACTAATATGACCTTTTTGCCTCAGTCAAGCTTCAAACACATCAATATTTCCCTGGCTCCAACACCACACTTCTAACACTTGAGATCAGCTCCCTTTGTGAAGGTTTGGGTTTCTGCTGCTGAGTGAAAGGATAAAGGTTATCCCGTGGTTCAAATCCAAAAGGATCAAAGCAAACCTGTGATCCATGAGAAACTGTGGTTTCACTTTTCAGCTGGATCAAGTTGCATCACAGATGTCCATAAAAGTGCAAAGTGCTCAGAATCTCAACAGTTTAAAATGCAGTTTAAGGCCAGAAATCCTGTTACAAACAGGGCTGCAGAAATCCCACTCCTCCTCAGGAACAGGCTGCCTGCTCTTTTGGGGTGAAAGAGCAGCTATTTGGGTCCAATATGGCACCTGCTAAAGGCAACAGTGTGTGTAGTGACTTTGCCACTCTGCTGCAAGCACACCCATTTCCACACTCATCCAACTGCATGCTCTGTTAAAAATGCTGTGTTTTAAAAGCTAATGCCATCTCCAGCTGCAGTAAAATTCCCAAACCCAGGGAATTCCAACCCACAGATGCAGGTTATGATGGCTGTGGTGGAAACTGAACTCACTGAGGGCTTCTTGCACATTGTTTCCTGTGGGAAATGGATTTGGAGAGAACTCTCAAAGGCTGACAGAAGGCTCACATATCTGTATGTAAACTTTGGGATAAGAAATGCTGACTTAGAAATGCCATGGAATAGGGCAGACATTGAGAGAGAAATGGAGCTAGAAACAAGTTTCAAAGGATGGCCTTGCAAATAAGACTGGATACTTGGGAGAAATAAAACTATAAAAGATGCATTGTAGTGGGAGCCACAAGGGATAATTTTAGATTATTGGCTTTAAGGCATTTACAGCATGGTGTGGCAAAAGCTGATAGGTCAAGAAACACAGTGTATTATAATTAGAAAATAGTTGAATGTATTGTAATTAAAAAATAGTTGGCTTCTGATTGTGATAACGTGAATTATAACATCTGTATTGTCTCACCATTCTCATGAGACTGAAAATAGAATGAAAGTTTTTAAATGCCTCTCAGTTGCCCCATCTCTGGTCAGAAAAGGGCATAATCCAAGAGTTTCCCACTCCTGTGTTTCTCCAAAAGATGGATGACTACAAGCAACTGAGCCCAGGGCTGGGAACCCCCCCTGGACACACACAGAGCTGTACAATAGCCAAGAGCAGGGCAGTGCAGGCAGCTCAGAGCACCCCTGGCTATTCCCTCTGTCCCTTTATGAGCTGTTACACAGGGAAATGGGCTCTCAGCAGGGAAGGCAGAAGTCTCCAGAAAGGCTCCCTGTCACTCCCAAGGAGCTGATGGTGTTGGCAGGATGCATTCACAAGGTGCTCTGTGTGTGTGTGAACAGGAGGGGCTCAGCCCAGAGCTGCAGTGTTCTATCCTCTCCTGCCATATGGCTCAGCACCTCCTCATTAATGGGGGGCACTTCTCTCTGGGCACAGCTGCTGATGTGCAACACTGAATAATCAGAAGCAAAATAATTCAGCAGAGCAGGATGTACCCTGCATTATAAAGAGGCAAAATGCTCCTAGAAATGAGAAGGGAAAGGAGGATTCATAACATCCCTTCAAGGATGTAACATGTCCCACAGAAAGTGCCCTCTGTGTTTAAACAAAGATCTTTTGTTTGTACAAAGAGGTTTCATAAATAACCATTATATGAATAAACATATAAAATTAACAGGGCAGGGGACAGTGATTTTAAAGGGATAAAGAGAAGGTTTCCTTTCAGTGGAAACTTCCTGCACACAAGAGAAGCACAGCTGCAAAAGGGAAGCCCTGGCACCACCAGCCCCTCACAGTGCAAGGAGCCTGAGTGCCAAAGATGGAAGAGGAATTTCCCAAAAATGGCATCCTGCAACAATGGAAGGAGAGCCTCCACAAAGACAGCATCATTCAGAATCCTCCAAGTCATTTATAAACCCTTCATGGACACAAGGCAGCATCATTCAGAATCCTCCAAGTCATTTATAAACCCTTCATGGACACAAGGCAACTGGTTCTGGTGCTGACTTCAGGCTAAAATAGCTCCAAAGCCAAACTGGACACCAGAACTCAGGTGAATTTTTAAGGTTAGTCAAAATTTATGGGGCTTTGTTACTTTGAAGACAGATACAGCAACAGCCAAATCTTCACAGACTGGCCACAGATGTGGTCTAAAATTACTAAATTACTAATTACTAAAAGCATCTGCTGTAAATCCACACTGGGAGAGTGATCAGAGAGCCTGTGCACAAGGGCCTGGAGTGACAGGGAAGGGAAGAATGGCTTCAAACTGACAAAAAATAGGTTAAAATTGGGTATTAGGAAGAAATTCTTCTCTGTGAGGGTGGTGAGGCCCTGGCACAGGGTGCCCAGAGCAGCTGTGGCTGCCTCTGGATCCCTGGCAGTGCCCAAGGTGAGCCTGGACAGGGCTTGGATCAACCTGGAACAGTGGAAGGTGTCTCTGCCATGGCAGGGGTGGGATGGGATGAATTTTAGGGTCCCTTCCAACCCAAACCATTCTGGGGTTCTGTAATTGTATTTAAGAGCACTTGGGGGAGGATCTGTAGAGCCTCAAGCCCAGAAGAGAGTTCCACTGTGCCCTTTCAAGAGGCATGGTGAAACACACACTCAAGAACCAGGCACTGTTTCAAAAACTGACATTTGACCTCATTTGGCAGCTCTGGGAGAAGAGACTTCATTTTTTCAACTGTTTATACTGCACCAAGTTATGCTTATTAACTGCTTGTCTTTTATTAAGCTTTTAATTTGCAATTTGCTCAGTAATCCAAAGCAAACACAATATTTTGGTGACAGCTACCAGAGAAGCCTGGAAAAGTTCTGATGGAAACTTTGCCTAGGGAATCTTCTTTATTTATTTAAAACAAATTATGTATAAGCATTACCCAGAAATAAAATTTTATAAATAGGTATTTAAAAAAAATCCAAAGCAGATTTAGCTCATTTATTAGCCCTAACATACTCACTAGTGGTACACCCTGCACTGTTTGGCCAGTCCCTGTGCAGTTTAACACATCTGTCCCCTCACTTTGATTACAACCATGATATTGTGATGAATTTATGATCTACCTCCACATCCTTTAGATCCACAATCCTTTAAAATTCCAGTGAAACCAGAAAATGATCACAGATAATTGCTCCTGCCCTTCCCTCTTCTGTGCTAGCAATCATAACAATAGTAAATCTTTTTTTTAAGCAGCTCTATTTTAACAGAACATTATCTCAACCCAGCATTTATCACCAAGGTGAAATTCCAAATACCCTCTGCTAGGTCCTGACTTGTGGCTCCTTGCAGTGATCAGCAAAGGGGGGTCTGAGCAGCAGCAAAATGGCATTTATTACTCAGTGCAGGCTTTAGGATTTAATAACCAGGCAGATCTACCCATTAGCCCTATGAATTATTCTGAAAGGCACCTTTTCTTTCTTTCCTCCTTGCAGAAACAATAAGTACTCACACCCATCAACCCCCACACATCCCCTCCCATTTAAGGAGCTGAATGAAACCTTTGAGTAGTACAGAAATCTCAAGTATGAGGTGTTTCTTTTACAATTCTCGTTCCTGCCTTGCTCTCATTTCTCTCTCATTGTTTTATTCAGCTCAGTCTCTACAGGATGTGAAGAGTTTTCCAAGCTCTGTAATTAAATTTTAGTTCTCCGAAGAAAGAGAGGAGTAGGGGGTGAAAAACCTGCACAAAGGAATCTCCCACAAGCTCTCTGCTTAGCAGGTGCATCACATCCATTTCCATGGATCCCAACTGTGATTTTAAAATCCTGTGATCCCAACTTCAGATTTTAAAATTCTCCTAGACACCAAGCCATTGTCATTTTGCAAAATGATGAGGAAATGCTTCAGCAGATTTCTTAGTAGCCAAGTCATAAGGAGGGGAAAGAAAAGGTAAGTTTTTTACTGCAGGGGAAAAAAAAACCAACCAAAGCCAGAACACACCACTGCTGGTATTTGGAAAAGAGCTGCATTGTGAGGAAGAAGATAAAGACTAAGGTTTGGATTTTTTTTTTTTTATTATTTTTTTTTAGTATCTGGACACAGAGTTAGGTTACAGAATTGGTGTGGGAAGCACTGACCTGCCTGCCAGGACAGAGAGAAGTTGCAGATACCTTCCACAGACACAGCAATTCATTGACACACCGAACACATCTGCACATTTGTTTGAGATTTCACATCTTTAGCAGAAACCATTTCCCTCAAGCTTCCACAAATTTTCTGCTGTCTGGAGAAAGATAAAGGGAGAGAAGAACTCTCTGAAGTTCCTAGAGGAGGAGCAGGCTATGGATGAGATAAATACCCCTAAATCCTGTTGGTGCAAAGGCAAGAGAATTGAGCCAGATGGGGAGAGCCAAGCAGCTTCCCAAAGGAAACTGTGCCCTGGATCAGATGGCAGGAATGGAAGGAGAGTCTCCAAAAAGACAGGATCATTCAGAATTCTCCAAGTCATTTTATAAACCCCCTGGGGCTTGATGGAGAGGGAGGACAGGTCTCTTATTGCCATTTAACATTTCACCTGTGCTGCTGAGAACAGAAAATGGGAATGAACCCAGGGAGCAGAGACTGCTCAGGAGCTCAGGAGCCTCCTCTGCTCCTCCAGGGCTGGCCCAGGCTGTGGCAAAGGGTTACACAAAAGGAAAATAACCTGAATTATCCCAATTCCTCTGAGGCCAGCCTCCTGTGAGCTGCACACACACTTCCACCCTTGAGGATGCCCCTCATTGCCAAGAGAGGCTCTGTCCCTGGGCTGCAGGATCTGCTGGATGAATCACAAGCCCAGAGGAAATGGGAGCAGCCTGGCTCTGGCCAGGGGTTCTGCAAGCTCTGCTCCAGGAGATGATGTTCAAACCATCCTGACAGGGCAGGTGAGGCTCCCAGAGCCCAGAGACCCTGGGAACAGCCCTGCCATATGTTCCCTTTCAAAAGCCAAGATGTTCCTAAAGGATGCAAAGCAAAGATTCCTTTTAAGCCACTCAGCTGCCTGAAGCATCTAAAACAAAAGCTTTTTAAAACATCTGCATTTCTTCCACATTACCTCAGCAAATCAAACCATCTGCAAAAGCTTAATCAAACTCTGCTGAACCTGAGAGAGGCTCCATCCATAATCCAAGTGTTATGGAAGATGGGGAATGGTTGCTATAAATACTTGCAGCATTAGAGAAGTAATGCTTTTCCTATTTACATCTGTTAGCACAATTAGCAGCTGTGCTGTTGCTCATTTGCACATGCCACTTAATGCACTTTGTGCTGGCTGGGAAAAGCTTTCAAAGGCTGCTACAAGGACACAGAACATAAACTAGGGAGGCAATCCAAGAAAAACCCCAGTGCAGCTCTGTACATGCAGAAATGCTGCAGAAAAACAAAGATGTGTTCTGCCATGGCTGCCAGGGTTTCAGTGAGAACAACAAACACCAAACAGGGAGCTTGGGGGAGCAGAGGAAGTGAAGGATTCGCTGCAATAAATATGGAGATAAATAAATGCAATGACTCACAGGGAGAATTGTTATGAAAAGATGTTTTTGGACTGGGATGGAACTGTTGTTCTTAATAAGCCATTAAGCTGTAATCAGAGAGTAATAAAAACCCCACAACAAAAGTTAAACAGCTTCCAAAAAAACCACATCAAGCTTGAAAGCCTTTTGGGACCACATTCTTTTCCAGTGTGGTAAAAGCTTGGAAAGCTGAGGTTAGCCAGAGGTAAAGATCTACTTCAGCTCCTCAGATACACCTTGTGGGTGCATTTAATTAAAAGAATTCTTCAGTGTTTCATAAGAACTCCAGAAGAAATCTGGGAAGAGATACTTGATTCAGCAGCCAGGAATAAATCTGAGTTTCTTCTTTCACCTGAAGGAGGTTAAAAACACCATCACACTTTCCTCACTGCAGTTTGTACTGTTATAAATAAAAAGCAGTGTTCACACAAATATTTGGAAACAGGAAGAGAGATTGCAGGATGTCAAGGGCTGTGCAGGGCCATCCATTTGAACCAGGGGATGGGGTTAAGTGGGAAACCTCATGCTAGACCAAGGACAGAGAGATCCCAGCCCAGAGGAACCAAGCACAGCAAGGATGAGCTGTGCCAATTTAAGCAACAGCATTGACTCAAATGTTCTACAATGCAAACAACATAAAAAATGAGGTCCTGGCAAAGGCAGCTTGGAGCACACATGGTGAGAGCCAGCTCTGTTTGTGTCCCTGTCATGACCAGGATGAGCAGCCCTTCTGCTCTCTACCCTTCCCTGAGCTGAGAGCCTTCAACAAGAGCTTCTGACAAAGTCTGACACTGAACAGGCTGAAAATGAAAACTTCAATTTACATCCTACATTCTTGGACCTAGACCAGAAATCAAAAGCCTGAAAAGTTCCTGGTTTTAAATCAGTACTTATTTACAGTTTCTATGGGTATGAAGTAGCTGTATCACCCCAAACTGTTTTCTGACACAGCCTTGGATCTCACCATAAACTCTCAGGAACTTCCCTTTTCTCACTGTAATTTCTCACTAGGAAAGACTGTGACCTCCCAAACTTCACATCAGAGTAATACCAAAATCGTGTGGAGGAGTTGAAAATGAGAAATACAGTCTGAAGATGAACTGAAAACAACAAAAAATGGCAAGAGGTAATCCAAGGAGATGTTATGAAAAGCAGAGCAGAATGCAGGCAAGCAGAGCAGCTAGTGTGACAAAGTCCATAATTTTACAGTGATTTATATAATGTCACTCTTTCTGTATGCCTTGAGAATTAATAATTCACAATGAAGAAGCAGTACTTCAAAGCCTTGACCTCAATTACTTCTACAGCAATTTTAACAGCATATCTTGCTCCAATGTTGGGAGTAAGAGCCAGCAGCACTGAAAATGAAAAAAATCAGAGTTGCACAAAATCCCCTAAAAATTCATATATGCAGCAGTGTGCCCACTAATTACTTCAGATGTGGCTAAATAGGGAAGAGGAAAAAAGACAAGAGCAAGCAAAAGCATGTGATCAGTAGGAAGCAATGGAACAGCCTGTGGTGTTTGAATAAAGCCTCACTCAGTGTGCAGGAGTCTGGAGCCCCTGCAGCCAGGGAATGCCTGGCACAGGCAAGAAAGGGCTTTGGCATGCAGAGACAGCAGAATGTGAGTGCTCACAGAGGGGCAGACTCATTCTGGGCACATTCCCTGGCATTCTGCACCCCCTCAGGGCTCTGCTCCGAGCTGGGTGTGCCACAGAGCCCACCTGGAGCTGTCCTGGCTCTCTGCTGCTGCTGCCAGTTTTGGTGACAGCCACAGAACTGATGTAAAGACTGTGCTGCTCTGTCACATCTGATGGGATGTGTGTGTTTAAAAGCTCTGGGGACTGATGGGGAGGCTGGCATGAGGGACAGGTGGGTGGCATCACTGCCTAAACCTTGTTCCTCTGCCAAAAACAAACCCTACAAAGCAAAGCAATCGCCAAAGGTTCACTTCAGTGACACTGGGAAATGAACCTGCTCCAAGGCTGAGCTCAGCAGGCCGTGAGCAGTGGCAAAGAGTCACTGCCATCCCCAGAGGTGACTCTGGAAAATTCCTCCTGGAAATGTCTCAAGGATGAAGTGCTGGAAAAGCTACAGAGCAAACACCCCCTCTAATGTGATTCAGAATCATTTCACTTGGTTCTGCTGGTCATGAGCAAGAGAACAAAGAAATGTTTCTAGCACGTCCTTTAATTTGCATTCCACTAAAATGTAAGATTATTTTCATGGAACCTGACAGCTGCCTTGCCAAGTTTTCCAGAGGCTCCTTACTTTCATCATTATCCATAATTTTATATTTCTTCAAATTATTCTGCTGCTGTTACAAGACTATCAGACTGACAGACTCCAACTTTCATCAGAGAAGTGAAAGGACAGAAAACAGAAAAGCTTTAAAAGCAACAGTAGCACTGGGCTGACACATCTGTACACAGCACAGATGCACCAAACACAAGAACATTTTGTTAAATCTTTGTTAAATCTTCTTCACAGTTTTTAGTCTTGGGGTATGGAGGAGAAAACATCAGGCTTGTCAACTCAGTATTTCCTTGACCCTCAGCTCCACAGAAGTCCTTCTGTTCCACACCTAATTGCTGTTATCTTGTACTTCAGTATGTTCAAGAGCACATTGTTTATAATATATGGAGGGATTCCCCTCCTTCCCCTGGGCAATTACATTTCTACAGTCTAGGAAACTTCAATCAAAAATTTACTTTAAACCTGAAGTGCCCTGCAGTTCTGAATCTCTCCCCACTCAAACTAATTGGCATTAATCACATTAAATTGACTGCTTCTAAGGCTAAGGCATCAACTTTCTTTTCCTTTTCATCTATTTCAGCAACTATCTGTACTACAAGGATATTACCACCCTGATGACAGCTTTTGCTTCTCCTTTGGAAGAGATGGCCACAGACTTTAATCCCACATGAGAGAAAATTTCCCTTCAGCCCAGGAATTATAGCTGGGCCTGCCAGCAGAACACAGGAAATAAATCACTGGAAATAAATAAAGTGGCCACTCATCCTAAGCCACTGCCAGCCATGAAGAGCAGCTCTCCCCTGAGCAGCACAAGGAGAATGGTTTAAAAACCCTTTCTGTCAGTGTCAGAGGCTTCCCAGGAGAGAAGCTCCTTGCCAAACACTCTTTACTCTCTTTAGCACAAGGCTGGAGGGCTGAAGTTTCCAAGATGCAACAGAGAAAAGCCCTGGGATGTAACAGAATGCAGCTCAGCACTGATTCAAGCCACAGGCCAACCTCAGTTCTGACAACCAGAGACAAGAATTTATTCTGCAGGCAGATTTAAAGAATAAAAAGTAAAATGTCAAGATATAAAAACTGGTTGCTCCTTCCCTTGTGCATTTTAGCTTATCTGGGCAACAGGAACCTTTGGCACCTGTGAGCACAAAGGGCAGCACAGCAGAGCAAAGTGGTCTGGGTTTATTCCTACAAAAGAGATCCTGTCAGAGCACAGATAAATCAGGTGAGAGAGGCTGTCTGTGGAGGAACATCACAGCAAGGAAAGGATAAGGAACAGAATGCAATTTAAATGTCAGGCTGTTAATCCAGGACTAAGATGATCCAAATGAATGCCCAGCCTCCCACTGCTCCATTGTCCTACCCTGGGTGAATCATTTCCCTCTCCACAGCACTCCAATTCTCATCAACAAACTTCCAGCAGCTCTCCAGCCTTGAAATTTAGTTTGGTTGCCCAGCACTGCAATTTGTGGACATCAGATCCTATTCTATTCACACAAAAATAAGTGTCAAGCCTACAAATTCTGGAGTAAACCAACATTAAGCACTTCATGATACTAAAAATAAAACAGCCACCTATTTTTGTTTAAAGTTGTTTTTCAGTTTATAACAAAAGATAAATAAAAGATAAATGAAATCACTTACAATGACTGCTGAACACTAAAAGGAAAATCAGTACAAGATGAAAAGCATGGCTTGCCTGCAGCCAATGAAGAAAAACCCCAAATTTTACAGTGGAAAAACACCAATTTTCATTCCTGATGAAGAAAGTAAGCTCGTAAACCAAAGGATCATCTTTTTTGCCACCTGTTAAATTTGTCAGTGTTACCTACATATTTAAACTTTGCTGACAGACATCTGTGAGTTTTCAGAGACTATCAAAACCAGAATATTCCAAATTCACCCAGTTTACTGGTGAGACCTGGTTTATTCTCTCCCCTCATATTAAATGAAATCCCCATTTCTTTTTCCAGAGGGATTTCAGCCCAGGGCTTCACAAGCTCAATGCCACTGAAGAATCCAAAGCAGCTGTTGTTTTGTGCAGCAAGCCCTGCAAGGGCTGGGGGAGTTAAAAGGGCTGGTTTGGAGTTGAGGGTTATGTTAGATGGTGCAGGAATCTGAGAACCCCTGAGCTCCCATTTCACTGCTGGGGAGCACACACCCCAACAGGATCCTCTGGCCAACTTCTTTCTGTTGCTGCAGCTAAATAAAACACAACAAAAGCAATTGCCCAGTCCTGCAGGATGAAATCTCTGCACTCCAAGCACTCAGAGTGCCTGACCAGAGGCTCTGCCTCAACACAGGAGGGCTCATGTGATAAGCACCATCCTTCTGACACTCCCAGGTGAGGAAACCCAGGGGGATCTCTGAACACACAGGGCTAATCAACTGTTGCTGCAGAACTTGGACCAAGGCTGATTTTTCCCCAGTGCCAAGACAAAATCTGCCAAAATTCAAGTGGCTGCCCCATCCCTGGAAGTGTCCAAGGAGCACCCAGGGACAGAGGAAGGTGTCCCATGGCAAGAGGTGGCACTGAATGGTCTGGAGGGTTCCCTCCAAACCCCACCACTCTGTGACTCACATGGAAATAAACTTGGAGCTTACATGCTAAATGTTTTACTACTGAAATAAAGATCTTTCAAGGCAGCAGGAAAAAAAAAAAACCCAAAAAAACTATTTTGGCTTGGTAGCTTTGTTACTGAATTATTCACACTGGTGACAAGGCAGGCAGGACATGATGACAAGCTGAATTTTCACACAGGTTCCTTTCAAGTCTGCCAGCACAGGCAGGAGTCCATGGAAAAGCCCCAGTCCCTGACAACACCTCACTTGGCAGCTGAAACCAATCCCCTTCTCTCCTGTCACTTTGTCAGAATGAATGCAGCCCTAACCCAGGCAAGCACCAGCACTGTGCCAGAAATAAATTCCAGAAAATCTTCTTTATTGTTGATTTCTCACTCCTTTATGCCACGTTCAAGAGGTCAAACTTTGATGCTTTGGTTTTTTAACCCCTCAAAAATAATCCAGCTCAATCTGTTCGTGCTTTATGAACACCTTGCACACCCAGCACATTGCTCCTCCAGCAGCAGCTCAAACACCATAATAATAAAATACTTTTAAAAACTACATTCAAGGAAATGTTTTTGAAGCATTTTCTCTGTTCTAAAGCAAATTTTCCAGCTGCCTTGAGTCATCACTAAACTTGACATTTGAGCTTAAAAAATGCTAAGAGTAATTATCAGAACTCTTCATGTATCACTGTCACTGTTTGAATACAGAACTTTACTGGATATGTTTGGAGAAAAATTCCAGCTGGCTGTGATGGGAAACCATTGGCAAGGGTGAAAAGCCTGACAAGAGAACTGGGCTAAAAATAATGAGTGAATGAAAGAAATGAGCATTATTTCTTAAAAATTCCTTAGGGAAGGCATTAGAGAAAGCAGTTTGCCATTAAAATCCCTTGGAGTGCATTCCCTGGCTGCAATCCAATAAAGAAACATTCAGACAGAAACATGATATCAGCTTGGGTCATGGAGGTATTTGACTTTTGAGCCACCCATGTGCTTTGAATACTTTGCAAAACTAAAGCATTTCAATTTTCTGTTTCTTCAGGGACCACTACCCACCAGAGAACACAGATTATCCACAATTATCTGGAAAATAAAATGCCTGTTTAGAGCTATTTCTAATGCTTTTTACCACAAATAACATCTCTGAAATGCACAGTGACAGGATGCAGCATCCACAGCCCATGAAATTTTGGTTATTATACTTTATATTCTCTAAGTGTTTTATATAGAAAATGTATTTTAGAGAATCTTGGACAATTTTGGTGACTGCTATCCAAACAAGATGTTTTGCACCCAAATTGGCCAACAATTACTACAGATCAGTGGATAATATTTCTAACTCCCAGACAGATTTAAGCCTCAAGGAATTAAGCCATAAATAAACTGAAAAATACCAGAATCTAAGCAGTCTGGAGGTAAGAAGTGGCAAGGAAAAGACCTGATGTCTTCTGAACAGGAAAAATCCTGCTAAATATTCAAATATGCCTTTGAAATAAAAATTATAAAGACAGAGGAGGTACAACAGAGAAACAAAGAAGCTACTGTAAGATCACTTAAATAAATTACTTTAAACCAGGAGATATGAGGAAGAAATACAGATAATGAATATTTTCTTCCCCAAATTTCCAAGTTGAATTTTATTTTATGTTATTTTTTTGCCTGCTTAGAGGATCCTGTGGCACTGGCATTTACAGGATGCTTTTTATTCAGATGTATCAAAGAGCATTTCAATCAGACTGATCTCCTGAGATAGGAAATCACATTAACAGAAGAAAACTAACTTCATCAACATGATCAATGATGAGACAAAACAGAATCCAAATCTGAAGGCATTATTTAGTTTCAAATACTTCTCTTCAGCTCTACAGAAAAATGGAATTTGAAGGGAGGCTTAAATCCAAATGTAATTATGCCCTTATTATGTATGAGCACAGAAATACAAAGCCAGGAGGATGAAAGCACAGCTGGCCAGGACTTCACTTTGGAGGAGTCTTTAGGAGGATGAGATCTGAAATGACACAGAGCTCTGGGACTCTTTAGCTGTCTGAAGGCAGCAGCAGTGCAAGGACAGAATTACTGCAAACTTCAGCAGGGATAAAAGACCCCAAATCTGCCCCCTCAGATTAATAACTCAGAGAAGAAAGCACCAGGAATAACTCAGAGAAAGCACCAGGCTCTCAGATTGGGGTTGGATAAAACTTGAGGTGGACACAGGGACAGGAATCCCTCTCCTCTTGGAGATGTGCTTCCCAGGCCAGACCTGAAGTGTCTGATTAAAAACAACAAAAACAACCAACAAGGAGGAAATCACTCTTGGCTAAACAAGTTTTACAATCCCAAGCTGCTGCTGCTTCCTGATGGCTCCAGAACTGAGGAGGCTGTGCTGGGCAAGTGGAAATTCTGGGAGGAAATTTAAATTGTTTTTCCAGAGGGATGCCTAGAGATCCTCTACAGAAAATCTGTGTTTATTTCTTACTTTCATTACTGACTTGCTGACAAGCTTCTCTAGCCATGGCTCACCTGCCCTCAGGAGGTCTCTGGCCCAGGCCTGACACTTTGTGCTGCTGGTTCCTGCCCAGTTCCCCAGGGGTTTCAGAGAATTCCACACTGCTTTGGGTTGGAAGTTCATCCCATTCCATCCCTGCCATGGGCTGGACACCTTCCACTATCCCCAGCCTTGTTCAGCCTGGCCTTGGACACTTCCAGGGATGGGCAGCCACAGCTTCTCTGGGCAATGCTTGAACAATTAAGACTCTCCTGCAAAAATTTTGACCTGTTTGCTGATTAAGAGCTCTAACAAACTGCCTGCAACTATGAAATGTTATAAAAATTACCACCTTTGTTTATTATTCTACTGTAACATTAAGAGCTTTTTTACAATGCCTGTTCTTCATCTGTGCCCTGCCAGACCTGATTTTCTCTCCTGCTCTGTTGCAGAGTTTGTATGACAAAACTTAAAAGTCCAATCTGTAGGTTATGTCTTTTCTTTCCACCTTTCCAGCTACATTTTTTTTCTGTAAATTAGATTATTTTCTCCATATTTTTCATTCCATAACTCTGATGTAAGACTTATGGATATCTAAGGGAGATGCAACACTGAAAGTCATTTGTCCAGCACCCAATGTTTTGAAGATGCCTCTAGAATCCTGCTGCCAGTTGTGACCAAAAAAATCCAAAACCTCTGGCACTCACAGAGCAATTGTGGCCTCCCCATCTTTTCTTAGTTCCATTAATATCAGTTTTGTTAACTCTGTGAGCAGATCTCTCCAGTGAGATCTGTACTCAGCCACTGTTCCTGATTACCAATGGAATTTCTAATGGAGTGAGATCAGTGCTCTCACTAGTGAGGACACCATGACAGTCCTCAGGTGACTTCAGGAGAACATTCATCCCACAAGAGTCACCAGAACCACCTCCAAGGACCACAGGCAGCTGAGAGGAGGGCCTGGGTATTTAAAGCCAAGTTTCCTACAGAACTGAGGGCAGAAAACCTTCAGAGGCAGCTTCAGATTCTGTAACACCATGAATTTCATAAATCCATCTCCACAGAAACAACCCTGATATAAAACTTTGTCTTTATCACCCAGAGAAACTTTTAATTAAAATTTAAAAATTAAAAAAAAAGAATTGCAAAAGTCAATCCAGAGCCAAACTCCTCCACACAAACTTATGCAAAATAATTGAGCATTAAATGCTGCTTTCCAAATAAAATCAAGGCTCACTGAATTAGGTAAAAAAATGTGTTTGAAGTGGGTCCTTGGCAAACACTCACCTCTTCCCATGAGATTTCTCAGCTCTGGCACTTCAGAGCTGCAGGTAAATGTGATAAGCTGGATTTTCACAAGGAGGAAGAAAAATTCCCTGCCAAGTGCAATCTACCTGAGGCTTTCACAAGGACACAGCACCAAGCACTGAGTGAGGACTGATGGGCTGCACTGAGATGGAAACAGCACAGGGAGATGGAACTCAGCTTCTACTGCTGAAACAACTCCTGATCACAGGCATGAAAAATAATAGTGTTTGCTAATCTGTAGGATGACAGAAGTTTGCTTGAATTGCACCAAACACAGGGGAAATATAATTAAAATAGTCACAGCATTAGGGTTTTTGACTCAGCAGGCCTAGGTGAGGAAGAAATCTAAAAGGAATAGTTGGAAAAACATTTCTACTTTATGCCACACTGAGCTTGCAATGAATTTTCTGCTGTGTGTTGTACAAATGGCTTTGAAATGTTTTTTTTGGCAGAAGTGAACACCTCTAGGAAATGCAAAGGTTTTTACATTTTACACTGGCAAATCACCATGTCCTGAGGCAGCTCCCAAAGCAGCCATGACACATGGCCATACAGAGAGCATTTCCTAGATTTCAGCTAACAAATCACACCCACAGCACATCTGCAGGAGGAATACCATGTCCTGAAGCACTAAGCTCACTTGGTTTTCCACTGCCAAGCTCTTCCAGAGCTTGGATCTCCCAAAAGATCCCCCATGTTTCAGTGTTCAGCCTGCCTGGCTGCCATAGAGCAAATCACACAAGCTCTATGTGTTTGCTGTATAAAAACCAGCAAATCCCACAATTTTTAGTTCACATAATTTTTAAGTGAGCAGTCATTAAAACTTAAACACTTTCTCATTGCTTTAGAATCCATGGGATTGATTGATAATTAATGGCTCTGGCTATCCATAACTACTGACAGTGACTCCTGGGCTAAATGCAGAGTGCTCCAAGCTCATTAATTAGTAAGAACTTCTTTAAATTCTTCAAGAAATCAACAACCAAACTGCTGAGATTGTATCAGTGAGAAGACAATGCTGGGCAACTCCTTGCTTGGTTTACACAGACACATCAATCATCTTTTTATCATCTTTTTGTTCTGATTTATTGAGCTCTACACCAGGAGAGGATGCTTGCTTATCTCCCAGAGACTGTGACTCAACTGCAGAGCAAGGTGGGCACCAGAGATGTCCAGCATTTGGGAAAACAGATGTTGCCCAAATTTGTTGTACAGCCTGCCAAAAATTACTGGCACCTAGTAAGGTGTGTGTGGGAGAAGTGCAGAATTAGTAAAGCTGCATAAACAAACACATTAATTTTAAAAATAATTTGTAGAAGTGGCTTGATGCTCAGTGACTGAAGGGAGCTGCAAAGGAACAAGTTCAGTGAGTGGCAGCTCCCTCCTGGAGCTGAAGGAAGTCAGGCAGGGCTGGAAGCTGAAGCTGCACTAACACGCATCTCAGGTAGGACAGGTTAATAAGACAATTAATTTCTGGAACCTGAGCTCTGAATTTTATATCTTAGAACAAGGCTGCTTTTCCAAACATGCTCAGATTTAATGCAAGAATGGAGAGGTGCCTCACAGAGAAAGGGATCCCAGCAGCCCCTTCCAGCCTGACCCAACACAAACATTCCCAGCACAGCTGTTTCCCAACAGTCAGCAAGAAGAATTTGCTACCTCTGCTGGGATTGTTCCAGCATCTGCAAGGCAGGAGTGATTTGTGATGACCTGGAGCTGACCAAAGCCAGCCTCAGCTCTCACTAACCACAGGCAGGACCTGGGATTAGCTGGTACCCTCAGGATTTCAGATCTGAAGGGACATCAGTGAAATTCTGAGTCAGCTCCTCTGGGAGAAGCACAGCAGACAGCCCTGGGTGCAGTTTTTGGCTGTCACACACCCCACACTCCCAGGACTCCCCTGCACACAGATGTTTGTGTGCAGAACTGTTTCTTGCACATCTGTCCATACAGATGCTGCACATTTATTACATATACACTATTTTTATAATTCTATTACACATGTAAACAAGTCTCAGAAGAAAGAAAACAAATTAAGATTCCCATATTAATCCTATTGGGCATTGCAAGTATTTTTTAAGAGCCAGGATGGTACCACAGCAGTCTGACTCCACAACAAAGTGTTTATGTAAAATATGACATCCCTGCCACAGGGAACCAAAACAACTCAGGCTGCAAGTGCAGCTTTTCCTCTCCCTTGCATTATTTATTCTCTCCACAAAGGCATCATTGGGTGTTTTTGATGTCACCACAAAACACACTACAAAAAATCCAGCCCTATGTGGTGCTGTCATTACACACACATTAAATTCAGATAGGCTCAAAAAAGAAAATTAAAATGGCATAATATGAATTTTAGAGATGCTTATGAGACCACTAGGAGTTTAATAAATAAAAAATGTGTTTTCCCTAAAAAATTATGATTTAGAAGATTGTCAAAAAATCACTTAATTTCATTTTTACTTCTTCAAACAGCTTCCATGTAATTAGTTAATTAGTGTAGCAGTACCTATTTTTGAGGGCTCACCTTTGTTTTTGAGGGAGGTGTGCCTTTTAAATCAGGCAGCATTTTCCTTTCTGTGGATTCCCAAGATTTCCAATCTCTCAATGAGGCTGAGAGGTGCAGGACAGCAATTTGAACCACCCAGGGGATGGAATGGGATGGGCTTTAAGGTTCCTTCCAACCCAAACCATTCTGTAATTCCATAAAACAAAAGCACAGAGACCCCTCTCCTCCAGAGGAGTTTTGCAGGTTGTTTTTTCCAGCTTTGCTGTATGTTCTCATCTCAGCCCTGCACACATGGATGAATACCAGAATAGCTACAAGATCTCATTAATCAAAAAATAGCTGGAAAGATGAACTTGCAATCCTGGTATTTCCTCTTGAAAAAATGAGATAAATTAGGTGCACTGCCTGACTGTACTTTCAATGAACTCTTCAAATCAACACTTGCTTACCTGGAAACTTTCTGCAATCTTAAAGGTGAACTTCAACAAAAGTGTCAGAAGAGTTTAATTAGAACAAGATGTCTTGAACATAACTAGAAGTGAGTTCTGTGGGCTTGAGTAAACATCCATGACATGATGGAATTTTGGAGATGGATCCAAAGGAGAAATTGGCACTTTTGCTCAGAGGTGAGCAGTACATCTCATTTATGTTCACCAGGCCATGTTCTGCTTTGCCCACTCCATAATACACAAATATTAGGATCAGTAAAAAGAAAATAGAAGTTTCTACTCCTGTTCTTTAAATTGCCCAGATTTCTCCTGGCTTTATAAACACAGGCAACATAGAATAGCTCTGAGTAAAGGAGCTGCCTTTGAAAACAGAGAGAGAGGAGATCTTCTCACAGATCTTCTAAGGCAAAGCAGCTCACCATCAGCTTGCTGCACAGCACATGCACAACTTGAGGGAAATCTCAGCCACAAGAAGGGAAAGATTATCTATTTTAGGGCTGTGACCACATTGTGGCCCACAAGCCCAGCAGATGGTGACTAACTCAGCTGTGTGCAGTTTGCTTTCCCAGAGAAAGCCCTTTTTGTTTGAGTAACTGGCTGCTGATACAATGAGTCACTCAGCTACCTCCAGCAGCAGCTCCACCACTCTAAAAGGAACTGCCTGGGAAGTGCTGAGTACAGAATGTGTGCTTGTTTAGGAACAACCTGCCTTAAATAAACCACTGACTCACCTTGTCACGCAAATGATGCTCTGCAGCCTCAATATTCAAAGGATCGTCAAAATTCAAAAGATCCTGGAAAAGAAAGAGAGAACATTGAGGGGCTCCCACTCACTGCATCACCAGGAGCCCAGAGACCTCAGGAACAAGAAAATGGAATAAAGCAAACAGGGCAGCAGGATTCATTTCATCATTTTTTTCATCATTTCATCATTTAATCACTGCCTCGGTGCCAAAGGTAAATGCAAATGAGTAATTTGGTAATTGGAAAGCAAATCACAGAGCAATTAAATGGCAACAGCACCAGGGCATGTAAGCCCTGCTGGTGTGGGCCCCATGACACTTCTCCCTGGAAGTGAAAGTATTTCTGGCAGAAAAGTAAATTTTAGAGGAACAGTCAAACTTCCAGGAGGCACAATTCCTGTTGATTTTTCTTAGAGGACAAAGTAAACCTAGAAAAAACCTTCTGCAAACAGTGTGCTGATAAAGTGGGAGTTTCCTTAATTCCACCTCCACAGAAAAGCAATTTCATTCTCTGTGAAGAAGCAATTTCACTCTCTCTGTGACCCAGAGCCTGACAGGGAAGCTTTAGTGCTCTGAGAAAAACAAGGGAGTGGAAATAGAGGAAATAATAGAAATAGAGGAAATAGTGGAAATAGAGGTAAAAGAGTGCAAAGAACTAATGTGGGGACATGGAGCAGAAATAGTCCTGACAAACCTCAAGTCTCTCAGTTTAATCTCAAATATTACCTTTGGAAGAAGAAAGGGTTTACAGTTAAAAACAATGGAGAAGAGGAATCAGCATCAAAAATAACACTCAATCACAAGTGGTAGATAAAACCTGCACTGAGAGATAAAATAAACAATGGGAAGGATTCCACTGACTGATGAATGGAAAAAGATATTTGCCTTTACAAACAAAATGTAGATTTGTTGATAAATTAAATTGGAGATTGAAAGAGAAAAGAAACACTGGGGAATAACCCTTAACTCCATAAGAATGAAAAATTAAAAGGAGGGTCATACATTAGAGAGAAATCTTCAGTATCAGGCATTTCAGGAAATCTGTACCTCTCAAGTACCTCAACCAATGGGGAAAGAGAGAAGGGAAATGTGGCTGGGAAATCAGGATAAAAAGGAGGCTGCATGTTCCAAAAATTGGAGAGACCCCAGGGGAATGCCACATGGCCTCTCCCTTTATTTGAATTAAGTTACAGGACTCTTCTGCCTCCTTTTTGGGCATAAACCTCTGGTGTTTGTGGATTCATTTTCCTGACACAGCCATGACAAACCCCCATGGTCTCCCTAGGTAGGACCACCCCTCCCTGCAGCTCTTTGCTCAGTATTTTGATTTTATGCAGCTCTGCCCCTGAGGATTTTGCTTCCTTCTACTTGGCATGCACAGGGAGACTGACTCTGAAATGCAATTCACATTTGCTGGAAAGGCAAATGCTCTCCAAACTTTTACATCAAAGAAATTGTTGAAAAAAACCAACCAAGACTTTGGATGCCAGGAAATCCAAGCTTCCTTCTAACACCCTGCAGTGGTCCCTCCAGAGGAGATGACAAATGTGGCCACCAAGGTGGTGCTGCTCTTTGCCTCCTCCTGACCTTCCCACCCAGCAGCAATGGCTGAGGAAAGGAATCCTTAAAAAAAGTAACTTTTGTGAAGACTTAGCTTCTCTGCACTTTTAGGGCAAAAGCAGCTGTTGCTCCCTGCCCTCTCCTCCATTTCCAAGGTGCTCCTGTAATTACAGGTTCTTTCCTCCCAAATATCTTTAAAAAACAGAGGAGGAAATGGGATCCCTGAATAAAATCACATAAATTCTGTGACAAGTCAGGTTTTATAAAAACAAGGAATGAGACTGCAGGGCAGACATTAATACCAAAATACATTTTTTTTTTAAAGACTAACACCAACACAATTCCTTCTCAGAGCAGTATGAATTTCTATTTCCTGCAAATCAGCAGAAGTAGTTTCACACTGAGGGGAAGATCCCAAACAATTTGTTACCAAAATATCCCCTAATATTTCTAACCAAAGCAAAACCCATGTACAAAAAGCTGGCATTTCAGACAGTCTGGATGAATTCCACAAACAAAAGCACAATCTGATTTCACACTCATCCAACACCCACTGAAGCCAAGGAAGCCAATAAAGACCTAAACTTTTAAAGGCAGTTTGGTTTGTCATTAGGTGATGCTGAAACTAAACCAGGCAGGAAAAAGAAAAGGGGATGTGCAAAATATTCTTTTACTTACAGTAAATAAAGAGTTTAACCCCCAGACAATATCCTGCAAAGAAAAACATAGTTAGTCAGGCATTTCAGGAGTTTTGAATGTGTTCACAAACTTAATTTTTCCATTAAATTAAACTTAGTTAATCCATTAAATAACTGGAAAAAAATCTAGATTAGGAGTAATGTATGACTAATTTAAATCAAAATGCTGAAAAGGCATTCCCATTTCATGGCCACTTGATATTTAGAAGGCAGCAAAAACCAAATACTGCATATTCAAACAGAAGGTCAGAGCATTCTGAGTGTATTCTTGTTGCTCCTCCATTCAAGGAGAGGAGTGATACCTCAGGATTTGCCACCAGCTGAAAACAGCACTGCTTAAAGGGTGGGTAATGAAAGCTAATTCAGCAACCTATTCTTAAATTAAAGAGGGGTCAAACAAATTCTTGAAACTGTCAACATATCAGAGAAAAGAGGGTGAGCTGCAGTAGGAGTACAGAGAAATACTGTTCTTACATAAACATGCATCTCAAGTCATTCCACAACTAAAATGCAATTTTACAAATTTACACTAAAGATAAAGCCTCAAAGCACCAAACTTCCTATGCACAGCAAAGACCTTCAATAACTGAGTGTATGTGAGCTTGTTTCCTGCTCTGGGCCCTGAGCTGAGGGTGTGCAGCACAGAAATCCCCATCCCTTAAGGACCCTGGCCAATTATGCCCTAATGAACAAGACACAACGTCAGCATCCCACAGCCTCTCACCATCCAATTCCCTCTGCTCCTGCACAAACCCACTCAGTTTAGCTGCTTTTGGCCTGGACTGCCAAGTAAATTGTATTCTATTTGCCATCTGGAGGGCAGCTGTCTTCTGCTAAGTTTTCCTTATCTCTTCCACAACACCTGCTGATAACAGACTATTGAATGTCACTGCATGGCTGATAAGAACTAGAACATCCCATTGGGAGATGTGAGCCCAGAGGGAGGAGCCAAACATTCCTACCTGGATATAATCTGGAGCTTCTGGAACACCAGCACAGCTTCTCCACTGGATTCCCCAGAGGAAGAGCAGCTGCCTCTTCTTCCTCTGGATGTTCAGAGGAAGATGCACCTTTCTACAGGATCCCTGCTCCAGCAGAACCACCCCTGACACTGCAGGAGGGCTGCAGCCACATTTCCAATGGGACTGCCACCAACAGCCTGACCCACAGGGTGTCAGGCTGAGTTCTGACTCTGTCACTGTTGTTTTGGTTTACTGCACTGTTTATATTTTTATTTTCTTCTAGGGATAAAATAAAATAAACCATGCAGTACACTATCTTCTTTATTTTATCTTTTTATCTTCTTTCCTTTATTTTCTTCCCTAAAGAACTGTTATTCCTGCTCCTATATTTTTTTGCCTGAGAGCCCCTTAATTTAAAATTTATGACAATTCAGAAGGAGAGGGTTCACATTTTCCATTTTAGGGGAGGCTCCTGCCTTCCTCAGCAGACTCCTGTCTTTCCAAACCAAGAGAGCTTTGAAAACATCAATCTGCCCAGCAGGGCTGGCACTGCCAGCCCTTCCAGCCTCAGCACCTTCTCAAGTGTGGCAAAGACAGCAACTTTCAAACGTGGCAGCACAGGCACTGAACTGCACAAAAGGGGTGACCCAGACATTTCATTCCAGTTATCTGCAAATACCTCCAGTGCTGAGCAGTCACCCTCACTCCCAAAGAACAGCTCCGCCAGTTCCTTAGCAAGCAGGAGAAAAATGAACATTAAATTCCAGTTATCTGGAAATTTTAAGAGTCCAGTGCTGAGCAGTCACCCTCACTCCCAAAGAACAGCTCTGCCAGTTCCTTAGCAAGCAGGAGAAAAATGAACATTAAATTCCAGTTATCTGGAAATTTTAAGAGTCTAGTGCTGAGCAGTCACCCTCACTCCCAAAGAACAGCTCTGCCAGCTCCTTAGCAAGCAGGAGAAAAATGAACATTAAATTCCAGTTATCTGGAAATTTTAAGAGTCCAGTGCTGAGCAGTCACCCTCACTCCCAAAGAACAGCTCTGCCAGCTCCCTGGCAAGCAGAAGAAAAATGAACATTTCAATTTTAATTGTTTTATTACTCAATTATTTCAAAGAAGGGATGGAAATCATTGTTTCACACTTTATTTAAGCTTCTGTGCTTGTTCAACTGCTGGCACAGACACCAGGCATAGCAGAGGGCAGCAGAGCATGGTATTAAGGACACCTGTATTAATCCTTGGGGTAAATTATTAGCACAATGCAGTGATGTGCCAAAGTCACAGATTAAAGGAAGGTTTGTTGGCATGGAGAGCAGCAAAAGGCAGGAAGGTCTCAATTTCCACTTGATTCTCCCACATCCAGGGATCAGAGAGTGCTCAGCAGCTCTGGGGAACCCCTCTGCCCCCAAAGATCAGGATCCCATTCCACTGCTGCCCTCCAAGGCTGTTCTCCCCTTCAGGGAGGCAGAGTTACAGGACAAAATGACATTTTTAGAAGTTGCCTTCTACCTACACCATGGGACAGCAGGCTGCAGCTGCAGAACCACAACACTGAGCATTAAAACCATCCTGGACACCTACAAGGTCACCTGAGGACTCTGGGGCCTGGCCATTTCTAACTGCTGGGTGCCAAACCTGCATCCCCAGGGGTACAAACTGTCCACAGCTGTTCCAGCACCAGCATGGCTGAGAAGGAACAAACCAGGAGCAAGGCAGTGTCTTCTAAAACCCTCAGGAGCTCATCTTCTCCTTACCCTGAGCAGTGCTGACCCCCCTGCTCTGCCAGAACTCCCCAAACACCAGCAGAGCTCTCTCCAGACAGAACTCCTCCTTGTCCAAGACAAGCTCCAATGCCTCACACAAGTAAATGCTGCAGCTCAAAAAGGAGATGTGATATCATATTTTCATATTATATAATCAATTGTTCCCAAATTCTTATTTGCTGAACCCTGGTTTTAACGCTTTGGGGTGCTTGACTCACTTGAGTTGGTTTTACAGAGTTCTAATAAAAAATAAAAAAGGAAACATCAAAAAAAAAAAAAAAAAAAAACCAACAAAAACCTTTGTACAGGCACAAGCTGTCAGAATGCTGTACATCTCCACTGCCATTCTAGACACCACAAAGCATAACAGGATTACTATTATTACTGAATAATTTACCTGTGCAAGTCTTAATACCATTTTTGATGTTTCCATCTATTTCAGTTTATGATTTGCTGGATTCCTTTTATACCCTTTCATGGCTCCATAAGAAAATAATGCTAAATTACTACCAGAGGACAATTGCTTTTTGTAATGAGCTTGAGGATAGGCTGGACTGAAACCTAGGATATTGAGAAAGGGAAGTGGGATGGAACAGATGAGCAAAAGTGAAGCAACGATTTGGTATTTGAAAAACTCAACACTGTTGAACTGCAGAAATAATCACTCTGCACTGCTGACTTCAGCAGAGCTGCTGGCTGCAAGCAGATAAGCACAGCCTTGATGCTTGCTTTTGGTTTTCCTGAGGATCCAAAAGGATGTGCAAGCCCATGAAGATCATGTCAGATTTAACAGCTTCAAAACTTCTGTTCTCCTTCAGTGTAATAAAACATCAGGATTCAAATATTTACTGAACTTGTGGATTAAATAGTCTGAAAATCAAGTTAAGCCCATGTGCAGGAGTTTTTAAAGACGACCTTCACAGGGAGGAGCAGAGAATGTTCATGGTGCACACCCTGACAGTGCTGCACTTCAGTGAGACCCCACTTGTACAAGATCAGAATTGAAAAGCTGTTTCCTTCACAAAGCTGCTTTTCATCAGACTTCTCTGGGTTTAACATCAAACTTGCAGAGGACAAGGGCACCACTGCTGAGGTGCAGCCACAGAGCAAAGCTGAGAGAGCCTCTGCTTTTGGCCCAAACCTGCTTTTTGTGCTGGACCTGCAGCCTGCTGTTCCAGATTGCCATGCAAGATGTTTTCCATTCCCATCTGTATGGCAGATCACCTTTGTCAAGTGGGCAATTTGCTTTATCTCTCTCTCTGAGTGACCACATTCACACCTCCCTAGGAGGGGACATTGCTGATAACAGACTATTGAATGTCACTGCATGGCTGATAAGAACTAGAACATCCCATTGGGAGATGTGAGCCCAGAGGGAGGAGCCAAGCATTGCTACCCAGATATAATCCAGAGGTTTGTGAGACACCAGCACGGCTTTCTCCACGGGATTCCCAGAGGAACAGCAGCTGCCTCTCCTTCCACTGGATCTTCAGAGGAAGAATACATCCTTCTCTACAGATCCCCCTGCTCCAGCAGAACCACCCCTGACACTGCAGGAGGGCTGCAGCCACATTTCCAATGGGACTGCCACCAACCCCCTGACCCACAGGGTGTCAGGCTGGGTTCTGACTCTGTCACTGTTGTTCTGGTGTACTGCATTGTTTACTTTATCCTTTTATTTTTCTTCACTATTAAAGAACTGATATTTCCTGCTCCCATATTTTTTGCCTGAGAGCCCCTTAATTTAAAATTGATAGCAATTGGGAGGGGTGGGGAGGGTTTACATTCTCCATTTCAGGGGAGGCTCCTGCCTTCTTTAGCAGACACCTGGCTTTCCAAACCAGGACACCTGGGCTGCCAAACTCCTTGAGCTGCTTTATCTGGTTCCTGCCCCAGCCTGCCCAGGCAGTTCCCTGGGTGGTGTCCCAGAGGTTTCCCATCAGCTCAGATGTCACCTGTGGCTCAGATGCCTTTGGGAGTCCAAGGCAGGTCTTGGATATCCAAATGGGTTTAATTCACATTTACTGTTAGTTCAGAGGAGGCAGTGATGGTGTCTGAAATCAAGAGCTGGGGTTCCCAAGCACAGCAGTACCTGGTTAAATCCACAGTGGGTGAGGGGAACATGGAATAATGAGGGAAGCACAGTCTGCTCCATGGCACTGCCACCATCCTGGGCTGGAGCATGGGGAAGTCAACACAAGCAAGTCAGAAGTCCAACAGACTGCTGTAAACACCCCTTTAGAATTGTCCCTTTTCATTCTGCACTATTTTTGTGCTGCATCTGAGGGAAAAGTTACACTAAACCCCTGCCCACAGATTTATTTACAGCATGCCAAACGAGGAGAAAAAACCTGCTGCTGCAGCAGTGTCTGAAGTTCAAGAATCCTCAAAATCCTCAATGCAGCTTTTGAAACAGCCTCTCCTGAGGCCAGGGAGTCTCAAAGCTTTGCATTTCTAGGAGGTCTTAACTCAGTCACTGATCTTGCCAAGGGACAGTTCTCAGAGCCACTTCACAAAAGCAATGCCACTGAAACCATGCCACACACAAGGGGCTCAGAAAGACAACCACAAACACTTCTGGAGAGTGAAAGCAAACATGGAAATTGCAAATTAAGATTAAATTAAAATTTTCCAGTTTACCTCACTGTTTTTGAGGTATGGAATTAATTAAGATTAAATTAAGATTTTCCTTTAACAGGCAAAGTATATTTAATACATTAATTGAAGAAGAGAGCAAACCAGACAAAAGCATCTAACAAACTTCCAATCTAAGAAATTCCCTCAAGGGATCCAAGAAGCATTTCTGATCTAACAGACTAAACAAAACAAAGCTCCTTGCTAAACAATTCTTTACAAACAAACAATTTAACCCAGTCAGATGAACAAAAGGAGCAGCAATAATTTATACAAGCATATCTGAAGTAAATTTTTTTGGTTTGTTTTAAAAAGGGCTGGAAATGCCACTCTGAAGTCCAGCTTGCTCTAGTCCAGGCCAGCTCCTGGGGCAGCTCCCTGCTGTGCTGTCTGCCTATTCACCTCCTCAACGTGGTTTTCCTCTTCCTTTCCCTTCTTCCACCATCTCTTAACAACAATCTCAGTTTCTTCCTCTCTTCACTGCAGCCTAAAAAACCACCAAGCACACTTCATCCCACCCCACCAAACAATCCCTCATCCCCACAAAAAACTTGTCCTGGGGATCAAAAAAAAGTTTTCCTTCCAGAGACAAACAAAATCTCTTTTTATATTTCCTCTCCTGCTCTTCTTTAATCTTGCAAAGGTTGAAAAACATTGTTTCCACCTAGAAAAAGGTGACAGAGTGAATGCCACCTTTCTTCAGCCACCCACAAAAGCCACCTCAGCTGTCATGTACCTGTCATCCCTGCCTGTGCTTCCCACCCAAACACAGCAGCAGCTCCCCCCAGGGCCCTGGGTACCCTCACAGGCACAAACTGCTCCAGTTAGCAAACACAAAACCAGGAGGGAGGCTGGAAAAGCATTCCTTTTGTACTGGAATATGGGAGGGGAAAGCAAACAGGAGCAAAGTGCTGTCCCAGAGCAGGGCAGCTGGGAGTGCCAAGCATGCAGAGCACTCCCATCCCTCACTCTGTCACTGACTCCTTGACCTCTGTCCCCGTGGTTACTGCAGGACAAGGGGATAATCCTGGGGAAACTGTTCCCTGGGGAATTCTCTGTGACTTTTTAATGATCACAGTGATCACAGCACTGAAGCCATCACCCTCTGGAGAGCACTCTGCTCGCTGCATTAAAGCTGGCACTAAGTGAATATTCAGAAACCAGCAGTGTGGGGAGAACAAGCATGGGTTAATTACAATTATCTCAGCTCTCCTCACTCACGTGCCCATAATAACACCTACACCAAAAATTTGGCTTTGCCAAGGGACATTAAAGAGAGAAAATAAAAATTTTACTAAGCATTTCTGAAGCAAAAAAGCCATTAGAAGACACTCAGCTCTATATTTTCACCAGCCTGGGCATGTATGGAAGGGAAAGAAATAAATCACCTCTTACAAAACTGATAAAGCCAATTTATAATGAAGTCAAAATACAACACAATATTCCTTTGGAAAAATATTTCCTGAAGCTTATTTTAAGAAAAAACCTGAATGCCAGATCTGCACAGAAGATTGTCTTCAGCAGTTCATAGCTTCTTTTTCAAAATACTGGGTCTGAAGTTGTTATCTGGGGCTTATTCAATTTTTAGAGGTGAGGAAGACACATAAAAAGACCAACTCCAAAAGAGGATTTGAATAAATCAATAGCTGTACAATGTTATCATAATGCTGAGAAAAACAGCCTGAGCAACAAGAATTAATCTAACAAAGCTTGCAGGTTTCTTTTTTCCCTTCATGCTCAAGACAGTGACAGTCACTTTATTGTCTGTTCCAAACACTCCTCTACACTAATTACAGATGATGTTGACAGCAGACCATCTTATTTTCCTTGAGATGATAGGTAAAGTTTTGTACTTTCAAAACTCCTCAGGCTGATGCTTAAACACTGAGGTAAACAGGGAAAATGAAGTCAGGACCCTCTGATTTATTTCTCCAAGAGATGAGTTTGACATTTGGATAATTCCAAATGAAGTCATTCCAGTGACTGAAGACAAGGGCAGAACCAGTGAACCAAACAGGACAAAATGCTGCCATTTAGTATTAAAACATTAATTAAATAAGCAAGGCTCCTAAGGATCAACTCCAAGCAGCAACAGTTTACTGGAAATGACTCTTAATTCCTTTTGGATCAGGTAATCTAATAGCACAGACAGATATTTATTAACCAGGATCTGGAGTTATGGGAGAGAAATTCCTGAGAAAACTGTGTTTCCTGCAGGGGGGCATGAAAAGCTCTCTGCAGATCTGGAGTTTCAGACTACCTGGATGTTTATTGCTCTCAGGAGAGCCAGGAGCAGGAACACAAAAATGACAAACCCAGCACTTGGAACCGTCTCAGTGAAAAACTGAACTGCACATACACCTAACAAACATGGAAAGGCTCCAGAGAACAGCCTAGCTGATCTCTGTGAGAACACAGCTACAAAAAGAAGAAAAAAGACAAATATTCCCTGTGAACATCCATCTTACATTTTTAAACACTGTTTTACTGTTCATCTGCTCAGTCCTCCACAGAGCTGCCCAAGTGTGCTTTGATTATTTTTAAGGTCCATCAATCAGGCAGTGATTTATGAAGCCATTTCCAGCTGCATTTAGTCAGAGGTAATTGTAGAAGGATCCTGACTTTTAGAACCAGGCAGGCATTTAAAATACACATCCACCTGTTCAGTTCTTAAAATCAATCACCTGAGATGTTCTCAGAGCAAAATGAAAACAAGCATTTAGGACAAAACTGAGGAATATTAAGAGAACTAACTGAGCTAGGCAGGTGATAATCCTGGCAAATGAGGCACATGCTGGGGACTAACAGGAGCCACTACAGCACTTTGGAGTTTGAAATTGAAATTACTGAAGGCTACAAAGCAGAGAAACAGCAGCAGTGTGAAGTCATGTGAGGTATTTAAAAGCTGGTACTTCCAACATCACTTAAAAAACCCTGAGAATAGAATGGAATTAAAGCCATCTATTTGCTTTCTGCCTGGGAAACTTTCATTTTAACCATCACACCTAAAAACAGGAGAAAAGTAAGTTCAGATACTCTGAGCAGGGCCCAAAGTAAATGCAGCAGTCTCCAGCTTTGTGAATAAGCTGCTTTGGAGAGGAAAGTGTGCAACAAAATGATGCACAATGTGACAGAAAGGAGATTACAAGGTAAATAAGCTCCTGTTGCTAATTCAGGTTTAGCTACAAAGGAGCAGAAGGAACACAAAAATCACAAAGGAGCAGAAGGAACACAAAAATCAGCTAAGAAACACTGCAGCAGTGTTCACACAATCCACAGCCTGGAGACCAATCACTACCAGAAACTACCTAAGGGTTTGGGATTCTGAAGTGTTTCTATGAATAAAAAGAAAGTGATTATAAAAGTGTATATATAGACAGGCTGGCAGGGTAATGTTTTAAATCTGTTTCAGGAGAAGAGCCCAACTCTGCTCAGAAGCTGATTTCAAAACAGCATCTCAGGCAGGAATTCAGAAATAGCACATTCTTTATTTCCCTCTCTCACACACAGGCTGCTCTTCACAGTGGTCCAGGGAAATGTGTTCCCAAGCACAAAGAAGGGAAAATAGATAAAGCTCAACACTTGGTAACCTGAGGAGAATTCAATCATGGATGAGATGACAGCAAGTGCAAAAAAATGCTGGGAAACAAAACTGAGTTAGGTCTTCCCCTCGTAATAATCCTCCACACTGTAAAAAATACATTTTATCAGGTAAGTTTTCCAGACAATTTAACAGATTTTCATTTTTATTTCAGAAAGTTTTTTCATGTTTCTACCCGTTTGATAATAAAAAAATATTTAAAAGGTCACAGCAGTTGATTTTTGAAGGATTTTACATGTAAGAGCTCTGCTGTCACCACAAGGGTTCCAAAATGAGACCCAACCAAAAACTTGAGCCCTCTAAAGGGTGAAGCACACAAGCCCCACACATGCAGCTGGTTTGTGCATGTGTGTTCTCTCCTTGAATGGCTTCTCTAATGCCCTTGGAACAGTTTTTGTGGCAGAAGGACATGCCCACTCCCAATTTAATTCTTTAGGAGTAGTTCAGAGTGCTTTACTGGTCAGCTATTCCTGCAGAAAACCAGGCTGACTTCATATAATTCACAAATTAAATCCTGATTTTCAAGTCCATAACAGGCCAAGACTGGATTCCAGCCCACAGAGCTTCTGTGCAAATTCTCACTGCTCCCCTGGTGGTGATGAAAAGTAAAAAGTGAACTCACAACTGTGATGCTTCAATGTTCAAAATATAAAAATCCAATCTGATTTTTCTCTTTTTGAAGTTAAGCTACTGCTTCCTTTTCTCTTGCTGAATCTTTCATTTCAACAATCACAGAAAAAGCTCCTCTTTTCTGAGTTTCTTGTCCATTTGTACTCATTTTTAAGCTTAAAACTTTCTCTGAATGAAAACACAGGGACAGGAACAGAACTAATTAACTTAAATTACTCAGTGCCTTGATTTAACCTGAGGTGAAAACAGAAACACAAAGGGCAAAACGAAATCACACCAAGTGATGAAAAAACAATAGGGAAAGAGTGCTTAAGAAAATCCACAAAACAAAACACTCATTTTGCTTCCAGAAAGTCACATGCTCACCTCAGCAGAGATTTTACAGATGAAGAAAGTCACAAATCTCATTCACAGTGCCAAAGAGCAAACCAAGTATCAGATAAAGGTCATTTTCAATTTGTTTTTTGGAAGAGACAAACACCTGATGTGTACCCTTTATCCACCTAATGCAGTTAAAGCTCTGCAAGAAACAATTTTGGCAGCATTCCTGGGAACAGCAAGGGGAAGATAAATGCCCTGCTCAGGGCTCTGCACTGATTTTGTCAGGAGTATCAATCCCATGGAAATTACCAGGGTTATGGATTGCTGTTCACAGGATGCTCTTGTGTTTGCTGCCTGGCTGAAAACCAGCACACCTCACAGAGTGTGGGTTCTCAGGGTAATCCCAACCTCCAAAACCTTGGAGCAGAGCAGGATTTGTGCAGTCACCCCAAAATTCCCAAAACATTTCTACAGTCAGCACTGTACCAAAGACAAAAAATCCTCACCTCAAAAACCTGCTCTTGAGCAAACCACATGAGCTGATTCTTTCCAAGGCCAAAAAAGGGTTTTTTAAGATTTATTTAGAAGGAAACATAAAAAACAAAAAAAATCAGTACCTTTAAGGTTCTAGTTGGGGCCCAGCCAGTGCCATCAATTGAGTGTTCTCTCAATAAACTGGAAAAGAAAGACACACACATTACACAGAGCAACTTCTGCTTCAATTGCCTTTGTCACAAACCTCACAAGAAACCATCAGGAAGTAACTGCAAGATAAGATCTAATTCCTGCACTATTTATATCCAGGTAATGGAATTTTAAAGCCCAGGAGTTGGGATGTCTGCCTAAAATTACCTTCTCCACAGTGTCATTACAGAACTCCCCATCTGAGCCCATCTCTGTCAAAACACCTGAATTATTCTCCTCCAGCAGCACAAGTGTGACAGAAATACTTGTGACAGGCTCTGCATTGAACCCTTTTTTTATTCCCTGATGCATTTTAGAGCATGCTCATCTCTGGTGAAGAGACAGCCTTGCAGGATGACCCATCCCTCACCAAAACTGGTACAAACCAATAAAAAAAAGGTGTTTTGGGGAGGGATAGCTAATTAGCAAAGAGAGGATCATCCTCTATTCTGTGAAAGGACTTCAGCTTCCTACAGGTAAAGATAAGAAAGGGAGAGAGTTTTAGTCTGGCTGCTCTGGAGGAAAAACTTCCATATAAAAAACGTATTAAAAATTTTTAAAATTATATATAAAGATATAAATATATTAAAGATATATGTACATAGGATATACATATATATCTCATATATAAAAATATATAGTATATAAAATATATAAATATATAAATCCATATATAAATATAAGAACTACCATATCATAAAATCATAAATATAAATATTATATTCATATTACTGTATTCTATTACTATATTTATCAATATTGTATTATACAAAAAATATACATGTATTATAAAATACAACTTGAATTTTAATATTAATATAGAAAAATACAGAATTTCCTAGATGCACAGTCCAGCATAGATGTCCCATATTATTGCACATATTAAGCCCAGTGAAGCTGCTGACCAGTTTGCAAGTGGAAACCATTGAGGTGTTCAGGCATTTCTGGACCTTTCAGATCCCAACCTCAGCAGTAATGAGGAGGAGATATATTGGGGATCTGAGCAGAATTGAGAAATAAGCTGATGTCTTGCTCAGAAAAGTAATAATCTGAATGAAAACAATGTAAAAAGCTCCCTGAAGCATCATTTCACAATCACACCTTCCTCTGTAAGGAGTCAGCTGAAACAACTCACACAGCAAAGCACAGAAATTCCCCAGCAGCAGCAGCTTCTGCTACTGAAATGACAGGACAGGGTTAAAGTGAAATAGTTTAACTGTAAGGTTTTAGCAATTCCCAGGCTGACATGCATTAGGTACATTTTAAATTACAGTAGGTGATTAGACCATGGAGGTTATGTAGTTGTTTAATGAACATGGCAAGTTTATATACAAGGAAATTCAATCCTTGTTCAGTGCAGAGATCCCAGGAGCAGGATGATAACCTGGACAAGCCCATTCCACCTTAAGTGTGCTGCTCATCTCATTCCTGTGCCTTTCAGAAGATAAAATATGCCATTACCACTTGTGCAACGTTCAGAATAACATCTTGTGGCTGCAGTTTGTCTCCATATGACAAAAGCAAAAAAAGCTTTTTGTCTGTTCCTTATCAAACTGTGTGGCAGTGCTTCCATTTGCCTCTCCATCCACCTGACTGGGAAATTCCAAGTGGGGGGAAAGCTAACACACTAAATCCAGTCAGAAAAATATTCAGTGCCAGAGCACCTGAGCATGAGCTAAGGCTCATGGCCTCAGAGCTGTCCTGGCACAGCTCCAGCTGAACACCACAGCGAGGATGAGGAGACACCTGCACCTCTCAGAGCACTCTGGCAGGAAAGCAGGGAACACACATGTCACTGACATATTTTCTCAACAATCCTTTCATTACGATTTTTCTTTTCTCCTGAGAAGCTTCAGCTCCTCCATGTTTTGCTGCTTTGCAATGTGATTTGGAGAATTGTGAATTGTTTTTACATGATGACCAATGACAGCCCCACCTGTGTCAAGGCTGTGAGCAGTCACAAGATTTTATTATCATTCCATTCCTTTCCTTGCTAGCCTTCTGATGAAATCCTTTCTTCTATTCTTTAGCATAGTTTTAGTAGATCATTTTCTAATATATTATAAAATAATCAATCAGCCTTCTGAAAGGAGGAGTCAAGATTCTCATCTCTTCCCTTGTTCTTAGACTGCTGTGAACACCACTACTGACACAGAAGTGTCCTTTGGCTTCATACTCCTCATTTGCTGGTCATTTGTTATTAGAGCAGCACCCTCCTTCTTCTAGATTAAAAATGATCATTAAACCCTTCAGAACCTTTCTGAGGGGTTTAATGATCATTAAACAGAACCTTTCCCCAGATCTAAGGAGACCTCCCAAATTATGATTACAAATCATAGATCAGCCTGGGTTCCATGGGCAGAGTGCACAATCACTGCTTTTGAACTTTCAGTACCCAAAACAGCCCTGATGTGACCAGTCAGCTGCTCAGCTGTCATTTCAGCAAATACCTCCTCATTCTGTAACTCCTGCATGGCAGAAAGCTCTGAGGAATTGTTTTCTTTTTAAATAAAGACATCTTTCAAAAAAACATCTCCTGAAAGTGAGAACTGCATGATTGCAATAAGTGTAAAACCCTCTGAAACTCCAGCTGACCCAACCTGCAGCTTAAGTGACAACAATTTACTGGAAAGAAGATCAATCTGGAGAAAACACAATTTTTTCTATCCACATGTGTAGTAGAGGGGACATCCAGTATGGGCCAGACCTAATTAGGATCTGTCATTAATAATAGGGCCCAGGTAATTGCAGTCCATAAAAAACTCCACATTTCCTGCCCAGAACTGTTACACTTGACCACAAGTTAACTATTTAGAATGTTTCCATCCAGGGATGATTATCACACCAACACACACCACAGCATGAGCTGTATGTGAGGGGAAAGCACTGATGAAGATGATTTTCTGCTTTTAAAAATAACTGCAGCTATTTTAATGCAGAGACTCTTGGGTAAGTTGATTGCAGATTCTATACATAGAATGCATTCTCTAACAGGCAGAAAGCAATTTAGCTATTTTAGTTTTTCCATAGAATGCCAGACATTTCCAGGGTTGGTATGTTGAGGGATCTGACAATCCAAAGTGCTTCAGAGCAGATGCTGAAAGAATGCCTCCACTTCATTAGAATTATGATGCTCCAATCACCACATTCATCTCTTATAATTAAAATAACTTCTAGAAATGGAAAAGCTGTGGCTGCCCCATCCCTGGAAGTGCTCCAGGCCAGGCTGGATGGCTTTTGGAGCAGCCTGCTCTAGGGGAAGGTGTCCCTGCCCATGGCAGGGGGGGAATGGGATGAGCTTTAAGGTCCCTTCCAAGCCCAAGCACTGTGAATTTTGTCAATATGAGGCTTTAGTGAGCCCCAGAAGATGCTGTGCTGGAGCTCCAGCTTTGGTTTGGTGCCTGCTGTTTATATAAACACCTCACCAGTTCACTGCTCTACCTGCATTCACAACATTTAAATTTCTTAATTATGAGCCTGACCTGCCTAGGAAGAGCAATACAAAACTTCATTTTCACCAGGACTTTCACCACAGCACTAAAATGATTCTTCCATCTAGAGGAAAAATTCAGCTTCTCTTTAAGCACTGATTTGCTACACATGGTGACAAGCATGCAGGATTTTCAGAGCAGCTTTCAATCTCACTTATGGGCTTTGCTCTGCTTCATCTGCTTTTTCTTCTGTGTGCCATTAACTTGAAAAATGACAGGCAGGCTTCTCACTTGTGTTTCTGTTTGGTTTCTGGCCAATTTCACCATCAGGTGTTGAGGATGAAATTGCAAAGTTTCACAAATTCATTTGGAAGAGGAAACATTTACTATCAAGGAAAACCACCCAGCAAGAGAAGCCTCTCATTTTGGCAAAGTAAAACTTTCAGGTTTCATTACTGACTTATCCTGACCCCAACCCTGCTTTGTTATAACTGGCACATGGGTCTTATCAACGGATATTAAATATTATAATTAAGATAGAATAATTACTATCAAATTATTATACAAATACATATTACATATATATATATATATTATCTATTATATATATTATACTTTCTTCCTTTCTTTTTGAAACAAAAAGAATTTTCAAGCTCTTAACACACTTGGGCATTAAATGGTAAAAGCCTTTCTCAGGGCCTGAGGATGATTCAGATATGAGGGAAGGAAGGAAAAAAAACCCCAAATACATTTTGTTTAGGATAGAGTTTATACTTTTACCCCATTTTTTTGTTCTGCAAGTAAAACAAAGCAAGAATGAGACTTTCAGTAGATCTTTATGCTCCTAGAAGTTACATGTAGAATCAGCACAAAAAATTACTGTCAGGACAGTTATAGCCAATATTTTATCAAACAGAGAAACCTCCAAGGTTAAAAAACTCCAACAGAATGTTGCTCCTACCTTAGGCAGATTTCTCCTGTCTCTGTAATGTTTGGGTGCCAGATTCTTGTCAAACATTTTACCTTTGGAGGCTGTCAGGAGAGAAAACAAATTACTGTGTTATGCTTTAAGCTAAAACCCTGTTATAACTCATAAAACAAAAAAAGGCAAATAGATTTGTATGGATTTGTACATTTAGGGTAACAATGCATCAACTACAAGAGTCAAAACAGACTTCTCTGCCCTTTTAGCTTTTCTCAACTCTTCATAAAAACCAGGCTGGTATTAGGATTTTCTTTATAAAAAATAACTTTTAAGAAAGCCAAGAAAATTTGCTCCTTCAGGGAAAACACTCTAAGTCATTCAGTTTCTTCATACTTAAGACAATAATTTAAACCAAAAAAACTTCACCAAGGCTTGTCCAAATCATGGATTTGTTAAAAAACAGCAGAGGATGCAAAGATAGCAAAATAACTAATAATAAATAAGTAATAATAACTAAATAATAAATAAATAACTAATAATAAATAAATAAAATTATTTTAAATACAGACCCTTCTGTTCACAGCTGAATTAGAGGCACTAAAATGAAAAGCCACAGGCAAGATCACCAAACTTCTGAATGTCATGGTGGGGCTCTGAAGTACAGATTTTTCAAGCACAATCTCTTTTGCTCTGGTTTTGTGAAGTAAATAAAGAGTGGGACATAAAAATGTCAGTAGCTTAGCAACAGCACGTTGCTGCATCCCTGCTCTCCCCATTAGGAGCTGCAGCTTTCAATCAGGCAGATTATTTCTGATGGGAAGTGTCCTGGAATCCATCAGCACACACCAGCACCTTGCAGAACTTCAATTAAATCCCAGATTAGAAATGTGGAGCCATCTCTCCTTCCACTTTTTCCAATGATGTCTTCAACCAAGAGGCAAAACAGCTCCAAGAGCTGCATTTGCATGGCAGCATCGTGTGGTTTATCTCATTTTGTTCCCAACTTCCCACTGACCTTTTTAAGAAACTTTTTAAATTAAGACTCCTTGGAAGAGGTAAAAAAACATGCATGGCACTGAGACACTAAAAACAGACCTAAAAGAGATGTTCTAGAAAAAAAAAAGACAGATCAGCACAACAAATCTGGGATTGATAATGCAGATTTTGCCTTTTTTCCACTTCATTTCTATGCAATAACTCCAGGGACATCAGTCATTGAAAATTAAGTGGCTCACAGAAAATAGTTTCAAACTTTTTGACCTCCAAAACACCTTAAAAGTTTTCTATCAGCACAAGCTTTTCATTAGCCACACTTCCACATTGTTTTGAAAGATGGTGTCTAGTTCTCAAGCAAGGCAAAGCAGCAGAATTTATTCCATGCCATTAGATCAAGATAAAAGAGTAAATGTCTACCATATGCACCTTCAAACAGGGAATGCATTGATGAGTCAAAAAAAAGATTTATGGAAACTTTTTTTAAAAAATCCCCAAATCCTCACAGTGAATTAACTGGTGTCTCATTTTTTGTACTGTGGAAATAAAAGAATTCCTTTATCCTTTCAAAGTGATTTTCACTGCTGAAAGTTGAAAAAACCCACTCCTGACAGTAAGACAAAGGTTTTTCTCTCTCTCTCCTTTTTCCCTTTTAGACACACAGGACAACTGCAGCACCACCATAAAATTCATCTTCAGCCAAAACCTCACCTTGGAACTTGTTTCAAGTCATTTTTGAACCCTCCCTAGACCAGCAAATCCAGAGATTTCCTCAGGATGATGTTTCACTTGAAATCTGTGAAATTCTGCACAACAGAGCTCCCCAAATCCATTTATTTCCCTGCTCAAACTCCTCCTTCCCCTCAGACTGCACAGGTAATGCAGCCTCAGCTGGGGGGCACAGCACTGACCACATTCACTTCCTTCTCCATTTCCAGCAGCCACTTCTGCTCTGGGATCCTTTATTTAAAACGAGCAGTTTCAGTTCTTGATGAATTAGCACTGTAAAAAGAAAGGTGTACCAACATCTTGCAATTTGTTTTTAATTCTGTATTATTTATGTATTTAATTTGATCTCTTCACTAGTGAAGAAATTTACCTGGTGAAGGAATGTGGCTCCTGAGAGAACTCTGGAATCAAAGTTATTTGAAATGTTTTCTCTGGACACCAGCTAGTCCCAAAGCTAAACCAATTTCCCTAAACCACCGTGCAACTGCAGCTCCTCTCTTTATAGTTTATAAAAAACAATTTTCCCCAGGAGGAAGCACAGAAGAGGGATACAAGTTTTCCCTAGAGGGGATACAAGTTCCTGGGGCTGAACTACACTCCAGCCCTGAGATTTCTTGCCATTTTCCAGCAGCAGAATATAGACTGGCTGAAACTGAAAACTGCACCCAGCAAAGCACTGAGGGGTTTGCCTGCAGGCCACAAGAGCAAATCTTCCAAATTGTTCCTCTTTATTTATTTATGCTCCTCCACTACACCACAATTCCACAAATGCACCCCTTTGGCCAGTGCAGGTGTGTCCCAGACCTGTCTGTGGGCTGAGAGCCCTGGCAGAGCTCTCCTGAAATCACTTGTGGCAGTCCCATTCTGCCTGGCAGAAACCAACCACAGCCTCAGCAGAATTCCCTCAGTGTTGGGATTAATACTGCACTAACAACCTGACCACATCCAACATTCAACCTCCTGCATTGTCTCAAAAGTTTTTATTTTTGTATTGGATAAGAGGTGCTCAAATTAAAAAATATTTCATTAACACTTGCTGTAGATTTTCCTGCCAGTGCTGAGCAGGGAACCATAACAAACCAGAGATTTTTGAATTATGGGAACTGAGAATCAAAAACCTCAGATCAAAACTGAACTTCAGCACTCCTGTTAACACACAGCAAACACCTTCCTGCAGCAATGTTGTTTGGGTGAACAACTGGAATACAAAAATTAAAGGAAATGAAATGAATAGACAGAAGTTATTAAGGGTGACTTCTGCCACAGTATGAAATTCTTTGGTAAAGTTAAGGGGAACTTCAAACACCCCACAACCAAACCCACACAGCTGCAAACACTGCCTAGCTGTGACTGCCACTACTACACACAGGTAATGATGAAATTGGGCTCAGCTGAACAGGGACCAAAGATCTTCCCTGAAACTCTTCTCCAGGATCCTCCCTTACACATTCCTCAGCCTCTCTGAAGAACTCTGCACTACCAACACCAAACTAAGACACCAAAGCAGAAGAATGTCAGGGAAAATTACAGAACTGTCAACTTTTTCCTTTTGGTCCACTTATTTCATTCTTAGATTTACAACTTTTTAATGAGAATAATCATTAAATGCAGGTGTCATGAATAATTAACAGGAGAGAGCAGAACCTCAGCCAGAAGGGAGGACACTCAGGTTTCACTCATCTGCACTTCCAAGAGCTTCTGCCAGATAGCTGCAGAGATTTATTTTATTAAGAGACAGAAGATCCTTTCTCAATCTCCATGCCAAGTTCCCCCTGAAGTCCTGTTACCTGCAAAGAAAATCTAAAATGACAACTGTGAGACTAATGACAAATACTCACCACCATATTGTAGGCATCAGGAACTTCAGTTTCAAACTGAAACTTTCCTCCTTGGTAATAGCCCTCATCTAGAAAAGGGAAAACAAGGCAAATACTTAAATAAGAGAAAAACACCAAGATTAAAACAACAGCACAGGGTTATCATCAAACACTTCAGCTGGTTGCTGCCACCTAATCCAAGGAGTGTGTGAATATTTTGTCTTCCTGCACTCCCAACATTTCTGCAGCAGACATTTGAAGTCAGGAGAGCCAACAGTCCCAGAAAAATCCAGGATCCTGACCACAGGAACAGGAATACCCAGCTGGAGGAACCTTGCACTCAACTTCTCACTGTGGGAAGCAAATCCTGGCAGCAGCACCACATCAGTGACACTTGGAATAAGCTGGAGAAATTCTGCAATTGCTAAAGCATTGCTAGATGCTGCTCCAGGACTGAGCACACCCTCACAAACTTGTGCTTGCTAATGCATTGCTAAGCCCTGCTCCAGGACTGAGCACATCTTCCAAATTTGTGCTTCTAGAGCATTGCTAAACCCTGCTCCACTGTCACAGACACATTTTATGGAAAATCCTTTCCTTAGGATTTTTTCTCCTGAGAAGCCTCAGGAATAAAATGTAACCAATGATTATCTGCTGCTGTGGAATGCAACAGGTGGTCTGTGATTGGTCTCATGTGGATGTTTCTAATTAATGCCAATCACAGCCCAGCTGGCTCAGAATCTCTGTCCAAGCCACAAACCTTTGTTATCATTCTTTCTTTTTCTATTCTTAGCCAGCCTTCTGATGAAATCCTTTCTTCTATTCTTTTAGTATAGTTTTAATGTAATATATATCATAAAATAATTAATCAAGCCTTCTGAAACATGGAGTCAGATCCTCATCTCTTCCCTCATCCTTGGACCCCTGTGAACACCGTCACACTCCAGGACTGAGCACATCTTCCCAAAGCACTGCTAAACTCTACCCCAAGATCTACCACATCTTCCCAAAGCTGTGCTGGCAATCCTGGTGAGTATACAATGCAAGGAGTTTCAGAGTGCACTTCAAGAAGTGCAAAGCAGGCTGTTTCATTGTCATTATCTTACTGTGATGTATCTGCTAGGAACACATGTCTGCCTCTCTGCCAAGTTCAGCACTGAATTATTAAAATGGCTACATTTTCAAATGTGACATATTAAAAGATCTACTTGCATTTAAGCAGGGCTAATAGAATGGGATGACAAACAGCAACTCTTGAAATAGCTGTGTTTGGAAGGTGAAATGCTTGCAAGTGATCTGAAATGCACCTGACATTGCAATTACTGAGGTTTTTCATTCAAAGAAGGAAACAGATACCCAGGCCACAGTGGGGTTTGAGACATCTGAGGGATGCTCTGGCTGCAAGCACCCTGAGCTCTCCAGCCCCAATGAAGGCCAGGAGGGCTGGTTACCATTTTATCATGCAGCTTTTTCATATTTCTTAAACCAACGCTGCAAAGAAATGTTCTGTGAAACAATCCATAGTTTACAGCAAGACTAAGAAGAATTTCACTATTATCTGGCTTGTTCCAAACCACAAAAACCCCAGCTTGTCTCCTGTAGGTCAGCAAAATCCTCCTTCAGGTTGCTGCCTCCTGATCTGCTCTTCAAATCCATTCTCCATTCCCACTCCAAGTCAATTCTGAAGTGAGCTGGATTTATTAAGCAAATTTAGGCATGCTATGGCTTTACCAGAAAGTGAAGGGACATGCACTGATTTTTATAGGAAAAAAGCAAGATAAAAGCATTTCTCTTTTGTTGTTAAATATACAGAAAAAAAAAATCAGTAAACAAAGCCTTTACTGAAGAAGAGGAATTAAGAGGTGAGTTACACTGATAGCCTTTGGTAAAACTGCTCCCTGTCAAATGTGCAGTGCCCTCAGAGTGAGACACTGCTCCAGAAAGGAATCCTTGGAAAATGGTCCAATATCCCCAGGAGCTCCAGCACCACATTTATCCAACAGAACACAGACAGCTGACTGCACTCTATCCACCATCCAGCACTAGAATATATTTGAACCAAGTGTCAGGAATTATCACATTTCCAAGTACAAAAGTTCTTTTCCTTGGCTTAATTTCACTGGTTCCTTGATTGGCTGGACTTGGAGCAAAGCATGCAGCAGCTCTTCACATTCCACCCTGCTAAAATGAAATAAGTGCCTGCTGATGGATGTATCCATCTGTGGTTTGTGTCAAAGAAAATCCCCAGGTTTAATGAACACTCAAAAACTTTCAGATCAAGTCTTCCTCCAAGACAATTCAAAATTCATCACTGCCTTATATTACATCTCATTTTATATTTTGGTTTTACCTTGTCACCAATCACTAATCAAAACCCACACTGGGTAAACCACTGGTTCTGCTATCAAATAAGCAAAGACATATTTACACAATTAGCAGAGCAAGACATCTCTCCTCCCCTCTTTTATACAATTCTGCCTTTGTGTTCCTAAAGCAACAATCAAGCTACTCATTACCAGTCACTCAAATATAAATTAAAAATTCTGGAGAGGCTCAGTACCCAGCCAGAAATCTTGCACTGCATTAACAAGATAATTCACAATGAAGTCATCTTTCAGCATCTCAAGTAAATAGGTTCTCAGACTGAGAGAAATCCTCAATTTTTTAGGCATGGAAAAGTGGTGGGAAAAAAAGTTCTGGCAGAGTTAAAGAGAGGAAAGAGCTATAAATAAACCCATCAAATGGAACAGCTTTAACACAGAACTTAGGAAGTTGGCCACAGGGACTTTTGCTAAAAAGGGAGGATGTCTGAGCCACAGTTTTCCTCCCACTGCTTAAATTTCTGTCTTCAGGCTGTATTAGCAGAGCAAGCATCCCTCCCACTTCAGCCTCAAGTTTCATTACCAACAACCTGACTAATCTTAGCTTGTGTTTGCAGGGTGCTTTAATGCCTGACAGAGCTCTGCAAAACACTTAACCAAATTATTTCCTCACTTTAGGAGAAAATGCAAGATAATTAGGGCAGGCCACAAAGGATGCACTTGGGGGAGCTGCTCCCTGAATCAGCCATGCTCAACCAATATCTGTGGGCATTTCACCAGAGAACAGTGCCTTTATTAATCCCCCTGAGTGGCACTCAAATACCCACACCATGCCCAGACTAGTCCAACAGCCTGGGAACTTCAGGGAAATTGCATTTACTGCACTTACTCTTCTGGGTTTTTAGCTACCTAAAGTCACCTCCTTGATTTTTCTCCAGGTCATTCCCATGATTTTAATCCTCAGCTTCCAATTTTGTGCTCCAAATACCAGTGCAGCAAGCCTGGATTCTAAACATCTCCTCGTTTTCCCTAAATTTTCATCCAATATGAACAAAAATAAGAGCAGAGGCAATGGTGGCACAAAGGTATTTTTCAAAGGCAGAACAAATGTTTCAGATGACAAAAGGGAAGAGAAGCTTCAGACAGGAGAGAAAACCAGCAGTGTCTGCCTGGGGAACAGGGAGTTTGTCCACTGCAGCAGAAAAATCCAAGTCTGAGCCTTTTTTTATCCACTGATAGTGCACTGCAGAAAACTGGAGCAGACAGAGATTGGAATTCTTTCAGTCATATTAAAAAAAAAGCAGCCATCCTCATCAAGATTTTCTACAAAATCATTTTCAATTAAAAACTTTGCTGTCACCAGGATGATTTTGCCACATTGAATACTGGCTGAGAAAGGTTTTTGTGAGAGGTGCTGAGCAAGGGACCTGAAAGGATTTCTGCTTGGTGGTCAAGTTTATTTTCTTATTCAAATTAGTCTTTTTGTGACAGCCTAAGGAAGCTTCTTTTACTGTCCTTTCAGGACCAGCCACATTCAAAATGACAGCAGGGAACAAAGTCAAGATTCATGCAATCCTGTTCAGACAATACAAAAAGAGTTGGCTTAAGCTTTAGCCATAAAACTTCTGTGACAACCACTCTGCTGCCTCCAGGAAAAACTAGAGAGAACTTCAGTATTGAAAAGAGGCACAAAACTACAAAGATTTTCTTGGTCTGTGTTCTGCCTTTAGAGTGCTAAACTCTGGCTGATCACAAGACTGTACACCTGAATTATGCACAGCTGAAAATAGCTGTTTACTGGGGTCAGGCTGCAAGTGCAGAGACTTCAGCTGTGCAGTTATATTTAGAGTAACAAAATGTTCATTAAGATCATCTCATTGGCAAGATCAGGGGCACAAAACCCCTGCTCTGCATTCAACAGCTGGTTTCTGCACAGACAAAACAATTCCTAGGATTTAGACACCTTGGAGTTAGGACAGCTTTTTCATACATTAATCATTTGCATAGTGATGCTCTTGTAAAATCAGTTCTTTACCAAAATGTAATAAAGCAGCATCATGTAAAGTGAAGGGCATTTGGTGCAAGCAGAATTAACACCCACCAAGCAAACATGAGCACAACTCCTACACAGAATGACAGGGACAGAGCTCTAGATTAGCTCCTGGGTTTATGTTTAATTACCCTGTCAAGGGCAGCCTCACGCATTTTTCCATCACAAAAGGGAGTTACAGGAATGGATTTGTTACCAGAGACCACCCAAAATTTCTGCTGGAGGATGGCTCAGGGGGCTTGGGCTAAGGAACAGCAACAGTGACACCTAGTGCTGCTCTGGCTCCAAAATACTGATTACAGAAACGTCCCAGGCACTCAATAAGTGCACACACAATTGTTTCTCCAGCTCAAACAACAGCATGAGTGACACTCCTCACCCAAATTCTGCTGGCAGAAAGCACCAAGGACAATGGCACCAAGGAGAAGGAGCTGCAGGGGACACTGAGCCAGCCCAGCACACCCAACACTGCACACAGCAATGCTCTCACCTGAGCAGCTGCACAGGAACACACAACAAAAGTGCATGTCAAGGTTAAATAAACTTCCATGCAAACTCATCCATAAAATACAACCCTTTATTCCAAAATGCAAATTTCAGGTGGCTATTAAGAAACTTACATGGAAATGATAATTTATGAAAATTCTTTTGGTGACAGCAAGAGCTTCACAGGATACTCAAGTTGTGTTAATAATAAAAAATCTGATTTGACATATTTGAACAATCAAAGGCTCAGAGATTGCTCCTTGTTCAGCACCTGCAGGCAGACCTGGCTTTGAGGTTTTCCAGCAGGGTTACACTGGTAACCTCTCTCTTCACCTCTGCTGAACCAAACAATCAGCACAGGGAACACACAACCTAACAGGGCTGGAATGCCAAAATACATCAAGGTGGTTTGAAACTGGCTGAGAGGAAAAAAGTTCTCAAAGTAAGCAAAAAAAAAAAAAAAAAAAAAAATCTGAGTTTTCCTAACCCTACTCATTTTTGAAGGCCTTTACACTGGAATCTGGTTGTCAAAACTCAGTTCAGTTTCTCCATCTCTTTAATGAAATCATCACTATTGCAGCCAGACTTTCTTTGACTCGAGGCTTCATTGGAATTCCTCTCCTAAACACCAACACAGACAGAAACAAAAGTTACATTGAAAAAAATTACCTGGGGTCACAGTTAGCTGAAAGTAATGGAGCTTGTTTGGGTCAGGAAAATTCACTTTACATGTACCTGTGAAGCAAAAGAATAATTTACATCAGAAATGAGCTCTCCACAGCTGGCTGCCATGAGGAGACAAGTCTATCCTGGTTATTTTATCACCCACATTATTCAGCTTTTAGCCTCTTAACCCATCAAGCTGGCTGCTCCTTTTCTGCAGCCAAGGAGCTCAACAGTATCACAGCTATAAATCCTATTGGTCTGAAAAACCTGCCTAGAACTGTACACAACCTAGTAAAGCACTCACATTGTAGTGACTGAAACCACACATTCTTCTGGTGTTTGTTACCCTGTAACAGAACTGAAAAAAGTTCACCTAAAATTACTCTCTGTAAATTCTCTATAACTGCCTTTAAGGAAGGCTTATATCTCAAATAAGATTCCAGGTCTAAAACCATATTATCTTGTCCCTTTTTTTTTTTTTTTTTGGATCACTCTTAAAAAATTACTTTTCAAGAGTATTTTCACTATTAACAAAGACATCAGGTTACATCTGGAAGTGAAAAACCTGCAGGTTGACTTCATGTTCCCTGAGAGCTGAGCTATTTGCTGTGGCCCTAAACCAGAATCTCCTGTTTTGAAAATGAGAGAATAAAGAAAAAAACACAAGTGAGGCACTAATTGCACCCTGGAGTCCCAGGAACCTTTTGGGCACTTGATGAAAGTTTTGCTGCCACTCCACAGCAATTAAAAACTGGATGCAAATTATCAATACTCCTTCCAAAGGACACTAATGAGAGTCCAGCTCTCCACAGCCCCAGAAGAGGAAGCAACAGAGAAAAAAATCTGTTCAAGGCAGAGTGGTGGAGCTTTGCACAGTTACCAGTCAAAATGCTCATTTCAATGGTCCTTTCCCCCTTAAAATGGGCACTATTAAATGTTATACTCACAAGGTAAATTAGCTTCAAGGTCTGCAACCTCTGTTGAAAGAAAAAAGAGAAACAAAACCATTATTTATACAAGCATAAAGCTCTTCTTCAAGTCCAAATTGGCAGATCTAATTTAAACCACCCCGTAAATCCGATTGTATTTAAAAATATAATTAAGCTGCAGTGGAAGTTTACCTTGAAATTTCTCTTTAAGCCACTCAATTCATTACTAAAAATGCTCATCTGCCCTACAGACATGGCAAATGTATCCTCCTTTGATGGGGAGCTCAGCTCTGCCACACAGAGCACTGGCATTTCCAAAGCACAGGTTTTGTCATTGATATTCACTCTAATTCAATTCTCCTTTTATTTATTTCCTGAGCTTAAAATTCATAAAGGAAAGGAAGCATCCTGATTCTGTTGCACAGCCCCTAGGAAATGAAGTTTGGAGGGTATTCCTAAGCCTGCCAAGTCACCTTTCCTGGAAGAACCCCTGCTTTTGTGTATTTTATTGAAATTTTACTTTCAATTTCTTATGAACCAGATGCACCAAGGCATCTCCCTCTTTCCTTCTGAAGTCCTAGGAAATAAAACTGAGTATATTTTTGGCTTTTCCTGTGGTCTGATTTTCCTCTTCTAACTTTGCTTTCAGGCCTCCACAGACACACCCCATTTATTTGGGCTGGCAATGTGCAAGATTTCAATACCAACTCTCAAAAACACATCTGAAGAGAACTGTCACTCACAACTCCTGGCACTGAATCCAAACTTATCACAACTCTCACTAATTCTCCAGAACTCCTCCTGCCATCCATGCTCACCAAACCTGGCATTTCTGTGCAGTGCAATGATGTTTGTTTGATTTCCATTTCTCTTGTGCTTGGCACATCCTGCATCTCCAGCCTAATACACCAAGAGCAAAAACCACCAAACCACACTTACCTAAACAATTCACAATTTCACTCTTTTAAAATCCCATCTTTGCAGCCAGAGCTGATTTAACCAAAGCCATGCACTGAAAGAGCCATGGTTGGAGCCATACTTTTGCTAAAGAACACACTTTATAGAACACACAAACACACACAAAAATGTAATTTCAGCTGTAATCAAGGACTTTATTTCATTTTTCCCTTCCTGGTTGATAAAAAAAAGTGACAACCAACCCCTGAAGGCTGCAGCTATGAAAACTTTTCCTGAGACTATTCCCTCACTCTTTTCTTTAAATTCACCAGCCTTTCATAGCAGCACACCAATCTTCACTGCAGTGCAGAGTTTGGGACCTGGTTCAATTATTTTAAAGTGTTGGCTGCTTTCCTTTATTGCTTTCTGTGCTGGTGTGATGTTCACCTCAATGAATCCTGCCTGGCCTTTCCTGATCCCAAAAAAGAGAGATGTTGAAGGGCAGAGCATGCTCAGTGCCAGCAAGGGCTGAGCTGAGCAGCTCTGCCTCCTGCAAGGTTCAGCACAGAGTTTACAATCACCAGAATTCCTTTGAGGTGTGAAAATTCGCCGTGGTGTGTGCACACTCCTGTGTTTCTCTCTGCCTCGGCACAAGAATGAGTGGTTTTTCTGGTGAAAACATGAAAACAAAACGCTCACAGCCAGCAGAAGGCAGCACTGTGCTCCTTCTCTGAAGGTGTGCAAACAGGTGGGAATGCTGTGCTAATAAACCCACACTGAAGTTCTGGAAACAAAGACAAATAACCCAAAATTGAGGTTTCTAATGAATGCTATGCTAATAAACCCACACTGAAGCTCTGGAAACAAAAGACAAATCACCCAAAATTGAGGTTTCTAATGAATGCTGTGCTAATAAACCCACACAGAAGTTCTGGAAACAAAGACAAATGACCCAAAATTAAGGCTTCTAATGAACTCTGCAACAAACCCCAAACTAAATGAAACAACTTCATGAAGGCAAAGAAGATCTGCATCAATAATTTGAATGTTTAAAGCAGCATCAAGTCAGGCAAAGAAGTTACTATTAACTGTGCCATATGAGCACACACTGGTGATTCCCCAATTAACAAGCACATTTAACAGCCAAAGCTCAGTGTTTGAGGGTTTCCCAAGTTCTGAGTCTCTTGGTGGTGACAGCAGTGACACTGGAACCATTTCTGTATGCTGCTGCTCCCAAAGCAAACATTTGGAGCAGAGCATTCAAGCTCCATTGAGATTCTGATGCTTGAACTCCCCCATTTTCTGCATCAATCAATACCTCTGGCACGAGCAGTGTGTAAGCAAACACCCCTTGAGCAGCCTGCCAACCCAGTTAACAGAGATTTGTAAACAAGCAAAGCTGGAAACAACAGAGCTCCAAAGCACTGAACTGCCAAGAGCTCCAAAAGCTTCACTAAATTAAAGAACAAACCTTTTGCCAAACTATTTCCTCAATACAACACCTTACAAATATTTTTCAACCTATTCACTTTTACCACACAACACTTCTAACACTAACCACCCATTTTTTTCTCACAGTCCTACTACAATTCATCTTTCACAATTCTAATTCTCTAAGATATCCAATCTTTTATAACCTTTATAAATGATATAAAAAGAATATATATAATCTTTTTTAATATTATATAACCTATATAGATGTGTATATTGTATATTTATTTTTTCTATAACCTTTTTTATTCACATTCTGCTTTGACCTAAAGGTGTAGGGCAAAAGTAAATTATCAGAATGGCTATGGGTAGCACTGACCAGAACATTTCTTTCCTACATAAAAGCATCTCCTGTCTGTGGTATGATGTCACTGCTGCAGTATTTTAAAAGATCATTTTTTAAAACTTGTTAAAACTTATTTCTATTTCAATCTCTCTGAAGAATATCATCTCTATTCCATAACCTTCCTAAATCAACACACCTTACCTCAGTGTTAACATATATAGAAATATATAAGATACATACAAGTATACAATTCTGGATAGACTTGAAAGTTTTAAAAATTCTTTACAAATCCATTTCCCACACAAACCAAAAGTTTTTCTGAGCTCCTCTTGCAAGAAATGACTGTCACTACAGCTGAACAGTGAAGAAAATTCAGTTTGAGTACTTTTCTTGGGCATTTTGTGGAGAACCTGCATCTGTGTCTCAATTCACGGCATTAAGATGAGGAGACAAGCAGAAAACCCAAGTGGCAGGAAACATTCAGAATCCTGTTCTTGACCCAGCACACACCTGCTTGAACAGTTCCAAATCTACCTTAACCCATAAAAAAGGCTGTCATATTTTCTGAAAAATCCTCTTTGCCCAGCATTTCTCTCCTAGGAAGCTGAGAAGCCTCAGAGAAAAAGGAAAAAATAGCATTCTTTAATATAATATAGATCAGAAAATAATAAATTAACTTTCTAAGAACATGGAGTCAGATTCATCTTCCCTTCCAACGACCGGGACTCCACAAAAAGCAAGGCTTAAACTTAAAGCCAGCACAAACACTGCAAGAGCTGGATGCAAACAGATTGTGGCTCAGCTCTCCTCTATTCCACACTGCTCCTAAGCAGCCAGAGTTATTTATAAATGATTTCACCAACAATAACTCTCCCTGGCCATGACAGTTCTCCAGACAGAAACAGGAGCACTCCTGCTGTGTGTACAAGGTTTATGAATGCTCAGTGCACACACCACAACCCCACTGCTCTGCCCCCTCATCCTAAGTCAGAGTTTAGCAGTGCTTTGTTTACTGAGCCTTCCACAAAATCCGACTTTCTGCTTCATTTTGGAGCTGCAGTTTGGTTTTAAGTACACCAAATAAAAGCTTTACTTCCTCAAGTGACCATTCTCACCCACAGCAGTATTGCTTCTCTGGTTTTGGTCAAAAGCCCACTCTCCTGTTTAGGTCCCTCTTCAATTTACTTCTTTAACACTTCCAGAGATGAAGATTAAATACCTTGACATTAATAAAAATTCCATCTTCTAAGTACTAATTCTAATACTCTACTAATTCTGGAAATGCTGTTTGCCTCCTAATCCTTACCCAGTTATCTTTACAGCATTCCCTACTTAGCTCCTCTGAACTGTACAGCCCAGTATAAGAATAAAAGTATTTCCTCCTCTCTCAACTTTCCTCACCTGTTTTTGTGAGGAGGGATAGTACTATTTTTAAAGGCTTGAAGGAAGCAAATAAATGGTTTTTCTCATTTTTAGTTACAATGGATATTCACCTCACTTTCATCAACAGTTTCCCACTTCCATTCTCTCAGGCTTAACCAGAGGCACACACAAAATATTTTCTGGTTCCAGAAATGTAGTGGCAAAAGCCATAGATATTGAACACAACCACTGAATAAAGCTTGTTAATTCATTTTCACATATATTAAGTTATTTCAAATTGCTACAATCAAACTAAGAACATAAATGTGACAATATAAATATAAAAATGAATGAAGAAGTTTCTGTGCACTACCAAAAATGCAGTGTAAGGGACAACCTTTGTGCTGCCATCCTGGATGCTCTCTATCTCCAATTCCCTTCAGCAGTCACCTTCATTACACAACATGAATCTTGGGTTTCTCCTCAGCCCTTTCTACATTTCAGAAAGGATTTGCCTTTCAAGCTCAGCACTGCATGCTCACCACGAGGAGCAGTCATGTGGCCCCTGCTCCAGCTCCCAGCTTAATGAAGTTCCCCTTGGAGATGAACAGGACATTAAAAATTGTCTCTGCAGCACAGAACAAAATGAAAGCTGCTGAAGCAATTGTGCTGCTTGCTCTATTTTCATTTGGGTACTAGGCTTACAGAATTAGGGCCTTACTCCCCAGCTGAGCCTAGATGGAAATGCAGTGAAAACAGATGAGCAGATGAGTCACACAGAATTCTGAACAAAGCTGTGCTTTACTAGACCCTCTCTACAGCTGGAAAAGAATTTCCAAATGACTCAGAATTAATAAAGCTTTAGTGACAGAGAGATTTCTATTCATAATACATCCATAAAACCACCCAAGTGTCCTGAGACATGACTGATAGCTCAATCTGTGACAATGCTGGATGTGAGCAGTCAAAGGAACAACTTGAAGAAAAACCAACACAGGGCACCAGTATTTTAAGAGCAGCTTCTCTGAAGCCATACAATTGAGAGAAAAGTAAAAGGTAGTTGCAAAACAGTTCCAAAGCAGTTCCCAGCCTGATTTCTAGAAACAATTAGACTCTCTCAGGCATCACTTTATAAACAATAAGGTTCTCAGGCAGTCTTCCCATAACAAGCAAAACACCCTCTCTGGGAAAAGATGGCACCCTGGTAGCAGATATGGAAGTTTTGGGAACTTTTCATATCACAGTGGGAACGCTGGTTTTATTTTGTGTAAACAATCAACGGTATTGTAAAACAAAAGGAGTGGTTAGAGTTTTCTCTGTTAGCCTATCATGAACCTGGATTTTGGAATATGCATGAAGTTGGTTAACACTATTATTTAAACTGGCTGATGGTCGTTCTCCCCTCACTTCAACACCTCTCCCCAAAAATGGAAGTGGAACAAAGTAGAACAAAGCCTGTTTAACATGCATCCATCAATAAATTCAAGGTCAGTGCCTGACACATTATTTCAAACACCAACTGAGATGTTTCTTCACACCCATAGCACAAATAGCTATCATCCCTAATTTAGCACTTATTGTTCCTGTTTTCAGTTGATCTGTGCCAAGTCTTTAGAAGTTTGTAAGCATCACCTACACTTGTCAGTGGCTGGCTTGTGGTCACCACCTCAACCAAAACAGAACTGATCTATGGATCAGGCAGAGGACAGACACAACTGAGGGCTGCAGGGCTGTCAGTGTGACAACACATCCTTAGAGATCTGTACTGGACTCTCCATCAGCACAAACGAGGCTGTCTGCAATTTATCTCCAGAAAAAAAAACCAGGCACTGTGTGTGTCTGGCCAACAGCCTCAGCAAAGCTGGCAGACATCTGTCTGTCTGCAGGATTTATTAGATGGTCCCCCATTTACTGGGGAGCAGGGACAGGACAGTGGTCCCTCACCACTGGCACAACACTCTGGGCCTTTTCCCATCTCCTCCTCCTCCCTTGCTGAAGGCCAGGATTTCTCTTCTTTTAGGCAGGAGAGATTATCTTCTGATTTGTGACTGATGGAGCCTTTCCCCTGTTCTGCCACTGCCATCTGTTTGTAACTCCAGCCAAAATGGGCACAAGTGACAAGTTCTACTTGCTGCTGCCTTTGGGATGCAGTGCAACACCTGAGCTCAGCTCTGGCAGCTCCACAGACCAGCAGTGAAAGCACTGGTGCTGCTCCAGCTGCAGCATCGTCCCTGCTGTGTGCACACCTGCAGCAGGCTCTGCACTCCTGCCCAAACTCATTCCTGCCATCCCTACATGACACAGAAACACCTTCAGCAGCACAAGTTCACTCCTCTCAGTCTCTGCAGCTCAAAGTGCTGAAGCAAATCTAGAAACTTTGGTAAACAAATGGTTGACATTTAGCTTGAGCAGCTTAAAAGAGAACATCCCCAAAAAGCCTTTCCCATTCCTGTCCCCTGTCACTGCCAGCAGTGACACTGGAATGATCTGCTTCTCCTGCCAGTCCCATTTCAGCCAGGAATCACCCTCAGCACACTGACAGCTCCTCTGGGAGAGCACCATGACTGTGGGGCTGCATCCCAAATCCCAGCAATCCCTACCAGGCCCTGGCCTTTGCACAAGAGCTGTGGTGAATGAAGCACTCCTGAACTGCACCAGGAACTCTGCTGCCTGGACAAGGTGGGAGATGGGAGCAGGAATCATCAGTCATTCCCTGAAGGCTTTTTTAACATTCCTTAGCTGAATTACAGCCTGAAAGAAATGCTATCATTCCCACTTGAATTTCAGAAAATTCCAGTAATCCCAAAAAGGTATTTACAAGATTATTTCATTGATTCTGGGGGGGAATTTTTAATATATATTCCCATGTATACATACATTTCCATACATGTGTGGATTATCTTTGCACATTTGTGTGCATATCTATATCTATTTGTGTATGTGTGTGCATTGACCTGAACATACTATAAAACTGAATATATCTTATTATCTTGAATCTACACTATGTTTATAGCTCACTAATAATTAATATGACACTCAAGTGCTTTTATGATTAAGTTCTGTTAATTCTTTTAGATGTAACTGATGAGTCCAAGCCTGAGACTCCTCCCTGAGGAGCTCAGAAGGGAAGGGATTTCACTCTGAACCTCCTGACTCAACCAAGAGTTTCCTTTGCCTTCTCCCCTTTCCTTTTTTCATTCCAGCCCCTGCATGTATCACTCTAAACTGACTCTAATTTGATTTTCCTTCACCTGCATTACCTATGCAGTAAGCAGGATGCCTACCAACCTTTGTTGTGCCTTTGCAGATTTCTGTTAGAGCACATTTTCACCAATCCCTTTAATGGTGACTCTCTAAGTGACCTACAGCACTCATTTCCATGCACAATAACCTCAGGATCCAGCACTCAATACTTGTTTAGATCCATGTGAGCACTGACCTGCTTTTAACATTTGTCACACTGGGACTCATTCAATACTCAGTTTGAACTCAGTTAGTTTAAATACTTAGTTTTACTTAGTTTTTTGGGGTTTTTTTTGATACTCAGTTTTATTTAAATAGCTGGTTTGCTATCACAGCCACAGCAAATAAAATTACAATGTCAATACAAATTTTATACAGATTACATTCTTTTCCTCCCCTGCACACTTGGGTATGGTTTTGAAAAACATGATTACTCTAAGGACAGAGTAAAATCTAAAATTTCTTTGCCCCCTCACATAAAGAATATTTATTTCACACTGCTATCTCCCCCTCAAGTCTATACCTGTGGGTTAGGGAAAATCTCAGATTATACATATTTAGTAATTTGGCTTTGTGCTTAGCCTGGTTAAAGAGCTTATTTCTGCTGCCTGAATCATTCCCCCTCAGAACTGAAATGAGGATTTCCAAATTGGAAGTGTAAGAGTGATACAATCATGATTTAAAGCATGTAAAACTTTCCCTTAAAACATACAGGGAGAAAATTGTGGATACAACATTCCCACAATCCAGCTGAGGAACTCCCAGTGCACTGAGGCAGCAGTGACACCTTGCTCCAGATCTCTGACAGAATTTACCCTAATTTAGAAAAAAAACATATGCAGGGCTAATTAGGTAATATCAGCCAGGCAATGACAGCCAGGTCAGCCTCAAATCATCCTGGAACAGGAACAGGAAATGTGGATTTCCTCTGACTGGCAGGAATCCCAACAGTGGCAGCTTAAACATCAACAAAAGAGTATTTGCTACTGGAGACTTTCAGCAGAAACTTCAATTAAACAACACATTCCTTTGCCACTAACATTCAGCTATCACCAGAGGGGCTGAACCTGACTTTAAATCCACAGTAACTGCAAGCTGTCAGCACCTATGGATTTTTACATTTAATATTATCTATGCTACAAAAAAACAAAATTAAGTGCAGGAAAGAGCTGTCCCTGATTTAACAATAAAATAGTTTCATTATTGTCTCATTAATACTCCATTTACCCACAACTGCCAAGCAGCAGGTCTGGGGCTTCTTTCCCACCAGCTAGTAAAAACCTACAGTGCCCTTCCTAAAGCACAGCACACTGCAGTACAATCACTGCTTTATTACTCACAACTTCACACTCAACTTCTAGTGACTCCAGGCCTAGAAAAATCTCACACTGCACTGCTTTTTGAAATCTTTTTAAAGTGTGCTGCCTCTCACCGGTGCCATTAAAACCCCCAAAACACTGTTGTGACTTTCAGGATGTTTTTTTCCTGTGACAGGAGTTATGGTTTGCTCAAAAACCACCTTCATACTAAGGCAAATATACTTCTGTTGACAATCTCCTCCTCTACATTCAGTGCCACTTATGTGACAATTTTTTATCATGTTTTAATTGATGATGGACTAATTTCCAAGAGAGTAAGGGGGACTAATTTCCAACAGAGTAAGGGGGACATTTGTTTTGATTTTCATTATTCAATAAAAATAAGTGTCCTATTGTCATCATAATGGGTCCCCAGCTAGGTAATAATTGCCATAGACCCCATGTATTTCAGAAGGCTAATAATCATTTTCTTTATTAAGAAACCCATTGCTTTTTCATACCCTAGTTGACTACAGGTGGACTGGACCTAACTGGTCCTTCAATTAAACCACCATCACCACTGGCTAATTAAGAAACCACCCTTTGGTTAAGCACATCTCCATTACACATTCCACATGTTCACAATACCAGGTGCAGCAAGTTAAGGTAAGAAATGTTTATAATACTTTTCTTTGAGCTTCTCACAGCCTTTCCCACAACGATACCATGGAAAGTTGCCTCTTTGTAACCAGAGAGCTGCTGCAATATCAAACAGATAATTTCAGAAATACCTGTGGGAACTTGCAGGCAACGTGATGCTGTTTCTGGCAGCACAGCCAGAAGCAGCAAAGCCCAGCACATCTCCATCTCCCTGGGCCCCCTCACCTTTAACGAGCAGCTTGTCCCGCACAGACACCCTGCGAGTGGAGTCGGACGCCGCGCTGGGCGCTCGGGGGCCTCTGACGCCGTCATCCCGCTTCAGCTTGCTCGCCAGAGTTAGCATCACTGCTGCTGCCACCTGCAACACAGGGCAGGGACAGGCACAGTCACCTGGGGCAGGGGGAAACACCTCAGGGCTGCTGGAACGCCCCAAGTTTGGCTTTTGTATTTTCCAGACCCTCTGCGGCTTTAGCACGTAACTCAGAGCTGCGTATTGAATGTTATCGAGCTCTCTTCACAGGGCAGGCAGACAGAACAATCCTGCTGCAGCTTGTCCAAGGGAGAGTGAGAGATTTTAAAATCACAAAATTCAGGGAGCTAGAAAGAAAGTCAGGCTTAGCAGGCCCTGGTAAATGTCAGGCCTTGTGTTCACTAGATGCTGTGAAACTGCACCTGTGTAATCAGGATATGATAAGTGATATGATTGTTAGATGCCATGAACATTTAGTAATTAGATGCAATTATTGTTTAGTCATAAGAAGAATCATGAGAAAGGGGTTTGAGGGGGGTTATGAGAAAGCCATGCTTGGATGAAATCAATGTGTTCAACAGAACAAAGTAATTTTGGTAATTAATAATTAAGTTATATAACAATAGAAAATAAAACATCATGAAGGGGGTTCATCCCAAACCCACGCTGGAGTCAGACTGGGGTTTGTCCACCCCAGACACCCAGAGCTCTCCAATTAAAGCACCTGCATTAATCATTCCCTGATTATGTGTTCCTGAGCAACAACAAGGACAAATGTTACAAGCTCCAGGCCCAAAAAGTATAAACAATGTGGGCTGAAGAGAGAAAAATAAGGAGGGTGGGACTTCATAGCCTAAAGCTGTAATTGGACAGTTAACTCCAATATACAAATGGAGCAGAACTTATAAAACTTACTAATAAAACTACACACTTGTAATCTTAGTGTTATTAATTAATTTTGGAAACTTTTTCTACTGTCTTAGGTCAAATATAGTATTTCTGGGGTCTGTGCCCTTCAGCACAGAAAGTTTAAAATTCTCAGTATTTAGGATTCCAACATGAGACCCCGTCACCAGTTGTCCATTTTGTGCCCATTTTGGATTCACCTGGGCTGGGCTCTTGTGCTGCCCAAGGTGGATCCACGGAGGAAATCCTTTTAATAAATCCCTGCTTTATTCTTTAACTCTGCCCAGCCTGTGTTCCAGGTCAGAGCTGAATAAAGGAGTGAAGGATGATCACAACAGGTGAATAAAGGTGGGGATGTCCTCAGCACCTGAGCAATGAGCTCGTTTGGGCTGGGAGCACTGAGGGAGGTGCCGAGAGCAAATTGAGTTTTCTGGAGAGAGGTCAGGCTTACATCAGTGTTCACACCCCCACCTCACTGCCTGACACTGCTCCTGCTGAAAAACAGCTGTGAAAATCCCCCCACTCTCCTGCACACACTCACAGCTGCCTCCTGGCTGGCCAAAAGGGGGAAAAAAACAAAAAGGAGAAAGGGGAGGGATGCCTGGAACAACTCTCTGACTAGGAAGTGAGCTTTGAGACAGCTCCCCGGGCACAGGAAAGGGACTGAGGCTGCAAACTGCACGTCCCACAGGGCAAAAACCTGACACACAGAGACCAGACAAGTGAAATGAAGAGTTGCTTCTGCCGTGCCAGCCATCCACTCCAGAAAATAACCACACTGCTGAATTAATTACAGTGAAAGGTGCTCAGAATGCCAAAGCCATGAAGCCAAAACATCCGAGCTGTCACGGCTTCATTAGTTTTGCTGCTACTCCCAGTTGAAGGCAACTCCTCCTTTTTGAATATTTTGGCTAAAACCAACACAATGCTGACAAAACCCAAACCCTTCAGGCCCCCCAACAGCTCAAATGGGGGGTACAGCTACTGCTTATTCTTTAAATCACATTCATTAATTTCATTAATTCAACCAAATAAAAGGGGGGAAAATGCAAAAAGCCAGGGTATAATCTTTAGGTGGAAGTTGAGAAAAGCTTAACAGAAAAGCGAGCAACGAAGCCTAAAAAAAAAAAAAAAAAAAAAGAAATAATATATTTCACAGCAGTCCCTAACAGCAGGAAACTCTGGTGAGATCTACAAGAAGGTCAAGCTCCCTGACGCTGACAAGTGATGTGTGTGTCAGCTCCGAGATTTATGTTCAAAAACAAAAGTACAGCGCGGGGTGAATGTAAAATCCAGCTGGCTCGACCGAAACAAACTGCGGGTTTTACCCCGGAGGAAGAAAGAATAAGCAGAACAAAACAGTCCCTTTTTCCCCGGAGAAGGAAGAAACAACAGCTGCTTAAAAAAAAAAAAAAAAAAAAAAAAAAAAAAAAAAAAAAAAAAAAAAAAGAAAAGAAAAAAGTTAAAAATTTAAGAAAAAAAAAGAGGGGAGTAGGGGTCCGAAATGTAATGAACGCAGCCACAAATTAAAACAAAAGAGAAAAAAAAAAACAACACTGAAAAAAATGCCTGTAAGCTGCAGACCAGCTGTTCCCTCAGAAATACCCCCATCTTTTAGGCGCTGATTTCAAAGAAATTCAACTTCGATGAACATTAAATGCCTAAATACCTTTACAACTTGTCCCGAACAAGCAGGAAACCTAAGAGGAGCATGACCAATGTGGAAAAGAAATTATTCACTCCGGCTGCACCCCAAATTTTAAAGAAACCCAGCAAGAAAGCACTCTGAAACCGCAGGTAAGGCTTTGCAGAGGAGGAAGGGAGAGGTGCTGTGTTGATTTCTGAGGAAGGGAATAAAAGGAATTCTGCAGCTCCCCGGAGCCGGGGCAAGGCACGGGGCTGTGGGGCCGGGGGGACCCCGCCGGGAGCGAGGCCTGGAGGGCCGGCAGATACGGGGACAGCGGAAGCGGCCAGGCCCGAGCCGGGGGCTGAGTGAAGCGGGACAGCCCTCACGTACCTGAGCGAGGCGTCAGGGCCCGGCAGCCGCGGCCAACACCATCCCCGGCGCCGGCCCGGGGCAGCGGCGGCAGCGGCGGCGGCTCCTCCTTCCTCCTCTTCCTCCTCCTCCCTCAGCCGAGATCTCGCGAGAGCGCAGGCGGGGCAGGGCAGTGCCCCCGCCGCGATCTCGCGAGAGTTTGGCAGGGCGGCGGGGAGGCCGTTATCCGCCGGGAGGGCGGCGCCATGTTGGCGCTGCCCCGAGGGAGCGCCCCGGTGTGGCGGCGCTGGCCCGGGGGAGCGCCCCAACGTGGTGGCGCTGCCCTGAGGGGCCCCTCAGCGGCAGCCGCAGTGCCTGAGGGGGAGCTGGTGTCGTTGGAATTAGCTGTCCCCAGGCCGAATTTTATCACTTTTTGTAAAGGAAATTACAGAATCTTTAAGGTTACGAAAGATCTCTGAGATCACCGAGTCCAACCTTTGACTGATCTTCACCATCACTGAGTGTCCCGTACTTGAACACCTCCTGGTTCCTCGTTTGAGGAACAAGTCATTCCTTAAACACCCCCAGGGATGGTGATCCCACCACCTTCCTGGCGAGCAATTTCCAATAAATTCCATTTTTTCCTGTCGCCTCACACTGCTGTGAAAGGGAGGCGATTCAGCCACGATATAAATTAACGCTGAGTTTACGGCAAATAGGAACACACCAATAGGGAGAATAAGCAGTGATTGTGTGGAAAAACGGCAATCACTTGGTTTTTAAAATTTTTAAAGTTTAATCGTAATAAAATGGTTATAGAAATAGTAATACAATTAGAGTAATAATAATTTGAACAATTTTAATTAGGACAATATGAGACAATAGAAACAAAGAGTTACAGACGTCCAGGTACCTTTTTCTGGGCAAAATAAACCCAAAAAAGGACCCACGTTAACAGAGGACTAACCCTTAGAAACAATAACCTGTTGCATATTCATACGCCTCAGACATGATGCATAAATTCCATTCAGACACAGCATTCTGTCTGGTCAGTGTCAACTTCTTCCTCTGAATCCCAACAGCATCTTCATGGCTGAGCAAGGCAGGCAGGAGTTTGTTTCTTCTGATAATGGAGCAATAAATTCTCTTTCTCTGAAAGATTCAGGTGTCCTGTGGCTGCTATCTCAGTGCGAGTCCTTTCTTTTAGAAAAAAGTATCCTACATAGCATAGTTTCTATTTTAACATGTTATAACCTACAACTATATTTACCACACTACTTAAGAGAATTAATACAGCATTACTTTCTAATACAACACATATAATATTCACTTGAATATTTGCGAAAAACCAATCATAAAATATGCATTTTTCACAGATTTTCAGGGGGACTTCAGGACCACAGCTTAGCCAGGCTGCAGTGTTTGCCTTGGTTAAGGCAAATCTACTATTAATTAAATCTACCATTAATTAAATTAAATTAAATTAATCTACTAATCTATCCAAATTAATCTACTATTTCTACATTCCAGCAGCAGATGAGTGGAGGACAAGAGAATCAGATGGAGTAGTCAATCAAAATGTCAATAAGATCAATATGCAACAGTCAATCACGACTCACTATTTAAATTTTTTATAAAAGTTTATTAAGGGATAAAACGGATAAAATCCAGTGCTGGGGTGCTTGGCTATTTGCCAAAATAAAAAAATAAACAAAAACTTCAACCATGTTCTCTATAAACTGTTACATTACAGGGGATACATGCATATTCATAAGAGTTTATACATATTCCAACATTCCTTTGAGTTTAGATGTTCTTTTGCTTGGTTTTAACCTTTGACTTGTGCTCATGCTATCTTGTAGATTAAACTAATATATTTTATTTCTTCTTGTGGTTCCATTCTGTTGTATTTTCACTCCCTGATAATGAGGGTTAATAAATTCTTTTACTTGGTGCTCTGGTTTCGGTTTCTGTTATCTTGTCTTTCAGATAAGATAGTCCCTAATGTGGGAAATCACTTAATTATTTTACACCATTTTCTGAGCTAGTTACATGTAAAAGCATTTTAACATTTCACAGTCTATTATGCTACAGTCTAAGATAGTGTATATTACACTACTATTTATAAAAGCTATACATGAATGACAGATTATACTACATCAGCAGCAGTAATTACAAATTGTACTCTATCAGGATTTTTGTGATCAATAATAACTTGCAAAAGCTAATACATAAATGCAAAAGCCAATAACTTTATTTGTTATTTCTAACATCAATCAAATAGAAATATAAATCATATAGAAGCACAAGTCCATGTGATGGAATCTGTGTAAAAAATTATCATTAAGAGTGTATTTAGTAACGGAGAGTGAATACTTGGGTGTTATACTAGACTGCACAAAAACTTGAGAAATTTTCACAGTTCTGTTAAAGCTGTAAAACAGGTGCATAAACTTAAGTTCTTCCACTAAATAAGGGAACCAAAACTTAGCCATGAAAGCAGCACCCAGCTCAGAAGGCAGAGCTGGAAACATGGGAATTTTGGCAGACAGCTACTGAAATAAATACTCGCTGCAACCTAAACATTCACTGCAGTGATACCACTGCCTGTTCCCCAAGAACAAACTGGCACTGAGCTTACTGAAATACGGTTAAACCAGCACAAGGCTGCTGCTTAGAGCCCTTTCTTCCTTCTCAGGCTTTTCCCTCCAGATCCACGTATTGTTTGGATAACTCAGCTTTGGATGTCCTAGCAACATCCTCCTCTCATCGATGCTGGCTGTAGGTAGGGAATCCCAGAGAGGGATTTCTCAAGAGCCTTCAGAAGCAAAGGGTGAAACTGGGAGCAGGGCCAGGAGGTTGGGACTGCATTTCTCTTCCAAGGATGTTTTCTGGGAATCAAAGCAAGGAACCTCAGAGAAAGAAAAAATTCTTATCTCATTTGCTGCGCCTGTGTTGTGCCAAAGTGGAATGCATTGTGGAAGGTGGTTTACCTGAATGCAATTGGCGATTGGATTCTGGTGTGAGTGTTTTGATTCACTGGCCATGTGTGAATCCATGTGTGTGTGTCGGGACTGCCAGCTGACAGCCACGAGATTCTGGGCAGCTGAGTGCTTGGCAGATTTATAGGGTAATATAATATAGAATAACATAGTACAATATAATAAAGTAATTAATTAGCCTTCTGATAAGATGGAGTCCTCATCGTCATTTCTCCCCTCGTGGCATCTGCCTGCTGGGAGCCCCAGCTCACAGAGCAGAGGTTCCCGCAGCCCGGCTTTGGGGAGAACGAGCCGAACCCCGCATTCCACAGGAAATTCCAGCCGCGCCCTCGGGGCTCTCCCCGCCCTTGGGAGGTGCTGCCCCAAGGGCTTTTCCCTCCGGACGGGTTTTCATTGCCCCGGGCGCTGCTCCTGGCATTAGGCGGCAGCGTGACAGAATCCGTGAAAGCTCTCCAGATAACCCAACATCCCACACAGGCTTTTTTCCTGTTATTTATTATTTCCAAAATAAACGCAACGAGGTTCCTTTCGGGCAATGTCCTTGCAAGGATGTGCGGGCGATACCTGTGCTGTGGTATTGCAGAAAAGCATACTAAAAACACGTGGTGGCAGCTTATCTGCTTATGGTAATTTAGTTACCTACTTTAGTTTTCATATTAAATAGCACATAAGCAAACAACTCATACAAGCAAGTATGCAGAATACACTCTTTAATAAATAGCAGGTAAAAAAATAGATCTCCTTAAAAACATTTTAAGAACCAGAAAAACAAAGGTACCTTATAAATACGCATATTCACGTTCTTTCAGGAAGGGCATTATCCCGACCTGAGCCAATAATTTAAAAGACCATAAAAAAAAATAAAGAAAAAAAATTGTTTCCTCAGCTCGCATGAGTGAGAAGAAGGGTTAAATAGGTGAAATGGGTTAAATAGGAAGTAACAGCGCAGTGCAGTCGTTTTTTCCCGGTTCTGGGGGCGTCCCTGAGAGGCGATGCTGCAGGCTGGGTCCGAGGGCACTTGAGCCCTTCAGCACCTGAGCATTTCATCACTTCAGCACTTGTCCTGCAGGGCCGCGCAGCGCAGGTTGTCCAGCACCTGCAGGACGTGCAGGATGGTGGTGGCCCTGAGGCACTCGGTGCTCTCCTGCGGGGCGAGACGGGCTGGGTCAGCTCTGCAGAGGCGCCTTTTGACGCCCCAAAAGCCCGCAGAACCCCGCCGGCCTCACTTACCTCTCGCATGGCGTTCTGCAGCTTGTGCAGCCAGTGCCGCAGCCGGCCCGAGGGCTGGTGCGAGGGATCCACCTGCAAGGAGAGCGGCCGGGTCAGCAGCGGCCCCAGAGGGCAGAGCCGGCCCGCAGGGCTCGGGGGAGGCACTCACACAGCCCTGCACGGCCTCCCGGGCGCTCCTGAAGAAGTGCAGGGGCTCCCGGCACAGCTCGGCAAAGGCGGGGGCAGCGGGCAGCCCCAGCATGGCCGTGGTCAGGTTCAGCTCGGCCGCCACCAGCAGCACTCGGTCGGACACCTGTGGGGGAGAGCGTCGGGGTTAGGGACCCGATTAGGAGGATGGGGTCTCACAGACCTGCCCGGGGGTGCAGGTGGAGGTGGCAGCAGCAGACAGGAGAGCTGTGCCCCCTTACAGCATCACCTCGCTCTTACCGGCAGGTTCACCGCGTTCCATCTGCGGTGGAAGAGCTTGGTGTTGCACTTGTGGGTGGTCACCTGCAGGCATAAACCAAGAGAGAGACTGAAAAACTCTCATTGTGACTCCTGGCTATGTTGGACAACCCCGGCCAGCCTTGAGCACAAAATTTGGCCGAGCATCCTTCATGTCCCCAAACACCTTGTCACTTGTCACAAACATGCACCTCGTCACTCAGGTCTTGAATTCAGCATCCCCTGTGCCTTGCCCCCTGCCAGCCCACAGCCCCCCGTTGCCAGCAGTACTCACAAACTCTTGTCTCATCCTGTCCACAGCGTGCCGCTGCTCGGGTGCAATGCTCTGGTACTGGGACAGCCTGCAGCCCTTCCCCAGGGTGTCATGGGGAAAGGCAGCCCCCAGGCTGACCCCCAGCACCAGCACGAGCAGTGGGGCAAGGCTGAGGTGCAACATCTTGGCAAGGAAAGCTTGACAGCCGGCCATGGAGTGCGGTGGGGTGAGGAGGCTGAGGTGCAGGATGCCAGAGAGAGGATGAACCGCAGGACTCCGGGCAGGATCCGCTGAATCCCAGATGCAGAGGTGCCTGACAGGGGCTGCAGGTGGCTTGTTCAGACGTGGAGCTGCTGAGCTGCTGGCTGTCCTGGGGAGCTGCTTTGTCTTGCTCGCTGTGACTGCCTTGCTGCCCCATCTCCAGCTTTTTATTCCTACCTGCTGCTTTCATCTTGGCAGGAAAACCCAGGGCTGGTGCAGCTGGAAACAAGAAAATGAAAGTGGTGCACAGGGAATCTCCCGCCTCCCTGTTACCTGCCCTGCTGCCTCCAGCCCTGCCTGCTCTGCCTCAGCCTGGGATGCTGGGGGATGCTGGGGCTGGCAAGTGGGGGGACACCAGCATGACCGATCCCCACCCTGTGCTGAAAGCTGTGGGAGACACCTGGGGGCAACAGGTCCACGGGGACAGGAGGGTTTTGGTGCCTCCTGAGTGGCAGCAGGAGTTCAGGCCTCAGTTTCTCCATGGGAAAGGCCGTGGAGGAGGCATGGGCCATAAGCAGCAGCCAGGAGTGGGCACTGCACAGTCCAGGCTGCAGGTGGGAGCTTTTATGGCTGTGTTATCTGAGGGACAAGGTTCACCACCACAGCAGGGAAAAAGGTGAAAGCAGAGGCACTTCCACCTGAAGTTTTCCAGATGGGATGCAGTTGTGGAGGGAGATGAAGATGAGCAGGGCTGCCACTGGAGCTGGCTGGGGTTTCCTCCCTGTTCACACAAATAGGGTGTATTGACATCCCTCTGCTGACAGCTGGAATCTACCTCTCAGCAAACTGTCCCTACATCAAGGGAACCTCCTGTGGTCACTGCTGAGCTTTTAGCCTCATGAGTTCATCAAGCATTAAATATAAAAAATTAGGGCAATGCCTGCATCTAAGAAGCAGGGACAGTAAGGAAGTAAAAGGCATAAATGCATTTGGCAGGGCCTTGCACGATGACCACAGAACACTCCAGGAGGACCCAATTTTAATGTTCATATTTGGAGCCAAAGTGCTGATTTCAAGGAGTCCAAGAAAAGGAGAAAAGTTCTTGTGGAAGCACGTGGAAAGGTACCCCTGAGGGTGAGCAGAGTGGCATGGCTGTGCTCATGGAGGTGGGCTGGGACCTCTCAGCACCATCCAGCCCAACCCTTGCTGTGGCAGGATCAGCTGGCACAGGCTGCCCAGGACAGTGGCCAGGGATGGAGCAGACACTTCAGAGTCTCTGTTTTCCTTGTGTTCAGATGGACTTTCCCTGGCTCAGCTTGTGCTGTGCTCTCACACCACCATGAGCCCCTGAGCCTCCTCTCTGAGCCTTTCCTCATAGCAGAGATGTTCCTGTGCATCACCTTCCTGACCTTGATTGGACTCCTCCAGTCCCTGCCATGTCTCTCTCCCACCGAGGAGCCCAAAACTGCACCCAGCAGTTCAGGAGTGGCCTCACCAGCACTGAGGAGAGGGGAGGAATCACCTTCCTCAGCCTTCTGGGAACGCTCCTCCCAGTGCAGCCCTGGATACCATTCACCTTCTTTCCCACCAGAACACTTTCCTGGCTCATGTTCAATTAATGAAGAGGTCGAGCAGGACCTGCTGTTGTCTCACAGGGTCCATCCAGCCCTTCTTGAGCCCTTCCCCTGCTCCAGCAGCATCCCAGAGGGCTCAGATTTTTCCTGAAAAACCATGATGGAGATGAAGAATGGGAAGGGGCAGCATGGATTGGACAGTGGCTCGTTTCACTTTGTCCAAACTGGACACAGACACAGCTTGGAAAAGAGCCAGGACAGCAGAACGTGGTGCTAAAGCCCCAGAGCGTGGTGGGCACAGGTTTTCCATCCAGCCATGGATGTGGCCACTGGACCAGGCTCCCAGCCAGCCTCCCTCACAGCAGCAGCTTAGGGGAGGTCAGTCATTAAAGCCTGAGCCCTGCTGTGGGCTGGGGTCCCTTGTCTGCCCTTCTGGGGAACAGGACAATGGCCTTGTCTTTCCTTTCTCTCCCATTAAAGAAACCCACAGGAGATTAATTTTTATTCAACACAGCAAAGTTCATGATCAGTATAGCTGTGAAATACAAGTCCAAACCAGCATAAATAAGACAACTTCTGTCATCCAAACAGGCACAGCTCAGCTGGAATAGAGGGCACTTTGACAGAAAATCCCAAGAGATGGAAAATAAATGTGGCCCCCATGAGAGAGAGGTGATCCCCCACCAGCCACGGTCCCACGCGGCCGATCTCTGCCGAGCCACTTTCGGGTCACCCGTGGGGTCACAGGGCAGCATCACATCCTCGTGGGACAGCTCGGGCTCCTGTTTCCCACGGCTGTGGCTTTTCTCTCCCAGGTGTCGCTTCTGTTTGGAGAAGTAAAGCAAAACCTGATCTCTTCACACATGCAGAAGGAAATTCAGAGGCACCAAAGAGAAGCTAAAGCTGCGGGGTGAAGCCAGGCCGTGAGCACGGCCCCCGGCACCCATGGAGGCTGGGATGGAGGGATGAGGATCTCCCTGCTCAGATATTTGTGCCTCCTCAGACACAGCTGAGCCCCCAGGGGCCTGGCTGAGCAGCACTGAGGGCTTTTTCTTCATGGGATGAAGCCCATCCTGGGCTTTGGTGCGTGTCTTGCCCGGCAATGTCACGCTCCACCATAGCCCAGCAAAGCATGGCTGCATTCGCCACAGCTCCTCCAAACCGTGCCAGGGCCAGGAGTGGAGAGTTCCCTAAAGCCAGCACAGGCTGGGGACATCACACTGTGCCCAACAGAGTCTGCAGGGCACTGGGGACCCACCACAATCAGTGTTCCAGTCCCAGCGATGCCTTGTGAAGGCTGACCTAGAACAGAGGCTGGACAGAGTTAAAGAATAAAGCAGGGATTTATTAGAAAACCTCCATGGATACACCTTGGGCAGCACAAGAGCCCAGCCAAGGCTGCACCCTTGGATATCATTTTGGATACCATGAACCAAAATGGTCACAAAATGGACAACTGGTCACAGAGTCTCACACTTTTGTAAGTTCTGGTCCATTTACATACTGGAGATAACTGTCCAATTACAGCTTTAGCCTATGAAGTGCCATCCTTCTTGTTTTTCTCTCTTCAGTCCATGTTGTTTATGCTCTTGGGCCTGAGATTTGGATTGGTTGTCCTTGGTCCCCAGCTAGAGAAGGAATTGCTTTGTCTCCCTGCTTTGTGAAGAGAGCTCACCATCCCCTAATATAAAGGTCAGAATTACATACTAGAGCAGCACAGAATCTGAAAAATAGAAAAACTAAAACTTGAGGGATCACCAGCTGCCAATGGTGCTGTTCCAGGAGAGCAGCACAGATGGTGATGATGAAACCCTTTCCTTGTGAGGCTGAACCACTCAGGCTTGCTTGGAGTGAGAAATCCCAGGTGTGGGATTTCCAGGTAGGAGAACAAAAGTGAAACCTGACCGTGGCCAGGGCTGGCGTCAGCAGCGGGTGAGGCAATGGCTCCGTGGTGACTCACAGGTTCCTGCATGGCACCAGCATGGCAAAGATGCTCACCACTGGGTAAGGATGAGCCCAGGTGGCTCCTGACCCCTGTGGGCCAGTCTGGGAGGAAGTGACTCCTGCTAGAGTAGTCTGGGTAGAGAAGACAGAAAGAACAGAAAGCGTGCCTCAAACAAGCCAGGTTTAAAAATAAACCGCCAAGTGAGGTGTGGAGCCCTGCCCACAGGCAGCAGTGGGCTCTGCTCATCAGCCATCACCAGACCTGTGCCTTGATGTGGTGCCACCAAAGTGCCCCCAGCCCCAGTGCACCCGCCAGCACGTGTGAGCTGCAGCGGCCCCTGCACTGGCTGGTGCTGCCCTGCTGATGCAATCCTGGCTGTTACCTCATGGCTGGGCACCCGCTGCATGACGCTGCTGCAGGGAGGGAAGGGCTTTAAATTGAATCACAGCAGTAATTAACAAGCAGACTTCAACTTGTTGTAAATTTAAAGTGACGAAAAAACCCAAACACTTGTTCCCCAGAGCCTTTTTGCCAGCACTGTAGGGACACGGGATGTCACCTGCTGCAGGACCCCTCCCTGCCCTGGAATGTCTGCAGGGATGCACCTCACAGGGACAAGCCCTGCCAGCAGAGCAGGCCCTGGGCATGGCAGCAGGGGTGCCACCAGTGCCAGCCCGGGCAGGAGAGACCCCTGGTGCTCACCCAGCAAGGGAGGCCTGAGAGCTGCTGCTGGAGTAGCCCCTCAGGCAGTGAGATCAGGGCTGATCCAGTACTGCTGCCCCAGCAGCTGGCTGTGGGCACAGAGAGCAGCCTCCCATCCATGACGGGATTCCCACACCACAGCTGTCCTCCCAAGAGCCCATCACCCTCCTGTGGGACCAAGTGGGGGCAAAGCCTTTGTCCCCCACCCTGGGCAAGCTGAGAGCAGGACCCTGAGAGCCCAGGACCTCAGCAGAAGCACCTCCAGCCCCTGTCAGCCCCCTCTGGGGCTGGGAGCAGAGGTGGCACGTCACCTTTCTTAATAATGCACTGGTGTAGAAGAAAGTGAGGGCACAGCCCTTCCCATGGTGTCAGGGAAGCCTTCTCACCAAGGGCAGGAATTACAGGAAAGGGAAACATCCCTGCAGAGGGTGGGTCTGCACTTGAAATATCCAGAAGGCAAACAGGAGGAGACCTGTAGCAGGCTTTGCCCAGCTTTAAGCCCCTCCCAGAACAGCCTCTAGTCTTCCCTTTGCAGCGTGGGTGGGTGATAGGGCACAGACCTCAGCAGGGGCACTGCTCTCCTTCAGCAGTGACCCCATAAAGGCTCCTGAGCTGTTCTGAGGGGCCTCACTATGGCCAAGGCACTCCTGGGGCAGGAAAGGTGCTGATGCCTGCTGATACCAGGGATACAGGGGGCACACTGTGGGTGAGAGCAGCCCCCTATTACTGCGCCTGAGTGGGTCGCAGCTGGTGAGAGAGAGACAGTGAATCTTGTATGTTGATCAGAAGGCTGAATTTATTAAGATATTATATATAATACATTAAGACTATACTAATAGGAATAAAGAGAGAGGTTTGCAGAGCAGCTAGGCTAGCTAAGAATCGATAGAAAAGAATCCACAACAAAGTTGTGTTCAAGGACTGAGTCCCTGGCTTACACTTTGTGATTGGCCCTTAATTATAAACAAAGAAAATGAGCCAATCAAGGTGCATCCCATTACATTCCACAGCAGCTGATAATAATTGTTTACCTTGTCTTCCGAGGCCTCTGGCCTCAAGAAGACACAGAAATCCGAAAGAAAGGATTTCTGAGAAGAAATGTCTGCGACAGCCCCCAAAGACAGTGAACAGCTCCTTGCTTAGCCAGGGCAGGGAATGGCCTTTCCCACCCAAAACCCACCTTCCCCACAGAGCAGAGGGGCACTGAGAGCATCAGGACACTCAGTGTCAATGCAGCACAGTTATTCCCACACCAGTGAGTGCTCCACAGCCTCTTTGTAAAACAGGAACCACAGGCAACATTTTCTCAGCTGGCTTTTTAATTATTATTATTAATTGTGTAAGAAATGCAGTGAGTTTCAAGTGAGTAAGACATTGAACAGTGAGTTTCTCAGCTGTTCCTGTGATTCTCTTCCCCACGTGTTACTAAACCATCAATCCACAACGGGACACTTGCAGTGCTGAGGGAGCAGCACGGGGCAGACAGCAGGACCAAGGTGGACAGGAAGCTGAGGGGCACAAACCCCATCTGCTTTCCACAGGAGACCAACATTTCAATCAGCAAAATCAGCAGGGGTCCTCCCAAGGAGCAAGAGCAGTTACAAGCAGGGTTTTAGGAGACAATCCACCTTCCCCTTCCATGGTGGCAGCAGATCAGAAGGGTTTGCTCTCTCAGCAGCCCTTGCAGCCCAGCACACAGACGTGCCTCACCAAGAAATCCACCGGGGTCTCACGAGAGGAAACTCCCATTGTCTCCAGCATCCTGAAAGGACAAGCACAGCCAGGCTCTCACCTGCCCACACTGCTCCCACCTGATGTGGGGCAGCAGCCACAGACAGATCCCTTCCACACGGGGGGTGGCAAATGCTTCAGCTGCTGCACAAGGGCTGTTCTGGTCAGGGAATAAATGAGCAGCACCCCTTCCCCTTGTTGGGGCTGAAACAGATGGGTGAATGTTGGAATGCAAGCCTGAGCTCCTCAGAGAGGGACATGAATGCAGGAGTTGAATTAAAGCCCTTAGAGAAATTAAGATGCATTAAACCAGACAGATATGAAGTAGAAGCATAGGTTTAAGTTTTAGGTAAACAGAAGTGTGAGTTATAGTTTTAAGTAAGTTTAAGTTTTAGGTTTCAAGTAAGCAGAAATACATTTTAAGTGCCTTAAGAAACTGTATTAGCTAGCAAAGGCCCTAAGGCCTAGTTTAAAGCTCAGCAGCTTAGCCCTAGACATAACAAAAACATAGAAAAGAATTGCCACTAGAATAGATAGATAAAACTACATACATAAATAGACATAACTATTCACATAGATAGATAAACTTTTAAGTAAGAAAACAGATAGTACATTTGCATAAGTAGATAATATATATGTAGTTTTTTAAGAACTGACACTACTTTTGTACTACTCCTGCACATTAGAACCAAGCTTAGATTGGTTTAGAAAGAATGCTTTAGAATTATATTTTTAGTTGACTGGATGTTCTGTGAATGAAAAGTCCCTGTAAGGGAGTACAAAAGATGACATCAATGACCACCACAACCACGACTATCAACACCCACAACAGAAGAAGAAGAAGAAAACAGAAGAAAAGAAGAAGAAAGAAATCTGTGGTCCCTGTTGCTGCTCAGAACAGCAGAGCAGCTCATCCCTGCTGCTGCTGCTCAGGACATTGGACTCTGTGCCAGGGAACAACTGCTGCTGCTGCTGTTCCTGCACAGAACCTGGGACTATTCCAGAGAGCAGCCTTGCAGCTGCTGCTGTTGCTTGGGACTCTCAGCCAGAAAGTTTTTAGCACTGTTTAACACCCTGACCTCTCTGCCTTGGAGACTGATGTATTCATGCAATAAAGAACCTTGGAGCAACCCACAACTGCTCGTGTCTCTTTGAAGCCCCTAGACCCACTAAAGCTTGACAGGTGAAGATGCAACCATGAATATTTTTCAAACCCTTTGCCAATTAAAAGCAAGGTAAAGAAACTCAAGATTGTATCCATGAAACCTCTGACACGAGCCTTTCATGGTTTCAGGGCACATCCTACTGCTACATAGGCTTCAAATCTAAGGATGTGCTGTTGAACCCCTGACAAGTGTCCATCCCTGCACACTCCCTTGCAGCTTTGGAGGGGTCTGCACAACTTCCCTCTGCATGCACTGCACAGGACAGATCCTGTTTTCCCAAGAGGTTTTCTCACCTCTTTTCAGTCTCCTGGAGAAGGGATGTTGCAGCTGCAGGGTCATTCTTCTTAAAGGTTTGATATGAAGAGGTGGACTCCATGTAACCAACCACACCCTCAACAGTCATGGGAATTGGGTCGTAGATATCAGTGATTCTGCAAGAGACATGGGCAAGAAAGGAGCATTGGCAAGTTAAATCTCAAAGGCACGGGAACATGGACCACAGGTTGACATGGTAATAAATATAAAGAAATAAAATATCTGACACCATCGAAGGTGGTTCTGCTCACCTCTTCTTGTCTGGGAATGGCAAGGACTCAAAGATCGCTTTGTAGTCATCCAAGACAAATTTTACCTTATCATTTGAGTATTTTAAAATCTCGTCCCAGCACTGTAAAGACAGTTATTAAAAACAAACACAAAGTTTGTTAAAGTATATTAAAAATATACTAAAAACAGTGTATTAAAGACAAACACAAAATCACTTGAAGTTCTCACATGCCACCTAACTCAGGTTGGGCCTGCATGTGATACATTCATATATGTCCTTTTTTTTTAAAGACTTGTTGCATTAAAATACACCAAAGTCTTGCTTAATGTCAAGAATTCAAGGATCTTGTTCTGGAAATAAGGATCCTGTTCCTGTCCTCCCTACATAGCTCTTACTCATAGTGGAAAGTCTCCTTTTATCCAATTGTTAAAACACCCTTTGTCCAGAAAGGTTCCTAAAAAAAGGCCTTCTTCCCAACAGCTTCTACTTCCCATTCTTTTCACTGTGATCAGAGCAACAGGAAAAGTCTCCTGGACAAAACCAGCTCCTAGATCTGCCCTGGCACCCTTCTCACCCTGACCACATCTGCCCTATCAATCCTCATGTCCCTCTCCTCATGATCCAGACAGCCCACTGCAGAAGCCTCTAAATCCCTGCAGTTACCCCATTCTGCATTAGGATTGCTATAATCACACCCCCTCAATCCCACTCCTCCCTCTCTGCTGTGGGATTCATGTTCTCTGAACCTGAGAGAACCCGAGAAAAGAATGATCAAAACAACTCTTATCTCATTTGCTGCTCCTGTGCTGTGCAAAAGTAGAGTGGAGATTGTTTACCCAGAGTGATGGGGTTTTGCTTCCTTGGCCTGTCAGGGCCAAAAAGGACTGGGGGACTGTCACAGACATATTTAATGAGAAATCCTTTTGCTAGATCTTTTCTCCTGAGAAGCTGAGAGGCCTCAAAAATGAAATGTAAACATTGATTACCTGCTGCTGTGGAATGCAACAGGTGGATCTGTGATTGGTCTCATGTGGTTGTTTCTAATTAATGGCCAGTCACAGCACAGCTGGCTTGGACTGTCTGGTCAGTCAAAAGATTTTATTATCAATCCATTCTTTTTCCTTTCCTTTCAAGCCTGCTGATGAAATAATTTCTTCTATTCTTTTAGTATAGTTTTAACATAATATACATCATAAAATAATAAATCAGCCTTCTAAAACATGGAGTCAACATTCTCATCTTTTCCCTCGTCCTGCGAACACCACCACAGGGGACCATCGGGACTGTCGGCTGACAGCCACAAGACTCTGGGCAGCGGAGTTGAGTGCTTTGTGCAGATTCAGTTTAGATGTAGTATAACAGAATACAGAATAATACAGTATAATAAAGTAATTAATCAGCCTTCCGATATCAGTGGAGCCAGATGCATCATTTCTCCCTGCCACGGGGGCCGCCCTGTGTTTCCAATACTCTGCACCCGTGAGCGTCACACATTCCCCCGCCCTGAGGCGCTCCCAGCTGACCTCCCTGAAGACTCTGGTGAGCTGCTGGGAGCACTGCCCGTGGCGCAGGCTCATGTCCAGGGTGTAGGTGCTGATGGCCACGCAGCCGCCGGGCCGCAGCACGCGCTGAGCCTCGCGCGCAAAGCGCTCCAGCTGGAACCAGTGCGCGGCCGTGAACGAGGTCAGCACGTCCACGGAGCCGTCCTGGAACGGCAGCTCCTCCGCCGGGCACACGCTGTGGGAGAGGGGAGGAAAGCCACAGGGGAAGTCTGACAGGCAAGTCGCACAGATATCTGTGCTTAGCAGAAAGGTTTTTGGATGAAAGAATATGTGGTGGTGTTCACAGGGGTCCCAGGATGAGGGAAGAGACGAGAACCTTGAGGCCATGTTTCAGAAGGCTGATTTATTATTTTATTATATATATTATATTAAAACTATACTAAAATAATAGAAGAAAGGATTTCATCAGAAGGCTAGCAAGGCATGAAGTGGAATGATAACAAAAGCTCGTGATTCTCAGAGTCCGAGCCAGCTAACTGTGATTGGCCATTAATTAACAACAACCACATGAGAAAATCACAGATGCACCTGTTGCATTCCACAGCAGCAGATAATCATTGTTTACACTTTCCTTCTGAGGCTTCTCAGCTTCTCAGGAGAAAAATCCTAGCAAAAGGAGTTTTCATAAAATATCATGGTTCCATCTTTATTCTTGTAGCTAGCTAAGTTTTGATACAGAAGAAAAGAATTTCTGAGTCAGTCTTACTGGATAACTGGATAAGTTAGTTAGAAGGGGCTTTTATGACTTAGAGCAAAGGATAAACACACCTCAAACAAGATGTTTTTTCCAAGCAGAAAGACAGCACAAGCAAACAAGTCAGGAAAGCTGCAAGTAGAAAAATGTTTCAGAATTTTCCACTGCAAGAAAACTGAAAACCAACTTCTAGCTTAAACTGTAATGTACTGACTTTTAGTGATTGGAGAACAGTAACATGAATATGGTAATTACAGTAGTTATGATGGGCTATAGATAAAAGTTAAGGTATAGATTGGTTCTACTGTAGGAAGATGCTTAGCAAAGAAAAGTATATAATGCATTGTAGCCAAAAGAAAAGTATATAATGCAATGTAACCAAAACCAAATGGTGTCCAGGCTTGTCTGATGTTGGAGCTGACAGCTGTAGGCACAGCTCTGTCACCCACAGCCCTGGGCTGCTGTAACCTCTTGGATGGAATAAATTGCATTTTGGAGAGCCCCTGGAGTCCTGCATCCCTCAATTCAGCTCTTACAACATGGGACAGGGGACTTACAGAGCAGGATGTGGAGCCAGAGGGTGTTTTTGGACGGTTTGTGATGCAAGACCACAAAGTCTAGGATAATGCCTGTTCACACCAGGAATTCCATCAAATGGAATCTCTGGTGCCAGCTAGCTCTTACAACAGTCATACTTGTATCACCATGATATTTGCTGAAAAATCTCTTCACCAGGATTGCTTCTCCTGGGAAGCTGGGAAGCTTCAGCTTCTCCCTGTTTTGCTGCTTTGGAATGCGACTTGGAGATTGTTTATCCAGCACGTGAATTGTTTTAATTTAATGACCAATCATGGTCCATCTGCGTTTAGGCTCTGAGGAGTCACGGGTTTTTCTTTATCATTCTTGCTAAGCCTTCTGTGTATCCTTTCTCTTTCTTTAGTATAGTTTTAGTATAGCATAATAGAACAGAGTAGAATAATAAATCAGCCTTCTGAGAACTTAGATCAGATTCTCATCTCTCACCTCACTCTGGGGACCTCACAAACACCACATACTCACAAACCACCCCCTCACGTGAGGACCCGAATTGTGCCTTTGGCTGAGCATGCTGTCCTGACACTCACAGGTAGGAGATGTTGGGCATGCACGGGGTGGCCTTGGCCTCCTGGATCTGTGCTTCACTGATGTCCGTGCCCACCACCTTCTTGAAGTGCTCCCCGAGGAAGTGGGTGCCTTGTCCAGAGCCGCAGCCAACATCCACCGCCAGCTCCGCAGGGATGGCCTTCTGCAGGGAGAAGTACACGTGTCTCAGTGGGCAGCCACCCAATTCCTGCGCTTTTACCCCATTCCTCCCCCCAGCACCCACTCAGCAACAGCCTTGGCGTGGCAGAACCTGTAGAAAGCCTCTTCTGTGCCCCCAGCTGGCCGTGAGCCCTGCTGCTTTGTCTTTCCCTGAGGCACCAACCCAGGTGACACTCCCAGCAAGGTAAACACTGCCAGCCACAATTCAATACTCCTTGGATTTTTCCCCACCCACAATTCAATACTCCTTCGATTTTTCCCCACCCACAATTAAATACTCCTTGGATTTTTTCCTCCAGCCTGGCCGTGCCCCGCTCACCTTTTCCCGCAGGTAGGAGAGGATGGTGTGCTTCAGCTCTTTGCCCGGTGCAAACCTGTATTTCTGGTACACGGCCGCATGCCCTCGGCCCTCGAACATCTGGGTGGCCATGCTTGGTGAGCTGGCACCTAGGAGGAGCAGCAAGATGTGATCCCCGGGGATGTCACACGGCACCGCAGGCACTGAAGCCTCTGGTTCCCGGCGTGGCCGCAGGGAGGACTTTGCCCTGAGGCTCCAGCAAGGGAGAGTAAACCTGCTCTCCAGGAATCCCTCCCACAGCCCTAAGCTCATCACAGCAGCAAACCAGCGGCGGCCGACACGAAAAGCTTTCCAGGTTTTTACCCACCCCACAAGGAGTGTGTAACTCCTTTGTTTTCCCCACCCACCCGGCTGCTTCCTCAAATAATTCACTGAGCAGTGAAGCAGGAAAACTACCTGGAAAACTACCAGGAAGACATGGGGGCTTTTACTAGCTGGATTTTTTTTTAAAGGAAATCAATTTTCTCGTATTAGCAACACAATCACAACTCCACCTTGCGCTTTCCTAACCACCTGCTGCTTTTCGGCCCTTCCCCTCCAGCAGCCAAAGGCTCTTAGGGCACTGAACCCACCACCACGCGTGGAGGCGAGCGGGGCCCTCCGGCCTGGGCACAGCCCAGCCCCAAGAGCCAGGGGAGCACCCAGGGACCCAGGGGAGCCTCTTTGGGAGCCAGGGGAGCTGCCCCCTCCCCGCTCAGCCCCGTACGGCCCCGGTTCCCGCAGCTCGGGCCCGTGGCGCCGCCCCGGAAGGCTCCCGGCCGTATCCTGTTCGTGGCGCCGCCCGAGCAGACGCTGTCCGAGGCAGCGGCAGCTCCCGGGGCTCGGCACCGACCCCAGGCACTGCCAGAAGGGCTCCGTGCCCTTTTTCCCGAGGAAGGATAAGTTTATGGAGCGATACGGAAATGCATCGGGAGATGGAGGGTTGTTCTGCCTCCATGCAGGAGGAGATGCTGCAGCAGCTCAGGGCTGGAGTCCCCAGCCGGGAACACAGCCCTGCAAAAGCGCTCTCTGCTGCAGGGATCCTCCCGAGCCTTCTTCCCGCACCATTCCCGCTCCCTCCTTACCGGGCAGCCCCCGCAGCAGCCGCTCCCAGCGCCTGCCAGCCCGGAGCGGCGGGGCCGGGAGCAGGGAAGGCGGGGGAAGGCGAGGGATGGCCCCGGCGCCGCCCCCGGTGCCGCCCGCCCGGGGCTCCCCTGCCCGGCGAAATCCCGGAGGCAGCTTCTGGAGGCTCCATCCCACCGAGATCCTGGAGCTGCGCACGCAACTCTGTGGTTACTGATTACATAGTTATAGCTTTCAAAATGCCCACGGATCCCGGGAATGCTCAAGCACCCTCCACATTTCACGAAGCAGGTGCAGAGCCCAGGAGATGCTGCAAGGTAGCAGAACAGGATGCAATGCTGCGGGCAGCCAAAGCCAGACCTACAGAGCTCTGCCTGTGGTGTCCAGCAGAAAGATAAAATGCAGCAAAAGCCCCCAACAGCAGCACTTGAAAAGCTTAGAATATTGGTATTTCAGACCTGGGCAGTTTGGCCTGATTCAGGGCAGGATTTTACCCCTTCCTCAGGAGAGTAATAATTCTGTGCAGCTGAAGCCAACAGAGCCGTGGTTTGCTAGAAGCAGAGTCCCTTCAGTTAGTACTTTGCACAGCAGTCATGAATCCATGCTAATTAGCACAGCCTTTAAGCCACTCCTAATTTTAAGAGAAACCAGTGAACTTACTCAAGGGCTAAAGACAGAGGCTGGCTTGAAGCAGTTTGCTAAATCAAAGCATGGGTTGGAGTTCCTGGGCTTGTGTCCTGAATGTTTTATTTGGGCCACCTGCTGCTTAATCGTGCAGAGGTGGCACCTGCAGCAAGAGAAAGCACCACACAATCACCAAAGGGCCCTGTGTTTTCAAACCCTGGCTCTCTGGGGTTTGCACACCCCATTTTGCTGAGAGCACCACTGCAGACAGGAGGGGTGATGTCCCTGAGGCACCTGCACAGTTCCAAACCCCACAGTTCCTGGGCAATGCACAGGTGATGTTTCACTGGGCTACAGCTGCCACCAAACACCTGCAGGAAAGCAAAACACCAGCCAGGCATGGGCTGCAAATGGCACCAGGCCTTTCCTGAGCCCTCCCAAATTTGGCACATGGGATTCTGATGCCTTTGGCTCCCTCCTCCATCCCTGTTGTGCTCCCCAAGGGATTGCTGCTCCCTGCACCATGCAGAAATAAATTGGTCTCCTCAAGATTTGGGTTGCTGAGCCTTAGGCCAAATGTGGGTTTAAATACCAGGCACAGAGAATCAGACACTGTCCATCATCCCTGCCTGCCCACTTACTAAATCCAAATAATGGAATGCCAAAGTGCCCTGGAGCCTTTCCAACTTGTTCCCCAAACCTTCAGACCCTGTGGATTTTAATTATAAAGCAGGGTTCTGGAGTAATAGACCTTCACTGGGAATGCATCTCACTCTGAAATTTATTAAAACTGAAAAAATTAATTTATTTTAGGGGACAAAAGGCCAAAGGATACTCCTGTCAGTCCTCCTGTGTCCACTGGTATTTTTTCCAACAGGTTTACCTGTGGATGGATTGCTTGGAGCTAAAGGAAGAGGAGGCCAATAGCACCATTACCCTGCTGCATTTAAATGACAAATTTAATTGTTTTCAATTTCATTTCAGCTTTGACTCAGAAGCTTTTTGCTGGACCACACAAGAGAGAGGATACCCACAGGGCTGGGGTCCACCTTCCCATCCCCAGGATCCCCTAAAGAAGTCAGTGATATTTCTCCTACCTTGTGGAAAACTTGGTTTGATTTTAAGATCCCAGTTAGGCTTCAGCTCTTGTGGGACTCTCCCCTGTTTATTTGTTCTCTGATGGAAAAGGAACAAGATTTGTTATCACAACAAGGAATAAAGGGATTGGAAAAGAGTTGGTATTTCTTCAAGGATCTTTTCAAACCTAGAGGGCTCAGACTTCAAGTTAGTGAAGAATATAATTCTCTTGTCTTAAAAGCAGTGGGATATGGATACAGTTCCTTGTAGGGAAGGGATTTATCCACAAACCAGAGATGTCACTGTTGATGTGTTAGAGCTGTGCCTCAAGCTGGCATTAGGGCTATCCCTGCCTGCTCCTGGGCATTTGCAACCCAGGAAAAATCAGTGTTTGTGTCAAAAGAAAGCCCAGATGAACAAGAGACCAGAGAGGGGAGGGAGAAGGGAATTCCCACAGCAGTGACTGTTTTAGGGAAGTGCGTCCCTGCCCCTGCAATTCCCGGATCCTTGCAATGGCAGCAGCAGTGGCTGGTGATGTCCTGTGGTTGCTGTGCTGCAGCACACAAAGGGCTGGAGGGGAAGGAAAGGCAGGCAGGACATGCTCAAGGGCAGAGGAGGAAGGCTGCAGAGGAGAGAGCCCTTGGCTTTGCAATGCTGCCTCGCCCTCAGCTCATCCGGCATTAGAAATCCTTCCTGTGGAATGGCTGATGAGCAGCGCTGGGGCTGAGAGCAAAGCCCAGCACTGGGGGCTTCAGAAACAATAGCAGCAAGTCCTTTTCCCTCCATTTCACCTTTTAATTAAAGAAGCTGGGAAATCTGGTGGTGAAGCCAGCAAATTAAATGAAATTTAGAAGTCGCCTGAGGATCTGTGGCCGAGCAACCTGAGATCTCCCATTTCCCGCACAGGGGCCAGATCCACTGCTGGTGTATTAACAATTCTGGAATAAAAGGAGGGAGAGAAATGTGAGCTCAAAATGATCTTATTTCACCTTTCCTTGCATGCACTCTGTGGTCATGAGGATGTAGTGGCTGATATTATTATATCTGCTGGCACAAGCAAAAAGTCCAGTGGCGTCAGGAAGCTGCTGTACTAAAATTAAATAACTCTTGGGGATGTGCATGGCCAAACCAGACTCACAGCAATTGCTCTGGGTCTGGCTGATGCCTGATGGGCTGCTCTGAAATTGCAAACGAATTTGTGGCAATTAAACAAGAGATCCAGGACCATCTTAATTCAGAATTTAAGCTTTTCCTTCTTGGGGTCCCAGCCAGGCATGTGATAGAATGTGAGACAGTGAAAGGAAAGAGAAGGGGGTGTCTTTACAAACTGTGGGCCTGATGGTGGGTAAGGCCAGGTAGGGAGAGGTGAAAGAAGCAATGGGGGGAAAATGTATAAATAAATTCCATAGGAATTCCATAGGAATCCCACTAACTGACACAGTCTGTTACTCACTCAAGACTGTGCTAAATATCTGGATTTAGAGAAAAAGAACAGAGACACAAAGAAAAGTGGGGTATACAGTAGAAGGGGCCTTTGGTATCAGGCATTTCAGGAAGTCTGTACATCTCAAATACCTCAGCCAACAGGGAAAGAGAGAGGGAAATGGGGCTGGGAAATTAGGATAAAAAGGAGGCTGCATGCCCAAAAAATTTGAGAGACCCCAGGGGAATGCCCCATGGCCTCTCCCCTTATTCAAATAAAATTACAGGACCCCTTTCTCCTTTTTGGACAGAAACCTCTGGTGTTTGGATTAATTTTCCTGACAATAGGGAGGAAAAAAAAAGGAGAAGGCAGCAATATTTTAGGCTCTTCTCTTCTTCCTCAAAAGCCCCTGCACCAGGAGACAGCTGAGTCCACCCCTCGCTGCCCATTTCCATTGCAGCTCCCAGGATCACAGCCCTGTGTCCCAAAAGCCAGGTGGGAACAGGCCTGGAAGTGCAGTGCAGCAGAGGGTTGGAAAAGGGGAATTTTGGCGTTCTGCCTGTGCTGTGACAAGCAGTGATTGTCCCAGTGGGAGCATGAGGGCTGGAGATTGCAAATGCACCACGGCATTGAGGAGGGTGCAGGAGGGCACAGAAGGGTGCGAGACAGTGCGGCAGGGTGAGGAAGGATGCAGTGGGATGGAGGAGGGTGCGTGAGGATGCAGAAGGGCAGGGAAAGACGCTGCAGAGGACAAGAGGGTACAGGAGGGTTTGGAAGGGTGCAGAAGGGCGCTTCAGGATCCAGGAGAGTGCAGGGGGGAGCCGAGGGTTGCAGGAGGGTTGCAGGACAGTGCAAGAGGAAGATGCCGGAGGGCGGTGCAAGGAGGATGCAGAAGGACGCAGCAGCTCCGTCCCTGAGCTGCCGCAGCAGCCGCCGCTCGGGCAGGGCCGAGCCGGACAGGGCAGGGAGGGGTCTGGCAGGGAGGGGTCTGGCAGGGCCGAGCAGGGCCGGGCAGGGCAGGGCAGGGCAGGGAGGGCCGAGCAGGGCCGGGCAGGGCAGGGCAGGGCAGGGAGGGGTCTGGCAGGGCCGGGCAGGGCCGAACCGGGCAGGGCAGGGCAGGGAGGGGTCTGGCAGGGCCGAGCCGGGCAGGGCAGGGAGGGGTCTGGCAGGGCCGAGCAGGGCCGGGCAGGGCAGGGCAGGGCAGGGCAGGGAGGGGTCTGGCAGAGCCGAGCCGGGCAGGGCAGGGAGGGGTCTGGCAGGGCCGGGCAGGGCCGAGCAGGGCCGGGCCGGGCAGGGCAGGGAGGGGTCGGGCAGGGCCGGGCAGGCAGCGGGGGCGGTGCGGAGCCCGGCCCGGCCCCGGCGGGGCGGGTTCAGGGGACGGCCGTGGGGCCGGCCCGCCCTGCCGTGCCCTGCCCGGCTCTCCGCGGTGCCGATGGGGCTGCGGGCCTGGCTGCGCTCGCTCGGCTGCTGCGGCTGCTGCGGCGGGGAGGCGGCGGCGCCCGAGAAGGAGCCCCTGATCAGGTGAGACCCGGCACGGGATGTGCCCACCCGGAGCCTTCCCCCGCTGTCCCCTGCCCGCTCCCCGCGCTGTCACCGCCGCTGGAGCGGGGCTCCATCCCTGCCAGAGCCATCGCGGCTCCGGAGGGATCTTCCCCGGCTCTCTTTCCGCCCGGGTTCTGCCACAGGGGCTGGACTCCCTGTGACAGCAGGAGCCCTGCCCGCGCATTCCCCTCGGGGTTCCCCGGCCCTAGGGACGGTCCAGCGCTTGTCTTTCCACGGTGGGATTTCAATGGAGGAGCTGAGGCACTGAGCTAAAAGGGGACCCTGCATCCCTGACCCACTGCCGGCAGCTCTGAGTTGTGCAGAGCTCTGTTCGCAGGCTGGGCTCGCAGAATCGCAGAATGGACTGGGATGGAAGGGACATTAGAGCTCATCCAGTTCCACGCCCTGCCATGGCAGGGACACCTTTCACTATCCCAGGCTGTTCCACGCCCTGTCCAACCTGGCCTGGAACACCTCCAGGGATGGGGCAGCCACAGATTCTGTGGACACCCTGTGCCAGGGCATCACCGCCTTCACAGGGAAGAATTTCTTCCTAGCACCTAATGTAAATCTCTCCTCGTTTCGTTTAAGCCCGTTCCCCCTTGTCCCATCAGTATCTGCCCCGGTAAAAAGTCACTCTCCCCTTTAGGCGCTGGAGCCTTCCCTTTTCCAGGCGAACACCGCAGCTCTCCATGCGGCTCCATTCAGGGATGCGGGGAGGAGATGGATGCTCGGCAGAGCCGGCTCTGAGGGGGAGCTGCGTGTGCTGCTCGCTGGGGAGCAGCTCCTGCTCTGCTGCTCTCGGTGCACAGAGCGTGAGCTTGGGGCTGTTGTATGGACAGATCCTCCCTGACCCGTGGAGAAGAGCCGTGCAAGCACTTAAAGAGGGCTTGCATGAGGTAAAACACCGGTGTTTTGCGGCAGCTCTCCCCCTTTCCCCGATGCCAGCCCCGGGATGGAGCCGGGGCCGTGCCCTCCCTGTGCCAGACGCGTTCGGGGAGCAGGGTGGGATGCTCCCTGCATGGGTAACAGCAGAGCTGGGCACACGCGGCTTCGAAGTGCCCTGGTAAAGCAGTTACCTAAATAATGACCGGCTAATCCCAAGCATGGGGCCTCCGGGCCAGGAAATTGGCATTAACCTCCCGGGAGCCGGGCACACGTGTGGAGAGGCTCCCGCTGCTGCCCCGTGTCCCTCCCCGGGCACCTGGCTTTAGTAAAGGGCCCCAGATCCAATTAATGCTGGCCCCAAGGAGGAAAGGCTCTGGAAATTCTGGGAATTGGAAGGGCACCTGCTCTTATACACGTGTGCCAGCATAATTAATCTAACAGCCTCCCTAACAGCCTAATTGCTGTCCCTGACAGGGCAATGCTTGCCCCTTCTTGGGGGGCTGTGGGGTCTCATTTCATAGTGAGGATCTTGCAATAGCTTGCTGGATTTGTTTTTACTGCAGTGCTGTTTAAAGTGAATGAATTGCTTGAGGTTTCAGCTCTTTTAGCTGAGTTTTAGGTTTGGGAACTGCTGTTGCAAAGCATCCAGGCTGCTTGGTTGTCTCTTGATGTGTGAAGATGGGGTCTGGCTTGGATGGTGCACTCAGGATGAAAATCAACTAAATATTTGGGCTCCAAATGCTGAAATTTAATGTGAACTGAAAGCCCCCTGGAGCAGCAATGATGAAACATTGGTGCTCATAATTTTCTGGATAAAATCCACAATATAAAATGCTCCCTGTCCCTTCTGGTCCCACAGAGATTCCTTAGCCTGCACAGCCACTGCTGTCCCCGTGCTTCTTTTCTCCCTCCCATTTTTTCCTTTGCAATGTTGCTTGCAAGAGCTGTTGGCAGAGCTGTCTGTGCTGGTATGGATTGGCTGACTCCTGGGCACTGCCACATGCCTTACAGGATGTTCCATGCTGTGATTTGGAAATGGGAGTGTGCTGGGAAGGGCCCTTCGAGCTGTGAGGGAGGGAGTGGCTTAGAAAAGCTCAGGTGTGGCAGTGTTATTGCTAAATACTGGTGTTTTAAGTAATTCAAATGTTAGGCATACTTACTGGAGTAAATGCCTGAGTGGGAAGAAGCTCAGCATGGGAGTGAACTCCTGCTGATGGCACAGCTGGCTCCTGAGGGCTCCCTCCCTGTCTGCTGCACCACTGAAAAATGGTTGTGCCCCTCCACACCCTCCAAGTTACCTTTGTTTGCTTGTCTTTAATGAGAGATTATAAGAGATTATCTTTCCCCTTATTACCTGTTGCTCAGGTTTTTGGGTGGTTGAAAGTCTAATTAACCTCCCTGCTGGAATGCTGATGGGAATTAGTTTTTGTTCCTATTTCATCTATGTGCTGGAGCTCCTCTTAGCCTCCTTTTAGGCTTGGTGCCATGGCACCCACAGTGTTACCTGAAATTTTTCTGGATGGGTTCCTTGGGAAAGGAATGGGGTTTGGGTAGCAAACAAAATAAACAGTGGGTTGCTCTGACAAGAAGTGAGCAGGGATTGCCAGAGGGTGATAAGGCCAAAAATAGTTCTCCACTTGTATTGTTCTGCTGAAGCAGCTGGACACCTTGCTTAGACACTTTATGGAAATCCCCTGCTAAAGGTTCTCTTGGCAGAAGTGTCCTTGTTTAAAAATCGCACATAAAAGGATTTATATGCAACATAAAGCCATAAAACACAGAACTGCCCCAGTGCAGGGAAAAGCTCCCCACCTCTTGTGAGGACAGCCTTCTCAGAAGATGATGCTCAGCTTTGCTAAGCAAATAAAGCCTGGAGTTCATTAGAAGGCTGAGGACATTCCCATTGCCAAAATAGATGGGGCTGAATATCCTTTCCATGCCTTGTCTGCTGTTGCACGGCTCAGCACATCGCTGCAGCTCTGAGGGGGGAGCTGCTGGGCGGGGGCACCTGTGGGCACTGCATGGTTTGGTTTGAACCATGGCCTGCCTGCTCAGGATGGAAAAAAAAGAAAACAGAAAAAAAGGGAAAAAACCTCTGTCCTCCCATTCCCCCTGCTCTCTGGGAGAGGGGAGGGCACAGCAGTGGGCACTGGGAGGGCAGCCTGGTGCTGATCTGCCTGACCCTGTGTCCCTGCAGGGACAGTAACCCGTGGGTGTCCCTGCAGTAACAACAACCCTTACATGTCCCTGCAGTGATAACAACTCCTATGTGTCCCTGCAGTAACAACAACCCCTGCAGTGACAGTAACCTGTGTGTCCCTGCAGTAACAACAACCCCTGCAGTGACAGTAACCTGTGTGTCCCTGCAGTAACAACAACCCTTACATGTCCCTGCAGTGACAATAACCTGTGTGTCCCTGCAGTAACAACAACCCCTGCAGTGACAGTAACCTGTGTCCCTGCAGTGACAACAACACTTACATGTCCCTGCAGTGACAGTAACCCCCGTGTGTCCTTGTAGTGACACTAACCGGTGTGTCCCCGCAGTAACAACAACCCTTACATGTCCCTGCAGTGATAACAACTCCTATGTGTCCCTGCAGTAACAACAACCCCTGCAGTGACAGTAACCCCCGGGTGTCCCCGCAGTAACAACAACCCTTACATGTCCCTGCAGTGACAACAACCCTTACATGTCCCTGCAGTGACACTAACCTGTGTGTCCCCACAGTAACAATAACCCCTACATGTCCCTGCAGTGACACTAACCTGTGTGTCCCCGCAGTAACAACAACCCCTACGCGTCGTTCGGGGCCACGCTGGCGCGGGATGAGGAGCAGAACCTGTGGAGCACCCCACACGACGTGACCCACACCGAGGCCGACGACGACCGCGTGCTCTACAACATGATCGTGGTCAGGAACCAGCTGGACAAGGACTCAGAGGTGAGGGCTGGGCTGGGTGTGGTGAACCACAGCATCACAGGAGGCTTTGGGATGGAAGGGACCTCAAAACTCATCCAGTGCCACCCTCTGCCATGGGCAGGGACACCTTCCCTATTGTATTTGCTGGGAAAGTCCTGACAAAGGCAGGAGTGATGCATCTGACTCCATGTTCTCGGAAGGCTGAGTTATTACTTTATAATACTATATTATATTAAAGAATACTGTAACTATACTAAAGAATACAGAAAGGATACTTACTGAATGCTAAAAAGTTAATAATGAAAACTCGTGACGCTTTTCAGAGTCCCAACACAGCTTGGCCCTGATTGTATGAATCAGAATCCAATGGAACAATCACCTGTGGGTGAACAATCTCCAAACACATTCCACATGAGCACAACACAGGAGAAGCAAATGAGAGAAGAATTGTTTTCGTTTTCTCTGAGGCTTCTTGGCTTCCCAGGAGAAAAATCCTGGGTGAAGGGATTTTTTTGAGAGAATGTGAATGCCACATTCCACTATCCCAGGTTCCTCCAAGCCCTGTCCAACCTGGCCTTGGACACTTTCAGGGATGTGCCAGCCACAGCTTCTCTGGGCACCCTGTGCCCACCACCTTCCCTCAGCACCCTCTCAAAAGGGATATTTTTCCTAATATCCTGTCTAAAGCTCCCCAGACTGTGGTTTTGGTTGGATATTTCCCTGGTTTGTCCTTCCCATGGGCGGGCACCGTGGGGCCGTGTTGGGTTCACTCTGCTCCAGAGGGATGCAGGGCAATTATCGGGGAGCAGGGAACTGGCACGGCTCTAGTGGGAAGGGAAAAGTCATGGCTGTTACATAAAGGCTGTTGTGCAGCCCTGATTTCCTCTGCTAAGGCACTCAGTGCAAAGGAGATTGCAGTGGCCTGATTAGGAGCAGGCTGGAGCAAACAGTGACACATTTTCCCCTCTCTGATTGCTTTCATGATGCCAGAACGTTTGCAGGGAAGCCTGAAGGCTTCATGTTTAAATTCAACGTGATCCTGCTTCATCCAAGAGTCTGCAGGAGTGTAACTGTTTCTCTCTCTCTAAACCAAAAGCCAGCTCAGCTTTACAAGGAGCCTTAAACCCCAGAGAAATCAAAATTACAGTTTTAATTAGCTAAAAGAGGTAATGATATGCTTGTATACAGTTGGTCAGTATCCCCACTTAAGGGGTTGTTTTTTAGTGAGTTTAATTTAATGTGATGTTTACAATGGATGGTTTTGAAACAACATTTTCATGGTTGCATGTGACCTTTATGGCTCAGACTGGAGATCTTTCCCCCCCCACTGCTGCTCTCTCTAGCTTAGTTGCTTGTCTGAGAGAAGCCAGGCAGCTTCCTCCATCCCCAAGTGGCTGCAGGAAACAAGGACAGCTCCATTTAGGGGCTGCACTGATGCACAGCAGTGTTGTGTGTCACCCTCGTTCAGGGGACAGGGAAGAGTGTCACTTATGGCTGAGCAGGAAAGTGCTCCTGCATGTCCTAAACCCAGTGTGCCTGCCTGCCCTAAATCCTGCCCTAAATCCTGCCCTCAGTGTATCTGTAGGGTTTTTAGCAGCTCTGAGCAGTCCCTGTGGAAAAAGAAAGCCCAAAACTCACAGGGCTTCCTCTCCATAGCAAAGGACACATACTCTGCTTTTTCATGCAGTGCAATCAATAGAAAGCCTGGAGAGCACAACATCAGGACAACAGTGAGGAAAGTTTTGAGGAAATCCTTTATCCACACCTTTATGCACTTGCTTTGAGTGTGGCCTGTGCCCTTTGCAGCCCAGGATTGGCAGCAGCTCTGCTCTCCCCTCTTACAGCTGGGAAACTGAGGCACACAGGGAAGCCCAGCAGGCTCTTGCTGGGTGGCTGGGACAGCAAAGCCAGCATTCCTGCTCTTGGCCCCTGGTGCCAGAATCTCTCCTTACTCCAGCAAGCATTTAAAACTAGGCCAGATTGCAGTGCCCTCCCCTCCTAATGAGACTTCAGCTCAGAGAGAGAGAAGAAAGTCTGATTGCAGAACAACACTGTGCTGCAAAAGCCAGCATCTGCTTGGGGGGCTGCTCTGCCCCCAAATCCCCAGGGTGAGCCTCTGGATACTGCAGGACTGAGGATGGAGGAACAGTTTTCTTGTGTAGTGCAAAGTGTTACAAAACCATAGGTACTTCCTGTGGTTAAAACTGCCTGAAAGGAGAACTTGCTGCATTTCTGCTCCTTCATTTAACAAAGAAATTGTGGTGTGCAGGGCACTCACTGTGTGCTTTGCCATTCCCCACCTGTACCTCAGGGATTTCCCAGCAGAGGCCTGTGGAAGGATTCCAAAGAGCAAGCAGTTGTCCATTGTGTTCTGATCTGCATGGCCCCATCCTGGCAGTGCTGGTGGTCAGTTTTTTGTCCCCACATGGGGCAGGACCCACACATGATCCATGTGGAGCTGTGTCTTCTTCCTATCCCAGCTGGCAGCCCCATCCCAAACTCAGTGTGTCCTTAGCTTGCACAGGGAAAACCAGGAAAGCCATTGCTGAGGGGCTGATCAAGCAGATACAGCCTTTGAGGATCAGAGCTGCCATCACAGCTTTTGAATTCCAGGATCATGTTTCAAATATGGGGAAAATGGGAGGTTTTGTCCCTCCTCTGGCTCTGCACTGTTGTAAGGTAAAATAAATGTGAGGTCTGGGGCTGCACTGGGGCTGGTGCTGGGTCAGTGAGTGTGAGGGGCTCAGAGTCCCCTTCATGAGGTCCCCTCTGGGGTGGCCCTGGGTTCTCCATGGGCTCTGCTGGGGTGTGTGGAGTTACCCAGCTGTGGGCAGGGAGCTGTGCACCAATCCTGGCTTCAGAGGAAGAGCCAGGGCAGCTGTGCCACAGCTCTGGGAACAGAAACTAAAGGTGACATTTTGCATGGTGACAGGAAAACCCCCTGTTCTCATGGCTTGCTGTAAATGCAATGTTTCTCTCTTCTCTTGGCTCATTCCCTAGGGAAAGGTGGGATCACAAACCCCATAGCAAAGGCAATTCCTCAGCCTGCATCCCTGCCAGGGCCTGGCTGCCAGAGCAGCATTGGCATGACCCCCTGAAAAGCCCATTAATGAGCTGGCAAGGCCTATTTTTCTTTCTCCTCCTGCTCTCCTACAGGATTATTCTTTTCTAAACAGGTCACAGAGAAGGTCAGAATTGTGACCAGCTGTTACTGGGGCACAGAGAGGTGATGGGATTTATCCAGGGCTGGGGAGCCCAAACCCAACCCTCTTTAATGTCTGCATGCCTCTCTCAAATTGAATCCAATTTAAGCTTCTTCTGAGATGTCAGTCTGTAGTTTATATTTGTGTTTTATCTTTCTTCAGCTGCTTCCAGTGGAGCCAGAGCAGGAGCATCCCTGGCACCTGCCTGCACTGATATTCTGCAGTCTTTCCCTGATAACTCTGTTTTGACCTCATTTCTAAAATAACTCTTGAACAGAGTGGTGACCTCAATTGCTTTTAAGAGAATAAAGGCAATGGATTTGGTAGAGAAGTGTTCTGGCAGCATGAAGAAAGCTCCCTAGTAATTAGGAAACTTTCATATGATCAGGGATGAGAACCTGGACAGTGCTGCCTGTCCTCTTGGCACATTTTTTCCCAGAGCTCTGAGTTATGTACCAGCCTGGCTTATTCCATGTCATTTGGCATTTGCAGCTTTAGTGTTTCACACTAGAGAGTCTGGGGAGGTTTTCCAGATAAATATTTGAAGGGCTGAGCATGTAGAGAAGGGAGGGAGAGGGGTTTCCCTCCTGCTCCTGGAATATTCTTGACTCACACACTCGGGGTTTTCTCAAGCCCTCACTGGTATCTGTTGTAGGTTTAAAGGGCAAAACTGACTGCAAAAAAACCAGGACTGGGAACTGCAACCTGCTTTGGTTTCCTGTGGTTAAGTCAGATTTTGGGAAAAGAGTTAAAAGCATTTAAGAGTTAAAGGATTGCTTTGGAGTGCATGGCTGGGATGTCCCAGACACACCCCATGTTTGTGTGTCAGTCTCCCCCTGTGTTTTCAAGCCTCCTCCCTGGCCCAGGAGTTTGTGGCTTCCCAAGAAGGCTGAGGGAGAGGGGATTGGTGTGCAGCCCCTGCCCTGCCTGAGCAGCCCTGGGATCCCTCCCCAGAGCCTCTGATCTCGCCCTTGCCTGGGCACGGGCAAGGCAAGCTCTGCTCTTCCTGTGCTGTGCAGCTCAAGGGAGATGCTTGTTAGAATAATTTTGGGTGTGGAGAGATGCTCTTGAGTTGGTTCCCTCATTAAAGGCACACAGAGCACAGCCCATGGCAGTTCAGGTGTCTCTGCTGGAAGGAATTGCCTGGGAAGTTCCAGTGGTTTCTGAGACTGATTGAGAGCAGGGCATGAGTCCCTGTGAGAGCTCAGCCCAATCTCATCCTGATAATCTCTGCTTCTCTGGTCTTTTTCCATGGCTGGGAGCATCCTCCTCCCAGCTGTCTCTATAGAAAGATGAACAGATGCAGCTTCATGCTCAGGCAAAATAAATCCTACCAGAACAAGAGGTCCCACCCAGGCACCACAGTTCAGCATCATTTTGTGATTTAAGCATCAAAATCATTCCTTTGCACACTCCCCAGACTCTCCATCAACAGGGCACTGTCAGAGCTCCCCTGGGACTGAACATTCACCACACTCACTTCCATAACACAGCTCAGACACTGTGCTGTACAAGAAAGCCATAACCTAGATTCCCTTAAAACAAAAACAGACAAGGGAAAACACGCTGCTGTTAATCCAGAGAAAATCAGGAGCAGCTTCCCTGCATGCTAAGCACTGCTCTCCATGCTGAGAGAGGAGCCTGGCTCCTACCACAGGGTAAATCCCCATGGCCCTGGAAGCTGCTGCTGGGTGCCAGGGGGCCACATTTTGTGAGAGGAGCATCTTTCCCAGCGGCCCAGCTCCCTGATTCCACAGCGTGAAGCAGGCCTGGGATCACAGTGGCTGTCTGGAGGGGCTGTCTGCACTGGAGGCCTTGTTTCTCTCCATGGGAGGGCACAGACACCCAGCTGTTCCCCACCAGCATGCCCAGACTGGCTCCCTCTCCTTTCTGCCCGTGCCAGGGGGTCACGAGAGGGCTGAGACGTTTCCAAGGAGCCCCGGCCAGCGGGGACCAAGGCGTCGTGCAGCTTTTCAGCCTCTGTCTAAAAACTCTCCAGTTTTCAATAAACTTCCCACAAAGCTTGGACATAATAACCCCCCTCTTTTGTTTTCCACCCAGAGCAGCTCAGTTCCCAGCTCTGAGCTGGGAGAGGAGAGTCCTGCCCCTGCCTCATTCCTCTGTGCAAACAGCAAAGCTGGTCTCAAGTGCCACTCCAGGAGAGAGGGAAATGTGCCTCTGGAAGGGGATTTTGTTTTCTGGGAGTGAGTGGCTGTGGCAGAGCTGGTTCTCCTGCTCTCCTGACCTGAAGTCACCACTGCCTTAACCCTGCTAGCTGCTTTTTCCAAAGTGTAATCCCCAGGGCTTCCTGTGCTGATCAGCAGGAAAACAGGCTTGGCTTTAAATCTCTGCTGTCGCGCCATGTCAGCCACAATCAGGGAAAAAAACACTAAGGAATCTTCAAATCTTTATGGAATTAAGTCAGCTCTTTGACCAACTCCCAGAAAACAATGGGATTTTTAACATAGGGCTGACCTCTGTGGGTGTTGTTTTGCTACTCTGAACCCAGCATGGCCTGCAGGAAAATCTCACAGATTAACACCTGTTTATTCTTCAGGAGCCCATCTAGGTAATCCCCTGCTGAGAAATGAGATTAATTAAGGTTGTTACTGGAAGGAAGCTATCAGGTGATGTTGTCACCCTGCTGTTGGGCTGCTTCTAAAAATGCACCCTTTGCAGTGTGTGCATTGATTAAACTCAGCGAGGAAGAGCTGGGAAAAGTGCTCCTGGTTTTCTTGCATTTCCACAGGAATGCATGCCTATGGAATCATGGAATCATTTAGGTTGGGGAAGTCAGCTGAGATCATTGAGTCCAGCCATTAAGCCAGCACTGCCAAGCTCATTGCCAATGAAACTTGTGCAGTTGTGTTTAGATGTGCTGGTGTGACTTTAATAAATGACCCCAATGTCCCATTATCCAGCTCTAAAGCTGGAGGTCCAGTGCAATATTTCAGCTGTGCAGTGAAGTGAGGCTTTAACTGCAGCGCCTGGCAGCCACTCAGGGTTATCAGATCAGATGGCCCCAGTTCAGCCCTCATCCATCCCTGTGCACCTCTTTCAAAAGAGGTACCCTGACCTTTAAAAAAAGTCTGGTTTTCTTGTTTTCTAGTACTTCTGAACACCTGTCTGCTCCAGTTCATGCCAAACAGGGCTCCATGTCTGACTGAGGAGCAGTTGTCACCAATGCCTGAGCTAAATTCTGTAATTCCAGGGAAACTGAAAGCAGTTTGGAACAGAGAAGACACAGAAATGCTGAGCCAAGTGTCAAGCTAAATATTCTGTGTTGGTCAGTGCAATTTCTTCCAGGGGCAGCAGCAGCCTGGTCATTGACCTTCACAGCCACCACCTCACCAACTCTGCACCTCTGGCTCCCTTCCTCAGAGCTGAAATTCCTTGGAAAGCAGCAGATCCCAATGACTGAGTGTCTCTCACCCCTTTGTTTGCAGGAGTGGCAGAAGCTCAACTATGACATTTACACTTTACGGCAGACCCGGAAAGAAGTGAGGAGCAGGTGGAAACACATTCTGGAGGATTTAGGTAAGCTGGAGGCCAAAGGGATGTCATTGCAGTGGTACTGAATGCCAGATCCCACCATGGCTGAGGATGGAACAGCTCCACAAAATCAAGCTGGAGAGGAGGGAAGTAAAAGGAGGTTGCTGAGCAATGCCCTCAGGTGTCCCACGTGGTACCTGAGGCTCAGGCATGGGGAGGGGACAGGGACACCGTGTCTGCAGGCACATCAAAAGCCCATGATCACCTTCCAAGCCCATGATAACATGCACAGTCATCCATTTCGAGCTTCCTTGTGGAAACCTTACAGTGGGAGTTCACCCAGGGTTTTCCCAAACAAGATAAGCAGGAAGGAATGAATATTCCTTTCAGATGGGAACACAGATACATCTATTTGGTTTCCTTAGCCAATGGCAGCTGATCAGAGCTAAGCCTTTCACCTCATTTGCTCCCAAGTGGGTTTGAAATATTCTTCCACCAAGTGGAATTGCTCCACAGGAACCCTCCTACTGCTGTTTCCAAGTGCTGGTGGTGGGTGTGACTTTGGGCTTTTCCCAATGGCCTGGCACACAGCATGTGACACTCAGGATGTGCCAGCACATCAGCTGGGTGACTTCCATCATGCTCTGGAGGTGGGTGGTGACTGCTGAGAGGAGGATGAGTGAAGCTATTCTAGGATACCCTCAATGGGAGCCAGAGATGGGTATCTCAGCCACTCCTGCCCTACCTGCTATTCTGGCGTTTGGGTGGGAGGAACATCATAAATCCACAACCAGCTGTCAGCCCTCATCTCCACCCAGCTGCTCACAGCAGGCCAAGCTTGGGAGGGATCACTTGGCATCCTTCCCCCTCTCACTGCAGGCTGACAGAGGCTCTCCCACAGCCCTCTCTCTTCCACAGTGGCTCCAGGGATGTTCTGCAAAGGCTGGGGAAGCTTTGGGATCATTTGGCCTTAGTGAAGCTAAATGAGCAACCAGATGTGAAACCTGCTGCAATCTTCTGTTATCTAGATTATCTTCTGTTATCTAGGCCTCTGCTTTAACCATAAACCCACCACTCTCACCCCATAACTGTTTTCATGTGAGATGCATCACCACCAGACCCCTGGAGCAGAACAAAGAGTTAATGGGAGCCATTGCATTTAGAGACCCTTCACTCACTCTAGTCCAGTTTTCCTCCCCTGGATACCCTTCCTGTAATTGATGCTGACTGCTGCAGGAACAATTAGCCTGGTGTTCATCACTGCCACAGGTTTAATCCCTGTTACCTGGTTTAGGGAGCCCCAGCTGCCCTGAAAGCTCTGGGAGCATCAGGAGCATGCAAGAGCTGAATCAGCACCCTGGGTTGTGCATGTTCACACACCTTTTCTCAGGAAAACCAGCCACAAACTCGCTGTGACTACTTTTGTGATTTATTTTCCCCACCAGCAAGTTTATACCTGCCCCACAGCCTGCCTGAGGGAGTGCTGGTTTGTTTTAGGAAGTGGGGATGCAGCTGCCCAAGGTGGAGGGAGAATAAGGAACCTTCCAAGAGCCTGAAGGGCTCAGGGATGACCCTTGACTTGTTTCTGTAACAATTCTTTCCCAGGTTTCCAGAAGGAAGCAGATTCCCTCTTGTCAGTGACCAAACTCAGCATCATCAGCGACTCTCAGAACATGAGCAAAGCCCGGGACATCTTGTTAAAGCTCTCAGAGGAGACCAACATCTTCCCCACCAGCTGGGAGCTGTCTGAGCGCTACCTCTTCGTGGTGGTGAGTTCTCTGAGCACACCTTCCTCCATCCAGCTCTGCTGAGGGAGCTGGGGGTGTTCAGCCTGGAGAAAAGGAGACTCAGGGGTGACCTGTTCACTCTACAGCTCCCTAAAAGGTGCCTGTGCTCAGGTGGGGTTGGGCTCCTGCTCCAGGCAGCACTGACAGAACCAGAGGACACAGTGTCAAGCTGCACCAAGGGAAATACAGGTTGGATATCAGGAAAAAGTTTTTTACAGAAAGAATGATAAAGTTCTGGAATGGCCTGCCCAGGGAGGTGGTGGAGTGACCATCCCTGCATGTGTTTAACAAAGCCTGGATGTGGCAGTGGTTTGGTTGAGGTGTTGGGGCTGGGTTGGACTCAGTGATTCTGAAGGTCTCTTCCAATCTGGTGATTCTGTGAAAAGATGAGACCTAATGTCTGAGAGTGGCTGTGGACGGAGGGCTGAGACAGAGTGGAAATTTTCCAGAGTAGAAATCCACTTGGATTTAGGTGAAATGTACATCTTTGAGTTAAGTCTGTAGCTTGCTAACACGGCTGTTTGGTCTGACTGCCTGTTCTCACAAAAACCTATACTTGAAGAAACTGCTTCAGCCTAAGGACAGAGATAAGGGAGGGCCCCTTGAACTCAGAAACAGACAGAGAGGCTGCTGCAGGAAACAGGGCAGGATGACCCAGGAGTTCTTTCTGTACTTTCTGATTAAAAAAAACCCTAGCTGCAAGTATAACGTGAAATCAGTAAAATGAATATTTATGAACCTATTGTGAAAGTCCATGCATATGGATTAGTAAGGGAGATAAAAGGAGATCTGGAGTTCCCAGAGGTACACATGTCCTTTTGAGGGGAGTGATCCCCACATGCATCCAGCACTGGAATAAACACACCAGCTTTACAACTTCCACAAAAGTTGTGGAGTTTGTTTTCTTTTCCACAATTCAGGGCCCTGGGCAGGGATGTCCCTGGAACACCCCAGAGTGACCACAATCCCCCTTCGTGAAAAACGCCAATCACTTGTTTATAAATTTTAAAAATTTAATAGTAATAAAATGGTTGTTGTAGCCATGATATTTTCTGAAAAATCCCTTTGCCAGGATTTTTCTCCTGAGAAGCTGAGAGGCCTCAGGAACAAAATGTAAACAGTGATTGTCTGCTGCTGTGGAATGCAACAGGTGCATCTGTGATTGATCTCATGTGGTTGTTTCTAATTAATGGCCAATCACAGTCAGCTGGCTCAGACTGTCTGGTCAGTCACAAGATTTTGTTATCATTCCTTTTCTATTCTTAGCCAGCCTTCTGATGAAATCCTTTCTTCTATTCTTTTAGTATAGGTTTAATATACTATATATCATAAAATAATAAATCAGCCTTCTGAAACATGGAGTTAACATTCATATCTTTTCCCATGTTGGGGCTGCCTGCAAACAGCCACAGGTTATAAAAATAGATACAATTATAGAGTAATAATAATTTGGACAATTTGGATTAGGACAATATGAGACAATAGAAACAAAGAGTTACAGATGTCCGGGTACCTTTTTTGGGCTAGTATAAGCCCAAAAAAAAGACACATGTTAACAGAGGATTAACCCTTAAAAACAATAACCTGTTGCATATTCATACACCTCATACATGATGCATAAATTCCATTCAAACACAGGATTCTGTCTGGTCAGTGTCAACTTCCTCTGAATCCTAACAGTGCCTTTGAGGTGGGAAGAAGTTCATTGCTTCTGATAATGGGGCAATAAATTCTCTTTCTCTGAAAGATTTAGGTGTCCTGTGGCTGCTGAATCCTCTCTTTAAAAAGTATTCTACACAGCATAGTTTCTATTTTAACACTTTTTTATAACCTAAAACTATATTTAACAACACTACTTAAGAGAATTAATATAGCATTACTTTCTAACAGAACACATATAATATTCATTGTAATATTTATGAAAAGCCAACCCTAAAAGAGTCATTTTCCACACCCTTGTTTGGCAGGACCGCCTCATCGCCCTGGACGCTGCGGATGAGTTCTTCAAGATGGCCAGCGCGGTGTACCCCAAGCGGCCCGGCGGGGACCGGCTGGACGAGGCACCCCGCGCCCTGCAGAGCGTCCCCACGGTGCCCTGAGGGACCTGCCCTGGCGGTGTGACACAGCCAGCACTCCTGGGCAGGCTGCTGTGCCCGGGGCCAGCAGGACAGAGCCCTCCTGGTGGCCCTGTGGAGAAGGCGGTGGGCAGAGCAGGGCGAGCCGTGCCCGGCAGGAGCGCGCGTGGAAAGGGACGCTGGCACCACGGGGCTCCCAGGCGTGAAGGAGTGACAACTGGGACACCACTGGCCAGTAGTGTATGAAATAGGCACAGGGAGGATCTGCCGTGCAAGGCATTGCTGCCAGTGCCTCCAGTTCCAAGGGCTGTGAGGAAATGCACCTTTCACCTGCCTGCTACCTGCCGCTGTCCCCTCCCTCGAGCTGCCAGCCAGGAGGAGCAGCGAGATGGGAAAAACACCTCTGTGTCTACAGCTCTGTGACTCTGTGCACTGCTCCTCATCCTCACCCCAGCCCTCCAGGCAGGTCCCAGGGGATTGGGAAAGAGGCAGGAGCTGTGCCAGGACAGGATTTAATTCCAGGCAGCAAAGCCTTGGAGCAGTGTCACAGTTGGGTGCCCCATCCCCAGCCATTCGTGGTTGAGGGATGTTTTGACATCTCAAAGGAAGGTAGAGTTTAGGAAGGTGCCAAGTTCAGAGCTGTGGAGAATTTGGCTCCTGGAACATTGGTTGCCCAGCATCTCAATCTATTTTGAAAAGTTTTGGTCTTAATTGCCTAAAAAAACCCCAGCACAAAGCTGCAAGTACTGGCAATCTAAAAATCCTCATTACCAGCAGGGATGGTATAATGAACATCCTTTTTATCTTGGGGATTTGTCTGATAATGAGCAATAATTTTTAAAACACTGGATTTGATAATTTAAAAACAAGTGGAAGTTCTTCACTGATGAACACACATGCTGCTAATTGGCCAGTTGAAAATGCTGGTTACACAGGGCCTCCCAAAGTAGCAAACCAGAGCTTTTATTTGTTTATACCTTCAGCATTTGAAAAAAATATATTTGTGAGCTGTTTTTGTTTGTCAGTCTTCCTGGGAAACATTTTTGTCAACTTAAAACAGCAGTGAAAGCTGAGTTTAATAAAGAAAACATTACAAAACCAGCCTTTCTTACTCACTCTGTGAACCTATCCAGGTAACAATGTTTATGTTGAGTGCTGATAGCAAAAGGGTTGGGATATTTGTAGAGCCTCTGCAGCTTGTTCTCCACACACTTTAAATTGCCTGTTGACTTAGGAGAGTTACATTTGCCAGCCTAAGACAAAAGTCTTTGTAGGAGATGATGGGGATCAAATTTAATTTCAGTGGGATTTGGCATTAGGTACCCATTTCCTACTGAATTTATTTTTTTCTAGCAGGAGTTCAGCTGCCCTTTGCAAAACCTCCTGTGTTTTTATAGAAAATAAACTTTGGTGCACGACAAATCCAGGCTTTGATTTGAACAAATTGTTGTGGAACAGAGAGAGATCTGTGCCAAGGTGCCTGACACCACCCAAACCTCAGCCCTTGGCACGTTGTTCCTTACGGTGCCACCTGTTATTTAAAGCCACCTGATGAGTTTGGAAAGCTCAGAGGCAAGAAGAGAAATCCTTTCAGCTGTGCTGCTTTTTGTGAGCACGGAGGTCAGCGTTGAGCAGTGCCTGCGCAGAGCTGCCCCTCGCTGTCACGGCTGTCAAACCGGTTCTCATGTCACCAGAATGCATTTTGGTGGAACTTCATAGGGCAGGCTGCCCAAAAGGGGCAATAATCAGGGTTTCTAAGCGAGTTTAGCTGCTGAAGTAAGATCCCATGTGGGGAAAACGCTGAGTTTCTGAGTGCAGCCACAAGGAGGAGCTGGAATTTGTTGGATGAGAGCAGAGCCCTCGCTCCTTTCCACACTCGGGGAGGAGTAACCGGCTCAGAATTTCTGTTTATGGACAAATCACAACAGCAACAGAGAAAAACCTGTCAGTCCCAACACTCAGCTAAAACTGGTCATGGGGTATCCTGAAAATATTGCAGCCTTTGGTGAAGTAGAAGGATGCAGAGCTTTGGAAAATCTGCAGCTTGAAAAATTATAGGAACCAGCAGAAATTATTTCCATATAGATGCAAGCTCAACTTGGTCATTCTGTCCACCTCCATAGGAAATGTCCTTTCATGCACTCGGGACAGGAGACCAATAAACAATATTTCAATTAGCAAAATGCAGAGAGCAATTTGCCCTTTCTAAATTCCACAGAAAATACCAGGGAGATGCACAATGGTCCTGGAATTCCTGCCCTAACAGAGCAATTCCCTTCTTCACTAGAAGCCATTTGGGATTTGATGCACCACCACCACCCAGGCCTCCAGCTGCCATTCAGATGAGCTTGATCCCCCACTTGATATTTGGGGAGACGTTTTGAGCATCCTGTAGGTCCCAGGTGCCTCTGGGGAGCCAGACTCTGTTGGATTAAGTTCTTTTCTGACTTAGAGATGGGGTAACTGAGAGGGGCTTTAAAAACTTTTATTCTATTTTCAGTCTCATGAGAAGGCTGAGACAATACAGATGTTATAAATCACACCATCACAATCAGAAGCTAATTTTAAATTACAGTACATTATAAGTGTTTCTTGGCCTATCAGCTTTAGCCACACCATGCTTTAAATACCTTAAAGACAATTATCTAAAACTACCCCTCATGGGTCCCACTACAATGCATCTCTTTTAGTTCTATTTCTCCAAGGTATCCAGCCTTATTTGCAAAGCCATCCTTTGAAACTTGTTTCTAGCTCCATTTCTCTCTCAGCAATGTCTGTCCTATTCCATGGCATTTCTAAGTCAGCATTTCTTATCTCAAAGTTTGCATACAGGTATGTGAGCCTTCTGTCAGCCTTTGAGAGTTCTCTCCAAATCCATTTCCCACAGGCATCCTGCATGTCCCAGGTGCCCCTGGAGAGCCAAACCCTGCCCAAGTCCAGGGAATGTTCCAGCAGCTGCCTGGGAAGCGGAGGCTGTAGGAGAGCCCAGCGAACAGCAGATGCCACTGTTCCCTCAGCATGGGAAAAATCCTGTTTACCATGCAGGGGAAATATTCCCAACCTTTTCTTGCATGCATCGAGTCTCTGGAGCCTGTAAGAACTGGATTTCTGTTAAAGGTTGGGGTTTAGACATTCAATAATTACTCTGGCTCTTTCCAGGAGCTGGGGCCAGGGCCTGTGCTCCTGCTCGGAAGTGCCACTTGCCCTGAGGCTGGCTGCTGCAGGGATTAGCATCTTCACTAAGAACATTTATTTTTCTAAGTAGAGAGTGGTTTTGGTATCCCTTCCTTCAATCACGAAAGGAAAAAGACCAAGAATTCTTTAAAAAGAGTGATGTGAGAGAGTTTAAAGTACATCTGGGTTTACTTGGTTTCAGATATTTTTTTCACCCTCAACTTGACATTACATTTAGCTAATATTTCATCAGAAGAGAAAGAAAGAAAGAAAGAAAGAAAGAAAGAAAGAAAGAAAGAAAGAAAGAGAGAGAGAGAGAGAGAGAAAGAAAGAAAGAAAGAAAGAAAGAAAGAAAGAAAGAAAGAAAGAAAGAAAGAAAGAAAGAAAGAAAGAAAGAAAGAAAGAAAGAAAGAAAGAAAGAAAGAAAGAAAGAAAGAAAAAGAAAGAAAGAAAGAGAAAGAAAGAGAAAGAAAGCAAGCATTGATATTTTTTTGGTTTTTTTCATTGCTTCACTCGGATTTCTTCTCCTAGAATCACGGGATGGTTCGGTTTAGAAGAGACCTTAAAAATGTTCCACCCCCTGCCATGGGCAGGGACACCTTCCACTATCCCAGGGTGCTCCAAGCCCTGTCCAACCTGGCCTGGAATACTTGCAGGGATGGGGCAACCACAGTTTCTCTGGGCATAATATTTTAACATTTTTGGGTCATGGGGAGCAGCACTGGAAAGTTCCCTTCCTCCAAATTAAAGCTAGGAAGTCAGGATAGTGTAATTAATAGAGACCAGCTAGAAAAAAAACACAAAAAACCATTGTGCATATGCATGTGTGGTTTCTTCTATGTATTTCAGTTTTCCTAGGACATATATCCAGAATTCAGCAGGATGAGCAAAAGAAAAACTGAAGTGTGGTGGAAATTGAGCAGTGAGCTGTAAGCCAGGCAGAAGGTGGCAGTGCAGATGTTTGGTAAAGGCTGGAGCAGCAGCAGGCACAGGAGATGGAACCAGTGGCCTGGAAGGGGTCTGGCTTATCCATTTTACTTGTTAGGGATGTAAATCACAGCCTAAGTTCTGATAAATAATGAGAATGGACACGGGAAAGAAAACTGTCATCTTTTAAATTTCAGCTGTAGGAAAAATTACCATTTCAAACTGCTCAGTTTCAATCATTTCCAACGTTAGAAATCCCAACACTTACACACTGTTCCTGGAGGGAAAGCTTGTACTTTTCTGGTCTAATGAGGATCACTAACGTTGAGTGACTGGCCACAAAGTAGCTCTCCAGAAGCATTCCTTTGAAGACAAGCAACCATTTTTGTGTGGGGAGTCCTTGTTAAGCAAGTTGTGGATTATCAAAATCATTTCTTTGCCTCACAAATCGCAGACCTTGAGGACACATCCATCAGGAAGCTGTCCTTGCACAGAGGAGACCATGGAGAAATCTCTTAATAAAACTCTAAGGAAAGACTGGCAGAGCAAAAACTTGGCTGCTTTGCCTGTCTTGTTTGGCCTGATAAAATGTGCTACACCTCTCTCTGTAAGCCTTGTCCTTACTTTTGGGGAGAACAGAGGTTTTTCAGAGCGATAATAAATTTAAATGAATATTTTGTTGGACTTGGATTGGGAACGGGAGACACCGTGGAGGCCGTGGGTGCCTTCCATAGGATCTCAGCAGCATTAGAATAAACAGATTTAGGCAGCCAAGGATAAAATAGATGAGATAGAGATAGAGATAGAGATAGAGATAGAGATAGAGATAGAGATAGAGATGATAGAGATAGAGATGATAGAGATAGAGATAGAGATAGAGGGATAGATAGATAGATAGATAGATAGATAGATAGATAGATAGATAGATAGATATGAGATAGAGATAGAGACAGAGAGAGATAGATATAGAGATGATAGAGATAGAGACAGAGATATTAGAGATATAGAGAGATAGAGATAAATATAGAGATGATAGAGATAGATATAGAGATAGAGATGATAGAGACAGAGCCACGTGTTTGGATGGGGCTTGGAGCAGCCTGGGCTAGTGGGAGGTGTCCCTGCCCATGGAAGGAGGTGGGCTTGGAGCCCCCTTCCACCCCAAACCATTCTGTGATGTCAAAGCAAAGGCAAGAGGGCAGCAAATGGAGGCACAGAGGCCCAGGCATGGCCCAAGGGGAGGGCAGAGCATTTATTTGGGCTATACAGAGGGTACAGCACTGGTGCCAGGATCTGTTGTGATGGTGCAGCATCATCTGGGTAGCAGCAGCAGGAGGAAATGTGTTTGTGCATGCCCCAACAGCCAGCAGCAAAACTCCAGCCTGAAGAGAGTCACCAGCACGTCAGAAAGGAGTAAGATTTATGAAAGGATGTGTTACCAAAAGTTTCTCCTTCCCAGAGTGGCAGCTTTATATCTGCTAAACTGCTGAGATTCTTTCCACTGGCTTGAGCTGGGTTTGAGTCAGACTTTGGAGACACAAACACCAGAGCAAGTCCAGACACCACTGCAGTCATAAACAAACCTCCTGCCAGCTGCCCATCTACTCTTCCTCTGCATCAAAGTCACAAAAATAACAAATATGGCTCCTGAGAGGACTTTTTACAAGGGATGATAGGATCTACCTGTACTTCCCTAAAGAACAAAAATGAAGCCAAAACCATTTCTCCCAGCCAAGGGATCATAAGGAAAATTCAGGCTGGAGGAGACCTCAGGAGGTTCTCTCAGCCAACCTCCTCCTTGCTTGAAACCATCTTCTCTCCCCTTTTGAACATGGCATGGAAAGCATTGTTGGCATGCACAGTGCTTCATCTCTCCAAAGCAGTACTGGCTGGTACAAAGAGAATAAATTTCTTTTTTGTTTGAATTAGGAGAAATAGAAGATCTGTGAAACCCATCTGGAGGGCAGCTTTGGAATGGATACTGAAACCCAGTGGATACTGATACCCATGAAACTGCTTTGATACCCGTAAATTGAATGACCATGGGCAGGTTTAAATGTGCATTTTCCCATTCCTCCCGAGGTGAAGGAGCTGGAGGGAGGAGTGTTGGGAGCCTGGAGCCACCCAGGGCAGTTCAGCCAGCCTGGGCCATGGCCAGAGGGGTGGTGTGGTCAGCAGGGAGCCAGCAGCACCCACAGGGTCAGGGTGAGCCTGCTGGGGATGAAGGGGGAGGAAGGGAAGGGCTGGGTGTTATCTCAGTGACTGGGAGCTGGCCCAGGATTTGGAAACTCAGCTGCCATTCCCAGCCATGCCCCATCTGCCTCTGCCCCTCAGGTCACCCAAAAGCAGATTGGAGAGGTTGTGCCTCCTAGAACTGGTGGCAAAATGCTCTTCCTGTGCTGGAGGTATTGTCAAGGTCTTGATATTTCTGCATCTGTCTTCAAGTAAAGCTTTGTATCTCTAAAATGTTCACCATGCTATTATCCAAAAGACTCTGCTATAATACTTTCAAGATGTTTTGCTTCAATTTTGACTTTTCTTTTTTTTTTTTTTTTTTTTTTTTTTTTTATATAATGCTCTCCAGCTTTTTAATATAAGCCAAATCAAGCATTGTTTCTATCCAGAAAATAGCATTTCAAATTTAGATCACAGCAGTGCTGAACCCATTGGGTTCTTTCTAAATTCAGGGGAATACCTATTCCCCCAAATAGTTTCAATTCTGATAAATCAGAATTTCCAGGCAGAATAGCAGTCAGTTTAGTTTTAAGTGCTAACCCTGCCCAATACTTAATTCTTTTTGTGATCTGCTTGGGGATGCACTAACACAGTGTGCTGCACAGCTGTCAGGAACATCCCAACCATTTTTCGAGGGAAAATTACATTTCAAAACAAAAGGGAAGGGCATCTTTTAATCATTTGGACTATGTTTAAATGAGATCACCAAGAGAGACTATAGCTCTGCATAGACATGTGCAGGCATGCCTAGGAATTTGGCTTGCCTGCAGTTTATCTGTCCCAGTTAAAGGCAGATGCAGCCTTTTGCTTCCATGGACATTTATGAACTGGTAGATGTGCTAACAGGGAGAGAGCTCACACACAGCAACTGCTCCTGATCTAATCACACACATTCCTACAGGGCTGTTTGGCTCCAACTTGCCCAACTGCAGGAATATTTCAGTTTTCCTTCCTACCTCCTTGGACAGGAATCACCCACGTTTGGGTAATCAGGCAGTTTGCAGTTTGCGTCACTTCTCCCCAGTCTGTGGCTAAAGAGGGGGATTACAGCATGGGAAAGTGGCTTAGGCTCCAATTCTGCTTTGTAGATGAGAAGAAGCTTCCCTAGAGTACCTGCAGACCTACTGGGAATGCTGGTGAGTGGCTCAGAAAGCTGGGCAGGTACTGAAATGTGCCTTGTGCTCAGGAGTTCACTGGAGCTGAGCACCATTGTCACCCTGAAGGGCTGGGGATGCCCTGCTGAGGAGCACTTCAGGCACCTGCTGAAGCTGCCAGGCTGCAGCTCTGGTGGAGTGGGGACAGCAGGAGACAGAGAGACCCGACCAGCTCCCCTGTTGGAACCCTGGTTACTGAGAATTTTAGATTTTCTGTGCTAGAACCTGACCAGCTCCCCTGTTGGAACCCTGGTTACTGAGAATTTTAGATTTTCTGTGCTAGAACCCGACCAGCTCCCCTGTTGGAACCCTGGTTACTGAGAATTTTAGATTTTCTGTGCTAGAACCTGACCAGCTCCCCTGTTGGAACCCTGGTTACTGAGAATTTTAGATTTTCTGTGCTGCCAGGCCCTGACCCCCCAACAGAACACTGCATTTGACCTGAGGCCGTGGAGAAGGCTTCCAAAATTGAATGATATCACTGGGATTGTGGGTGTGGGGTTTGAACAGAATTGTGTAACACCACATGGTGGGAAACTTAGAGTTTAAGGTTTTAGAATATAGAAATAGATATAAAGCAAGATGGAGGTTTTAGGGTGGAGGCTGGTCCTTCTTCTTCTCCATGGGTTTGGGTGGTTTCGTGTAATTGGATTAAAAAGTCCCCATTGTGGGGCATGGGTGGTTGGTTATTGGGTTAAAAGTAAAAATAATTTAGGTGTCACTTCTTAATTGTACAGTTTATCCTTAAATTGTACACTTTATCCTTATTTCTTAATTGTACAGTTTATCCTTATAGAGAGAGAGATAGGGCTCCATTTTTACTTTGTTAGAGAGAAGTGCTGTAGGACTCAGGGTTTGTGAGACTGTAACATAGATAAGAACAAATAAACATCTGAGTCCCAACAAGAAATATCATCTCAAGCATTTAATCCCAACCCTGGCAAAAAAGAAGTAAGACTCTGCACTCCCCTGCTGCCCTGGTGTCACCCATAAACCCAATCTGACCCAGACACTCAGAGGTCACTGTCAGCTCCTCTCAGCCCTTCTTGCTCTGAAGAAAAGGATTAGCCTCTGCTTTAAAACTTCTATCTTGCTCTCTGTATGTTACTTTATCATAAAACCCCAAACTCCAAGTGTTCTACCTTGTGTGGTATTACACACTTCTAATCAAACAATACACTCATAATCTCAGTGCTATTAGTCAATGTTGGAAGTTTTCTCTATGGTGTCAGGTTAAACGTAGTGCTCTCCTGGGGGTCAGTCTGTGAGTACAGAAGGTCTAAAACTCCCAGCACACAGAACTCCACACCTGAACAGCAGCAGTGCTCAGCAAGCTCAGTTTCCAGAGGCAAACACCCAGCCCATGGATCCAGCCCCCTGGATGGGAGCCAGCACAAACCCCTCAGGCGGGCCTGGCAGACAAGCAGGATGTCTCAAGGTAAGCTCAGTGCAGTTTTTGTTCCTGTGCTCATAAGTACTCCTTGCTAATGCTGATTTCTCTATGAGCTACATACTATCAAGAGTTTCAAGAAGTCTCACAGCAGTGCCCCTGCTTCACACCACTGCAGATCATATGCAGGACCAGAGGGCCCTTTCCCACCCTCCCCAGCCCTCATTTTTCTTACCAATGACAATTTACATCACTACCCACCACCTTTTTTTCAGATTCTTTCCTTATCTTTATTATTCTTATTTCATGTTATGTTTATCTTTATGTGTTTTTTACCTTTGAGCCTTCCCTTCCCCACCTCTCCATTTCCTATTTTGCAATATTATAAATCTATATATTGTAAATCTGCAAGGTTTACAAGCTGATGAGGTGGTAGGGGCTGACTGGGAACAGGATCCACTGATGGCAGTGGTTACCAGGCTTTTCCTCTATTTAGGAAAAGATGTAACCATGGAACTATGTGAGGTGACAGTCAGCAAACCTACAGCTCTGCTGTGAAATATGTGCACAGACGTAAGCACCAGCCTGTGACTGAGTCTCCCACACATCACCCTGTGCAGGAGAACTTGCTGGAAATAGCAAAACTCTTCCCTTTTTTAATGATTCATGCAAATACAGCCACTGAATTGAGGGGAGAGAGCTCGAGGTTTGAATCTGGGGGGGCTGGTAGTCACTGAGCAGTTTCTATATAAAAATAAACACATTTCCCAACACTGAAAAAGGATCATCCAGAAGAGATGAGTGGCCACTCCACCCAGCTTTTCATTCCTGTGTTTGCAGCTACTTTTGGAGATGCTATTCTCCATTCTTTTTCATTTATTTTAGATTAGAAACCAGTTGAACTTGATGAACTGGATAAAAAGGTAGGGGAAAAATGAAGATGAGCAAGGAGAGGGATGGCTGTGAAGTCCTGACATTGGGTTTTGACATTGGGCTTTCCCTTGCTAAGCTAAAACTTGGAGAACCAGCACTGCAGAGTAATCCCTCCAAAGACACAAAAGGCCATAATGCACCCATTTATTCTTACAGCCCTGCACAAAAGGGGTTTTATGTGCAGGGAGGATAATTGTGGGTAAGGAAGAGGTCAGCATGGATCATGGGACTAAGCTGTAAACACACCTGACTGAGGCAGTTTATCTTCCTGCTTTAAGTGCACCAAACACTATTTTTCACTTGGATTCCTTTGTCCAACACCTCCCTGATTCAGCAGGATGTGAGCCCACATGCCCCAGCCAACAGAGCACCATCACTCATGGCAAGTGATGGCACCCTCGAGACATTTCTGCAGCTCCAAAGGTGGGTGAGCAGCAGCAGGTGGAAGGATGCCCAACCCTCCATGTGCCAGGGCTCCCAGGGTGACATCCCATCCAGCTCCTTCCTGTCCTGCAGTGAGGATGGATCAGGTCAGGACACAGCCCTCAGTGGCTTGGGGAAGCTTTCCTGGTGACATCAACTCTCTGACAGAGCAGAACAGAGGGTCCGTGCCCTGGAGCTCCTCTCATAAATCACCACAGCTCTGCTGAGCCCAGGTGTCCTGGGGCCTGGCCCCAAACACTGGGCTTGTGCAACTCCTTCTGGCTGTCTTGGGATGATTTGTGCCTTTTGAAGGTGCACAAGTGGCTCCATCCTGAGCCAGGGCCAGTGACCTGTAGCTGGGGTTGGTATGTGATAAATGACAGCGAGGAGTGAAGGGCAGCTGCTCTGACTCTCACATATGTCTGCAGTAAACAAGGGGTGGAGGCAAACACACTTTCAGCTATTTTAACCTGCTATTAACTTTCCAGTTTGAATTTCCAGCACTTGTTACAGCCTTTTGTTGGAATGATTTCCCACCCCAGGAAGAGGCAGATGTGATGTTTTCACAGGCTGCAAGTGCTTTGTGCTTGCTTTGCCCTGCATGGTTCCTTCAGCTTGTCTTGATTTGAACAGACAGGTGTCTGCTAAGGAGGGCAGGAACCTCTATTGAAATGGAAAATGTAAACCCCTCCCTCCAAATTGTTATAATTTTGAAATTAAGAGGCTTTCAGGCAAAGATACGGGAGTGGGAATAATAGCTCTTTACTAGGAAAAATAAAATTAAAATACAGTAATACAGAACAACACTGCCAGAGTCAGAAGAGGAGCAGACCCCCTGTGTGTCAGGGAGGTGGCACAGTCCCATTCCATGGTGGCTCAGCCCTCCTGCAGTGCCAGCTGTGGTTCTGCTGGAGCAGGGATCCTGCACAAGGGGGGAGTTTTCCTCTGAAGCTCCAGGGCTGCTGGAGATGGGCCCGGGCTCCCTCTGGGAATGCAGGGGAGGAGAAAGCTGCTCCTCTGGGAATGCGGGTGAGGAGAAAGCTGCTCCTCTGGGAATGCAGTGGGCAAAGGCTGCTGTGCTGTTCCAAACCTCAGATTGTATCCAGGCAGGAATGCTTGGCTCCTCCCCTGGGCAGAGCATCTCCCCATGGGATGATGGAATTTTATCAGCCATGCAGGGACACTCACTGGCCATGGACAGCAGAGATCTGGGGGGAGGATTGGTGTGGAAGAGATAAAGAAAACTGCCCAAAGAACAGAAGAGAACTGCCCCACCTCTGACAGATGAGAATAGAATACACAGCCCCATTTGTAACCTAAGACACAGCTGGAGACCATCAGTGGGTACAACCAGAGCAACCATTCCAGCGGAGGATTTTATTTAGTTTTAGTCTTCTTTAGTATTTTATTTAGTTTAGTTTTAGGAGTAAAGGATGCCTTGCCAGGCAGAGGTGGGCATTGAGGCAACACAGTTTGATGGGGGAGCTGAAAAAAAAGTGTGACCCAGCATTTGCCCACTGTGGAGCACAGAAACCTCTCCAAAAGGGACTCTGGAAGAGTAGGGGGTGGCAGGAAGCTGTCTCCTTCTACTCTTACCAGAGGCACTAACCCCTCCAGAGCTGATATTATTCTCTATGAAATAGCCTATAAAATATTAAATTCAAGCGATCTGTTTCTATTTGTATTCCTCCTGTGTAGTCCTTTGAAGCATATTTTAATTCTCCCTGTTCCCCAGCCTCATTTCAGCTGGTGGTGGTGGAAGGTATTTAAAGTTACAGCCGTAATCCCATGGGCCACCATGAAAGAAATTAGAAAAAAAAGAAGTAGGAAGAAACCCAGAAAGAAACCCCAGGTCTGTCTGATGCACTGCAATGCTTATATTTCAATTACAGAGAGCGAGGGGCCAGACTCAACGGAGTCTGAGACAGGGAAAGGAAGAATTATGTTGGAAAACCAGACAGGGAACCCATAAAAGAGCAAGTGGCTGTAAATGGCTAACCCAGGTAAGGCAGTGGGCAGGTGGTGACTGTGCTTCCCACCAGAACTGAGCACCCCAACCCGACTTGTGAGAAACAACTGCTCACTTTGAAAATTTAGAAAGGGTTTTAAACCTTAACAAAAATACAACGAAGGACTATATAAGGAAAAAGTTGCAGCGCTGGGAACCACCCTTGTGCACGCCACATGGCTCGTTTGTCTTCAAGATGGATGCTCAGTCTTTTATACCCCTGGGGGTTGCATCAGCCAGCCCTGGCCCTCCCAAAGTCTGTCAGGCAGCTCTCCTTTGCCATTTATCGGTAGAGGCCGCTTTCTTGTAACTGGATTGGAGGTCAGGTGTTGCCATGCCTCACCCCCTAAGCACCAAGCTTTTCCATTCCCAACTGCCCCATGCAAGGGACACATGTGCAGCCTTCTTTGTACCTGTCCCAGACAGCCCAGGCTGTCTGATGGCAACAATACAGGGGGGAAAGGGAACTGTGGGGAGAACAGAGGGCATCTAAACCACAATAACATAATTACACATCACTAAAGCTTTTCTGAATATTCACACGATGGTTTTCTTTTAATTGTGAGAGCCAATCGTCTCATGATCCATCTCTAACAGCCCGACACTGCCTGAGGGTCTGACCTGCAGGGCCCTGGGTGATGGCATCCAAAGAGCAGCACCACTCTGGAAATGCAACTGCACAGAGCTGGTGTGGGGCAGGCAGCTTCCCAACACCATTTCCTTGCTCCAGATGTGGGCAGCAGGGCATTTCTGTCCTAGCACCGCTGTTTGCCTCCTGCTGCTGCCGAGCCCCGCACCCGGGGGAGGCACAGGCTGCTCAGGAGAGGCTATTCTCCATTTTTAAAATTCAGGCAGGGAGGGATGAAGGAGGGATGAGAGATGAAGGAGGGATGAGGGAGGGATGAAGGAGCTCTCTGTGCTGCTCCCCCCGGGCACAGCCCCTCTGATAAGCGATCCCACCCGAGTCCCAGGCTGACCTGGGCACGGCTCCCCGCACAAATACACAAATCCAGGCTCTTGTGGGAGTTCTCAATGGGGCTGGGCAGGGATTTGTGCCATGGCCGAAGTGACACGGTCCAGCTGCCTTCCCCGGGGAGGCTGGGGGCAGATAAACAGCCCGACTGGCTCCTCGATTCTCTGATTAGCCAATGTTTTCCTCCGGGCTCTGTTCTCCACGTCTCATAAATCCCCTCGCTGCTTGGCCCCTGGGCAGCCCTGGGGGCTGTGAACACCCATCCTGCGCAGCATCCTGTTCCCGGGCTAACAAGGGAGCGTTTCAAAAAGCTCCGAGCAGGGCGATGCCAAACCAGAAACCTCGCAGAGGATGTTGCAAGTCGGGCTTTGAAGGCAGGGTTTGTTTAGGGACGTCAGGTTTCAGCTGGATCCACTGATACCGGACGTGCCAAGGAGAAATCCCAAGTACCGGGCAAAACTGAGTAAGATTTTGAGGATTTGGGTACCTTTGGCTGAGCAGCACATAAACATCCTGGCCTCTCCTGAGCAGGGAGGGGAGGAGAAACCACTGTGCCCTGGGGGCTCTGTCCGCGTTAAATCAGAGCTCTCAGACTTCCCCAAGAAGCACAACCATCAGTACCTCTCCCTTCCCGTGTGCCCAGCAATCACAAACCAGCAGGGGCTCGGGATGGGCTGTGAGTGTTTGGAGAGTGCAGAGCAGAGCCTAGAGCTGAGCTGGGTCAGGTTCCACCGTGTTCACACAGAGATGTCAGTCAGGCTTACTGGAGTCACCAGGAGAGCTGTAAACACACAGTGCTGCTTCATCTGTATAAAGGAATTAAATAGTGGGAAATCCTGCTTGACAGCAAGGACAATGAGAGAATGGGATATAGCCTCCTGAATTTCCAAACTCTGCCTTGGATCTGATCCTATTAACAAGAGGGTTTCAAAAGGGGTTTAATTCTCTCTGTCCCTGTCTGCCTCTGGCCACGCTTTTCCAACAGGAGATGGGACCAGAAGGCAGTCCAAGTGGGAGATGTTGTCTTTTTGGTGTGCTGCTCTCAGTCAGGTCACATCACAAGTCCTGGAAGCTGTATTGAACAGCTTGATGCTTTTAGGAGATGCAGCAGATGCAGGCAGGCTTTAATCTTCCAGAGCCTCCAAATGGCTGGATCTGTATTTTATTTCAATGATCTCTCAATTGCTGGTGATTACACAGAGCAGGAGAACAGACCCATTTGGACAACTCCTGCTTGGTCAAAGCCTATATTTAACCTCAATCCCTGTCTCCCTTTCCAGCACTCCACGATAAGGCTTATTTTCCAGCCAGCACCTGAACACTCAAAAGTCCTCAAGAAATGAACATTAGAGCTGGAAATGCTCCAAATCCCTGAGCCTGCCAGGAGCTGAGGGCAGCACTTGTAATTGCTATGAGCTCCCTTTAGCCAGTGAATCCCCATCTCTAGGAGTGGGAGCAGAGCACCAGCTCTGCCTGTGAAGGGTATCAGCTGCTAGTGGTCTCTGCAAACAGCTCCATTTAATCCCATCACCATCCATCTGCAGCTGTATTCCCCAAGTCACTCTTTGGGAGCTTGATGACCTTATAAAGCATGACTGGGTTTTGTTTAAAGAAACAAAACCAGCTGCCTGCAGGGTACTTTGATCCTAAACAGTATTTTTAAGTACTGGGGCTGGGTGAAGCTGTGAAATAATCTGCTGGTGGGTCAAATCTCTCTTTGCAGGGACTCTCTCTGTCAAATAGCACACCTGATTTTCCTGCTCAGTGTCAAATATTTGCTGTCTGTCTGAGTAGAAAGGCAATTTCCCAGCAAGCCCAAATATCTGTCTTTGCAGCGGTACATCCTTTCACTGCTGCCTATTCTTCCTCACACATGTGATGTGTACACACACACAGCTGTCCAGAGGAGCCAGACACAAAGCCAAGGTGAAAAAGCAGCAATCAAAGCTGCACACAAAGCACAAAATGCCCCCAAATGCCATTAACTTCCAGGAAACAGTAAACCTTGAGATTCCAAATCACCCTCGGTGAGAGCGAGCCCAGCTCCATTAGGTTCAACAGGCTCTGTTACACTTCACTGAAGTAGGTCTTTGGGGGTTTATTTGAGGTTAACTGCCCAAATCCCTGGCTTGCAGAGCTCTTTATGTCCAAGATAACAAATGCAAAGGCAAATAGGAGCTAAGAAAGGAGCTGTGCCAGTGCCTGGTTCCCTGCTCTGGCTGCCTGTGTTTGCTGACAGCACAACTATGCAAAGCATTTGGCTGCACACACAGCGTGGCCGTCCTGCTTTTATTCCAGCAGTCCCAAAAATGGCCCATTTCTCTTCTGTTTGCTCTTGGGGGCTTTGCAGAGCAGCCAGGTAGGGATCCCCACAGAGCAAACATGTCTTATCAGCACTTTTCCTTGACAAGGAGAGTGAATTATAAACAGGACCTGGCCACCCTGGGCACAAAAGCTGAGCTTTGTCTGCACCTGGAGGATGCTGCAGTGGGAAAAGCCAGGCACTGGTCAAACTGGGACAAAGCATAATGGTGCAAGAGGCCAGAACTGCCCCATAGGATGGATGCTTATCACTGGCCAGGAGTCTCTGTACAAATCACAAATGAGATGGGGCTGCTGTGCAATGTGCCTTGAGCTGTTTTATTTTCCAGCATCAGTCTTATTACATGGTTATGGCAATGGGAAGATGCCAGCAGCTCACAGCCCTGGCAGCAGACCAAGAATTTAATGTTATAACTTATAAAATAAGTTTTTTGACCAATCACACAAAGCACAAGCACATTGACAGTAGTTCTATCCAATCACCATAAGCACATGTACCTTTGGTTAAAACAATGCTTGCTTATTTCGAATACAATACCTACTTGTAAGCCTTAAAACACAATGCACAGAGCTCCATTATTAAGCTTCAAACTTCCTAATATCTTGCTAGATAAACTTTTCTGTAGCTTAGAGAGTTATTCTAGACAAGCGTTAATACACAGATCATTGTTCTATTTGTCCTTGCTTTTCTACTTTTTAAATAATTTTTCTGCTGACCTAACTCATGGCTGCTGCTTAGCTCTAATCACAGTTCTGCTGTCTCTGAGGCCTGCCTTTTGCAGCTTTCCCCAAACCCTCTGATTCTGTGGATTCCCACAGATGCTCCCAGAGCCAGGACAGTGGCACAAGTGGCCATGTCACTGCTGCACCATGGTGTAGTTTTACACCCCTGCCCAGCTCCAGGCACAGTAAATCCAGAAACAGATCAGCACCAGGCCAATGTCTCAGTGCCTGGCACCCCACACCACCTCTGTGTCCTGCTGGTTTCTCATGCATGAGCAAGTCTGGGCTCTATTTGCAAGTGCAGCAATTAAGCCCATGTTCAAGTGTCTGTGTGATCAGGACCCAGAGCCATGAACCTCCCAGTGAAACATCAAACCAGTCTCTCTTTAACACATCCTTATCTCATAGATAAAAATGGCCAGATGAAGTGGGGGAGGAAGAAGGAACTTGCCTTAAGGACTAGGAACTGGGAAGAAAGGATTTTATTAGTCATGTCCTCAGGGTCCAGCAGTGAAGCAGCCCTGATCTCAAAAGAACACACATGTTGGGGAAGCAGGAAGGGGGAGTTTGTTGGAGAGGAATGTCAGCACTCAGGGGATCTGATCAGTTTGTTCTGCTATGGTACAGCTTCTCCTGGGCTGGCAGTCAGGCATCCCCTCCCTCCTGGGAGCTCTGCTCCCCATGTCAGCCACCACTGAGCAGCTGCTCACACACCCTGTCCTTTACTTCCATTTTCCAAGAGGCAAATTTCCATCCCACCCTGGGTAACCCCAGCCCTTCACTTTCACCCAGCAGTTCCACACCACAGGCTGTCCTTTCACATCAAAGAGGAAGCTGGGAACGTGGTGACTGCTCCCAGGAAGCAGGATGGGAATTAACTGGAGAAAGTCCAACAGGGTTCAGTGAGAAGAGTAAAAAGACATGATTTATGTGGAAAGAGTGAAAGAATGAGGATTGTTTAGTCTAGAAGATGGATGATCATGACCTTCAGATTCACTCAGGACACAGGAATGGATTCATCCTTTCCCAGAGGTTGTGGTGGATAGTAGAAGTAGTAAGAGAGAGGCTTAAACTGCATCAAGGAGGACTTTGGTTATATATTAAGGAATACTTTCATGCTTTCCTATGCTTGTTCTCTAGATTTACCCATGGAGTCTTCCTCCCTGGATTTTTAAGAATGGGATTCATTGGTTATATATAAAAAATATATTAAAATATATAAATACTATATAAAAATATATATAAATATATATTATAGATGATATAAAATAATAATATATAATTTATATATAATATAATAATAGATAGAATAATACATACTATAATTTATTAAAAGTATGTATTTTATATATTTTTATATATAATAGTAATATGTAACATATATATACTTTAAAAATCTATAATATATAACCAATAAGTTAATTATAATCATAATTGATTGTAAATATTGGTTTATTAACCAATAATTATTAGTTTATTAACCAATAAATTACTAATAACCAATACATTATTTATAATCAAATATATTGATTTCCCCCTAGTAGGGCCTAAGTCTCAGCCTCCTCCCACCTTTTTTTTTTTTTTTTTAATGAATAGCACCAGTGCAACCCTCACTTAGCAATCAGGTTCTTGTTATGGAAGGAGTCCCCATGTGGGAAGGGGTTTGAGGACCAGAGCCCATTATCATCTTGGGGCAAAACAGGGTCCTTTATGAGAGGAAAACACTCCCAATTCCCAGTTGTCTCAGGGAAATGCTGTGGTGCCTCTCCCAAAGAGAGAGCACAGAGCCACAGCTGGATAAGGGCTCAAGCACCTGACACTTCAGGAACATCAACATCTCCCTGCAGGGCTCCAGGGAGGATCTGAGCAGTGCTGGTGGTACCTGGCATTCCCAGCATTTTCCTTCTTTCTCTCTGTTTTGGGATCACCTCCCTTCACTGTCCCTGAGGCCTCTTACAGCTATTTACACTTCCAAGAGGAGCAGCTGCTCAGTGAGGATGAGGCAGGGAGCACTGTAGTGAGAGTCCCTGTAAAATCTATGTATTGGATAAGTGGGTCCTAGTTATTCCAAATGAGCCACAGCTGTGAAGTCCTTAGTTGGGCAGCAGCTGTGGCTTGCAAAGATAACTGGGATAAAAGGGGGTGGGTTGAGAGCTCTGGAGGAGCCCCTGTGAAGTCATGAGGAACTGCACAGCAGAGAGGAGCTGCATGGTAGAAAACCAGTTAGAAGGTATGGACTTTAAGAATATCATAACAAGAGTATGGGACTCTAGAAATATGAAATACAATAAGATAACAACAATAATTGGTGACCCCAACGTGATGGAGGTATGCAGCCTGAAGAGCTGTGGAAGATTGTGTGTATTGTACTTGTGTGAGGCCTTTGAGTCTTGGGATAAAACATGTATTGTAAAGGAAATGAATATCTTGTACTTGAATATCTATATTGTATTTGAATAGAAAAAAGGGGGGAAATGTAGTGAGAGTCCGTACAAAATCTATGTATTGGATAAGTGGGTCCTAGTTATTCCAAATGAGCCACAGCTGTGAAGTCCTTAGTTGGGCAGCAGCTGTGGCTTGCAAAGATAACTGGGATAAAAGGGGGTGGGTTGAGAGCTCTGGAGGAGCCCCTGTGAAGTCATGAGGAACTGCACAGCAGAGAGGAGCTGCATGGTAGAAAACCAGTTAGAAGGTATGGACTTTAAGAATATCATAACAAGAGTATGGGACTCTAGAAATATGAAATACAATAAGATAACAACAATAATTGGTGACCCCAACGTGATGGAGGTATGCAGCCTGAAGAGCTGTGGAAGATTGTGTGTATTGTACTTGTGTGAGGCCTTTGAGTCTTGGGATAAAACATGTATTGTAAAGGAAATGAATATCTTGTACTTGAATATCTATATTGTATTTGAATAGAAAAAAGGGGGGAAATGTAGTGAGAGTCCATACAAAATCTATGTATTGGATAAGTGGGTCCTAGTTATTCCAAATGAGCCACAGCTGTGAAGTCCTTAGTTGGGCAGCAGCTGTGGCTTGCAAAGATAACTGGGATAAAAGGGGGTGGGTCGAGAGCCCTGGAGGAGCCTCTGTGAAGCCATGAGGAACTGCACAGCAGAGAGGAACTGCATGGTAGAAAACCAGCTAGAAGGTATGGACTTTAAGATGGGACTCTAGAAATACGAAATACAACAAGATAGCAACAATAGAGCACCATCCCATTTACTCACTCCAAATAAACTCTATTTCTCCATAATCCCCAGAACCATGGGGGATGCAGAGCCACACCTGCTGGTCCTGCCCCTGCCAAAATTGCCTGAGTGATTACAGATAGCCAAGGGCCCTCCTGGATTTTTTGTCTGGTAAATATCAATTTATGATCACATCTACACCCCCTATGCCATACTAGCATTCCTAGGACCCTGCCACCTCTTCTTCTCCTAGCAGGCAAGGTTCAGCGGTCTGGGATAGCTTTTTCTTTTGGCAAAGAGATTTTCCACCCCCTGCCACACCAGACAACCCCATTTCCTGCTCCTCCTGTTTTAACCACAGGTCACAACAGCCGAGGAACACAAATTCTGCCCAAGTCCCTGAGGCCTGGGAAGAGATCTGTTCTAGCAGGACTCTATAAAATTATCTCCTGATGGGAAACCCTGAAAAGATAAATAGGATCCCATGAGCTTACCTTTCAGGGTAAGCTCATGGGATCCTATTTAAGTGTAAAACAGAGGAGTTCACCATCCATTATTCCCCAGGGCACCCAGGTCTAACCCAGGCTGCATTGGTTACTGATGGGCTGCAGAGGCCCTGGAAGCCACAAACCAACATTTTTCTGATTTGGGGCTGGTTCCTGGAGCCATGGACACTGAGGGAAAGACATAATGAGTGCTGCCCTTGTGCCTCAGCAGGAGATGTGCTATCTGAGGGCTGCACAGGGACAGAGGAGGCTCTGTCCTCATGTGGGACAGAGCAGTTCCCAAGGGATGCTCTCATGGAGGGAAGGCAGCTGGGGAGGGATGGTGGGAAGGGAAGGAGGCAGGGGGGAGGGCAGTACAATAGTTATTTATCTTGATTTGAAAACCCAAAATTTCTAGTTTGTTTATCCTGCGCTCTGCAGAGGGAGCACAGATTCCCAGAAAAAGTGTCTGGGAAAAAGAAGCTCCCATGTCTTTCAACCGTTCAAAGAATAGGACTACAGTGTTTATTTGAATTAAAAAAAAAAAAAACCCAAACCAAAACAAAAACTAAAAAAAAAAACAAAAAAACCCCAACAAAAATCCCCCCCCCCAAAAAAAAACCAAAAACACAAAAACCCCTCCCCAACCAAAAAAAAGGCCCAACAAAAACCCCAAAGACAAAAAACAAAAACCGAAGCCAAGCAGCAGCCCCAGTCCTCATCCACACATGGATGATGGCACTGCTTGTCTGGATCACAGAATCACAGATGGGCTTAGGTTGGAAGGATCATGCCATTCTACCCCCTGCCATGGGTAGAATAAATATAAATATACATATAAATATAAAATATTAATTTATTTCATCATCCCAGGGTGCTCCAAGCCCTGTCCAACCTGGCCTGGGACACTCCCAGGGATCCAGGGACAGCCACAGCTGCTCTGGGCCTCACCACCCTCACAATAAACTCTTCTTCAAATCTCCCCTGGTCCCAGAGCAGATCTGGGTCCCCTCCATCTTTTACTCACCACCACAAAATTTTGCAGGGAGGATGGAAACCAATGAACAAGTACCTTAAGTGACAATCTCAGTGGTTCAATTCACATAAATCCACAATTTCAGTGTTAAAGGGGGAATCTCTCCTCAGCCACTCAATCACAAGCATGAATCCTCTCCCTTTTCAGAGCAGCTCACCTGGTCTCCAGCCTGTCTCAGGAGCTGCCCACACTCTGAAGGTGTGAGACACACCAGGTAGTGAAAGATGATAAAGGTGGTGAAAGGGAGAAGTCTATTGACAAAAATCACACAAATGTTACAATAAGATGTACAAAAAGGCACTGCATGGGTTTGTACTCGTTGCCAGTAATTCAGAACATAGAGCAGCCACCAGCCTGGATGAACAGCCCAACACCTCCTGCCATTAGACCCATCCCAGAAGTCCAGAGGCAGCAGAATTAAGTTTATTGCATTTTTCCTGGATAGGTTTTAGCCAAAGCAACAGCTTAACTCTTTGGTGTCCTATAGCAGGCACTATGGAATATTGTACATTGTTCTGATGTGGGAGCTAAATGAAAAAGAGCCTTTTTTTGGCTTAGACCTCAGACTGGAGAGGTTTGATCTGGCACTGCTTTTCAGCAGGACAGAGCTCACAGCTGGCAGGAAAACACCTTTGAAATGAGACTTATTGCAAGTGGAGCAGGAACCTTGCCTGCCATTCTTCATGAGCAGTTGTCTGCTACACCCAGCTCTCCTGGGGACAGCAGCATTTGGTCAAATTTTGGTTCCCAGCAGGGGCTAAGGGAATGTTGGGAAATCACACACCAAGAGTTACCAAAGGCTATTTTTACCCTGTCTGGGTTTACACCCACCCATGTGGGTTTGTTGGTTTGGTTCATGAGCCAGTTCTCAGCTGGTTTGCTGACAAAAGCAAGGAACAACTCATTCTGAATGGGAACACCCTGATTTAAGGCCATGAGTGATCTGGTCTCTGAGATTTATTGTAAGAATAAAAGTGGGCATTTCTTGCTTTATGGAGAAAATATACTGACAATAAACTTATTTCAGTGTCATTAATGTCTTTATATATTCAGCCTCATAAATGAAAGCAATCAAAATAATTTCTGGAATGGAAAATGTTGTCATGAAGAAAAGGAACATACTAAAATTTATCCCAGAGGAGACTAAAGTGGCCCAAAGATGTAGACACAGCCTTTGGGGCTTTGGAGCCTCCCAGGCTGGGCTGGGGAATGTTGGTGGGTCAAGCCTTGGGTGCTTCCCCTCTGCACCCAACATGGGTCAGTTGATGAGGACGGATGATGGGCAAAATGAACCTTTGCTCTGGACCACTCAGAGATGTGCCTACATTTGGTAAACAATGATGATTAGACTGAGCTTTTATTCCCTTCCTCAAAATTCTCCTGTTTCCCTTCTAATAAAGTAACCATTACAGAAATAGCCTTAGGAAATGAACCACAAGGAGCAGCCTTGTCTTGTTTTCCAGCAGCAAAACATGGAACAAAGCACAAGAAAATTCTCTTGCTTTGCAATCCTGTGCGTCTTTCAAAATGTTTTTCCCACTGCAAGGAGTCCTGAGGATTGACCACCAGTGTTCCCAGCCCATGGAAGTGCTGCAACAAGCAGGATTTACTCCATGACTTCCCTTCCCTTTCTTCCTACCTGCTCTCCCTGAGAGACCTACCACTGATTATCTACCTCCAGAAGATCTCTGAGGAAGTGGAAGATAAAAGCTTCTCCTTTGGGGAGTTTTGGGCTTGTTGGCCTTCTAAAGGCTGAATATCTCACCCTCCTCTATCAGAGGCAGTTCACATCCTGCTGACTCGACCCTGCACACAGCAGTTCAAGCCAGAGACAGCCCTGACCACATCTAACAATGACAGCACAAATTCAAGATTGTGTACATACCCCCCCAAGTTTCCATGCAGTGTGATTGATCAAATATTTGCTTTTCTCAAAGCAGATAACATTTGTGAACTTACAATCTTCAGCCACAAAGCCTTATCCCCCTGTGCTATTTATCTCCAGAGTACAAAGGCCAATTGATTTCTTCCATGTCAGCCAGACCCAGGCTCTCAGCTTTCACCCCTGCTGCAGTTCCTGGTTTGAGTCTTTGTTTTGAACTCATTTGGAGAACAAGGGAGGATAATGGGGAGAAGAGGGTCAGTAAAGAATGGAAGTGTTTGGAGTTAACCAGTCATCCGAGTACAAAGAAATCATTCAGCCTCTCTCTGCAGTGAGGGACTCATTTAGCCCATGGCTCTTTAAGGCTCTCACACCAATTTCTGCTGCTCTGAGTGGAGCTTGGCACCTGCAAAGGGCAACTCCAGCCTCTTAAATGAGTTAGAGAAACTACCCAGTGGTTAAAGTTACCCAGCCCAGGAGTGAATGCCATCCTGCCAGGTGCTGCACAGACCCTGAGACACAAATACAGTCATGGTGTCTCAGGATTAACTTCTGAACCTTGAACCACGAGGTCGAATTTCCATTTTCAATTGAGAATCAGAAGTGACGTGCTGGTCTGTGAGCCCCAAAGCACAGGAGGGGATAGCTGCAGATACTGGCAATAATAAGAAAAGCACAGCTTGGCACAGGGACAAGCTATCACTGCTTCTTAGCTTCCATCCCAAATCTCAGATGCAGGCCCACTGGGCCAGGGAGGCTGCTGGAAGAGTGATACCACAAGGATCTGCAGCCTTAGGATGACCCCGAGGAATGGAATTGCTTCAGGAAATGGAGCTATGAGAAAGAGATCCATTAAAAATACAGTGGAAAAAATGCATCACTTGGCTTAGTTTTAGTTTTGAAAGTAGAGGAAAAGGTTTAAGTTTGAAAAGCCTTGAGTTTCTCACTCTTGCATTTTGTTCTCCTTAAGCCTTTGCTACAGAGGAAAGATCCTTTCTGCCCATGAACTTGTGGCTGTTGCCTGGACACATGGAAAGCTGATCCACTGCTGGTGGAGGTCTTCCTTGCTCCTCCAAAGGGATTGAGGGCCAGGACTTTAACTCTGTGTTATGTCTGGCTTTAAAGTGCCAGGGAACTCCTGCACAGATTTCCTTGCTGCCCTTGTAACCCTTTCCACTCTTCAGCTGAGCTGCCTAGAAGGGCAGTTGGACATCTGGATTGTGACAATCTCCTCTCCCTTTTAGCCTGTTTGAAATTGTCCTTTCTGGGGCACCACTGCTGGGAACAGGAGGGCAATGAGGATTAATCCTTCCCAGGAGTGCCACCAGCAGGGGAGCTGTCAGAGGCAGGGCTGGACATGCAGAGGGCTGATTATAAAATCAGGTGGGCTGGAGAAGCTGGTACAAGTTAGAGGGCAGAGAAGCAGCCTCCAGATTCGTTGACAGATGGGGAAACTCCTCTGGGAAAAGCAGCTCTTTGTGACTTTAAATTTGGTACCTGAAGCTTTGGCTTCCCCCTTCACGTTCAGCATACCCAGAACCTTCCTTTCCTCCTTTCCATCAAGCATTGGAAAACATTCCTTTACATCACAGATCTAATCCAGGTTTCTCTTGCTTCAGAGAAAAGGGAGAGGATGCTTTTTTGTGTTTGGGACACGCTGCTGAGTCCTGTAGCCACAATGTGAACACAGGAGATGCTCCTGAGCAGGTTTTCAGCTGTTTTTCTTTCCTCACTACATCCATCCCTAGAGTTACTCCCCACAGGAATAACAGCAAGAGTGGGTGTTGTTGGAAATTTCAGCCTTGGAGGACCATGGACTAACAAGATCCAAAAGCTCACTAAGACCTGCCTGGCACTGAGGGGCAGACACACCATTTCCTATTCAGCCCACTCAGTTTTTCCTTGTGTTCTCTCATTTAATCACAATAACGTCATCTGCACAGCACAGATACAGGAGAAAGCACCAAGCAAGGGCTACGTGCTGGAAGGAGAATATGAGAACCAGCCAAGAACAATAGCTTATGATAAAACTCTTCACTTTTCAGATGTCTTACCCAATTGTTTGAAAAGTATGGTGGAAAAGGAGACCTTTCGTTGCTTCCCTCCCAAAAAATCCCTTCGTTTTGCAAAGGACACTGAAAATTCTGACTGTGGTTGCTTGCTTAAATCAACATATAGCCAGAGTCAGGAAAATTCCCGTTAATTTTAGTTTGCATCAGTTCAGAATGTGCCCCTCAAAGTTTTAGGGTCACTTAACCCTGCTTTAAGGAGCTCTGTACTTTGGGATCCCGTTCATGTTATCACCATGAAATAACAGATCTGGAATCTGGGTTGTTTGCACATGAGCTCAACAGCAAAGATAAATGAAGTGGGAACTGCCCACACCTCTTGCATATGGAAATCTGTGTTTAAAAACAAGAACACCCACACAGCTCATCATCAGGAGATGAGTTTCTTCTTGTTTTGGGGTTGCACTCACAATAGAAACACTGTTCTGTCATGAGCACTTTCAGCCTCAGGTCTTGTGATTCTCAGGGAACTTTTTATTTGCATGTCCAATCCCACTGAAGCCCAACAAGCCATGATCCAATGGATACTCACAGTTTATTGATTCACACTGAAGTTCTGGGTGACTCCCCTATCAGAACTATGCATTAAAGGTGGGGAAAGGAAGTACCTTGGCTTTAGAGGATGTAAGAACCACCCCGTGTCAGATCCACATTGAACCAGTGACAGCAATAAGGGATGGTTTTCAATCTAACCTCCCTCACCCAGTTTCTCCATTTCACCTCCTCATTTGAAGAGTTTTGTAGGAGCTGTCAGGCCCAGTCCTTGCATGAATTTTGTCAGCTGCACTCACACCAAGTGCAGAGGCCTCACACACAGGGCAGCCAGCCATGTCCTGCTGCCCAGGCTGGGGCCATTTCTGCTTCCACTTGGTCCAGGGTGGGACAAGCTGCTTTCTTTAGGGACCTGCCAGCACACAGATGTGGTTTCTATAGCCTCCCACTGGTGTGGGCCCTTACAGTCTCTGTAGGAACAAAAAGCATTTATCCTTCCTCGTATTTTATAGGGGAAGCAAAATTGAGCAGGTTTACCCCGGAAATCTGTGGTAAAGAAGAAAAACTTGGGGCAACATCCCCAGTTTCTGCTATTCCTAAACGCTGGGTGAAGCCTACAAATCCCACATTAAAACAAGATTTAAACAAGGATTTGATAAATTATTTCTTCATTTGTGCTTGCAGTAGCACATGAGGAAACAGAAGGTCCAAGAGCCTCTTGGAAGCAGATGCTCACGTGCTTTCAGCTGTGCTCAGGCCAAGGTGCTCCGTGGAGCCCCAGGGGAAGGATGCATTTCTCTGGAAGCTGGGCTGAAATTAATAATGCTTGACAACTGGGTTGGATAAAGGGAATGCAGCCACGTCTCCTCCCCAGCCACTCAGAGAACATGAGGAGAAGGCCCATCCTCATTTCTGTGTCCAGACTCAGCCCTGCCCACAGCCACGTCCCTCCACAGGAGGAGGAAGGCAGTAAAATCACTGCTCACACTTGTCAACAGCCCTTCACACTCAGCTCTCCCCAGAGAGCAGCAAAGTGTTGCTTTCAGGAAGAAAAGCACATATTTTCCACAGTGATAAACAGGAGAGGTTCTTCTCTGGCAGAGGCTGGAACATCCCCCAGCACACACACACAGCTTGGGGGGAGTCGTGGCTGGCTGGGACAACAGAGCTGGGGTGGTGTCAGGCACTGACCATCACTGGGAGTCCTCATAAAGCTCCTCACATCCCACACAAGCTACTGGGAAGCTTTCATTAGACACAAGGGGATGGGGGCGATGCCTTGAGAGGCTGACCTGGAACAGAGGCAGGGCAGAGTTAAAGGGTAAAATAGGGATTTATTAAAAGGCCTCAATGGTTACACCTTGGGCAGCACAAGAGCCCAGCCAGGGCTGCACCCAAGATGAACCCAAAAATGGTCACAAAATGGACAACTGGCCATGAGGTCTCTCACTTTTATAAGTTCTGTTCCATTTGCATGTTGGAGTTAATTGTCCAATTATAGCTTTAGGCTATGAAGTCTTCTTGTTTTTCTCTCTTCATTCTGCCACTGTTTATACTTTTGGGGCCTGAAATTTGTATCATTTGTCCTTGGTCTCCAGCTAGAGAAGGAATTATTTTGTCTCCCTGCTGTGTGAAGAGAGCCCACCATCCCTTACTACAAAGCTCAGAACTACACACTAAAGCAGAGCAAAACCTGAAAAATAGAAAAGCTCAAACCTGAGGCATCAGGAGGGTGTGATTTTCACACTCTCCTGGTTGGGGAATAAGGATCTGCTGTCACCAGGCTGAACCACCCAGCAGCCAATACAGCCCTGAGCAGTGTTTTCCCTGAGCCAAAGCACTGCTGCCAGGGCCTGGGGCACAGCAGGAACACACACCGTGCTGCTGGTGTTCATATTCACTGCTGGCTCATGGCCTCAGGCCATTCCTCCAGAGCAAAGAGGGCGTGAGGGGGAGCAGGAAGAAGCAGCAGCTGAGAACAGGTATGGGGATCTGCTGTGCAGCTCCCAGGACTTGTCCATTCAAGGGTCTCAGTCAGAGGCCAAGTCCACGCTGACTCCTGGCAGCACAGACACCTCTGAGAGAGGACAGAGAGGTCACAACCTCTGCTCGAGTGGCTCAGTACATCTTCCAAGAGACAGCAGCAGGAAAACCAGCCCAAACAGACAGCTCAGCTACCCCAAATGCTCTTCATCCCACACTCAGAGGTGAGTCAGTGGCCTTTGGACCTCTGGGGCTGTGGAGGCTCTCCAGAATGCTTTCAACTGCCTTGACCCTTCTGGCTTCCCTGATCCCAAACTCAGGCAGCAAAGCCAGCATTAGCATTTCATAGGGTGGCTTTAAAGCCAGGGTGAAGATGAAGAGAGGCTGATATGCTTTGAGCTCCAAGTCAAACAAACTGTAAGAAACTAAACAGGGCAGAGGAATCTTTTTGTTTTGCAAATCATGGCAAGCACCAGCTCTCCCTTACCTGCTAAACCCATCTCAAGCTTATGGAAAAGTATTAGGGAATGAGCTGATGCTGGAGTAATCTCCTCACCTCTTGGGCCAAGCTGCAATCAGCTCTCTTGGGAGCAGAGTGTGCTTGGGGCCAGGAGCAGGAAGGAGGACTCACTCCTGCAGGAAGCTGACCCGGGCAGGATGGGCAGATAGCCACCTATCAGCAAGCTTTCCATTGCTAGCAGCTGGCAGAGTCTCAAATTTGCTTGGATTGCTGCTCTGCTGCCTCTTCACTATCCCAGAGATCCTCTGGAGCACCCTCTCAGTGCTGCCTTGCCAGGCACTGTCCCAGGGACATCCCCTCCCCAATCCCACGGTGCTCTCCCATGGACAGCCCCCTCCCCATTCCCACCCAAGCCCCTCTGGAGGGCTGCACACCCTGGAGCAGGGCTGGATCTGGCATTGGGAGGGAGGACCCCGCTCCTTGAGCTCCCTGTGGTCCCACCAAGGCCCACACAAATCACACACGGTGACAGGCAGCCACGTTTCACTCCTTCCACCCTGACAATTCTTAGAGTGGATATGAAAAAAACCCCCAAACTTCAGGAAAAAAGGCCCAGTGGACATCTGTGCAAGCTCTGTCCAGATGTTTGTCAGAGCTGGCTGCTGGGCTGGGGTGTATTTGACATTTGCATTTAACAAAATATCCAAAGAGCTGTGATCACAAAGGGCCTGTGGAGACACTAGGAATGGGAAGGAAGGAGTTTTTCTTGTTTGCAGTGGATGGATTTGTCTGACACTTGGGCATAACAAATCCTTCAGAGACTGGCAGCAAGGGAGAAGGGAGCTCTGGCTTAGCCCATCACTCACAGCATTACAACCAGATCACACTTGGCCACAGAGGAAAAAAAAACCAAACTAAAACACACCTCCCAAACATACATCACAAAACTAAACATTTTGTCATTTTGTAAAAATAGAAGCTAAGGCCAGGAAAGAAGTCCAAATAGTTCCACTTCAGAGACAGCAGGAGAAAGAAGGAGGAGAGGTTAATCCAGAGAATGTAAAGAGATATTTTAATATTGACTTTTCAGCCTGGACTTAAGGTGAATAGTTCTCCTTGTGTCGTATGAACAAGTTGCCAAAGGCTGAAACAAAACCACAAACAAACCCCAAGGCATCAGCCTGGAATAGCAGAAATCCCTGTGCTGCAGACCATGAGCTGCAGTCAGGCACTCCTGAGACCCCAGCTGCACCCAGAGGAGGCAGAGAGATAGTGACAGACCTGATGGAAAACTGATAAAGTCACATTTTTAAAAAGAAACATCTGGACTGTCCTAGGCTGCCCAGCTCCCTGGTCAGACTGCACACAGGGCAAATGCCCAACAACAGCCCAGCCCAGCCAAGGATCAGCCCTAAAATACCCAGAGCAAACTGCAATCACCAAGGCAGCTTTACCCCTTCAGTACAGGAAACCAACAGATTCATTTTCCCATTTGGATTTATCAGATTTCTATTCAGCTCAGGTGGGGGAAAGCACTTTCAATGTGCTGTGATAAAGGAATAAAGATGAGGCACTAAGAGATGCTGTGACATGTGGAATAGCTTCTCTATTCACTCAGCACTGGTCTTCTCTATCCCAGGTTTGGTGAAGGGATGTGGCAGAGGGATTTATTCCTGCAAGTTTGCTTGTCTGTGCAGCACATCTTACCCACTGCTCCTCCCAGGTAACAGAAATTGAATTCCAAGGCCAAACCATGGCACCTGATTGGGACCATATGCAGAGAGGACAGAGGCAAGAGCCCAGCATCCCAAGCATTAAATTGTCTTGCCAGAAGGAGGACAGGCACTTCCAGGCAGGCTTGGCTTTTGTTTCCTCCCTGCTTGTCTACTAGGAGAATCTCCATCAAAGATGATATTTTTTATCTGAGGACATTTGAAGTGTCCTCTTTTAGGAGTTTGAAACACGCACATAAACTTTTCACCGTGAACCTTGCACGGCCCCATCAGCAAGATCCCAGTAATTAATTAGACAAACCATTGATTTAGCCACCAAATCTGACCAAGCAGTTGTCAAAAGTTCCAGGCAGTGCACTGCAATTCCCAGCCCAGGATAACAGCGTGGCTCCTGGTGAGCAGGGCAGGCAGGGATCCAACCTTCCAGAGAAACAAGGCATCCTTTTGTGAACACAGCCCTCAGGGCTTCTCTTTGTCATCCAAGAGTAATTATTTTGCATATCTCAGCCTGGGTAAGCTTGAGGATTGCATTTCATTACATCCCAGGCACAGGTGTTATACCAGATTTTAAGGAGGATTTTTGATCCTGAAGGGGACAAGGAAAGCTGGATATTGAGAGGCTGTTAATGAAAATGCACCACTAGAAAGAACATTGTAGAAAAAACAAATATCACCCCTTTAATTATTCATAGGCAGTAGTTAATTCATGTTATTAACTAATTAATGACTCACTTCAAGGACAAGGGAAAATGGTCTGTTTATAGCTTAAAATGATGTTATTGCTGCTTAGAAAACAAAAACAAAACATCAGCTGAAGATCAAACAGCTCTGTCAAGTCCTGAATTTGGTTCCAGGAAATCCTGTGCTCTTCTCCCCAAGGAGCAGTGATTCACAGTTGTGTCTTGCTAAAGAGACTGAAGCTGGGTGCTCTCATTTGCTCCACTTTGACAAGTTTTTACATTTTTTTGGTCCAAATTTGCAGATTCTCAGAGCCAAAATAAGCTGCGGAGTGTGAGACAATAATAAAAAAATTGAGATTTATTACAAGGTTAGTAATATTTTAGCACTTTGGAGACCTGGTAGAGAGCCAAGACGGCCTTCTCTTTGCTCTTTGCCAAGTATTGTAAGAAACAGAACAAAACAATATGGTGCCTGCCCCAGAACACTCAGAGCCCAGCAAGCAGAGAGATGAAAAGCGCTCCAGGTCGTGGAAAAATTGTGACTTTCCCAAGAGACTGGGACAGTTCACACAGTCCCACACATGGGCTTGGTGCAGCCAAGTTTGGGAGAAATGGAGGAAGATCTTGCAGACCTGCTGCACTTCTGTCTCCAGTAAAGACCTAGAAAGGTTTAGAAGTGTTTCAGCAGTGTCTCAGTGTGCTATAAATTGAAATGGTTGTGAGGAGCCACGTGTTTGTGTGCAGAGGGAGCCCAAGCTCAGGCTGGTCCTTGGATGGAGAAGCAACACCTTAAGCAAAATGAGTGTGTCATTTCCCAGGGAGGTGTGGGGGCAGAATTCCCAGCTGCCCAAACCTGTATGAACTCTGCTGATCAGTTTGTGGGTGCTCAGGTTGTAAACTGCACTTCTGGCCAACTTTGTTTTTCTTCCCAATCTTCTCACAAGAAGCCTTTCTGAGACAAGGCAGGAGATTCAGCTTCAGTCAATCTTGTTCCCAATCCTCCTTGTTTCTGTCAGGATGTGAATTTTGTCACCAAGCTAAGCACAACCAGATGGGGACAACAGCCAACTAGGTCTATATAACATCACAAATCTCAACTACCACAGAAAAGAAAAAAAATACAAAAAATCCCTCCTGACAAGCCTTCCCCAAACCTCTCTAAACTCACTCACTCTCATTACTTCATTTGCACTAACAGACAAACTGGTCTATACTGAGCATCCTGCAAGAAATACAACCCCTACCTCAATAGCCTGTGATTTCCAGGTCCCAATTAAGGGAAAATTCCAGGAAATGGAATTATAGTCCCAAAGAGCACATGTGAACACTGGCAACAGGAGTGTCAGTAGATAAATTAGTACTGGACTCCCCAAAATGCTGTGTAGAGCATCACTTTCCTCTTTCCAGCTGAATTCATGGACTCATCACAACTCCAAGAGAACAAACCCACAAGAACAAGAATTAACAGTCTCCAGCCATTGTTAGAAAAAAATACACAAGGGATTTTTATTGGCAACACCAGTCTTTAAAGATATTGATTATTCAGCCTTATCACACAACTGAGCACGACTAAGTTGTATTTTTCATGACTTCCTCTGCATCATTTTGGACACAGCTTTTCTGTTAAGAGAAAAGCCCCTCAGCTGAGCAGGGTAGAGGGGCAGAATCCTCTCCTTTATCCTCCTGCCCACACTTCTTAAAATAGTAAGTGAAGTATTATTGTGTTTTTTCTCATGTTTTCTAGACGTTTTCAAAAAAAAAAAAAAAAAAACCCTTTAGCATTATTAATGTTTGGTGGGATTAAGAATCCTCTGTCCCCTCCCACCACTTATCCACCCTGCTTCTTCCCAGCAGAGGTGCCTGAGGCCACCAAGTCAGTCCAGGAATTCCTGACCACCAAGGGCTTTGTTGTTCTGGAAACAGCAGTCAATGACTAGAGCAGACATGGAAGACCAGCCTGAAAAGAGATGATGGATGTGAGGACACTGGAAACACAACTTGGTTCTGAAAGTCTCTTCTCCTCTGAGCAAACCACGTTCCAAAGATGCTCAGAGCACTTTCCACATTAGCTTGCACTGAGAACACAGAAAAAAGGGGAAAAATAATCTTCCAAAGGGAAAAAAATATCAGAGGCCTTGATTTAGCAACTCTTAGAACAGATTAGCCTTCATCTTGCAAACAAATCCCAAGTAAAAACATCAGTTCAACGGGAAAAAAACCCACTCCAAAATAGTATTGTTTAGGAAAAATAGCAATTGAATGTTTTAAGTTGCATTGTTTTCCAGAAAGCTTTGAAATAGAAGTAGCTTTGAAACATTCACAATTCTCACCCAGACTCTTTTCAAGTCCTTCACAAGGGTAATTAGGGAGAATAACATTCAGGTCTGCCTTGCACATGGTTAGATGTGTGTGCAATACAACACAACTAGAGTTATTGGAGGATTTTTTTTTTCCAGGCACGATTTTTCTCTAGTCTTCCATCTGTTCCCAATAGGATTAGAGGAGACCAAACACTGCCTTCCACAAGCTATACCCTTTTGGATGTAGTTTTATTTAAAAAAAGAAAAAAATAAAAATTGGGAAATGGATGTCAAGGGAAATAATGCCAGGGGTGGAGGGTGGAGGAAAAGGGAATTGCCAAGAAGGCTGCACTTTCCAGAGAGCAGAGCATGAGTCAGCAGAGTAATTTTTTTAAAATATATATATTGCAGAGCACAGTGATGCCCTGAAGACCACAACAGATGGAACCTCTTTACTGTGTGTGTTTTATCAATCAGGTAGCAAGATCTCATTACTTCCTGACAGAGGAACTCCCTGCAAAAACAGCTGGGATGCTTTTTAAAAATCCACAAAAAAACCCTCCACAACTTATTTATATTTTAAGAAGAGCTTGGGCAATTTTTGCCCTTGAAGGGCTTGCCAGTATGAGCAACTTCTTGCACCTCCCTATATCTGATTTATCACCACAATATAAAGAACTTGCTTTTCTCTCTCCCTGACCTTGCAGCTCTGTAGGAGTCCTCAAGGGCTCCTTTTATTTGCTCTTAAATCCTGCTGAAAACTTTCCCTTTTGGAAAACATTGCCATTTACCAGTGGCTGGCTTTGGTTCCCACCTCCCACAGCAGCCAGCCCCTTTTATTGGTGTTTACTCCACTTCCTTGGCACTCACACCCCACTCCATGCCTATGGAGGAGCTGGGAAAGCTGCATCATCCCCAGGAGGTTGAAAAAGGCACTCAGAGCCCTAAAAGTGGTGGAAACACCTCACTCTCACCACTCAAACCCTCTGGGGAGTCAGGTCCAGGTGCTCCAAGACTCCTTAGCCCAGCAAACACCTCTGAGATCTCACAAAACCTACCAAAAAAGGTTTTTTTCCTTTTTTGAAAAAAGTTGCTTTTTTCCTCCTTAGACTAAAATTACAATTTCCAGTCCTTCATCCTTAGCAGCCTCATTGTACCACCCAAATGTCCAAGTAGGGCATTGGCCACTTGGTTACCAACAATTCAGTGTGAAACCAAAGACTGGCAGACCCCTGCAAGAAGGGTGGCAGGAAAAGCAAAACCTGCTTATCAACAGAAGGAAAACCAACACTGTAAAATGATGAGTACCTGCTATAAATGGAAGCTCCTAGAACACCTCAGCAATCCTCATGCTGTTTCTCCTAGCTGTGCCACTGGGGACAGGCAGGATCCAGGGATTAGAGGCGCCTAAGTGCTGGTGGAGCAATTCCAGTTGGGGAATGCTGGTCCCAACACAGCTGAATCAACTCCCCAGTTAGCAGCCAGGGCAGGTGTCCTCAGACACATTCCTGCTCCTCCAGACTTCCTCAGAAAGCATCAAAGGTGGGTTGTGTTTGGCCATTTACCTCCCCAGGACTGTCTCCAGCCCCTCCCTGCCTTCAGGGCTGGGTCAGGGCAATCACAGACACATGGTCCATGGAGATGGACAATTTTTGAGCAGTCAGGTCTGCTCCTTCACATCACAGGGATAGTTAGAGCTCTTCAGATGAAACCAGACTTCCATCAAAGTGACCCCCCAACTGTGACACTCTACAAAGGTGGCCATGTCTAGTCTGTAATTTCTGTAATTTCTCTGGAGCACCAAGAGAAGCTGCCGCTCTACCCCTGCCAGGAGCCTTGGAGGAGCTGCTTTGTTCCACGTGTCACTCCTCAGTGTTGCCAAGAAGAGTGTTATTGTTAGAAACAATAGAACTTTTAAATAATTTTAGTTAATAGCTTTAATGAACTTGTAAAGTATTTGTTTTAATTAATAACAATAATCAGTCTATATCAATTAAAAATAGTGTGTTAGTCTTAAATTACTCTTAGCCAGCATTTAGCAAAGTTGTCATAAGCTACTTTTGGAGCTTGGGGAAAACTACTGAAACTTTGAGTTTTGATAAACTAACTCTGATGAGCTTCAATGAACAAAACCTGGGAGAAGAGAGGTGTATAAATTCAACAATCCAATTGTTGAAATTAGATACAAGAAGTCTAGAATTATGGGCCACAAGGACATGTTGCAGAAACCAGAAGATAAAGAAAATATTAATAAAGACTTGCTATATGTGTGCTGGAAAGTCCCTGCTGGAGGGAAAAATACTAAAAATAAGGAGTAATTAGCATGAGCAGTGAAAAATCAATAACCAATAGAGGACAGAATACTAATTAATGAATGATGTAATTTTGAACCAATGAACATTAATTTCTTTGTTTGCCAAAAATGTATAAATAAGTGGAAAAGTTTTGTATCAGTGTTTGTGTGGAGGCCAGAATTTTGTTGGCCGCACACACAAACCTTGGCCAAGAATAAAGTAATGCCTGACTCACTAACACCACAAGGTCAGTGTTAGAAGGTTTTATTTATCCTGATTTCAGAGGATTGGGTGACATTATTGTGAGTGATAACCCAGGCAGGCTTTAGGATAAAGGGCTTGTTTTCCTGTCCCATCTGCATGAACACATGGAATTCTCAGGCAAGCATTAATTCTGGAGCAGCTCACCCAGCCTGGGCTGTGCTTTGCACGTCTCAGAGGATTCCTCCCCACGTCTGTGAAACATCAGAGCTCTCTGTTCAAGCACATGTGGGCTCCTGCCCAGCTCATCCTCTCTTCTCCCTCATCTCTGAGCAGGGCCAAAGAATTTTCTGCTCTATTTCTCCTGACTGAAATGGGGTTTGACCCCAGTGCTTTCAGACCTGGGGCCCTGAACGTGTGACTTCAGCACCCATTTGTGTGAAAGCAGGTTGTGGTGTCACAGTGAGGAGGTCCAGCCTTGACCCAAAACCTATAGGGGTCAGTGGGAAGGCATTTGGGGGATATTATTGGGCTGTGGGTGCCCAGTTCAGGGGTGAAATCACTGGGCTCAAAAGAAAGCAGTAGAGTGGTTCTGCTCTTGCCATTTGGCTGCTGGGTCCTTCTGCATTTCATCATTCTGCTTCCTTAAACATCTCTATCATAGTACAGGACCCTTTGAAACCTTTCAGTGGAGGGAATTAAGAGTCATTAAATAAACCAGCTCAGAAATGGAGCCTCCTCAAGTGAGCTGTGCCACCAAAATCAGTCACCAAAGTAGTTGTGAGCTCTGAAAGGATTGGGGAATGTCAGGGTCAATTTGCAAACAGAGGGAACATCTGTTCCTTTAAACATCTTCATCGTGGTACAGGACCCTCTGGAACCTCTCAGTGGAGGGAGTTAAGAGTCATTAAACAAACCAGCTCAGAAATGGAGCCTTCTCAAATGAGCTGTGCCACCAAAATCAGTCACCAAGTAGCTGTGAGCTCTGAAAGGATTGGGGAAATTTGGGGTCAATTTGCAAACACAGGGAACATCTGTCCCCTTAAACATCTCCATCGTGGTATAGGACCCTTTGAAATCCTTGGGTGGAGGGAGTTAAGAGTCATTAAATAAACCAGCTCAGAAATGGAACCTTCTCAAGTGAGCTGTGCCACCAAAATCAGTCACCAAGTAGCTGTGAGCTCTGAAAGGATTGGGGAAATTTGGGGTCAATTTGCAAACACAGGGAACATCTGTTCCTTTAAACATCTCCATCGTAGTACAGGACCCTCTGAAACCTCTCAGTGGAGGGAGTTAAGAGTCATTAAACAAACCAGCTCAGAAATGGAGCCTTCTCAAATGAGCTGTGCCACCAAAATCAGTCACCAAGTAGCTGTGAGCTCTGAAAGGATTGGGGAAATTTGGGGTCAATTTGCAAACACAGGGAACATCTGTTCCTTTAAACATCTCCATCGTGGTACAGGACCCTTTGAAATCCTTGGGTGGAGGGAGTTAAGAGTCATTAAATAAACCAGCTCAGAAATGGAACCTTCTCAAGTGAGCTGTGCCACCAAAATCAGTCACCAAAGTAGATGTGAGCTCTGAAAGGATTGGGGAAAGTCGGGGTCGATTTGCAAACGGAGCGAACGGGAGGAAATCCGATGCATAAATAATCTGTCATGAACTCTTCACCCTCTGCTCTCCCTGCTGAAGCCTCCACGAGCTAATCAGCAGCTCTGCTCCTCAGTGAAGGCTGACAGTGTGTGTGTGCCTTCTGTGGTGTGATGTGATGGCCCCTAATTGATTTTGGCCACGGACTGGCTGTGCGTGCTGCATTGCTGGGAAGAGCAATAACTTGGACATGCAATCATCCTGGGCAGTGACCAAGACAAGTTGTTCTCCAACAATCTCTGGATACCTTCCTCCCTGCAGCCTCAGTGCTCCAGCTTAGCTCATCCTTTGGGAGACTTTCCTCTGCTGCCTAAAAGCACCTGCTGGCTGGAAATGAGGCTTCCTGGCGATTTAACCTGGGAGTTCAGGGCTTTGGATATTTGTGGTGAAATTTTGTGTGAATTTTTCTTTGGAAAAGGTAAACAGCTCTTTTAAAGGGACTAAATTCTCATTAAAATAGGGTTCTATGTGGCAGATTTTGGAGGTCTGTAAGGACACAGCTGAGAACATTGTTCTGTGATGCTGTGATGCTGTGAACACTGATGTGGGTGACACACTGCAAAAATAGCTGGAATCCTTGCAGAAAGACAGTTCTCTCCTCTGGTACTGTGTTTCATTAGTATTGCCACCCCATTACAGCCCCAAACATCTCCCTCATCATCAAATACTCTTCCATGTGGCCAGATCTTCTTTTAAGATCTACTGCTTGCCTTGTTGGACTTTGACAGTGAGATTGGTCACAAAAGACATTTCACTCACTGCTCTACAAACAGCCATCCTCAGCTCATGGCATATGTTCATCCACCACCAGATTTTAGGATTTCTTAGGAAGAGTTCCCCACTAGGGTCTCTGATGGGAGTTTAAACTGCTGGCCTGAGAACAAGGATAGATAACCTTACCCAGCTTTTCTTTCGTAAATCAAAAGTACTGGCTGAGCCCAGATTGAAATGAAACCAAAATTCATTGACCAGAAAAGGTGATTCTAACAAAAATGTGGATTGATTTATAAACCAGTCCAGGTTCTATACCTGCTCCTGGGGAGTCTCTTTCATCCTGTAGCTGTGCCCTTAGCTTCTCACCACCTGCCTTTTAGCACAGGTTGATTCCCAAAGGCATTGCCATGCAAAATGCCCCTTTGGTTTAAAGTGACTTCACTAACACACAAAAGGCTTTGGCTAAGAAGGACCAAGGGCAATTTGTGCTGGAAAAAGGGAGGATCATGTTTAGGAGGTGCTGCTGTAGCAGGCCAAGCCAGTCAGGTCTTCAGCTAGAAAACAGATTTGAATGGACTCAGATGGCAGCTAAAAATATGGCAGAGGACAGGAAGTATCATGGGAACAGGTCCTTTGGAGGTCAAATGGAAGGCCCACCACAGGTGGGAAGAGAGAAGCCTGCAGGGATCCCTCCCTCCCTCCCTGTCCTACTCCTTGCTGCCACCTTGCAGCAGGTCAGGGACTGCCAGCAGCATGGATGAATGACTCTTCCCAAACCTGAATCCTCCTCCATTTTCAGTGTCTGACAAGGGGTTTTGGTGTTATCTCCTCCATGCTGTGTGTGACTGAAAGCCCTCTCTCATATCCCCTCAGGGCAGTCATTCCTTTCCTTATTTTCCTCCTCCATAGCTTTCTATAGCCTTCCTGAGGAAGATGAATAGGACTGCTCACAGAATCCCAACCCCAGGGATTTATTTAATCACACAGAGTGTTTTCTGTGCTGTTCACTATTTGCCTGTGATAAGTCCTGCCTTTTGGTCTCTGGTGAGCACTAAGCTGATGTTTGTACAGGCTGATCCACAGTAAATTCTCTGCAGCAGTGATAACTGGGTGTGCTTGTGCCTGGCCTCCCTTTCTGCTGTGTGCTTTACCTTGCACTTGACAAAATCCAATCCCATCTGCCATTTTCCCAAATACCCTCCAACACTAGGACATCCTTCTACATCTCTTTGCAGTCAGCTTTAGCTCTAGATAATCCTCCTGAATGTTTGGAAAACACTTCTCTGTAAAACCTAAATGTTTCCTTCTGTCCTTTGTTTGCTTATTATTATACATTTGTAATTGATGAAAAATCTTTCCCTCCTGGGGAGGGGGCTTGTCAAAGCCTACTGACTCTGTCAGCCTTAGCTCAGGGTTGTTTGACACTTCAAATAGCTGTTATAGATTCGTGAAGTGTGATTTCTCCCTACAAATGCCAGACTAGCTCCTCCCCAGTCTATCAGTTTCAACCAAATGCCTACTAATTCCAACATTCCTGCCAGCCTGTCTGACAGACAGATCAGGATTTCTGGTCTGTGGGTCCCAGGAGGTGTTTTAGGAACTGGTGACACATTTACCACACTCCAAACTTCCAGCACAGAGATTGGTTTAAGCAAGAGGCTTCACACCACAGATGTGGACCAGTAGTTTCCTATCTAAGCAACAGCAGAGCTTCTGGGAGAGCAGCAACTCTTTTAGCAAGTCATTGCTATTGGTTTCTTGGCTTGGTCTGGCCAAGGTTTCATGGGTTAATGAGCCATCACCCAGCAGGCAGACTGCAGTCACATCTCAAAATGGGTGTTTAAGCTAGTGAGTTTTACTTCACAACAGAATTGGAAGAAGAAGACACATTTATTCCAGCTTTCTGACAGGCAATAAACAATTTGGTTGGACAATTCTGTTGCTCCAGTTGTAAATCACTGCCCTTGGCTCACATGGTGCTCATATTAAGAGCAGCTGTAATTGCCCCAAAATATTATGGAGTCACAGATGGGTTTGGGTTGGAAGGAACCTTAAAGCCCATCTTGTTCCACCCCCTGCCATTGGCAGAGACACCTTCCACTATCCCAGGCTGCTCCAAGCCCCATCCAACCTGGCCTGGAACACTTCCAGGAATGCAGGGGCAGCCACAGCTTCTCTGGGCACCCTGTGCCAGGGCCTCAGCATCCTCACAGGGAACAATTCCTCCCCAGTATCCCATCTAACCCTGCCCTCTGGCAGTGGGAAGCTGTTACCCCTGTCCTGTTACTCCAGCCATTTGTCAAAAATCCCTCTACAGCTCCTTTAGGCACTGGAAGGGCTCTAAGGTGTCCCCAGAGCCTTCTCTTCTCCAGGTGAACACTCCCAGCTCTCCAGCCACCAAAGAACTTTCACCCAAGGACAGGATGGGCAGAGGCTATAGGTGTTTTGCAAGGATGGGGGAGTGTGCACAAATCCTTGTCTTTGATGTAGGGCCTGAATTTCAGACTTACAACCTCAGCCACTCAGAGAAAATTGTGCTGTGGTAGGATAAGCTGGCTCTGAGGCTGCAGGGGTGAGAGGTTAAAAGACTCTTGAACTAGACATGAGCTGAAAGAACTGCTGCCAGGTTAACTCCTAGAAAATCAGCCTCAGTCCAGAGGGCAGAACACGAATTAGTGTATAAGCTAAACCAAGTGCTGATGCAGGCTTTGCCAGGCTGGCATTCCACCATCACTGGCACTGCCATCACATCATTTGTTACCAACCCCACTTGTCCTCCCTTCCTCTGTTGTCACTTCAAGGGACAGGAGCTGCAGCAGCACAGCCTGCAGAGCCCTGCAGACAGGGGCTTCCATCTGTCTGTCTCCATTTGAGCATCCTCCTGCTGCTCCCAGACACAAAGCACCGCCTCTTTGGGCTCTTGCAGGGGAAAAGCATGAGGGAATTATCTAGTGCAGACTTTTTGGCAGGCTTTCTAAACTCTGCATTACAGTGTATATTTCTAGACAATGGCTTTGCCCTTTTGTGGTCATTTCAGAACAAACTCAGCTGCCTCCTCAAATATTTTGGTACCTCTGCAAGCTTGCCTTAGACCAAACAGAGGTTTGGAGCGAATCGAACTTTGGTGGAATTATTTTAACATATGTGCAATAAACACTCCCCTTCTCTTTCTGCTTTGCTACTAACTCACATCACAGTTACTCCAGGATTTTGCTACAGGAAAACAGCATCAGACACAACAAATGGGAGGCACAAGTAGAGTCATGGCTGCTGCCTGTGTTTATGGGAGCTCTGCATCTATCCCACGCTTGGGTCTTTAAAACTCGAGCTGTACAAAAATGTCTGTAGTGAAACGTGAAACCAAATGAGACTGACCCAGACTGGGATTTGGTTTTACATGGGAAAGTCAGGCAAAGTTCACCTAGAGAGCTGTGAAGGTTCATGAACCTTGGGAGTGAGCAAAGGTCCAGTTCTGAACAAGCCTAGACAAACCTTTTCCGGAAATTTTAAACAACTGGGCATTTGGGAACACAGATCCTTTAAAATAAATACTTCTGATAGGAAATCCATTGGAGTGAAACCTGGTGGCTTCAACAGTGCTTAACATTAATATGTTGAATGAACTGCAAGTTCAAGCTCACACAGAGCCTGAGAAGTGTTAAATGAGTGGGAAAGAACTCCTTGTTCCTGGGGCTCCAATTAAAAATGTGTCATTTGCAGCTCTAGAGTTAAAGAGAGGCATATTTTGCTTTATTGGATACATGTACTATGTCTAAAATATGGATCTCTCTGGGTGGAAACTTCACATATTCAAAGCATCTCCTCATTTTCTCCTAAAAGCCTCTCAGAAATAATTTTTTTACTGTAAAATACCAGTCTGACCTCTCTGGACCTTCTTTTGGCCATGCTCAGCAAAATACTTCAGAAACACCAGTGTAATGTAACTGAGGGTTCCCTAATCATTACTGTTAACAGCTGAAAATCTGAAATATTTCTGGGGAACACATCCTTAGAGACAGGTCCTCTGACTCTCAGTGTTATGATACCATGAAATAAAACCCAGGAACTCACCAACATAACAGAGTTTCCCTGAGGTAAAGAAATATTCCAGCAACTTGACAGCAGTTAGGGATTTTGCTTTGGGTCACGACTCCAGCTTTTTTTTCCAGATTTGGCCAGGAGAAATGGAAAAAGATTTACAGTACAGCTAAAGGCCAGACACCAAACCTCTTGACTTATCGTCTGGTATCTAATCTTTAAATTAGAAAGGAACTGAAGGCACGGCTTCAGAAGTTACCACTACTGGGTTCCTAAAGCTGGGGGGGGAAACACAATAATGTCATTTTTAGAAGCCAGATGGGTAATCCAGAGTGTTATTAACATGTGGAACACTAGCTGGTCTGCAAGGGGCTCTGCTGTTCCTTTCTCTGGGGTCGGGGCAGCAGTGGTGCTGCACAGATCTGAGCTCCAAACACGAGCACAATGGTGGTCCTGGCCTCATGACTGGCAGCAGCATGAGGGCCTTGGAGCTCTTTTGGTGATGAACCTACTCTTGATACCCCTGTTTCGAGCTCTTTTGGTGATGAACCTACTCTTGATACCCCTGTTTCCTGCCCTGCCTGCCATGCTCACTCCAGAGATGAATGGAGATGGGCAGGGTAGAGCAGGGAGCTCGTCTGGCAGCTTAAAAACAGAAAGGAGCAAACCTTCCCAGCCAGCTTTTTCTTTGTTCAGCAGTAAGGAATAACCCTCATTCTCCCTAATAAAACTCTCCAGCCGTCCTGTGATGGGCAAAGGAATAAGGATTAAGAGATGGAATGGTGGTGCACATGCCATAAACATCACTTCCATGTGAACTCCACTGCCAGAGCACACATAATAAAGCTTCATTTCCTGGTGCTGTGCCCTGACTGGAGCACACTGCCCAGATCTTCCTCTTGCTCTCAGCTGAGAGCCAAGTCATTCTATAGGATTATTTTGTTAAGAGCAGAGCTATTTGATCTGAAGAGATTTAGCAGCAGATTATGGCCACAGCTTTTTCTGGATCAGCGGCAGCAGGGGAAGAGGGCAGGAGCTGTCTGGTGATTTGAGTTGGATCCTGGAGCTTGGGACACCCAGGTTCAGTCCTTTCAGCAAGCTCCCCCCACATCTGGAGATAAGATACCTCTCCTTCTGTTTGCGCACTGAACCTCACACATCTCCTCTGCCATTGGGGAAAGCAGCTTTGGATAGAGCTGCTGACCTGGGGAGAATTCCTGGTTTTCATTTCTTACAGAATCACAGAATGGTTTGTGTTGGAAGGGACCTTAAAGCTCATCTCATTCCAAGCCTTGCCGTAGACAAGGACACCTTCCACTATCTCAGGTTCCTCCAAGCCCTGTCCAAATTAGTCTTGAACACTTCCAGGGATGGGGCAAATTGCTGTCCTTTGTTTCATGAATTGTTTAATGAAAATTACTCTCCCCTGGACTCCTTAAATTTCATCTCTTTGCACATAAACATTCCCTTTATAAACAGACAGCTCTAACTCGCACAGGGAATGGGAATAGTCTTACAAATTTCATAGTGCCAACTTCCCAAACCAGCCAGTTCCAGACAGGGTGGTTTATTACAACATCCTTTGGACTCTCACACTGTTGGAAAGTGTTACCTGAGTATTTCTAGTGAAACACATGAATGGACATGTGTCTAAAAGAAATTTGTAAAGATGGGTGCACACACAGGCAGGCTCTGCTCCTGAAAACATCTGTGACAACTCCTTCCTTGTCAAAAATGATTGTTGTTACCACACAGCTGCTCTTGTGCCACACCTGCAGCTCTACAGGGAAGAATGTTTATCTCAGGGTCCTCACTTGGGCTGGCACCAACAAAATCATCGCTGGTCCCACCATAAAGTCTTTCGGTAGAAAGTACAAGTCATTTTATAGAGAGAAAATCTTCCCAGAATTTTAGATAAGTTCTATGATGAGGAAAAGGAGAGGTATGACACATCCCTTCCACCCCATGGGCTGGAAATGCACCTGGAGTCCCCATCCCATCCCATCCCATCCCATCCCATCCCATCCCATCCCATCCCATCCCATCCCATCCCATCCCATCCCATCCCATCCCATCCCAATTTCCCCAGTCTGTCTCTATTTCACACACCAAAGCCACATTTGGAATGTTATGCACCTGGAGCAAGCTGCAACTCCAAAAACAGCAAGAGAAATCACAAGTATAAGTTCCACAGCCCAAAGCAGCCATCATGAGATGCTCTGAATCTCTTCCAACTTCATAAAATGACGGCCAAACCTCCTTTGATTGCTCTGGGAGCAGGCTGTAGCTCTTTCTGAACCAATTAAATACTTCTTTCTCCAGGGCCATGCCTTTGTGTTAATTCTTTGGGAAACACTGACAAAGCTGTATCCCTCTGAGGACCAGAATGCACTGGGTAAGCTGTTGCCAAATCTGCTTCAGTTTTGGTGTGTGTGGAACTGTGAAGCAGCAACAGGGCCCATCACATGCTGGGGTACACATCTAACATGCCAAGCCCTGTGGCAGAGGGACAGAAAACACTTCAGCTCATGGGGGGCTCTTTGGATCTGCAGCCTGGTGCAAGCCATGGACCAGCTCTGGATCAGTCACCCTGCTGGGTTTTGTGGGCCTCAGTTTAGAAACCACGGGACTACATCAGAAAAGTAACATAGTAATTTCACTCAGACTGGAAAAGAAAAAGTTAATTTAAATAAAACATAATGGAATATAAATATAATTATGACTTTACTGACTGAGTCTCCTCTTACACAGCCCTAGCAGTAACTGGAAATACTGATTAACTTGAAAATACAAAACAACTGCTCTTAGAATTGGATATTCTAGTGAATCTTCCTTCCCAGCTCCATGACGAATTCTTGGATGGTTAAACAAGAAATGAGTGCTGGGCACTGTTCACATTATGGGCAGAAACAAAGTCATGGTAATATGGAGTTGATTGTAAGCCTGGATTACAGGCACTGTATCAATTCCATGGATTTGCTAAGAGCTTGGGCCAAATGATTACATTTGTACTGCTATTTATGGATCAGATGTTTATATTTCACTTACAGGTCAACTTCAGTGATGTAACGATGACCCCAGGCCTCTGTTGAAGGGCTGGCCAGGGAGATGCTCACAGGGTTTGACAACTTGAGAAACCTGGCACAAACACGGGCTCCTGAGACGTGTGAGGAGGCAGAGGCTGGTGGTCCTGAGCCTCCACTGGCCCTTGGGAAAAGGTGGGGCTGAAAAGGGGGTGCAGAGGCCACCACGGCGGCGCTCCCTGTCCCCTCTGCTGCACAAGTCATGACCTCTCTCGACTACAAGCAACACTGTGGAGATTGTGGGTATCATGTTGCTTAAAACTGGATGCTGAGGCAATTTATTGCTTTTCACAGAGGAAATGAGTACAAATTTGGCTGGGGACATAAATAAATATGAGATCATTTACTTGGTGCTGACTTACGTGATGAATGGTTTGCATTTAACCGTTTCCATCACACGTTGTCCAAATCCTGGAAGCAGCGTCCTTCTTCTGGGATCAACAGGAGCTCTAGGTGCTCTGCTCCTCAAAACACCCACATTTCTCAGTGCCAAAACAAGTAGCAGCCACTTCTCAACTCTCTCTTTCAGGATTTTGTGTTTGCACCATTTGTTACTATTTTTTTACTAAAAAATCAACCTGATCGTTGCTAAAGCCCTGACTTGTCCTTTCCAAACTTCCATTTTTCACACTTAGACTGAAATGGTCACCAGGTCTACGTGTTTTGCACCAGATCTTTCTTTGTGCATCTATGTACTGAAAGAAACCTTTAAAAGTAACAGCTGGTAGAACAAATGGCAGTGTGATTTTCAATGTTTGAGATTCTGATTATTCAAAATTTCATCACAATGCCCAGATCAGAATATCCAGCATTATGTATGGGGTTCTGACTGAATGGATCTGATTTTGTGGGCACAATAATAAAATATAGAATAGAGCTATAAATCAGAGTTTGCAGCACTGCAAGCACCAAGTTTGGTTTCTACCATCAAAGCACTCTGAGAACAATAGAAGTCTGCACTGAAGTAGTTTGTGCTGTCAGATGGAGGGAAGATGTGGATGGTCTGGGGGAAGGAGGGAAGCTTGGAGCTGCCACAGATTTGCTTTAACATAAATCTGAGCATAAATCTGTCCTTCATGCCCCTGAAGACACATAGCCAACAACCTTTTGAGCAAGAGACTACATCACAGGCCACAAAGGGAAAATTTCCAGCCCAAAGGACCATGACTGCCCCAGGAGCAGCTGCAGCAATGATGTAAGTTGGAAGAAACGTGGTAGTTTAAAAGCTATGGGCTTTTGTGTTCTTAAGGTGAGATACATCATGGAATCAACCCCTGCAAGAGCATCTTGGCCTTATGAGTGCTTCACTTGAAGCTTCAGTTCATCAAGCCATGTATCAAAGACCTGTGGAAGGCAGACTGGGGCTCAGTGGAGTGTTTTGAAGCTCCTCTGCAGAACCAGAGAATGGTTTGTGTTGGAAGAGACCTTAAAGGTCATCTAGTTCCAATCCCCTGCTCCAGACAGTTCCTGTGGCCCTGGACAGGGATGCTTTCATGTGAATGCCACCTGCCTCAGCTCCTGTGCACCACGAACTTAGAACACCTTCCACTCTTGATCCAGGTCTTGGAGAACCTGCTTCCCATTCTAGTCCTGAATTTCTAAGAATCATTTACACATTCTCTGACAGCAGCCAAGGGAATCACAGGTTATTCTTGCATTCCTCTGCAGGGTTTGTTCCACCAGCCTTTGAGAACTGATGTCCCTAGAGAAAGCTCAGGTAAACCAAGCAGAACATCCTACCTTGTTATCCTGTGGGCTCTCCTGAGATCATCCTGTTCTGCATCGTGTTTCTTTAGCCTGACTGCAGCCAGCTTGATTTAGCCACCAAGAGCTATGAGCTGTCTCCTCTGGTGTTGTATCCATTGGGCTCTGGAGCACAATGTGTTCCTTGCAAGTGGATCTCCATGCAGACAGGCCTGGAAAGAAAAACAGACCAAGCCAGGGTTACTTCCCTCCCCCTAATGCCTGTCCATAGTTAGGTCTTTTAAAAAAATAAATGTTGTTGTTACAAGCACCTTGCTGGCAACAAATCCTTTCTCATCCATCCTTTTAGTGCTGGTGCCCTCCCTCCAGCAATGTCAGATGGAAAGAGTAAGGTTTCAGGCTCTGTACCAAGAAATTCCTGTTTTCAAAAGGCCAGACACAACAGCTGGGAAATTTTTGGTTGTTGCTGCCTTGTGTCAGTTCTTGCCCATTCCTGGAGTGGGGTGTAATTTCTGAAGCCTAGCAGCATTTGCAGCAGGCTGAGCAATCTTTGAATAATATCTTGGCTGACATTTCCCAGAGGCAGGAGTGTGTACTAACACAGAGCTATATGTGTGTTTTATGGCTGTCTGTACACACACAGGCCTGGGGGGAGGAGAGGGGGGTAACTCAGCACGTCTGGCTTTCAAAATGCTGATTCAGGAGACCGGAAGCTACCCCCAAGTTGCTGTTCTAGCCAACCCTGCCCTGTTTTCATCCAAGATGAGTCTAGGGGAGCTGAGATGTCTGTTTAGGGTGAGGGTCCAGCCCCTAAAAGCAGTGACTGCCAGCAGCACTGCCGGGCTGTAATTATGAACAGATTTGTTTTTGTGATATTCACATTCCCAATGCTCCCCCTGCCTTTCCCCCTCTCAGGGAGCTGTCTCCTCCTCCTCCTCCTCCTCCTCCTCCTCCTCACAGACATGCTGAGCCCCTGTGGGGACATACATTTCCATGGGCAGCAGCAGTGGAAACCCATGTCAGCCCAGTCATCTCCTGGAAGCAGCCTCCTACTCTCTCCAGCACCACATTTCCATTACAGCAGCAAAGCGTTTTGTCCTCTCACGGGTGACTTCCCCCTTGGATCCTGTCAGGAGTGACAAAAAGGTGTCATTTTGTCTGGCTCCTCCAGTGTGGCTGCCCACACACATTCCCACAATCGTTTCTTCCCCCAGACTCTTTGCAGACATACATGTGCACACAGGAGGAGGGAATCCCCTCGTTTCCAGGAAAGGCAAGGGAAGCTGGCTGAGCATTTAGCACCAGAAACTTCAGCACAGGAGGTGTGATCTGAACTGAGGACTTGAGACTAATCACACCGAGCTCTGTGTTTGATCAGTCCTTCTCTGCCCTCCAGTTTAGGTGAGGTTTTAGGGGGCTTTGTCCTGGGGTTTTCATCCCAAGCATGCTCTGCCCCAGGCAGGGATTATCCAGCCTCAAGATGTGGAGGAGAACACTTCAGAATCACCTCCTGATAAAATATCTGAGGCATTTGGAATCCACATCCATCTTTCCTGGCAAAGTCTTTGCATCTCAGATATTTTGCTTTCAGAAGTTCTTTGGGCCTGAGCCCAAGAAGGAACATCTCCTCCTCTTCCTCCCACCCACCTGAGCTGACAGATGCAGCTGGTGGGGGCATTCCTTGTTTGTGGGATCGGGAAGGAGATCTGCAGCAAGTCTCCAGTGCTGGATGTGCCTCTGTCCTGTGGGGATCAGGACTGTGCTGAGGAAAAGCAGATAGGGTTTCACACAATCCAAAGCACATGGACAGGAACTAAAGCTGCGTAAGCACTTTTCTTTCCCGGGGAAATTTTCCAAACGTATGTTTCAAAGGAATGTGAAAATATCCCCCCTCCTTTCTTGCTGGCTTCCTAGAAGCTCAGCCTAATGTGGACAATCCCCTCAGACTCTGCTCCAAGAGGGATTTAAGGGTTGGGAAGGGGTAGGGATGACAAGGCTGGGAATTCATGGCCTGAGCAGCCAGTGCAGAGCAGGCCCCTAGGAGAGGACTTATCAGTCATGGAAACCACTTAAGGTTAATCATACAGTGCTGCTGTGAGAAAACACACTCAGGCACTCAAATCCAGTGAAAATTGATGTGTTTGGGGTCATTTCCCTCTGATGTTTGTATCCTCCACAGACAATTTAGCTTTTTGGGCATCCCCTCCTCCTCCAGGAATGTCCATGCAAAAGGAAATTTCTCCATGGGAAGTAGTTTATTTAAAAGCCCATTTCCATGGGGGAGGGAAAAGCAAAAAGCAAAGCCTTGACCAGACATTCTGAGCAGCTGCTTTGTGCACATATTGGCTGCAGTGCTGGGGGCTGCTAAAGACAGAGCTCCAAGGGGATGAAGGAAAGGTCTGGGGTCCCCAGCACAGGAGAGACATGGACATGTTGGAGTAAGTCCAGAGAAGGGCCATGAAGATAATCAGAGGGATGGAGCTGCTTTGCTCTGAGGAAAGGTTGGGAGAATTGGGATTGTTCACCCTGGAGAAGAGAAGGATTTGGGGTGACCCAATTGTGGCCTTCCAGTGCCTGAGGAGCTGACAAGAAATGTGAAGACGGACAAATTACAAGGGCCTGGGGTGACAGCATGAAGGGGAATGGCTTCCCACTGCCAGAGGGCAGGGTCAGATGGGATATTGGGAAGGAATTTTTCCCTGTGGGGGTGGTGATGCCCTGGCAAAGGTGCCCAGAGAAGCTGTGGCTGCCCCTGGATGCCTGGAACTGTTCCAGGCCAGGTTGGATGGGGCTTGGAGCAGCCTGGGATAGTGGAAGGTGTCCCTGGCCATGGCAGATGAGCTTTAATGTCCCTTCCAACCCAGAGCACTGTGGGACTCTGTGAGAATGTTTGATGAGCAATGCCCACCCTTGTGCAGGAGCTGAGCAGGGGAATCAGCTCTCCATGGGGATGGTGCCCATGAACATGGAGCCATCCTGCCCTGCTGATCCCATGATGGCTGATCCCACATCCTGCACCCTTCCCTTGCTCTGTGAGACACAGACCTGCTGTGCTGAGGTGGGTATGTCCATGTGCACTGACACGTGAGTGTGTACATGGATTTACAGCATTCCAGTGTCTCCCACTCGTCTCCAGGGGCTGAGCATGGCCCTTGTCCAGGGTGAGGGATACAAGAACCCCCAGGGCATGTGGGAAGCAGTCATCCCTTGGGAAATGGCTGAAAACCCCATCTATATCCCTGGCTTTGCACTACATATCCCCAGCACTGAGCTGAGTCATTCCAGACAGGCTTATCAAAGATGATTTCCCCTTTAACTCCAAAAGCATTTGCTGGTTATAATTACTCTTCTCTTCAAAAACCCCAAAAACCAAAACCAAAACCAAACAAAAACCCCAAGAAAAAACTCCAACCCACTGAGAAAAAGCATCCTCCTCCAAGCACTGTACACATAAATTCATGGGGAAGGAATGACAAACTCCCAGTGTGAGTTCCTGGTGGGTCACCACATTACTTTGTAGACTTTTGTATTCTTGTAAATTGCCATGTAAAATGACATTGAAGGTCTGCACAAAGTTCCCATTGTGGCCATTTTATTTTCATGTCTAGATTTAACCAGTAAACCTACAGATCAGCTTCAACAGAAGAAGAAGAGCTATAGGTTTTTGCAGGAGGTTAAATTCCAAATCCTTCCCAATGTCCCAGTTTGTGTGTGACCGAAACAAGCACCAGAGGTGAAGAGAAGGAATTAAATGTTTGAGCCTTATTCTCAGGGAATGTCTCTCAGCAGAGCTGCTTTGTGTATTTGTGTCTATTTACACCCACTGAGGATCTAAAATTACAGTTTAAGCAGGAAGCTAAACCTGGAGTTTTTAACAAGCCTAAGCAGTTGAGTTTCATGCTCAGGAGCAGGGGGGACTGTTCTGGTGCTAACTGGGAGGAGAGCTAGGCTTGAGAAATTACAATAAGAGACAATTTTCACCTTATTATCCACCTCAGGCAAACCAAGCCTTTTAAATATGCCTCAGGATAGAAGCCACAAAATGTTATTTAACATTGGAAAAGCCTTTCTGGGACTTAGAGCAGCTTTCAGTCATGGAAAGGCAAAAATACATGCAGATGCTCCTTTTTTTTTTTTCTTTTTTTTCTGCAGACAACTCCAGATTAGAAACTCCTGACAAAATTGTCCAGACTTGCTCAAAATCACAAACAGCAATGAACAGCAGTCCCAGAAATGGGAAAGGCCAGAAGCCACTAAGCAGGAATCTAATTTTGTAACCAGGATTTTGTAACCAGGAGCTTTCTTTGATCTCTTTTACAGGTAACGGGCAGACCTCAGGCTCAGCATCCCTTTGGGAGGGGTGAGAGAGGCAGGAGCTGAGTGATCCTGCAGAATTCCTGGCGTGGGGGAACTGAGGTGAGCAGCTGTGGAATGACTTACTGAGGTGCTGAGGGCCAGCAGAGCTCTGCAAAGGAAATCTGCCTCTCCCAAGGGCACAGGAGCTGAGCCCCACACGGCCTGCAGGAAGGAACCTGAGCAGGAGCCAGGTGAAAGGGCTGACCTGTCATCAGCTCCCCCTGCCAGGGCAGAACAAAAGGAGATGGCAGGAGAGCTCCCAGCCCTTCCCATCTCTGTGTCCCCTCTCAGCTCTGGAACCCTTGGCCCTGCTGTGCTGGCCACTGCTCCAAAGCTCAGGTGGATTCTTACAATCCCAGGCAAGGAATCAAGGGAAAATAGCATGGAGAGAGCTTCAAGGTCCCCTCCCCAGCAACAGAGCTGGCATTCCCACTCTGGCATCCAGATTTTTAGCTGGAAACAGCCTTCCCTCTGCTACAGCTGTGCCCCTCCAAGCTCGTTCCAGAGGGATCTGGTAAGGATTTGTCTGTGTCTGAGCTCAACACACAACCCTCTGGCACAGAGGGAAAAAGCTTCCTTCAGTAGCTCACAATCAGATTTCAGTGTCAGTTTAGTTATTATTCACAACAGCTCTGCCTGGAAATCTCTACAAACACAAGCAAAAAGTACCAGACTGTGAGGATGACCATGCAAAGTTCCAGGATGAAGTTTCTGTCTGTCCCACCCTTTCTGGGAGAGGCTGAAACACTCCAGGACCCCTTTTCTCCCTGTGCTCCAACAGTGTGATCCTAAACCAGCCAGGACCTGGTGCAATTCCCAGCAATGAGATTTCCTTTAATTCACAGGCTCTTGTCTTTGCCCTCTCTGCAGCGTCTGCAGCAGCTGAGTGCACTTCACAGCACAGCCTGATTCCTGAGGGATGCACAGAGTTCATAAATGCTCAATAGAGCTCCTTGAGCACGTTACAGACAGGAAAATTATACTGCTGCTGGGTGCTACCCATTGATTACTCATTTATTAAAACATTCCCCCCCTTCCAACCACTTGTAAATAAAAGCCTTGCTATTAAAACTCAGCTCTCTTGAAAGCACAGAAGCGCACGGAGATGAAATTCCTTCCCAGACATGGAGGTGACCTCTATTTACTATAAACATTATCCCACATTTAAATTTGGAAATGAAACAAGGGTGAGGCAAGGAGTCCTGATTCTGGTCAGAGCTTCCCTGCAGTCAGAGGTGAGCTCTGGTGCCAGGGCTTGCTCCAGCCCTCCTGCCTGCCTGCTTCCACAGGATCTTTGGATCACTCTGTCCATGTTTCAGACTGGGTGGGGGAAAGGTTCCTTTGCACAGACATCTGATGAGGCTTACTCACAAGTGTTACTCACCAGCCACTTGCTTGTGGGCAAGGAGAAGTTCAAGCCCCATTCTTTGCTCAGACCCAAGAAACAGCCACAAATCACCTTAAAGCAAAAGGGTTGGGCTGGACTCAAGATCATGTACCCTGTGGTTTGTATGAAAAAGCAACATCAGTTGGAAGGAATTTCTCTCAGCTGAAAGTCAGGAAAAACATTTATGCCACACAACCCCTCTGCAGCAGCACAAGGGTAAGCCAGGCCTCAGTGAAGATCCTACATCCCAATCCCTTCATGGGTGTGCCTGCAATTCCCAGTCAGGCTCCTGCATCCCACACTGACAAAAGTGAACAAAAGCTGATGCTGCCAGCTTGAAGCCTGAAGCTTCAAATCCTCTCATTCCACGAGGGGCTCAAGAGGAAGCTCAGCTTGCTGCAGCCTGAAGGTCCTTTCATGTGAAGGAATTCCATGTGCAGGTCCTGCTGGCTTTGGAGAACACCTGGATCTAGACCCAGCTCAAAGCCCTGTCTATAAACACCCTCTGCAAACCCAAAGATGAGGCCTGATGGCTCTGGTGTGGCATCAGCCTGTTCTCCTGAGCTGAGAGAACTGAGCTGGAGTGAGGATCCAGGCAGCCTGCAGAGTACAGGTTGTCCTTGTGACTGCCATGCCTCACCTTGCACAGCTTTTCCTTGAATCAAGCAGTATAAAGGCTTCAAAAACCCTTTAGCAAATAAAAAAATTAGCTAAAATCACTAGCAATTAAAAAAAAAATTAAAAGAAAGGGGGATATTATTTCACATATTCTTCCACCACTGCATAGACTCTGTTTCCTATTAAAGGCAACTGTGTGTAGTGTTTCCATTAAGATTCTGCTTCCTGTTGTGTAATATGGAATGTTAAAAATCTCAATATCGCTTCAGAAGTTATTACAAACTCCAGAGAGTTTTCTATTCCCAAGAAATCTCTCCCAGTGGGAAGCTGGAATAGTTCCTGCAGAATTTACAGCGAATGCCTCAGACCCTATGTAATATTTATGGTGTCCCTCTCATCTTATCCAGGCTGGTTTGCTGCTCTGCTGCTGTGAAAGAAAAGCCTGTTTCAATGGTTCAGGGCTGTGACATTCACTTTGAAGGATATTGAAGTGGATATGACAGCCACAGGAAATGTTCCAGTCTCACTGAGGTACCTCAGAGAGGTATTCAGTCAAATGAGAATTCACTAATCTGATTCCCAGGGAAAAAAAAAAAAAATTAAAAATCACTGTAACTTAATGAAGAAAGAGAAATAAACATGATAGATCTGCATTCATGGTTTGCCAGAGCTGGATTCCATGAAAGCCAGGAGAAAAATTCCCATTCACTTCCATGGGAATAGGATTTTGACCCCAAAGGTCTTCCATTCAAACAGAATTATGATGCATTTTGAAACCTTGTGAGAATTAGGTGAGAATTGCATTAGAAAGAAACCTCTGTGTGCTAGGATATATTTGCATGGCCACAGCTCACAGATCCCACAGCCCTTCTTATGCAAACATAAATTGGGGCAGCAGAACAAGCCAGGTGGGGTCATCACTACTTCAGTGACTGACAAAAGGGCAGAGGTGCCACCTCCAAACTGCTGCTCCACATATCAGAGTGCCTGGGCTCTGTCCACTGCAGAATAAATGTCTGCTCCAGAGCTGTTCCCACTTTGCTGTCTGTGGGAGAAATGAATGTACAGTGGCAATGAGCTGTGTGGTCTAACCTGCCAGAAGTAGTGGAGATAAAGAAAGATGCTCCTTTGGGTTGAGTTTGGTACAAAATATAAATGACAAACAGATGATCAAATTGACAGAGAGGAGGTTTAGATGAGAGATTAGCAAGAAATTGCTCCCTGTGAGGATGGGGAGGCCCTGGCACACAGAAGCTGTGTGGAAGTGTTCCAGACCAGGTTGGACAGGGCTTGGAGCACCCTGGGATAGTGGAAGATGTCCCTGCCCATGGCAGGGGGTGAGACTGGACAAGATTTAAGCTCCTTTCCAACCCAAACCATTCTGTGATTCTCTGATTCCATGTGTGCATATTGACAACTCCTTTAGTGAATCTTTTTGCAGCCCTGCATCCCAACCTAAACTTTCAGAATTGGAGGCCAGAGCTCAAAGTCCATACTGGAGTCCCTAGACCAGACCATGATTCCCCTGTGCCAGGCACTCAGCAGCTTTCATTCACCCAGAGGGAAGATGATGGCTACACAGTACTTGTTAAATACAGGTATTTTCTGAGGAGTTGTGAAGCTGTCACTGCAGACAGCTCGTCCCAGAGGTGCTGGAGGCATCAGTCAAGTTGAAAGTTAGGGAAATGGGATGTGACACCTGGATGAAAGGGATGAAATGAGCAAAGAAGGAGCCAGGGGCCAGAGCTGAGTCCTGGCTGTGCCATGTGCTGGATGGGACATCAGCTCTCCAAGGAGCCTGAGTCACTGCAAGGTGGTCTGAGCAAAGTCCTGGGAAACACTGCCAAGATCAACCTGCCCTGCTCTCTGTGCATGACAGACACAACCCAAGAGGGCAGCCCATGTCCCTTGCTGTCTCCACAAACAGAGAGGAGATTATGTGGGAAGGAGGAACCTGCATTAGCTGTATCCTTGAGGGCAGATTATAGTTCAGGAGACAAACAGTCCTAGGAGCAGGGAACAGCAGGAGTGCTAAGCCTGCATGGTCATTTTTAGCCTCCTTTGCATATTCACACGTACACAGGAAGAGAATTCATTGCACCAAATAAACCACAGCCCTGGCTTGGACATGGACAAACAGTTCTGGATGACTGGAGGGTGATGTTGCAGTGAAAGGAATCAAAATTTTAGCACGATGTCTCAAGAGACATTTAGAGTGGGGAAGATGGGAAACCCTTCACCCAGAGAGCTCACTGATGGAAGATCCATGGGACAAGAAGGAATAGTAGCTGCTCCATATTGAAAAGCAGAGATGCTGAGGGGAGCAGCAAAAAGATTAAACTCGGTGTCTGGTTTTATTTAACAACATCATTAATTCCTTGAGAATCAAGAGAAGTGAGTACATTCACATCTGAAATGACTTTGACACATGCAGCCAACATCTCTGTTGCACTGAGCACTCAGAAATATGAGGAGGAAACAGTGAAACAAGATTCAGTTCAGGATAGGGAATGCCAGGCAGGGAGAGTGATCCAAACTGCAGATATTCTGTGGAAGAAATACAATTTGAGAGCGGGGATTGGGGTGAAAGTTGTCCTCTGAGACATGGATTTATAAAACAGTAAGGCAAGACAGCTATAATAAATTGGATGTAGTCGCTGTGTGCATCAGAGAAGGAGCATCTCTGGCAAAGGGATCACTAGTGAGATTACAAGGATATTACTGATGAATCCAAATTTAAATGAAAAAGAAGAAGAAAAGGCAGGCAAGAATAATAGGAATGATTAAGGGATGTGTGCATATAACTTTAAGGTTCATTGAAATAAATTTAGAAAACTCTTAAGAGAAGACAAAATCACCTTTTACTTTAAAAACATTGATAAGCCCTCACTAGAAACTAAATATTGAGAAAAATGTGCTCAAAAGCTCAGGATTTCATAAACCTAGTACAAGATGTAGAGGAGGGAGAAGTCAACTAATCTTTCTGTGAAATGGCAACAACCACAGTGCAGAGATACACCCACTGAGGCACTGAAGACAAGTATCAAATCCTGGTATCCAAAATGAGTCCCTAGCCAGGATAAATGCCTGTTTTCCTATCTCCTGGGTTTTAAGAGGGAATATGTGAATTTACTGTTTGGGAGATATGGGGAAAAAGCTGAATTTAAGGAGAAATGGCCTCTCTCTCTACTCCTGGCTTGTTTATATTTTCCTTTCCTGGGATGATTTGAAATGAGTTTGCTGCTCATGGCTGTCGGCTGCAGTCGGAGCGTGCAGTGAGAAGGAATTGATAAAAATGCCACTTGGGATTTCCATGCTAAATATCAGAGCACTCCCCTCGTGTTCAGCAGCCTGATTAGAGCAGACAAAGCACTTGAAGAACAGAAGTCTAATGCAGGAAACAAGTCTGTGTGGAAGGAGGCAAAGACAGGCCTGGTTCACATCACCAGCAAATCCTGCACCCCCAGGAATCCTGGATTTCTCCATGGAAGTGATACCTTAAGTTTCAAGTTTTTCTGTTCTCTTTTGGTGTTCAGCTTTTAGCTTTATATTAAGTGTTACTAGGATCTTTCCACAGGGTGGTGATGACAAAACAATCCTGTTCCAGCTGGAGACTCAAGGACAATCTCTCCAAAAGTGAGAAGAGGAGGGCGGGCAAGCAAGCAAGGAGGATGCAACTTCATCATTTGAAGCTATGAATCGGACAGTTAACTCCTTGCATGCAAATGGACTAAAACTTATAAAAATGGGAGATCTTGTGACCAAGCCCTCTTTTGCTTCCATCCTGGAGCCATCCAGGCAGAGCTGGGCTGGGGTTAGACAACTCGTGGTTGAGGTTGCTTGGACAATGTGGTGTATCCTATCTTTCCTGCACGATGTTAGGGGATTTCTTGTGGGACTAATGGCCTGATTGTTCGCCAGAGAGGGGCTGAACTGAGCACGCATTCCTCTCACACCTCATTACCGCCTCTGTTTGTTTAAGTGCAGCTCCTCAAGTCGGAGGATGCTCGTTAGGAGCCGGCTCTGATAAACACAGCACTTGTGCACTTGCCTAATTTGGTACCTCTGATGAGCCAGAACTTAATAAATGCAAACTGCATCCCAAATTACTTAGATTTGTTCAGTCATTTTCTGTCTTCCTCAGCATATTCTCTGCGCTGATCTCATGACATTCTCCTTCATGCCAGGTTTTTTTTTGTCTATCTGAACTTTCTTTTTCCACTAGAAGCCTCCAAGCTGGGCTTCTCTCAGGCACTTTGCATATATTATTTCACTGCTCCAGTGGAATGGTTCAAATTATAATTTTCCAGCTGAGATACAAAGACTAATTCATTCAAGACCACCTTTTTTTGTTTGTGTGTGTGACAGTGTGGATTTCTCTGTGGTCCTTGAGGAGATAAAATGCATCCAAAGTGCTCTGGGAAAACTGGGAGAAAGACAGGGAAAGCAAATTGTGGAGCAAAGTCATGTTCTATCAAGTGTATCCCATGCACTCTTTGGGGATGAGCTGATGGTGGGAGACAGGACAAGAAACCAGACACAGAAAATGCTGATTGACATATAAATCTGGGCTGAAACCCTCTGCTGATACTGATCAAATCAAACCCACAGCAGGAATCCATACCAAGAAACTGGCTGCTCATTTTTGTGGCTAAGCATCCAGCAGTGAGTACCAGTGTTATACTGGGGAGGCCAGGAAGGGATGTGCATCCTTCTCCTTGCTCCTGCTCTGAGGAAGGCAGGAGATCCACCAGGAGCTCCCCAGCAGAGTCCAGAGGAGGTCACAGAAATGATCACAGGGATGGAGCATCCCTGCTGTGAGGAAAGGCTGAGACAATTGGGAATATTCAGCCTGGAAAAGGAAAAGGAGACCTCAATGTGACCTGGAAAAGGAGACTTCAATGTGGCCTTTCAGCTCCTAAAGGGGGCCTGTAAGAGAGATGGAGATGGATTTTTAGCAGGGCCTCTTGCTCTGGGACAAAGGGGGTGCTTCTAAACTGAAGGAGAGTCAGTTTAGATTAGATGTAAAGAAGAAGTTTGTAACAATGACGGTGCTGAGGCCCTGGCACAGCTTGCCCAGAGAGGCTGTGGCTGCCCCATCCCTGCAGGTGCCCAAGGTCAGGCTGGCAGAGCTCTCAGCAACCTGAGCCAGTGTAAAATGTGACTGAAGGGGTGGGGCTGAATGACCTTTGGAGGTCCCTTCCTACCCAAACTACTCTGGGATTTTGTGATCTCTGCTCTGGTGCTTGTGCCAGGGGTGATCTCACCCCCAGCTCTTGGGAAACCGGGCTTAGGTGCCTCTGATCCTTCCTGGGATGTACACACTGGGCAGGGAGGGCTGGGGACATGCCATGAGGCCTCTGGATGCAGCGGAGGGCGTCACCATCTGAGTGTCAGCACGCAGGGTTTGTGGCTCCAGGGACTGCTCCATGGCTGTAATCCCAGAAAAGTCATTCAGGGCAGCAGAGAAACGTGCCAGGTAGATGCCTAACATGAAGATGGAAGTGTCTCTCATTGCCTTGGCCCCACATTGCTGCCCAGCCTGGGAGGACACCAGGGAGATCATCCATGAGAGCAGGATTGGCAAGCAGAGGAGCAGTGTGGGCAGTGGGATGTCACAGGACAAAGGGAGACACGTGGGAAAGGCTGAATCCAGCTTTATTGCTACCATTTCATGGCCGTAATCCTGATATTTGACAAGTAGCTCAAATTCACTTACAGTAATCTTATAAAGTAAATAGCTTTGATCCAATGTGTTTAATTTAAAGCACTTATGTTTTATTTATTCTTTTGCTGTGAAGAACAGACTGCACTTTCTTTAATAATGTCTAAGAAACAAAGGTTTCCAATCCCCACACAGAGCAAAATTCATACCAGCAATACAACTGTGAAAAGTGATTTCCTTGAGCCTCTTTTCATGCAGAAAAAACAATTCCTGTACCTCAGGAATCAGTGTGACCATGTATTGAAATGTTGTGCTTCAAATAACTGGATATTTGGGAAATTAACTCAGGAATGATTTGTGCAGTTGAGAAATTGATAAGTGCTCAGTCACAGCGACAGTAATGAGTTGATATGATGATAAAAATCATGAGAATATATTAAGGGCCTCAGGGGAAAAAAAAAAGAAAAAAGGAGAAAAAGAAGGAATTAGTTTGCAAAATATGATTGTTTCTGAAATGTTTGCCTAGCAACAGCCCAACAAATGCTGCAAGTATGGCTGTATTTCATATTCTCACAGCAATATCACATCATGTTTCAACACAAGCCAGCCCTGAAATCCACCCTGGTGACCTCAGCTGCCCTGCTCTGGTGCTGGGGCATCTGGCAGCTCCCACCCTTCCCGAGCCGTGGCCGATTGCAGCCCTGCTGGCCATGGCAGGGCACACAGCACATCTGTTTCCTCCATCCTACATTGCAACAACCCATTCCCCCCTTTCTGTCGCCTGGCACCACAGAAGAAAACAACTTGATGTGTCAATTTCCCTGTCTGTGCCCACCTCTGCCCACTCAGCTCTGCCTGACCTCACGTTCCCCACGCGTCTGAGCTGGAGGAGTCAAAGTCGGGTCAAGTCCTTGTGTTCCAAGCCCAGGTAAAAATCTCTTTCTGTTCACTTTTCCCATCATCTCACTCATGGCTTTGCTTTTCAGAGCAGACTTGAAAATTTGAGTCTAACGGCAAAAACAAATCAGGGGATTTCAACTAAGTCCAGTGAACTGCTAAGAAAGGAAAGGGGAAAGGAAAGGGGAAAGGGGAAAGGGGAAAGGGGAAAGGGAAGGGAAGGGAAGGGAAGGGAAGGGAAGGGAAGGGAAGGGAAGGGAAGGGAAGGGAAGGGAAGGGAAGGGAAGGGAAGGGAAGGGAAGGGAAGGGAAGGGAAGGGAAGGGAAGGGAAGGGAAGGGAAGGGAAGGGAAGGGAAGGAAAGGAAAGGAAAGGAAAGGAAAGGAAAGGAAAGGAAAGGAAAGGAAAGGAAAGGAAAGGAAAGGAAAGGAAAGGTGCCAATCTGTTGGAAATTTAGCCTGTCAAAAATAAGGTTCAGATCCATTTGTGTCCCTGCTACCCCACAGAACTCAGATGTAAATGAGAACAGTTTTCAGCACAAATAGTGGCCATGCTGTGAGAAGCAGAAGCTGTGTACATGGAGAAAGGCTTGAGCTGGCACACAGCTCCCCTGAGCTCTGAGCCTGCTGTTGCCAGAGTTACACCACTATTTTCAAAAAGAGGGTGGATTTAGGTGCTCCTGTCTCTCAGCAATGGTATTTGTCCCTGAAGATGAGCTCAGGCTCCTGGATTGCCTGCTAAGCCCTGTCCTCAGAGGCAGCTGGGAGACCCTGGTGCTGTGGAGGCATTATCTCAGGAGAACAGAGCTCCTGCTGCACTCTGAGCTCCGAGTGTGATCCAGAAGCCTCCAACCAAACACACCTCTCCTGTCTACTCTCTTGTCTCCTTGGGCAGCAGAGCAGAGCTCTCATGGCAGGCAGCAGGGACAGCACAGCCTCACCACCCCAGAAAGGGACACGAGCACATTCTGTCTCCTGCCAGTGTGGCTCTGGAGAGGACACCTCTGCCAGAGGGATGAGGCAAACAGCCAGGCAGGTACAGCTTTAATCAGGTCCCCTTTTGAGGCAAAAGGCCTTTATTTCATCACCTGTGTCACTCTGCAGTTTGGGCAGGCTTTGAGCACAGGGTGGGCAGCAAACACAAGGCAGCTGCAGGTACCTGCTGAGCCTGGCAGCTCTCAGTGCTCAGTGCTGCACCTGAGTGGGAGCTCCAGCTGCAGATCCTGGGCCAGTGTAAATTTTGTCCCCAGCAGGAGGGCCAGGCAGTGCAATCAGATCAGCTGACCCTTAAAACACAGACAAAGCCCAGCCCAAGGCCACCCAGGAGCAATTCTGAAGTGAGAGCAGTTCAGCAGCTGTCCTTGGGTGGCTGCAATCTGCTTTTATGAGCCCACTTGCGGGAAGCAGGGACTGCACATCATCACCTCTGTTGTCCAGGTCCAGCTCCTGCAGGCCTGGGTTTCATGGTGACTGGAAGCAGATCTTTGTTGTTGCATTTGTGTTGATTTAACACAATCACTTTTCTGTTAAAATTACTGTACTATATGAGTTAGAATTTTTCCTGACATCCTGCTTTTACATCTGTCAGACCCCAGACAATTCCTATCACACCATAACATTTACCAACATGGAGTTCACCCAGCAGCATTTTTAGAACATTTCTGAGATAGAAAAATGACTTTACATGGGATCACCTTGTTCTGCATCACACTGCCATCAGATTTTACCTAGTGCTGGGAACCTGAGAGCTGGAATCACAGTCTTCACATCCCTGTCACAAAGTGGATGCAGAGGGATCAGTGCATCAATGGCTCATCAGCTGCTGCCTGCAAGGCACACTGAGGCCCACAGAGGAAAGCATGGCAGTGACAAGTGTTGTTTATTAATATCTGAGTTAATAACCCCTTATTTTGCAGCACATCTCTGACTTTGGTCATCACACCCTTCCCACCTCCCCATTCCAAACCACAGAGAGTTGCAATACAGAATACATCTGTTTCCTGTTTCAGAAATTGCAATTACACATTTACAACCAGCACCCTCAGCTGAGATTCAGAGGCAAGCAGTTGTATTTACAAGTAATGTGTGCTCCTGAACTATCAGGCTCCTTTGCATTGCGCTGCCCGCTGAAAATGCAGAAGAGACAAATAGAGGAGAAAGAACATTCCTGTTATTTGGAGAGCTTTGCACCATCCTCTTTTTCTCTTACTGCTATTAAAATTAAATAGGTGTTGGGGATAATCTGCTATATTTAACAGAAATAAGTAATTGTAATGACACATAGGGAGAAAAGACAATAATTTAAATTGGTAATAAATGCTCCTTACTATCGAATCAGGATGACCCCTGTGGCAGGGAAGAATGGTGAGGAGGACTCCATCTTATCAGAAGGCTAATTAATTACTTTATTATACGATATTATTCTATTTAATATTACACTATATTGCATTACATCTAAACTGAATCTGCCAAGCACTCAACTCAACTGCCCAGAATCTCGTGACTGTCACCCCACAGTCCTGACACACACATAGACTTGGTCCTGACAGGCCAAGGAAACAAAACACCATCACTCTGGGTAAACAATCTCCATGTTGCATTCTACTTTTGCACAAACACAGGCACAGCAAATGAGATAAGAATTGTGTTTTCTTTCTCTGAGGTTCAGAGAATGTGAAACCCAGAAATATTCTTGGGAAGAATTGTGCCTCGCTTTTGTCCGTGAAAAGAAATGTGGTGACACCTTACTAAGATATTATTATTACTATTATCATTATTATTTTTAGTCATGAGAACCTGCAGGCCAAGTAAGGGTATGTGCTGCCTTCACTACTTCACTGAAGCAAGGCCAAAGCCTGGCCAGCCCACAATTTATGTTTTCCATCACCTGCTGGCATGTTGGATGCAGACTGGAAGCTCGGCCTCCTGCCATTGTGGTAGGCAGTGAGGCTGAGGGAATTGCATCCCTTTGACCACTCCTCTCCCTCTGCCTCCTCAGGTTAAACAGCTTGAGACTGATGGGCCCAGCCCTGTGCACAGGGATAAACACTGGTGAAAGTATTTGCAGACACAGGACCATAATCTAGAGGCCAGAGTTGATCCCAGATATCATTTTGTTTATGAGTGTCAGTCCTGGGGAATGACTGCAATCCCGAGGGAAAAGCCTGTGTTTCAAGATGCTTGCAACATCTTATCCCCCAGCCTGACTCAAGCCTGACTTGCCAGAGCAATCAGCATCTACAACAGAGCTAAAATCACATGCTGGTGTAGGAAGGATATGTTTTGCAAGCAGAGTTGGGAGCTGGAAACATGCAGACCTGCAAAAATGCTGGCACTTTGCAGGATGAGAATTTGCAAATGCTTTGGCCAGCTCTAGGTTCTTCCACACTGAAAGCTTGTGCGGACTGGCTGTGTAAGGAAAGAGAAAACAGAAAACAGAAAGACTCCTGCACAGGCCTGCTGCTGCTTGAGCAAGGGAATCACCTGTGTCCTTGGCTCATTACTTGTCATATTCCCTTCTCCTTGCTGGTGAACCAAATGCAAATATCTTGATTGCTCATGAGCTCCATGGTGTGTCTGTCAATCAGCTCTCTGCTACCAGCTCTTCCTCTCCAGTTCTTTCCTTGAGCTCCTGAGTGCAAAATAACTTCCAAAATTCTCTTCCAAAAGAGTTGCTGCTGGCCAAATGTGGAATAGGAGCCAAACCTCTGAACCTCAGGTGCACACAGTATATACATCCTGCTTTTCATGCAGTGATGCTCTTTATAAATAATATAAGCTATGACAATTTAGCTTTTAGCTTGGAAAACAGTGGTCTGGATTTTCAGGTTGGCTTAAACCTCAGCACACCCATCAACACAAATGGCCAGCACACACAACTTCCTGCCAGGGTCTGATCTCTTTAATTAGAGGGAATTTTAGCAGGCTCTTCCCAACCTCAGAGTCACAGTGCTGCAACACTGACAAGCCCATCAAGAGAATGGGCAACTGGAGGGATTCCTGAATTGCAGGAGCTCACTTGTTTTTCCTGGGCCAGCAGCAGAGTTTGGGAGCTCCAAAGCTGGCTTGGTGTGTTTACAGGGAGATCTGCTGCTCTCACAATTTGCTGATGTTTCCCAGGCAGCTTTGCAGATGTGACAGGGCTAAGGAGAGGCCCCTGGAGACCCAACTCGCCTACAAACAATGCTGGTATCTGCAGTGGCTCTTCCCCTTTGGGAAAGCTCGAGGCTTGGATGGGTGCACTGTTCTCTGAGGAAAAACCTCTGGATGACTGAGCCCAGGGAGCTACACCCAGCTGGTGACTGCTCTGCAGGGCTCAGTATTGGGGCAGTTCTGTTTAATACCTTTACTGACAACCCAGATGAGAGGATCAAGGGCACCCTTGGTTAGTCTGAACCAAGCTGGGCAGGAGTGTTGATCTGCTGGAGGGCAGGAGCTAGGACTACTCTGATTTTAAGTTTATTTCAAGAAGTCATAGCAGATTAAGGGGAAGAAAAGAGAAAGCATTGTGTCAGATCAGCATTAATTCCAAGAGAAGGAAGGGGGCAATCCTGATGTGCATTTTGTCTGCCCCAATCAGGAAATGCTGCAGACATCTCCTCAGCATCATCTGCTGTCCTTATTTCTTCTCTGGGGTTGAGGCACACTGGAGACAGAAGATTTTGCAGTCCCAGCAGAAATGTTTGTGGAATGTTTATCTGATCAGCTAAAGCCTTTGAAGGCTTGCTTTGGTAAAGAGTTGTAACACTTCATCATTCAGATGCAACTGAAACACTTGGTGTCTCCTTTTTGCAAGAGAGGCTTTTTTTAGGACAGCAAATTGGTGTTTTGTTCCAACAGCAAGAGCTGGGATGAAGTCAGGGAACCAGAGTTCATGGAATTATTTATTTTTCTGGACAAAGCTAGAGATGGGGCGACATGCTGTTTCATGTTTGTCAGACACACTGCACTGTCCACCAAACAAAAGGAAAAAGCGTCCCCACACCCCAGTTTTGCTGCTAATTGTGCAGTGAGATGTAAGCTCCCTCCCTCTGCTCTGCAGGAAAAGAAAACCTGATGCCTGTTACTCCTGTCTGCATCCCAAAGGAGACTGCACAAAAGGGAAAAAGCATCTCTGCTAAGAGTAAGACTGCTGGATTTCTGCATGGAAAAAGTGATGTCAGACCCACAGAAGCAGTTTGGGAAGAGCCAGATTATTGGCCTGCTCCACAGTTTGGGAGTAACCCCTGGGCAGTAACCCCTGGGCAGCCAGGCTCTGCTTCCTGCCCCATCCCATGTGATGGGGTGAAATTAAAGCAAACCTCATTATCATCTTTTAACACCACTTAGCACATCCCAATTTTGGGGCTACCAGAGAGAAATATGGAAAGGTTTTGGTGTCTCCAGGCTGGAGAGTTACAGCTCACATGGGGCAGGGCTGTGTGGGTCTGCACATCACCTTCTGTCGTCAGGGTGACATTTGCATCTGTGTTTCCTGGTGCTTTCTCTGCCTGGATTCCAGGTGTTTGTACAAGCTTGGCTGCTTGATGCATTGCAAGGGACAAACAGTGCTGCTTTTCCACATGATGCCCAGCAGGGACACTCCTAAATGGCAGCTGCACTGAGCTCACCTTTCTGACCACTGCTCCAGCTGCTTTCAGCTCTCTCCCCAAGCTAAATCGTTGATCACAACATTTCTGTGTGCCTGCAGGTGCTACATATTCATTCATGTCAGCTCAAAGGCCACGAGCTCAGACGGATGTCAGGCTGAATTTCCAGCTTCAAGGGGAAAAACAAACCTCAGGGAGACTATAATGTGCCTGCTCCTACTTCTAACCACTTGGAAAATACCATTTTGTCACAGGACATCAGCTCACCATGCTGAGCTACAGAAAATTTGCTTTTAAAGCCCTCCGGTCCATTTTTGTCCAGGACATGTGCCCTGTTCTGAGCTCAGCCTGGCAGTGGTGGGGCCATAGCAATACTTCAGCTTGAATCCAGCCCCTTTTAAAGCCCAATTCTGCACGAGAGGCTTCATCTAGGCTGGGTCCAGCCTAGTAGTTCCTGAACTGTCAGCAGAAAAATGCACACCATGCACATACAAGACTGATGGTGGGAAAGTCTCCCAAAAACCACTGGTGATCCCTGTAAGTGCCACTAGCAGTAACTTGCTTCAGTGCAATTAATTCCTGTAAATCTCCTGATGATACCAGCTATCTCCTACACTGCTGTAGTCTCCTCTAATCTTCAACTGCAGAAAGAATGTTCCTTATAACTTCCGTGTCTCTATGGGGAACATTGTCATTTCTGCTTTCTGACTTTCAGCGTCACAGAGCTGCTCTGAACCTTCTCCCAAGTCTCTATCCCCTCACCTTGCTCTTTTTTTTTTTCCTTCTTTTTAAAACATTTTAGGCTTTTAGTTGCATTGTTCCTGGTATTGCTTCATCTGTGCAACTTTTGTTGCTGAAGCAAATGGGGCTGGAGCTTGAGCAACGCAGGCTCAGAGCAAGAAATGAGATAACTGAGGCAGGAATTAGACAAGGCAATGCCCTGCTCTTGCGAAAGAGAAATAGAAAATATAAATTTCTGAGGTTGCAAACAAGCCCTTTCTGCTGGATCAAACCACAGCATTACAGGCTGCAGCAAAGGATGGTTTCAACATTTTCAGGGCTGTGGTGTTTAGGATTAAGTGAGGGTATTTTGCTTTTGCCATGATTTGAAATCTTTCATACCCTCACAAGGCAAAGAGCAACAACTGTGTGCTTTAATCTTTGCAGTTCCTCAAAGACATTGAAATGTTTGAAATCCAGTGCACTCCACGGGATGCTTGAAAATATTCCTTTAAAAGGAAATTATGGTTGAGATATCAATGTCAATACAGTGCTAGCTTCACTAAAGTTCCACTAGCTACAAAGAAAATGTTTATTTATGTACCCTTCCATGATTCCTTGCATGTACTGAGCATTATAAACGTTTCCAGGAAAAATTACTGCTTATTTACAAGTTTTATTAGCACAGCACCACATGACCTGATGTTAATGGGCTGGGGGGACTATAAAGAGGCAAAACCATTTTGCTTGGAGGAGAATAAAGTATAAAGAGACAAAATATGATTGAAATGATGAGCTGCAGCCCAGAGAAATGGAGGAATCTGCCCAAAGTCCCACAGACCCAGACGATCCTACATTTGCACATTCTTGCTCTGACTTCTGTCCAGGGTGAGCACCATGGATATTTCCCAGGAAGAACTTTGGCCCCATTAGCTTAGATTTTAGAAAATCTCAGGCTATGCTAATTAATTAATTAATTAATTGCCTCTGTGCTATATACAGGATGAGGAGCCATTAAAGTGAGCACAGTTCTGCTCTAGGGTTATGTGTCTGCAGGGCCCATCAGACATGCTGCATTGTTTTTCCTTGCAGCCATCATGCAGGAATTAATATTGGACTATGGACTTCCCAAATTCACTCACAGTCTGATCTCTGCTAAGCACCTTCCTACAGACATTTCTTTCTTCTTAAAAGTCACATTCCAAGCTCCCTAATAAAAAAATGTATCAAGGTAAACCGCAACCAATAATATTTTTTTCTAACTTCTACCCAGTTTTATTTTGAATTTCTATATTGAATTTTAGACATCAGTTGATGTCACGAGTATGATGACATCTATCAGTATGATTTGCCATTTGACTTGAACTTTGGGTAAAAATTCTTTCTGTCCCATATCCTTGCATTTTGATTACTACAACATGGAGGAAAATAAAAATAAAATAATTTTCCATTGGTGTATAGGTGAGCACCCTGAAGTGTAACACAACTATGGAGAACCACATGTGGGAAGGAAGTGGGAACAAGCAGTACTTGTGAGTGGGTGATTTTAACTTGAGTGAAACATCCTTTTCTTATCTGTACCCCCTGCTGAATTCACTTTGGCTCTAACCACCCCCACGAGGCTTTGCTGTGTGGGGAGGCTGAAGTCAGAGTTCAATCTCAGGCTAAAAGTGCAGTGGAAACTCATCCTGTGTCAGGGAACAGTTCAAAAACCTTTAGATTTTTGGCACCCACATTTCTAAGATGTCATGAGCTATCCCAGTCATGCTGGGGGAAAAAAAAAAAAAGAAAAAAGAAGAAAGGAAAAAGTGTTTCTGATATTGCCAGTACTGCAGACCAAGCAGAAAATCTTTTTTTTTTTTTTCTGGTGGTAGAAAAACACTTGGATGCATTTTTTTGAGAGAAAATGTTGTTCTCTGTTGTTGGGGGCAGCAGAAAGAGTATTTTTTCCGCACTGTAGCACTATCCTGCTTTCCACAAAGCTTCCTGACACAGCTACAGGTAGGATGAACCTCATCTTCCTCTGCAGGCATCTCTGCACTGGGAACATCCCCCACAGGATTAAAGAACTGCTCCCAGCTTCCCTTGAGCACAAAAGATATTAATTTCCAGCAGTTAATGCCCATTTCTGGGGGAAACTGCCCATTTTCCCCTGCAGGGCCCAGCCAGCCCCTGCCACAGAGGAACATGAGCCTGACAGCTTAGCAGGGATGAAAGGAAATTATGGATGACAATTATATCCAGAGTTATCTAAATCAAGCAGAGGCACTCAGGAAAGTTATAATGCATAATTCAGGTTGAAGCTGACCTTTAACTACTGCAGGCTGAAATCTTTTCCTGAAGCAGAATATCTTGAGAACTGGTTCATAAAGGGCTTTCTACACATTTCTCTGATGCCCTGAGCAACAACACACTGTGGTAAACAAGAAACCAGCTCCAGGAACTGCTGGCCTAATCTGGACTTGCAAGCCCTGACTGTTAAAAGTTTCAGGTGAATATTTGTGTGTAGTTTAGGAGAGAAAATGAAGGACAGATGCTGCTAAAGACTCACAGGCAATCAGGATATCATTACCAGAGTTGTAGTCAAGTTAAGCTGTTACTATTCTCAGTTTTATTTGGATTTTACTTTAATCCCACAGAATCCAATAAAATATACCTTCTTGGAAAATATAATATGAAAGGATCCTATTGAAGCACCTGCTGTCCTTGCCAATAAGCTGTAAAAGAGGGAAAGACATTTGGAAACTAGTGTTCAGAGACTGGGCAGGAGGACTGGAAACTTTGCAGAGATGCTGTTGTGTTGTCCTGTTTATCTTCTTTCCCTCTTCTTGCTCATCTGGCCAGCAGTTAAGGAGAAGTATTTTGCCTCTTGTGAGTCACACTTACCAGAAACATTTCGCTTTGGGCATCTCCTTGTTGCCACAATCCTGGTCCCCCTTCTTTCTGTATTTCCCATTTAAATGGAAAGACACAAATTACTCTTTGGAAATATTACATGCTCTTGTGTGAAGAGCACTGCATTGGGCATGTCCAAATCTTTCCATTACAGCAATCCAGGAACAACTGCAAATAACATTTGTAATCAGAGTAGGACCCATAAGATGAGTCACTGATGTCTGAGAAGTTCCTGACTATGGCAATTCATGGGGAGGGGGTGGTTAAAGAGAGGGAGAAAAGGAACTTTGGCTCTGATCCAGACTCATATCTGTACTGCAAGAGCTGGAGAAATAATAAAACCTTTCCAAAAACACCACATGGGAAAACACCCATTGTTTCCTCCAATCTTTACTATCCTGTGGGGCAGAGCAGTAGACTCAGCAGAGGAACTCTCACCATGTACAATCAGCTGTTCAAGAGGCTTCTAAGAGGGTCAAGGATTATGCTTCCAGTGGAATGTGGTGGAAAAGGAAATGAGTGGCCACCATTGCCCTGTCTCTGCCCTGTCTCTGCCCTGTCTCTGCCCTGTCTCTGCCCTGCAGGACCTCCTTGGGCAGGGTGTGCCCTGCCTCCTGCCTTGGGTGCTGAAATCAGTGGAAAGTCCCTCAGCACATCAAGATCAGTGAATCACGTTCCCTTTTCAATTTGCAATCAGGGGAAAGGAGTTATCCACAGGCTTGGCCAGCACAGGAGGCTGTGAGAGCCCCATTCCCACCTGATGGAAGCCACAGGCATTCACCAACCACCAGAGAAGAGGCACCAGCTTAGAGCTGGTGACAGTCACTGCCAAAACAGCCTTGGAGGCTTCCATGCCTACCTCTGGCCTCTCCTGGATGCAGGATGGACCATGACATTCCTGTAGGCTGGCAAGTCTTTCATTTCCAGCTTTTGGTTCCAAATAAGCGAAGTTCTCCTGTTTCTGGCATTCCATGTCAAGAACTGCATTACAGTGGATGGGCACCCACCAAACAGCCACGTTGAGAGCAGCCCCAAGCTACTTCTGATCCACCAGAACTGAGAGTTGTGAGGTATCCTGACTCTCTGAGAAGTTCTGAAATTCAGAGTGATTTCCTAGCTCAGGCATGGGTGAACCCTCAGCAGATACCCCCAAAGTTTCTACAATGTTCCTCACCATCCTTTCCAGTACTGCAAACTTAACTGAGGGCAAGCACATCCTCCTTGCTGTGTGCTTGTTCCCAGTGCTACTGCTGAGTGGATCCCAAACTTTCCTGAGGAAGGAGCCACTCTCTGTACTCAGCATGGCTTGTTTTTTAACATGTGCAGGTGAAGGATGGTGTCCTGAAGGTGACCCACTCTACATGGCCTAGCAGACAGATCTTCAAAGCATATCTGGAACCACTGTGCACAAGGAAAGTATTAATATGGAAAGTATTAATAAGAAAAGTTTTAATAAGTCATCCACATGACTCCACCCAACAACTCAGTGGGGTTATCCTTCCTTTCTCCAACTGCTGCCTCTGAGCTATGGGAACTGTTGGAAAGAGCTGGAGGTTTGGGTCATAACCATTGCTTTTTGCAGCAGGGCATGTTAGAAATTACAATAACATGGTACAAAACCAACCTTTTCCGGGGCTTCTTATTCCAGTAGTAACTTGTCTCTCACCCTGACATGGGTTTTGCTGTTGTGCTCCACTGCTCAGATTGCTCAGCTGCTCCAGTCAGTTCCCAGAGCTTTCTGCCCCCTCAGAGTCTCATCATAGTCCAGAGTCCAGCAAAGGATCCCTGCACCAGAAGCTTTTCCTTTTTTTCTCCCCATCTCATGCTGAATATCCATCCTCTGCCCCCTGAAATTACTGAAGAAGGCATTCCTGTGTTATTCCTTTCCTGATCAATCGAAACCATGCAGATCTGTTCTCACACTCATTTTAGTTTGTCTGCACCAGGACCTGAAGTTCAGACTTCTATTTAGACCTGACTCTGCTATGCTTAACTTCACATTATTTTTAACCCTCTGAGTTTCCTGAAGGAGCACAGATGAGAATTTTCAATTATGCACCTTTCCCAGCTGAGGTGAGGGGACCAATTCCTGCCCCTTTAAACCCTGAGATAACCTTTCCAAGACAAACTCAGCACCCGGTACTTTGACACCCATCTGAGGCCAGCCTTGGTTGGAGGGACAATAATTCTCACCCAGGCAGCATGGACACGTTTCTCTGCTAGAATAGGAAAAGTTTCTGTAACTCTTGTGGCCTCACACCTGGTTTGAGTGTAGAAGTCTGGTTTAAGTCCTGGAGTCAGGCCCTGGCCATCTTTGGTACAAATTTAAACCCAGCCTCTGGCTGCTGTAATCTATGCTAAGAGTCAGGATGAATGCCAAGCCAACTCATGATGCAGGGATTCAAAAAGTGACTGAGAGTCACATTCTGTCCATTATTCTTCTAATGATGAGCCCATTGCTCAGATCTGAGCTGGGGAATGAATACCACTGGAAGGCAGCAAAAAGTGAAATCATCCTGACGTGCCTCATTGCTTACCTGTGGTTTCTGCAGCAGGCCCAGTGAGCTTTCAGACCTTGGGGCAGAAATCTGTAAATTTGGCTGCTTCAGCTCCAACTGAAATCACTGCATGCAGGGAAATGTCTGCATCCTACCCCAAGAAAAGACACGATGGGAAGGCATCCAGGGAATGTGCTTGGTGCTAGAAGGCAAATGTGTTAGAGTTCCCATGAATTAGCACAGCATTGTTTCCAGATAAAAAAACTGAAGTGGTATGGATTGCAAACCAGAAGCACTTCTAGATTTCTTCACTGCTCATCTTAAAGGTAAAAGTTTTCCATGGATATTTGTCCATAGTTCACAATCTTTTGGTTAAACAAGCAACATTTACTTATTTTAGAAGTCTGGTTCTTTGGCCAAAGAGCCGGTAGGGCCAGAGCACTTCTGATCAACTGCACATGGTGCAAAGTTATCTGAGGTATCACTGAAGGATCCTTAGCACAGGATGAAAATCAATATTCCATCTTAGGTCAGCAGATGATGATTATTGTAAGGAGGGCAAGGAATATTGTAAGGCAAAGGGAAATGGAGGGCGTGAATTGCTGGGCTGTGGGCTGTTTATCAGCTCTTGTCTCACTTTTCTCATGCAGCTCTGTGGGAGGCATTTCTGTGGGACATGATAATAAAAGCTGGGATGTTTTTCCACCCCATTTTTTTAATGCTTTCTTTGATTTTGCTGTAGATCCCAGAGACCAGATGTCTCATATTAAAGGAAGAGTCACTCTGCTTCTCTTTGGGGACATATTTGGGGAAGGAAGGGAGGAAGAGTTTTTTCTTTTTGAAATGAGAGTTAAATTGACACGCAGTGGATAAATGGCAGGCAGAGGCTAAGCATGCTGTTGATAGAAAAGATAACCCTGAACAGTGAGGTTGATCTGAAGGATCTGAAGATATTTTATTAAAATAACTCACAGAAGCTTCTTGGGCCATCTATAACTAAGGGTGACCTGACATTGTGATTACCTTTGTCTCCCAGGGGATCCTTCCCATGTCCCCAGTGGGATAAGGATGTGAGGGATGACGTAACTCCCTCCTCTGTGCAGCTGCCTCAGCTCTGACAGGAACAAATGATGGCAGCCTGCTGATGGCAGACACGTTAGTCATGCTCCCACTGTTAATTGGGCTTCTGCATCTGGCTGGCTTCATCTGCTACCCCTTGGAACACACTGACAGCATAAGCCATCTCCTTGCCTAAGGAATTCCTGTGCTTCACAAACTGAGACCCCGATCCTGCATTTGAGCTTCTCGCTGATACTTTGTGTAAATGTCATCATTCTTCAAGGAGGCTGCACTCAATAAATCACTCCCTTGATGCTGCTCTGAGAATGGGATGTGGATGTCATTTATCTCCCCTGGACTGGAGAGCAGCTGGGCCACTGACATCACTCCCCACAAATCCCAGAGAAGCCCAGCAGAGGTGCTTAGCCCAGTTAAAATCTGCAGCACATCCTTTCCACACTCACCACAACCTTTAGGCAGACTAACAAAACAAGGCAGTGACATGAAATGCCAAAACCCTCACAAACTAGAACGTGTTACTGGAAGGGAGTGAGGCACCACAGGCATTTTGGTGTCCTGAGGTCCTGTGGTCCTTCAGAAGGAGACTCCAGCTCATTCCTGCCAACGCAAACTCAAGGCAACGGCGGCAGCGGCGCGGGGAAAGCGAGCAGAGAGCACTGCAGAGCTGCCAGCTCCAGATGTGCCCAACAGCTGGAGCACCACCAGGGTCCCTCAGCTCTGCCCAGCTCCCTGCAGTGTCCTCCATCCCCCAGCAGTCCCAAGGGAGCTCATTTCCTCCATCTTTCCTAGAGGCATTCAGTGGCAGCTCCTCTGCTAGGATTTATGGCGCTTCCACTGGGAACACGGATTCACATGAGTCACTAAGCAGGATGACCATGAAAATGGATATTTTAGAAGGGTTTTTGTTGGCACTGCTTACCCAGTTAAATGCTTATAAAATAATTACTAAGGGGGGGAAAAAAAAAGGATGTTTTCAGGAAAAAAAAGTACAACCCAAACAAAAAATACTTCACAGAACCCAAACAAACGACACACATTTCTGTAAATTATTTATGGTGGAATTGGCTGTTGGGCTCAAGCAAGTTACAAGGATCAGGTTGTCTATGTTCACAAAAGCAGGATCCTGCACAGAAGTTTAATTTTTAACTTAAGGGAAAGCAACAGAAAGAGCTGCTGCAGAGGGCATTAAAACAGAAATGAAAACAGACTTGGTCAGGTACTATTCTCACAATATCTTTGTCATTAAAGGACAAACTCAAAAGAATGCTTGATTCTTGCAGGTCTGATTTTTGCAAGTCTAATTTTTGCTTTCAGTCAATGCTAGAAAATCTGAACCATTTAGCCAAAAATTGTTCATTCATCCCATGCAAATATTTGAATTTTTTCTTTTTTTCTGATGTTTTGACTAGATTGAATGAAAATATATCATAATTATAAGTAATTATTACCAAAAGTCACCACCAGCAAGTTAAAACTCTCATCCTCTCTCTTCCACTGAATTTTTCCCTCCTGCAATTTCAGTATGACCAGAATAAGTAGCCCAGCTTCCCAAAAGACTCGGATTATCCAGCTGCCTCTGCACTGACTCACAGGGAAGCTGTGGACAGCAGCTTGCAGACAATGCTTTCCATCTGTCCATAAAATCCCCCTCAGTGAGCATGGCAGAGCTGTGCTGGTGCAGCACAGACACCTCACGTGCTGTACCTGCAAGGTGAGCTGCTCTCCCTGCATTTGGGAGTGCTCCTCCAGCAGGGATCCTTCTCTCTCTCCTGCATTTCTCAGTCCCTTCCCTAGAGTGTCTGAAGGAGCCAAGAAAGATGGAGAGAGACCATTTGCAAGGCCCTGAAGTCACAGGAAAAGTGGGAATGACTTCCCACTGCCAGAGGGCAAGGTTAGGAGGGATATTGAGAAGAAATTCTTCTCTGTGAAGTGGCACGGCCCTGGCACAGGTTGCCCAGAGAAGCTGTGGCTGCCCCTGGATCCCTGGAAGCATCCTAGGCCAGGTTGGACAGGGCTTGGAGCAGCCTGGGACAGTGGAAGGTGTCCCTGTCTATGTCAGGGGGTGGCACTGGATGATCTTTAAGGTCCCTTCCAATTCAAACCATTCTGTGATTCTCTGATTCTGACACAGTGATGGGTACTAAGGAAGGAGTTTGAGCCCCTGATCCCACTGCTACTGTCCAGCTGGGAACCATCACTGCTTCATAACACAGAGAGAAATACAGGTTCCTTGGATTCTGGCTCAGCCAGAGCCATTGGCTCCTGCTGACCACCTAAGTGATCCCACCAGAGGAACAGAAGGAATTGATTGGATTGAGAAAACAGCTATAATTAGAAATGGGTTAAAACAGATGAACAGACCTCATCACTTGTTTTTTGTTTGCTTTAGCAAAACCAATACCAAGAATGGTTTGGCCGCAGGCCTCATTTCTGAGCTCATAATATTCACGGGTGGATCTGGGAATAAGAGAAATGGTTTCTGTCAAAAGCTGTCAGCAGAGAAAGAGCAAACTATTCTCCATTTCAGCATGCTCCCACTTGTGTATAGCTGAACCCGCTCTGACCATCACCACATCTGTCACTGTGGCTTTGCAAATTCAGTGGCTGGATGAGCCTGTGAAGCTGCTTCTCTTCACTTCAGCGGCGGAGAATTCGCTCTGAATTCAGCCTGGGACTCTACAGAAGGGGTTTCTGCTCCTCAGCCAAGGATCATCAGCTCTGGGAAGTGTTTACAGAGTGGCCCAGTGCAAACTAGCACTGCAGGCTCTGCTCAGGTGTCACCAAGGGGCTTTGGTCATGCAGGAGGAAGTAAATTATAATCCAAAGGCAGTATTAATTCCCCCTCTGATTCTCTCTCCTTCCTTCCCCTCATTTCTATGCAAATCCACACGTACATGAGTATCTGGCTGAAGTCAAGTGCCACCCAAAGGTAATGCTACCAAGTTCAAGGGTTTTATTTAAGCTGCAGCTAGGCAAGCCAACAATTGCATAAGCCCCTTCATTGTAGGAGCTCTGGCTGACATGGAATAAGACAGGTTTAAGTGCTATTACAGCTCCAGAATTTCTTATGGGTTCTACAATCTGAAACTAATCCAGGAAAACACTTAACCAAAATTTATCTTCCACACCACAGACATCCATTGAGCTACATCTCCATCAACCCACTGCTTTATAAAGCATTAATTAGCAGAACCAGCCCTGATATTTTTAGTGTATTCACTTTTATGGAAAAAACATCCTCAGCTGTTTGCCATTTTACCATTTATCAAGGAAGGATGGAATGTTATTATTAAATGTGTTTCCTTAGGCGCTATCACTCTCACACATTCCCACATCAGCTGCTTTTTAAAGTTCTTCATCTGTAAGGAAGCATTAAAGCATTGCTGCAGGAGCCAACCCTCATTTGTTGGTCCTGGAAGTCCCAGGGTGTCGGAATTCAGGACATCCCTCTGTCTGTCCTGGGTGGCTCAAACCCCTGCCAGGGGGCTCAGAGACCTTGGCACAGAGCCCAAGACGCCTGTGACTTTGATTATGACCCATGGAGCAAATTACCAACCTTATTTGAGGATCTGCAAGCCATCAAAGTCTAAGTAGAATAATAATTAGTTTGTCACAGGGTGAAAAATAGATTTTTTGGGGTTTTTAGGAATGGGGTTCAGGAGGCAAAATGGAGGAATCTGGGTGTGTCCAGTCTTTCTCCTTCTTCTTCTTGGCCTCCATCTTCTGCTGTGATGTTGGCACGTTTGGGTTGGTTTAAGATAGAAGCTCACTGTCTAACATAGGTGATAGCTATTGGGAAGTTATGGTAAATAATGCACACGTAGTTTTTAATATAAAAAGATAACACCACCCTGGGGGTGGCCAGAGTGCCTCTGTCTGACCTGCTGAATGGATCTTGGCGGGTCAGAGAAAGAATTTTATAGATAAGAAACAATAAACAACCTTGAGAACAAGACCAGAAGAGTTCTGACTCCTTCTTCAACAGCCAGGTTTGGAAAAGAGACTTTCTAACCCACCTTGGGGTCACTCTGAGCAGCACAAGTCCCGAGACCAGGGACCTTTTTTGCAGCTATTGGAAGTACCAGCTCTGCTCCTCTGTCCCATTCACTCGGCAGAGCTGGGCCGTTGATGTTTGCAGCTGCAATCCAGCCAGAGCCACGCTGAGTTTTACTAACAGAGCATCTGATCTAATACGTCTGAACTCCTCTGCTTGCTCAAGCAAAGCTACAAAGCCTTTGCTGTGATTGTGCCAGCTTTCATCAGCTACCTTGGTCAGGGCTGAACTCTTCCTGGATGGGAGTTTTCCAAGAAAAATGCAGGCAGCAGCCAGCCCTGCAGCACGGCGCTGGCGGATTTCAGATGTGGTCATCGGCAGGCGTGGGCTCAGCCCTGACTCAAAGGGAAGGATACCACCCCCTGAATCACCAGCACAGCTTCCTCCAAGCCTGCAGCTCTCCTGGCCCTACATCACAAGAGGTTTCTGTCCCTTCTGACATTTTTTGTTTACTCTCTGTAATTTTCCACTATGCTAGACATCCATGGGTTTTTCTCACTGGAGCAAGACAGTGGCCCAGTCAGTTCACCTGGATGCTGATATGCCCAAGCCCTGGCATCCCACCACCAACCTCTCATGCCAGAAGCTGAGGCTTAGCAGCCTGTTAAGGTGCAAATATTATTATTGAATATATTCAATATTCACTGAAAGTCTCATAAGGGAGATTGGTCCCACTGCCTCAACTTCTCTAGACCTTCTCCAAGGTTAATGAGAGAAAAAAAAGAAAGAAAACAGGGAAAATACAGAGGGAAAAGAACAAATCCACCATTCTTGCTACACCTCTCCTTCAGAGGCTGTGTCTGTCCAAGCAGCACTCACTACAGGCCCTAGTGCAGCAGGAGCTGTGCATCCAACACTACACAAGACCAAAAGCAAGACCCCCTCCACCTGCACAAATCTATGCTTTCTCTGGGTTTACTCCAAGCTCAGTGCCAGGCTTTGCAGCTCTGCACTTGTGGGTGGCATGAAATGGCATCCATAGTTCACAATAATGGATAATGGATCTCCTGCTGTTCCCTGAGCTACTGAAACAACTTTCCAACAAAGAAATTTTTCCTCATCTCCAACCTCAACCTCCCCTGGCACAAGTTGAGGCCATTCCTTCTTCTGCTGTCCCAGTTCCCTGGGAGCAGAACCTGATCCCCACAGCTTTCCCCTCCTACCAGGACTTGTGCAGAGCCAGAATGGCCCCCTTGAGCCTCCTTTTCTCCAGGCTGGGCCCCTCCAGCTCCCTCAGCTGCTCCTGGTGCTCCATTCCCTTCCCTGGACACACTCCAGCCCGTAAATGTCTTTTTTGTCATGAGAGGCCCAAAACTGGACACAGGGTTTGAGTGCCCTGCACAGGGGACAGGCACTGCCCTGGGCCTGTGGCCACCCTGTGCTGCTTCAAGCCATTGATCTTATTCCCCATGAACCAACTGACACTCAATGGCCAAGAGAAAGAGGAATATGAGACCTCTCTCATCACATTTCATCCTGAAAATGAAGGTACATGGGTAAAGGCTGCTTTTCCCTGTCCTGGGAAGAGAGCTGCTATGTCTTTTGAGGTTGTGAGCTTTTTGTGGGCTGATGCCAGGGGACCTGGGAGATGGGGAGGTCCTTATAATAAGGGGAAAATGTGCAAGATTCTGTACATTCAGAGTGAATCTGCATTCATTCATTGCACTCCCTGTGCTCTTTTCCATTCAATGCATGGATGCAATGATCCAAGGGCCCCAGAAGCTGAGCAGCATTCAGAGAAGGTCCTGAAGGGACATAAAATTCCTGCAGAATTTTATGAAGCTGGGATCAAAAAGCCCACACATCTTTCTGTGCATGCCCTGAACCTCATCATGATGTTCAAAGGAACAAACCAAGCTCTTTTATCAATCTTATTTATCTGAGACTGATGCTTTCCCTGCCCTTACATTTAGAATACAGGATCCAGTCTTTATTCCAGGACATGGTTTTGAGCTCAGAGTTGGTGGGCTTCTGGTGTCTGGGTATGTACTCAAGGCTGTGCAAATCCCTCCCACTCAGAGACCTCTTTAGCCAGACTGGTGCTGCTGTTCATGACTCGAGGCTGACTCACTGAACCTCTTGCTCTGCTGACGCTGCAAGACCATTGATGTGTGCCTTGATTCCCTCTTTGCTGCAAGAGAGGGGATGGAGAGGCACCAGGAAATGGGCAGTGTGGCATTCTCACTTGTGAATAAAGAGGAATAAATCAGGGAAGCATTTACAAGGGGGAAAGGAGAAATTAAATATGAAGGCACCTTAATAGAAAAGTTCCCAGCCTTGATAAGGACTCAAAAGAAAAGCAAACACAAAGATTTTGAATCTGTTGGTCTACCCTGGGTTATTACTGTTGGAAAACACTCTATCAGTAAAGGAAAAAACAACAGTGCCAGCAGAGGCCAAGGAATGACAAAAAAACAGTCTAGAGGTAGGAAAAGGAGGAGAATTTCTTGTTGTGGAAATATAGACTTCCCAAGAGAATTCCTCTGCTGAATTTAGTAGATCCTGTCACTAAATACCTTGTAAAGGAAGGCATGCCTTTGCATATGCCTTTAGTTAGCTTAAAAGAATCCATGCTAGCAAACCTATTGTTTAGAACCCATGCTAGCAAACCTATTGTTTCTCAAGCTGACTCAAAATACTTTCTGGGAGGGAGTAGAAGCTTGCTGATATGGTTTTAAGTAAAGGATCACCTGGTACACCTAGGTCATATTTGATCAGCAAACCTTTCCATTTCATGCTGCTCTTACTAAATCTACTTACTGCAAGATGTGCTGCAGCCAGCTTCTGTGTGCTCCAGCTCTTCCTCAGTTCAGCAAGAGCTTTGCTCAGGCCACGGGAAATTTGTTGATTCAAATATTTTCCAAAGGTCAGAAAGGACCCATTTGCTTGTACACCTTCACCTCTTCCATCATCAAGAAAATGAACTTCTGTTATAACTTCTCTGTGGGTAGAAATAACTTTCTTTTCTACCTAAGCCACCATCACTGGGCTCAATATTTGTGACTGATCTGGGACATGATTTTCAAGAACAAATACTTGAACTTAGGGATGAATGTGATTTTGCCAGAATGGGTAATATTGGAAGGGAGGTAATCTAGCCCAAACTCCCTGCTCAGGGAGGGCATGTTACTCAAGACTATGTCCAGACAGCTTTTGAGTATCTCCTAAGAAGGCGACTACAATGTCTCCTTCAAACACATATTTAATCTCATGAGTGCAGGAAGAATGTGATAACACAATTCCTTTTCCCTGTTGCCACTCTGCAAAACCCACAGGTGATTCAGACTCAGATTCCTGCTTAAATGGGTAAGAAACTCTACTGATTTCACCTGGATTTTTTGAAGGGAAGACTTCTGTATACAAGTATCAGCTTTATGGTCTTGTCCTTATACTCCATGCCTGCTCAGGTAGCATCAACCTGACAGAAAGGAAAATATCCTCCTTTTTCTCCACTAATAGCCTTTATTTGCTCCATCCAGTGAAAAGTGACCCAAGACATTTATTAGGCTAAGGCACTTGTTTGGTTTTCCTTGCTCATAAACTCGTGGGAATGGTCAGAAGCATTTCCTGTTATTTCACCAGGCTCCACACAGGTCTCCACAGGAATCCTGGAGAGAGGGAAAAAGAGAAGAGCCCAGCTCCTGCAGTTCTTGGTGAGCACTGGGGTGGACACACACACACACACAAGCTCAGCCCCATGGAGATGGGAAGAGGAGCTCTGTGCTGGAGGAAGGAGCCTTGGCAGCTCCAGATTCTTCTGTGGCTCACCTGAGCTAAACCCTCTCAGAGAGATGGTGGGATAGGGAGCAATCTGGGAATATTGGCCTCCATAGCAAAGGAGCTCTCCCCTCCCTTTGTTCCTTGTGTAAAACACAAAGAGGTAGAAGCCAAGCAGGTATGAAGTTACTCATGGAAACACCAAATCACTGCTGGAAATGAGTAACACAGGTGAGGGGAACACTCAGACAGTCACAGCTGCACCCACAGATGCTCACAGTGCAAGAGAAATATGTCCAAATAACAGAGGCAGCTGCCCATAATCCCAGTGTTTCTTGCCTCCCTGAGGGCAGTACCATCCCTGTGCCAGGCATGGCAGAATCTCATCCCATGGAAGGACTCCTGTGCTGGCAGCAGTTCCAAAAACACTTTCCTGGTGCTGATGGCATCTGGGCATCTCTCAGACTGTGTTGATTTATTCCCCTTGCAACCCTTTGAGGTGAGAAAACGCTGGTTCCTGCACTTTGCACAGGAAAATTCAGGCATTAAAAGGTCACCAAGTAGCTTTGTACATCACAGACAAGCCAGTGATGCAGGAGAGCTTCCTTCCCCTTTCACTGGGAACATTCTGCTCCAGCTGACCCAGGGGAAAAGGCTCCAGCCCTCTGCCACCCATCCAAGGGTTACTCCAGCATTAGAACAGTTATTTCCCAACAGCTCCAGAAAAATGACCCTGGCTTGGCTTTAGTGAATTCTTCTCTTCTCCACCCTGCCCCAGGTCATTCTGAGAATGAACTTCATGAGAAAAAGGAACTGAAACACCAAGATGTGGCTCTGGCTTTTGAACATGGTTTGGGGAATTTCTTTAAAGTGCCTAAAGAATTAAAGGCATGCTGAAGTCAAGAGAGCTGCTCCAGCCAGCTTTGGGAAGCACCAGGTCAGGCAGCCAAGCCCTGCTTCCACACCATTTGTGCTCACAGATTTTGCATCAAAAAAATCTCAAAGACAACAACATAAATGCACTTTCCCCCCACTTTCTCTGCTTCCCCTAGCAGGGCCTCCTGTTTCTTTTGCAGTTCTGATGGGACTTTGACTGGAGGCTCTGGTGCACACATTAGTAACCCTAGAGCCTCTGTATCCTACAGCAGGCAGGAGCAGGCAGGTAGGGAGAAGTTTTAAGGAAACTTTGCTAAAAGCCAGAGCCCTGTTCTTGTGCAGAGCCCCAGCTTTTCAGCCCTCCCCTCCTCTCCCTGCTGACACTGTCTGTGCACAGCCATCTGTGTCAGGACAGCTGGGAGAACAGGCATTCGTGTACACACAGGGAGACACTGCCAAAAAACTTCTGCAGAGTCACCAGATCAGCCATGTGGCCAGATAGTCCATGAAGGAATAAATTCTGCATGTATTTCCCACAAGAGCATGACGCTAAATTCACCCCTTCCTATTTTTTTTTTTTTTTTTTTGGTGTGTGTTTCAGCACCTTCTGCATCTGTTAAACAAAATATCTTATAAGGATGCAGAAGTAAAAAGACTCATCAGTGTCCCTTTAGCATAACTAGCTGCTGCTTGAAGAATTATATAATAACATGCAGGAAAAGAAACCCTCACTTAAAATGAAAATTTTTCATAAAGCCCCTTTACTTTTGTTCAGTGGAAACTCATTTAAACTTGATTTATTGCACCTTGGAATTCAAAGCTTCAGATGAGATTAATGGGCTGTTTTTTGGTTACATCATCTTCATGGATTGTCAAGACAAGCCTACAGTGAATTCACAAAGGAAAGTTTGGTTACAGTACCCTGTTAAAACACTGGAGCAATTGCTGTTTCTAAGTAACTCAATTGGATAACATAACAGATAGGCTTCATGAGAATAAATATGGAATTTCCACTGTATTAGAACAGCGAGCTGTGGCCATGTTTTACATTACAGGAATAGGTCATATATTTTTAAATACATCAGACGTGACTCATTCTTCAGCCCACACTCTGATTGGCTGACAGAACATATTTTTCCCCTTTTGGACTGTGTTTTTGGGGGATTTTGAGCTCTGTACTTACACTTTCTAGTGTGGTTAGGTAGGAAGTTGACAGTGATGGCAGAGAGGCTGGAAAAGGAGGATTTTCAAAGGCAGGAAAGGCCATCCTGTACCCTGCTGCCATGATCTAAAGAAAGGCTGTAGGGACAAGCAGCACTCATAGAGCAAAGGGTTTGTCTATAATAGAGTAGCACCCTCAGACTCCTTGGAATTTGGATCCCATGGGCTCAAAGCCAGCAGCAAACCCATCCTCCCACCCTGCAAGTGAAACAGTATTTTTCATTGCTGCTGGAAAAAAAGAAGGTTCATCCACAACCATGTCCAGCAACTCCAACTTTGACACATTTTCTGAGGTTTCCTTAGGGAGAGAGTGTGATTTCCATCAGATAGAGTGATTTCCATCAGAGGATTTTCAAAGGCAGGGAAGACCATCCTGTACCCTGCTGCCATGATCTAAACCAAGGCTGTAGGGACAAGCAGCACTCATAGAGCAAAGGGTTTGTCTATAATAGAGTAGCACCCTCAGACTCCTTGGAATTTGGGTCCCATGGGCTCAAAGCCAGCAGCAAACCCATCCTCCCACCCTGCAAGTGAAACCTGCATCCAAACCCTCCTGCAAGTGAAACAGCATTTTTCACTGCTGCTGGAAAATAAAGAAGGTTCATGCGCAACCATGTCCAGCAACTCCAACTTTGACATGTTTTCTGAGGTTTCCTTAGGGAGAGAGTGTGATTTCCATCAGATATCCACATAAAGAAGAATGAAAACAACTCCAAATCTCAGCTTCAGCCAGCAAAGCCTTAGGAGCAGATCACAAATGGCCCGTGGGGGCTCAAGCCTCCACCCAGAAGGGCTGGACAGAATTCCCCTTGCAAAGAGAAATTCCCAAGGGGCTACAGGACACATTTAAGGTGGGAGCCTCCCCCCAGCTCTCCAGCAGGCTCCACGTGTTCTAACAGCTTGACAGGCTTCCAGGAATGCAGCCTGGAGCCAGTAAATAAAGGGCTTAGTCAATAGGAGATGCAAAGAGTGATACTGTTTGCTAACTTACATCCAGCCCATAGAGATAGCCAAGCAATTGGATTTGGCTTCGTTTCCACACAATCTCCATCCCTGGGGGTATCTAGTTTAGAAAGCAAATTTCTTTACAATGAAATGGATTTGGCAGCCCTGCTGCAAATGAAGTTCATCTTGAGGGCAAAGAAAAAAACCTACCACCACCCTCCCAACACAGCTAAGCAGTTACTGTGTAATTTATGTCAAATTATTGGTTGCTAGGAGGAATAGATCCAGATTTGCCTACATTTGCTATAGGAAAGGATTATAGATCTTTCATTCAGCCCATCAGAAGCATTATCAGAGCTGCTACTTAGTCTGCCAAATGTCTGATAAATGACCTTTTGGGGATTTTGTCCTTAGAGGTTTCGTTTCTTTAACAGCCTTGTTTAAACCATGGTGAAGGACATGAGCAGGCTGTAAGGCTGAGCCATACATGGAGCCTTTGCAGGACCAATAAAATCAGAGCATTTGAGCTTATAAATATCTCAGATTCTCAAATCTCCAGAGGGGAAGCTGTGAGAAAGTGCAATAAAACCAGAAAAGTTGGTATTTCTCAAAGATACAAACTAAAGAGGGGGAAAAAAAAGAAAAAAGGAAATTAAACCAGACTTCAAAATACGCAGTTTCATAGGAAAAAAAAAGTTTTAGATTTCTTTTGGGATTAATGGTGAACCAGCTTTACTTCCTACCCTGCTATAAAGATCTTGTATTCAAGGAGGAGTCGGGTTTAATCAAAAATTAGCAGCACTGCAATTTTGTTTATGGTTTCACATCTACAGAAGTGCTCACACTTTGCTTGGTGTCAGGTTTGATCTGAAAGAATTATGGGATCCTACCAAGTAAATGAAAGCCAGCTATCAACACAGGCCAGACCGTTCAAAATTATAAAATATATATCCTTTCCCAAAAGGATGAATCTCTGCAGCACATGAGCAGCTGTTATATCCAGCTCTGATGAATTTTCTTTGCACACTGGAAGCACCCAGCAAAGCAGCACATGGTAATTAAAAAATTAAGCCTGAGACTAAAAGCCAGCACATTTATGGGCCTTAGTAGACATTTCTCAGGAGTTCACAGGGCTCACCATAAATTTACATGCTTGTTTAACTTAACTGGGCCTATATGCTGGAGGAGCTTTTTCTTCTGCCTTTATAGATAATTTTTCTAATATAAAAAATAATAAATCATGCAAAAGCAGCCTGGTGCAGCACAGGATTCTGTGCTCTGGCACAAGTGCTGGGACACACAGAGATCAAACTGAGCTCCCCAGTGCCATGGGCCAAAGACATTTAGACTGTGGCCCATGCCTTGACCTGTGGTTTGCACAGCAGGAGCCCATGAGCAGGCACAGGGGAGCCACAACAGGGTCCTTTTCCATGTCCTTGGGGGCCACCTGCTCCCTGCCACTGACCTGGGGCCAAGCTGTGCTCAGCCCAGAAGGGTTTATTGGTCAGACTGAAGGTTGTGGCTCCAGATGCTGAACAGAGGCCACCAAATCACCAGTGGGAGGGGAGCTGTCCTGACCCTGTGAGTTTACCTTAGGGCCACATATGACTGAGGATGAGACCTGTTGTAAAGCCAGGATAGAACAGTTAGAAGATAGAACAGTTTGAAAAGTTGGTATTAGTTTGAAAAGTTGATATTCTGTAACTTCAGCTCCCACAATCACCTGGTTCACCCTGCACTGTCCAACTCAGCCCCTCTTTAGAGCAGGTTACCCTCACAACTCCATGGTGCTAAGAGCAGTGGCATTGCTTTTGAATTAAAGCAAGTGCCTCCATCCACATACTCCATAAGAGTGGAAAATCAGTTTTATGGAATGAAAATTCCCTTAGTCTTAGGGCCTCCTCAATGATCCCATCAACAGAGTAGGGGCTGAGAAATTCCAAAAGGGTTTGCATGTGCATTTTCTGTCCAGCAGCTGAGGCAACTCCACCAGCCAGGCATTAAAGGTCACCTGCCCTCCCCTACAGGTGGGCTAGGGGACAATGTCCCATTGAGCAGCTCTAAGTTTGCTTTCAGGTAACCATTAACAGGAGCTCAATGCACAGACAAACAGCTCCTCCTGCCACCCACCCCTCCAGGTGCCACAGGGATAAACCCCAGCAGTGTCTGTAATTACAGACCAGTGTGGGGCTGGGGGGGTGCTTTATAATCCTTCCTTTGACCCTCCTTTTGCCCTGGTCCAGCCTTGCTCAGGAATTACTTAATACCCCCTAACCCCAGCCCTGTTTTCTTGTGGGCAGACAAAGCTGCATAATTCCTGAGCAGATTTTCCTTTGAGCTGGAAAAGCACATGGATTTGACTAAAAGACAACGGAGGCTGTATGAATGAATGATGTACTTGGGACCAACAAATCTGGTGAACACGTTGAATCAAGACTGTGAATGCCCTATTCTGGATGCTGATAATTTCTTTATGTGACTTTGGATGTGTTTTTTAACAACAAACCCTGAAGCTGTTTGTAAGTGCGTTGGTTTTCTGGAGCCTTCTGTCACATAGTCTACTGATAGGTGAGGGTGTGCAAATGCAGCTAAGGCTGCATTTAAACCAAAATAGTGTTGGTTTAAACCAAAATACCAACCAAGTGATGGTTTAAACCAAAATCAGTGTCAAAATGAACAGGATGACACTGATTTGTCAGGATTTCTAGTCTTTGTGGTAAAATATGTCGTGTTAGCAGCAGTATTTGTGAGGAGACCAGGTGCTTTCATTGTACCTGTTCACAGCACCTGAATGAAAGGCGTTTCAAAAGTCCCTCAGAAAAAGAATCTCTTTTCTATTCTATATGTTCTTCATGCTTCCCTGCTCATTTCATTGCAGGGAGGTTGGATTGGATGACCTTTGAATGTCCCTTTGAACCCAAACCATTCTATCATTCTTCAATGGCACCATGAATCACTGCCCAAAACACAATTTCTGCAGCTTGCAAATGTTTGTCCTCTAAATTACTGCAAACTAACTAATGGGAATGAAAACACAGTTAAGAAACTTTCATGGTAGCCCATGACCAAGTCCTTGATAGCCTTCTCAGTGCACACACACGTGATTTGGTTATGTCATGTGTCCTGCTGTTTGCAAATATTCCATAGAAACCCAGAGAACTGTGGGCATGAATCACCTCAATACAAATTCTGTTACAGGTTGGAAAAGGAAGGGGAGGGAATAGCCAACCTAAACAGCACAGGTAATTGATCTCACATTCTTCTGTTTATACACCCACTGCCCCGAAGGCACATTGTGAGTCCCTCCAGATTGCTCCAAACGTCGTTTCTTTCCCGTGTTTCCTTAGAGACAGAGGTGAATCAGCCTGGAGAAAAGCAGCTGGAGTCAATAAAAATTCCAGAGGGATAACCTGGCCCCTCCACCTCAGACTTTCAGAGCAGGACTCTGCTTTCTCCTGTTACTTCAGTTTTGAGGGAGGAATGCAACACCCTCTCATTAAATGGGAGGGATCTCTGGGGGGTTCCTCTACCCTTTCAGCTGTTTCCCTGTTTTCCCATGCTGTGTTTGCCCTCTGCTATCTCTGGGTAAGTGAATGGCTCAGGCACTCCTGTGTGCCTGTCAATGCACAGTCTGAACACCAGCTAATTCCTCTGTCCCTCTGACACAGAGTTATCAACCTCTTGGTGAGGCACTCAGGGACCAACGATTCCAGGTGACAGCTGCAGCCCACTGGATTGGAGGGAATCTCTCCCTGGGCTGGATCAGGACCAGGTGCAGCAGAGCTGAAGCTTTATTCCACCTCCCAGCCTCCTCACCTTCAGCCCATGTCCCCTCCAGCTGTACCTTGGAGGTTACTCAGGTGATAAAATACAGTCCTGTTCAAATCCTCTCCCTTCCAGAGATGCTGTGCTTGGTGGAAAATGCCCCAAATCAGCAATGAAGGACATGAGATGTGGCCACCCTTGAAAGGCTTAATAAAACATTCATCTGGAAGCTGCACAGCTTCTGAGCCTGTGGGGCTTTGTGTAAATGCCACTCAAATTGCTTAACTGCTTCATTTCATTCAAAAAGATGAGGGATAATCACAGAGGGGTCAGGACATGTAAATACAGTTAAAACAAAAAGAAACAGATGCCTCTAAAAGAAATGGTGTGTTTGTTATCATTTACTTCTGGGGTTAGAGTTAATAGAGAAATACTTTCAAATTGTCTCAGACAATTCTTTTAAATGGATTTCTTCCAGGCTTAAATTTGCATTTTACCTTTATCTCTTTTATGAACTTAAACACCATCTACAGCTCCACTTTTTTTGTTCTAAATTCTATGCTTTGAAGCTGCTACCACACAGCTCCAGCCGTTGTGGGTGTATATTTAGCGTGTTAATATGTAACAGGTTTCATTCATAAGGTTCAATATATTCTGCAGCATAACACTGCCAGAGTCAGATCTGCTGTGATCAGCAGAGGCTCCATTCAGGAAGAAGGAAACTCAGCCTCCTTGCCTCTCTCTTTCTGGGGAAAGCCTTTGAAATTCACAGCAGAGCAGAAAAAATGAGAAGTTCCCTCCTACTCCTTCCAATTTCAACAAGTTGCCCTTTTATTTTTTTTCATTCATGAACATAGAAGCTAATAATAAAATCCTTGAATGAGAGTGGTTACCCCCCAAAAGTGACACATACCTTAGGCTTTGCAAGCCAACATGACAACAGTCAAAACAGAAATCAGCCTCTCAATATCTCAACACATAACTCTGTCTGCACTTTAAAAAAACCCATCAGACTGCATCGTATCAGCTGCAGACAGATGAGTCACTAGAAAGCCTGAGACAAGCAGACCTAGAGTCACCTCCAGCCTGGAAAACACTTCCTGTCTTTAATGAAGAAGTGGAGGGTTCTGTCAGTGAAGCAGAACTCCTGGCAGGCAGATGCCCTGTGCTCCCCATCCCCTCCTGGGGAAGGGGGAGCTGAGGGCAAAGAGGAGCAGTGGGGAAAGGAGGAATGAAGCTCTCTGCAGCTGGGACAGCAGCAAGGTTTGCCCATGAGCAAAGGAACAGGAGAACAGCCCTCCAAGGGAAAATATGGCATGAGGCACAGATGGTTTGGGTCGCAGGGCAGCAAAAGTTTTGGCTGGTTGGATTTCTTATTCCTGTCTCGTCCAGCACAGCTGACATTTTGCTTTTCCTCTCCTGAAAACACCTCTCCGTGGCAAGGTTTAGTGCCAGCAAGGAGTAGCTTCTATCCAAGTGACCATGTGTGCCCCAGCAGGCTGGAGGGACTGCAGCAGGACAGGACATCTGTGTGGGGCTCTCTGCCCTTAGCAGCTCCATCTGTGACTGCAATGCCTTCTCTCTCCCCCAGGCACTCTGACAGCAAACCAGCAAAAGCCCCAATTACCAGGTCATTCCCCTTTCCTGGTGCTGGAGACCTCCCAGGTGGGATTCACATCCCAGCTTTCCTAAGGCAGTGTGGGGCTGCCCTCAGCACAAATGGCTTGGGTTAAAACCTGCTTCTCTCTTGACTCATCAGCTTTATTTACATGGCTCCTCTGTTGACAGACAAAATCTCCACCGGTCCTACTCTTCCAGATTTTTCAGGAGAAATGCAAACAAAATTTCTTCAGTCAAACTGCCCTTAGTTCTTATTAAAAGAAATCAGAAAAACAGCTCCTGTCACTACCTCTGCTTGCACTTCTCAGACCCCCTTGCAAGTTTTAAAGAGAAAAGGGACTGCACAAGCTCAGAGCTGTCCTTTGAGACTGTCAGACCCCAGAGCCAGCCCAGTTACCCCCTTTTCCCTTGGCAGCTGTGCCCTGCAGCACCGAGCCTGCCATGAGCAGCTTTCAGGGTGGAGCAGGTAGGGCACAGCTCCCAGCCCCTGGAAAAACATCCCTGAAAGTTTGGCTTGCTCCATCTCCAATAAATCCACACCCAGCAGGGAGCAGCAATCCAGGGAAGTGAGTGCTCAGCCCAGGAGGGAGCAGGAGAGGGGTGGCAGGGCTGAGCCAGGGCATTTTGCTGGGCATGGAGGGAATCAAGCACCTTTCTGCAGCCTGGTGGACATAGGGACAGAGAAGAGAAATACTTGGAAATACTTCCTACTTCCAAATTCCTGCTCAGCAAAGTTCCTCCTACAAAGTTACTACTACAAAGAGTAGTACAGCATCCATTCCTCTCAATGGGGTAAATCAAACACCTGAGCTACCATAATGCTTGAAACCCAAATATTTATGAGCTCTAGCTTGCTCTTCCTTGCCCCTTTTATTGTCTTCTGATTAATGCCTTACCAAGAGTCAGCTGTGCTGGGCACAGTACAGGTCTACATCAGGATAAAGTTCCTGAACATTGCAGAGCTCAAAACAAGCCAAGAGGAGAGGAACATGCACCAATAAACTACAGAACATCTACAAGTTTTCCAGCCAGCCCTATGAAACTGGAAAGCATTTGTCTGGGAAAATACCTGCTCAGGTAATTTATGGTCAATGTGGCCTTTCCTCAAACCTGATTGTTTGGACCACAAACTACCCCCTAACAAAACAATTTCTAATAGGAAAAATCACAGCATCCATTCCTCTCAATGGGAAAAATTAAACACCTCAGCTCTGAGCAACCATAATGCTTGAAACCCAATTATTTATGAGCTCTAGCTTGCTCTTCCTTGCCCCTTTTATTTTCTTCTGATTAATGCCTTAGCAAGAGTCAGCTGTGGTGGGCACAGTACAGGTCTACATCAGGATATAGCTCCTGAACATTGCAGAGCTCAAAACAAGCCAAGAGGAGAGGAACATGCACCAATAAGCTACAGAACATCTACAAGTTTTCCAGCCCTATGAAACTGGAAAGCATTTGTCTGGGAAAATACCTGCTCAGGTAATTTATGGTCAATGTGGCCTTTTCTCAAACCTGATTGTCTGGACCACAAACTACCCCCTAACAAAACAATTTCTAATAGGAAAAACCACAGCTTCCTCACCCTGTTTAGCTCCATGGGACAAAGCAGCCCAGATCAGTTTCCTTCATGGACATCTGTGAAGTGTTTCACTTTTGAGGACAGTGTAAGTGGCCTGTTGCCATCATTTGAGTGGAGCTGGGGAGGCTCCTCATTCCCAGGGAGGCTTCCCAACTGCTGGCTAACTATTTCCCTGCCATATTCCAGCTGCTTGGGCTCTCAGCAGAGCTAGAAACAACATTTCATGTACATTCAAAGCACTCCACAGATAGCAGTTGAATGGAAGAGAGAGTTATTAGTGTTTTGCTCTTGGCTGGAGGGATTTCCCCACAAAACCCTGAATGAGGAAGGAGGGGGTATCCAGTGCTATTCCCTTGGGGACACCTGGCCATGCAGCAGCACAAAAGCTCTGCAAAAGATGGGGAAAAAAAATAATGCACATTATCTCCTATATGCACTGCTGATCCCAAATCTCTCACTCTCCAACTGCTGAGTTCCAAAGAAAACAACATCCTTTTAATCCTGTGAAAAACGTTACCTCAAAAAATTGTGTTTAGCCATAATCTCCAAGTTTCTGGCAAAGAAGAAGAAGCAGGTGCTGATTTTTTTAATCCCTAGGTGAAAAGGAGAAAAGATTACCTGCCATAACTCCATCCTTTGCTGCCCTTTGGAATTAAGACAAGGAATTATTTTTGCACCACAAAGGACCAGCCCATCCAAAACAAAAGCAGACACACACACCACCCAACACCTCATTTTACTAACACAAGTGCCTTGAGTGCTGTAATGGTCATTTCTCTGTAACTCCAACAGCCTCTGAAGAAAAACAACAGGCAGGAAGAGAGACAGGGAACACAAATGGTGTAAAGTTTTAAGTGTGGATACAAGTGCTTTATTAAATATTGTCTGCCAAATGCTCTAATGCTGGAGGAACTTTGCCAAGCAGGAATTTGGCTCTGTGTGCTTCTTTGTCTTCTTCTTATTTGGTTTCTTTAAGCTTTATCCCAGCTCTCAATTTAAGGTATTCTGGATGCACAAGTAGGTCTAAGACAGTGATGCCCCTCTTAAATATTTATCAAGAAACTCACAGACTGGTCCTTTTCCAGGGAAACCCTTGAGCAGAATTTAACTTTTTTAGTAAAGGTGCCACTGCTCCATGTGATGGTTGCACCTATACCTGTGCTGAAGATTTTACAGATACTCTGCAAGCCCCAGTTTTGCTTTCTGACAATCATGAATATAAAGAACATTCCTTCATCCATTCACTGGTATTTACAGCAGCTGATTCTTTCCTTTCTTCAACTCAAACCACAACATCTCTTTGTTTGACTAGATAACAAGCTAGCAGCAAGTGCTGTTTGCTTAAAGCATCTTCAAAGAGTCTCAGAGCACACAGGCCCCAAACAAAGCTACTCTACACAATCCACTTGCCCTGTTTACAAAACTGCAAAGCAAACCAGTGTTTTCTTGTTTTATCTGAGATAAAACTCATTTTGGGTACTTTGAACAGTGCATACAACAATACCTGATACCTTGGTTAGAACAAAACCACGGGTCAGATTTGTCAGTGTGAGTAAAAGGAAGCTTTCATTCTTTCTGCTCATCAGCTGCTCCTGTTTGCACTGGAGCTAAGCCCTGATGCTGAATGTATGAAGTCCTTAGAATCTTTTTATCCCTTCCATGCCAAAGCCTTTGGAATCCCCTCTCATTTTTCCTCCCAAGCCATAAGAAGCAAGGCCACCCCTCTGCTACAAGCTAGGCATGATGATCCTCATAAAGTGGTTTTCAACAGCAAATTTCAAGAAGCTGAAAAAATGCTCCAGGGTCACAAAGAGCTTTCTGGAGCAGGAGGATCAATCACACACAGGTCAACAACACTGAGCATTGCTGGAGGCTGGTATTTCCTATAATTAATAGAAAGTATTTAAGAATATAATTACCCCTCACCAACCAAGAGTGCAGAGTTACACTTTTACATACTAAAGTTCAAGCAGCCAAGTCAGATGGACTGCTCCAGCCCACCACCAAAATTTTAGCTACTAGCTTCTGAAACAAAAAGCAAAAACCATCAGGAGGTGAATGGGGATGATGTGCTGGGTTTGATTCACCCTGAGAAGACCTGACCAGCTCAGCCATCCTTTGAGTGTGCTACAACCATAAATTCTTGGCTAGGGGCAGTGCCAGGGGTGCCCTGTGAGGTGTGGGAGGGTGCCCTAGTTTGAGCCCTGTGCTTGAGGCAAACCAGAGCTAATTTATGGATGAGGGATGAAGCAAGTGCTGCAATGCCTGGCTGCCCAGCCCACAGGCATGCCTCACTGCCAGCAGGATTTTGGGTCCAGCAGCTCCACCAGCTTCAACAGCTCCCACCCTTTGCCTGTGTGCCATCGATCATTCCCTCTGCTCTGACAGCCCACTTGACCCCAGGGCTTGCCAGGACACAGCACTAGGGAACAGATCAGCTTAGAGTCACTTCTAGGATTATTTTATAGCCTGGAGCAGTTCACTGATCCAATTTACCTGCTGCCTTACCAAATGCATGCCAGGCACTGGGTCACAACAAGCAGGTGAAGGGAGGGGACACGGGGGATGCTTTAGGCTGCTATTGCTCCTGGGGAAGGAACAGTGGATCTACCCCTGGGATTGGGGAGCAGCTGCTGAGGATGTGGGAATCCTTTCTGGATTCAGGGGCCTTCAGCCTCTTCTGGGCAATCTTCTTTGAACCAAGAAGAATCATACTTTGAACTAAGAAGAATCATACTTTGAACTAAGAAGAATCATACTTTGAACTAAGGAGTCACTAGCAGACTCCTCAGTTCTTTCGTGCTGCTCAGTGAAGTTATTCATAATTAAAATTTCAACCTTCCCTGTGATAATACCACTGTGCCAGCCTTCTAGATGCTCTTTTCCCTAAAATCCCACTAATTTGCCAGTATCATGCTGTTGATGAGTTGCTCAAAACAGAACACATGTTGCTAAGGGCCATAAACACAGGGCTGTTAGCTCCTTGTCTCAGAAGCCAGTGCTTGAGGGCACTGAGCCTACCATTTAATTAACAGCCAGAGGAGCTGGGAATTGCACGGGGCACAGGAGCAGCCAGCCTAGAAACACCATCTGTGCAGAGGAGTCAGAAAAGGGGATCTCTCATCCCTGCAGCCCCGGGAGCACAGAGGTGTCTGGGTTGGATCTCCACGGCTGCCTTAGCGCCACACTTGTAAATGCAAGGCTGGTGCCAGCACACAAACTGTGTGTGGTTCAAGGCTCTGAGGCAGCTCCAGGTAAGCCACAAATGTTTGTGTCCCAGAGCAGGCATTTCCAGGGTGCCCAGACAATCCAGAAGAATGCCTGTGATTGAGCTGTCAGGCAGATGCACAGACTCCTGTCTAGACACACAGAGCACACGCCAGGGCAGGTGGATGGACACAGGATGGAATGTGGGTGGCAGCAGGAGGCTGAAGGGAGCAGTGTTCCACAGCACAGCAGATGTCCCAGCTTTCCATCTGCCTAACCAGGGCCAGATGCCCTTGCTGGGATTACCTGGCACATGTCCTTCCTCCTTGGTCTTCCTTCAGGCCACATCCTGTCACAAGCCCATGTGAGATTTGGTGTTTGCTGTTGCGTTCAAGAGTGCAGCATCATGACCGCGGGAGTCACATTCATATTTTCTGAAAAATCTCTTTGCCCAGGATTTTTCTCCTGGGAAGCTGAGAAGCCTCAGAGAAAAAGGGAAACAATTATTATCTGATTTGCTTCTCCTGTGTTTTGCTGCTTTGGAATGTGTTTGGAGATTGTTTCATTGGTTTCATGTAACTTGTTTTGACTCATTGGCCAGTAAGTGCCAAGCTGTGTCAGACTCTGGAAAGAGTCACGAGTTTTCATTAGTATCTTTTTAGCCTTCTGTAAGTATCCTTTCTGTATTCTTTAGTATAGTTTAGTATAGTATTCTTTCATATAATATAGCATCATAAAATAATAGATCTCTCTTCTGAGAACATGAAGTCAGATTCATCATTCCTTCCTGCCACAGGGCACCCCACAAATACAATACATGAGCACAATACATCAGGACAAAAGGATTTGAGCGGAGAAAATAATTTGAGGGTAAATTCAGCTTTTGAACCTTTGCTCCCAAGTGATAACTCGTTTCCTTGAAGGGAAACCTTTGTACACAATTCTCAAAAACTGGAGCCTCAGCCCTGTGTTGGAGATTCACCTCTTTGGGATCTAGAGTGGAAATAGCGATTGGATTGCAATGCACCTTTCCCTCCTGCCCCAGATTTAAGTGGGACAGATGATCCCAATCAATGCTAAAAGCTCAGGCTGGGCAGATTTCAAACCACTGCTGAGCAGGATTCACCAGTCAAGATATAACTCAGCAACAAAACTTTCCTTCCAGCAAAGTACCCATACATCCAGCTGGATATCTGCCCAGACCACAGAGCTGTTCAAACAGCCTTGCTGGAGAATTCAGTGCCCCAGCAGTCAGTCTCCAAGCCAGAGACTCCCAATAACTTGAACAATAAAATCTCTGCACCCAGTCATTAAAAGGAGGCAATGCTGTCAGTGACTGAAGGAAATGGCAGGTCCCTTGCTAGTTCAACAAGTAATTACATACCCTGTTTGTGAAAATGTTCCCTGCCAATGGAAACATCATTTTTAATAATTTTTAAGAGGCTGTTTTTTTAATAGCCACTCTATAAAGCAAGCTGGGAATAAATACTCATTAAAATCAGATCTAGAATTCAGTACTAAAGCAAAAAGCAAATGCAGAGGGTTTCACTTGGTAAACTGTCTCTCCCATGGTCCCAGGCCCCACAGAGCTGCCTCACTGTGCTGTGCTCTCTGCAATCCTTCCAGCAACTTCCCCATCTCCACTGAAACCCAAACTGCACAGGCCAAGATCTCCAGTGACATCAAATCACATGGCTTTGTACAAATTATCTGGATGCTTAGCCCTCAGTCCCCTTTCCTAGATTTTTCCCAGCCCCTTTTAGTCTCATTTCCCTCTGCAAGGAACACAAACCAGTCCTGAGACACAAAGTGGATCAAACAGGTGCCACCCATCACAGCACTCTGGACACAACAGGCTGTGACAGATCCACAAAGAAGAAAAATGTCTTTTTTTTTTTAAAAGAGCAGGTTTTTGCACTCATATCAAACAAATCCCTAAGCATGAGCATTACAATACAGCCTGCCCATGGGAATTCTGTTTTGAATAAGGCTGATCAGGTCCAGACAGAGCAGAAGAAACTTCTACCTTGCCCCATGAGCTCTCCTGAGGTTGCTGCTGCCCGTTTCCACTGGGACACTGGCTCAGACTGGAAGCCAAAGGGACAAGCTAGTTAGATTATATAAACTTATTTTGCTAGTACAAAAATAAACAGAACTTGATTTTTTTTTTCTGAAAGCACTTAAAGCAGACGTTGTTTTTTCAAGCCTTCCCAAAGTTTTTAAGGATGTTCCTCAAATTTTTAATGTAAATACCAAGAGTACATTTTGACTACCAGACTACCAGAAATGAAAAATGTTTTGAAAAACAATTTTGCTGGAAGTTTTATAACTTAAAAAAAAAAAAAGATGTCATTAAAAAATACTTCACAGAGAAACCCTTCTGTGGAAAATTTTGTTTCTAAAAAGCCCATTGATTTTTCTCATAAGTTTTTGGACTGCTGCTAAGAGGAGAAAAGCTGCTCCCATTCATAAAGAGGAATTTGGAGGCAGAGGTTTTGGGGTCTGTGCAGGTAAGTCCATCTTCACCTTGGCTTTCAGCTCCACACAGCCTCATCTGGCTGCATTTCCTGACAAAAGAGTGAGGCCATAGCTGGAGTTTCCTCCTGTAAGGTACAACTTGCTGGTCAGGATGCTCCAGCCATCAGCAGGGCAGGGGCCAGTCCTGCATTTCCAGGGGTGCAGAGCTCCTGAGGGCTGGAATGTCCTCTCCATGCACCTGGGACCCCAGGAAGTCATGGGCTCTTTTGAAGTGTGATTACAGCTGTGCAAATAATTACATTTTGGTTCCCTGGCTGGACTTGAAAACATATATTCTGTTTCAGATTTCAAAATTTTGAGTGCACCAAGAGATAGAAATCATCCAGCTCCCACCTGGGTCAAATGAAACATTGCATTTCCAGAAGGAAAGAGAGAAAATATCATTTTAAATGTGAATTGTTGGTCAGCAATGCTTCCCTCTGCACACAACAGCAATGACACAGCTTTGAGGGGCTTGCAAATCAACACTGCAAATATAGAGTCCTTCCAGAAGGGACAAAGATTGTCACAGCATGGGTGAGATGGGCAGGAGGCACAACAGAATTGCTGCAGGGCTCGTGCCACCCTGGCACCTTGCCTTATCCTTTTGTCCCATCCACACACTGGCTCCTCACTGCAGGCCCAAGCTGCAACGTTGGTTCTTGACTGGATTTGCATTTGGGTCCTCTTCTCCTTTGCGGGAAGGATTTGCAGAGGGGATTTCTATCAAGTCCTTGAAGTTTGTGGAAAGGGAAAGGCCATGTGCAAATGCTAAACAGCAAAATATTAGATGCTAGAAGTCCAACATCAGCAAGTCCAACGGTATTATGCCAAGGTGAGTGCTGATCCCAGCCACAAAGTATTCCCAAACAAAATTCAGAACACAAAATTTGCTATTTATGTTTTTCCTGCCAGTATCATCTTAAAATAATCTGGAAACTGATTCTGACTTATTAAAATTAGCTTTCTATTAGCTCTTATCTGCTTCCTAAAGGCTGAGGATACCACCAAGAGCGCTGCCATCACTCACTGTGTGACCCCACACGAGACACCAGCTGGGACACACATGGAGCACAGCAGCCAGTGCCCTGTGAGGCCTCAGGGCATGGATCTCCTTTTGGAGGAGCCCCTCGTGCCAGAAGAGCCCCAGAGGAATCCATAGGACTGAGATTTTGTGGCCTGATCTGGGCTTACATAGGTGGGGTGGATGAAAGATGACAAGTGCCATTTCCTGCCCCAGCAAATGCCAGTTCTCATCCCCTGGGATTGTCGCCTGAGCCTGGCTGGAGCAGCCCAGCTCCTGCTATTATCCTGAATATCAATCTGCACTGAGCTCTCCTTCAAGTAGTTTGCATATAAAGTGAAGCTGGCATGCTTCGGCACATGACAATGGATTTAATGAAGGCCTGGTTTAAAACTGCTTGGTGCTTGCCAAGAATATTTCACCAAATCTGAGCAGGCTCTGGGCCAGGCTCTCGCTGTTCCAGATGCATCAGGCTCCTATTCTGAGAGCAGGGATGAGTCACCCAGACAAACTCCAGGCTCGGTGTGCAGGGTGGAGGAAACAGCCCAGTCCAGCACAAAGACACCGAGGCAGGGGGAGCCTGGGCACTGCTTCAGCAGCCTTGCATCTGCACCTGGGAGTGCTGGTATTCCCAGCATGCATTTCCCTAAAAATATCCCAGGTCTGGGACACCTCCTCCACTTCTCCCTCTGCCATCTCCTCTGCTTTTAGTTTGATGATCACAAGTCAAACTTCTCCTGTATTTTTCCATGTTCATTCTCTGTTTCATAGCAGAGAGTAACCCCAAAATCCCATCCAATGTGCTTCAGTCCCGGCAGACTCAAGTCCAACAGTGAGAATGAGATAGTTCAATTTGTCTTTATTAAAATTAAAGCTGCTGTATTATATTGAGAAGAACTTTCCCTCTGTTAATTGTTAAATCAGATTCCTAACATAACATCAATTATGATTAATTGAGAGTTACCTACCTTGCATATACAACAGAAGGAAAAAGTGACAACATAAAATCCCGTAATAAAAATCTCCAGGCACCACTGTTTGGAGATTTGTGATTTAAGATTTAAATTTGCCTTTTAACTCCTGGCTGCAGCAGAGGATTGAACAGAAATGGTCTTGTATTCAACAGCTTTAACAAGGTGTGAGGAAAGGGCCTGAGGTGAGGATGCTGGCCTGGAGAAGACACAGATGGAGGATCAGTCACAGCAGAAAGGGGGCCTGAGTTTGAGGCTTGCTCACACCCAGCCTAGCTCAGTCTGGAGCTGAGGATAGAGAACCATGAAGACAACATGCATGGAATGGGTCAGCTCCTCAGTTAATGCACGATGGTGCAGCAGTAAATTCTTTCAGAACACAACTCAGTTCTCCTTTGGGCAGGACTTGCCCTGATTTCCAAGGGCAGCAGCCCCCCAAGCCCCAGGCCTGCAGTGCAAGGCTCCTTTGCACTCTGGATTCCCAGCCTTACAAACTGAATGTGCCATAATCACAGCTTGCTGCTGCAGTCCCTCCTTCACTCCTTGTGCTGCTGCTCCAGGCAAAGTTTCACTGCAATGCACATACCCCCAAAAATGTGCCCGTGGTTCTTGGAAGCCTAAATTTGAACTTCTAAATAGCATAACAAAAACAACTGAGAAGTAACTCAGTGCATCATCCATGGCATTTATTAATCTTAGATCACCCATGCTCACTGGCTGCTTTTCTGAGTAGCCATCAGCAGAGATTTATTTCCTTCCAAATGATTTCTCCCTTCTTGAGTCAGAAGGGACCTATGCGAAAAAGTCATCCTTCGGAAAAATACAGTAAAAGAAAAATCCTGTCCTAAATTGCTCCTTTTCAACACAGTCTGCATTACAGTAGCATTCTTGTAGCAGAATAGCTCCAGAGACAAAGCTGCCTTTCTGCCACAGAGGAGGCTGAGAGAGACAGTTAACACTTAATGTTTACATCCTCCTCTAGACAGATGGTTGTTTTTCTTGCCCAACCAAATATGTATATCTGGCCTGGCTCCAGTGCCCCGGTGGTGCTGCTGTCATACTGCCTTTTGAAAAAATAAAAGAGAAATGCCTGATGCTTTTCCTGACAAACCAAGCCAGACACTATTTCCCGAGCTCACCGCTTGAGTAGTCACTGCTTGCTCTCTGAAAATCCTGGAAATGCAATGACAGCAGCTGAGTTCTCATTACCAGCGCTGTTGCTTCTTCTCGTGGCTCAGAAGCCTTCAGCAGCAAAACTGCTGCAGGTTAATTTTCTGCAGCTCCTTCTGCTAAACAGGGTAAAGTGTCAAGTGCCCATTTACAGCTTTCTCCATAAATCTGGCTTTTTCTCAGAGCTGAGAACTTTGCTGATGAAGAACTCCAGCAAGAGTTGGATCAGGCCTAGAGCAGCTATAAACAGGAGACTTCCCTGCCTCTAACAAAACTTGTGAGCTCCTGGGCTTGGAATTTTACACTTTTCAATCCAAGCTCGTCAGAATCTATTTCTGGAAGCTTTCAAAAACATCCCAGGGAGCCTTTCTTGGACTTGCAGTTGTACAATGTATCTTTACATCCAGCCACTGAGGAAGTGAAGGCAATAAATAAATAAATCCATGAATTCTCCTTTTCTTCAGCCTGTCATTCATTTTTAAGTGCCTCAGACAGCAGAAGGTTATAACCACCATTAAGCTGGATTTCCCTGAACCTAGAGGTTGCAGCTCTGATTTTTATTATGGGTTGATTGAGCCATTTGTAAGATTTCACCTTAAAGCAGAAAACCTGCCAGAACCAGAGCATGGCTGGGCTCATGTTCAGTCAAAGCATCAGGTCCATGGGTTTCCTTGGGCCCTGGGAGCACATCCTGAGCCCAGCCCTTTCCAAACTCTTCATGGACTGAGTTAGGCAGAAATACTACCATTAAGGTTGCTCTTGCAACATCTCTTTTCCTTCACATTACTCACAGAGTTACTTGGCCTAAGCCATGTGTGCTTCTCCAGCTGAGGTTCATCACTGCCTTCCCAACAGCTTCCTTCCAAACTAGCACTGATGACATGAACATAATTAAGACACTATAATCCTCTTAAGTTTAATTAACACCTCTTAAAGTAATGGTTCCCCACCACGGATCCCAAATCAAGGGGAACTTCATTCAAGTACCCAAATGAGTTTGGGCTGGTCTCCAAAAAGCTGATCCATGCACAATATTATGTATTTGCACAGGAGAAAAATAAACTAAAGCTATGGCTAATGCAGGATTTTCCTAGGGAATCCCCCATGTCCTTTCTCCACCAGCACAAAGGATGAATCATTTGTAAAATGAGACCATATAGTACAGACACAGGAAGATTTTTTGAAGATGAATGGAGGGATGATATAAAAACTGCACAGATTAAATGAGTGTGTATTAGTCAGATATATTTACTTTTCACAGGCAGCCAATTTCACCTTACTGTCACATAAAAGCCTGGCAAACTTTATGTGAAGAGTGGGGTTGTGTATCAAAGGAAAAATTGGCAGAATGTGCTCCTAAATTTAGTATTTACATTAAGTGGAGCTATTTCAAAGAGTGATTTTTTTCCCATTTTAAATTATTAATAAACTCCACCATAAGATCAAAAATCAGAACTTCAAATACTCTGAAATCAGGACTCCCACCTTCATTGAAAGAATGATCATGCAAGTGTTAGCAAGCAGAGGGATAAAAGGGGAGGTATATAATTGGGCCCATTGGTTATATATAGAAAAAAATGGCACATCAAGTCAGCCCTAAGAGCTGGACACTGAATTCCCAAAGAAATAAAAAACCACCTTATATTTTTAGTGAAGAACAGAGAAGATACCAAGGAGCAGTCTCAGCTCCCCGCTGACAAAAGAACTAAAAGGAAACCTAAAATCTTTGAGTTTGGCTGCCTGGCTGTGCTTCTAGACCTAAAGAACAGACACTGAACATTCACAAGGCAGCATCTGTCTGGAACTCACACTGAACATCAGCAACAGGAATGCAGAGTGGAAACAAAGATAAAGAAAGGCGTTAATTTATACTGCCAGCAGAACACCAGAGTGTAGCATATAGCCTAGCAGGAGTGCACACCACAGCCAACAAGTGCTGTGTTGGCTAAGTCCCTTTCTAGAGCCCTCATCCCTCCTTTTCTTGACAGTCCATGGAAAGATGAGAATGCAGCAAAACTGGGATGAATTCTGCAAGGATTAAGTCAAACCACCTCTGCATTCACAGACAGGTTGACTGCTGGTTTTTATGTTAACCGCTCTGAGGGTGCTATAAAGGAAGGAGACAATTTCAGGTGCCTCCAGCAAATGTTGGAGCGTGCAAGCTCTGGAGAGTGAGGGGATGAGATCCTTCAGGCTCTGCCATGGGAAGGATGCAGCACAGAGTGGACCAACCCTAGATAATGAAGCTGCATTATGATGTGGTGCCTCTTGGAACAGTCCCCCAGTTTCGCATTTTCCATCAGCACACCCACTCCTTTCAGGTGTTCACACAACTATACCTATGTTGCTTGGCAGTTCCATGAAGATATCTTCATTCTGTTGGTAAAACAGCAGAAAATTCCAGTCTTTCTGGATCTGAGCCATGGTTTCCTGCTGTCCCAGGAACCTCTGTGGACTTTCACCATTAAGCTTTAAACAGAAAGTGATAGGAAGTGGATGCAAATCCTTGGAGGTGAAGCTGAACCATTCCCATCAACCAGATATTGTCTCTTCCCCTCATCAAGACCTCTGGGGCCAACTCTTCCCCAGTTTTCATAACAGCAGGAGTTTGGATTCATAGTTCATAATTCCCATTTATCCCTGAAACAGATTACAGAACTCAGGATTTAGGATCCTTGTGCACATAGTAAGCTAAAGACTGTTAACTTACAAGCACCAGCTGAGTTAAATAAATTTAGGCAGCTATTGATGGGGACAAAGTGTGCACTGATGTACACACACCCTCTGTTAATCAGGATATCCCAAATGAGCTGCTGCTGCTGCCTTGGTGACTGAGAGGGAGGGACTCAAGACCTCTTTTTCATCCCTGGATTCACAAACCTGCAGAATGATTGCATCCCTGCTTCCATAGGAGACATATCTCAGAAGTGTTGCACATCAGGATATCCTGATAGGCAGGAGGGAATATTTTTGGGCAAGAATCATAATTCTTTCCTGACTGCTAACATCTGTTTGCTAAAGCCTACAGAACTTCCCTGGAGTTTTGAGGTTTAAAAACATTGCTTGAAGATGACATACTAAATATTATTAAAATGTGCCTCATAATCCACACCCAAAACCCCCCAAAGAACATTTCATATTTTCAGTCTTCGGTCAACAAAATTTTTTGGACTGTTTTTAGCTCCTTAAATGATGGTTATTTAATTAAAAACTAGCCCATATACCAGTATGGAGAGGGAGCTAGACAGCCATAAACCCACAAGACCAACTTGGAACTAGGCTAGGATTGGAAAATAGTGGTTACATCCAACATCATCACCTTCCTGGGAACTGGGATAACTTGCAAACACTCTGCATAGGTAAACAAATGGCAGATGGATATTTCTCTTCTCAGGCTTCCTTGGAAGGCCTGCAATGGTGCAGCATTACTCCAGGAAACTGAAGTCACCATTCAGGAGCCTCATTCCTCTCTGGGCAGGGCACAGCTGGGACTTGGAGCACTCTGCTGACCTTCTGCAGCCACCACTCCTCCTCCTCCTCCATGATACGCATTAACACTCATCTCTCACAGTCTTGGGCTGCCCATTTCTGGGCTGTTTCTCACTCTTCCCTTTCCCCTAAAATCAATTCCATTCACATTTGTGATTTATGAAGCTTCTCCTTCACCATCCCTCATTTGCTTTGTGTCACTGAGTGACTGGCTCAGGTGGATGGATGAGACATTTTGAAGATCCCAGGTAGAAACTGCCATGTCTGTAAACCCAGGAATTGGCAGAATGAGATGAAGAGAGAGACCTTCACCAAGCAGCCAGAGAAAGGCACTCCTTTCTGCTGATAACACAGAGCATGAAAGAAATAGATGTACACCACTATTTATACATAGGTGACTCGTTTTTGGAAATTTTTTGGAGGTTCTAACTAGAAATGTAGCCTTTGATTTTTAAGTCATGAGTGATTACACCTGTCCTGCTGATCTCCTCCCTGAAGGTCATGCAGATAAAGACAGTTCTCTCTTGTACCTCTCTTCAAGCTAAAACCATTAACACTTTCAGTCACCTCTTGCACAAAAGCCATTCTGCACCCCTGATCTATTTTTGTCCTTCTCTCTACATTTATTCTCTTTTTGGGTATCAAACAGCACACAAAGTCCTTAAGGAAATGATGTGCTGAGGATCTTTGCATTGCCACAAGTTTAGTTTATTGTGTTTTCTGTTTTGGTAATTCTTAAAATCATTTGATCTGCTTCTGGCCTCAGCTGAGTGGCTACTTTCATACAATCACCTATTGCAGCTTTTCCTGAAAAAGCTGAGTTTCAAAACATTCCTACTCACTAGGAGTTGGAGTTGCACATGGATGATGAAATCCCAGGACACCATCTCCACCAGCAAAAGACAGGGCAGGACTTCATCCTTTGGGCAGGCAACAGGCAAACATCAGCCTGGCCATAATGTGTTTATGCATGTATAAATACACGTGTTTATATAGGTACACATATAGGGAGATTTTAATAAAGTCACTTTGAACTTTATTTTTAGCCCAGCTGAAAGCCACAGATGAAGAGGCCTGCTTTTTGGCAGGCATCCAGCTGTGCACATTTTCAGCATCTGGAATGCTAATGAGGCCAGCTCCATTTAAATGAGCTCCTTAGCACTGCTTGTGCCAGCTTCCCAAAACAGCAGCCAAAGAGCACTTAGCGTAACGTGCTTCATAAAAGATGAAAGGGTGGCTCAAATACCTGGTTAAGCCTTGAGTGAAACCCCTTTCTCCAACAAAATCCAGGTTTTTTGACAAGGTCAGAGCTATTTCTCGTGTTTGTTTCCCTTGGACCTATTGGAGTCTATCAAAACTCATTGGACTGGCTCAAATCAGCTGTGATGCTCCATGTGCTTCCTGTAAAGGCTGCCCAGCACACAGCCACCTCTGGGGTTCCTGTCCCCACTTTTCCACATCAGCAAGGAGAAATCACTTCCAACCAGAGCAGCAGAAGGAATTTGCCTTGCCTGGGCATGCACTGAGTGTTTGGAAGCTTCATCAGTGTAAAGCCTGGGGCCCAGCTTGCACAGGTCACCTTCTGCCTTCAGAGTTCTGAACAAGCCATGCTATCCCCAAGATATAAAAATCTTCCAGGTACAAATTCATCTACTTCTCTCCTCCATATATCTTTGACAACTTTGCTTTGGTTCAGGTTTATGCCAAGACCTGGCACAGTGCAATATTTCTTATTTATAGACAAAATGGGGTAAGATTTTCCCAAATATGGCAGCCTACAATAGGCCAAGTACATTTGCTGTAATTGAACTCCAAAAAAGAGGCAGGAAAAGGTTCTCTCTTTTCTACCCAAAGTCAAGGCCATTTTTCTAATTCCTTCCCACTCTCCATTTCCAGTCAAGCTGACAGTAATTCATGGAGCTTCATGCCAGCACCAAGACAGCCATCAAACATGATAAGTATTAACTTTTTATATGAAATCTACAAACTAGCTCTGTCTAGACAGGAAAGGATGAGTAATCAAGCTTGCCAATCAATCCAGCTGCATAGGTTTGTGAAGATATTTGTTTTAGTCAGCATTTCACTTCTCCCTGGCAAGTTCCACCTTCTGCTGATACTCCTAATATGCTCCAGTTTAATTTTCTCACCCCAGGCTCCAATGAGGCCTCCAATGAGAGGTGTCCCTTTACTTCCAACTGGCCATGCCTGCCAGCTTTGCACAGCTCCTGTTTCTCCTGGTCTAGAGAACAGAGAAAACCTTCTCATATATGGTTAAAATCCAACCTGGTGAGTTACCCTAATACAGGAGTCATCTTAGTCAAGTCAGCAGGAATCCCATGGGAACATATTCTGCACATATGAGATCAGCCACTCCACCCAGTGCCATTAGTTGCTGTTCTTTTTGGTGTCACCTGATTTTTCAAAGCTCAGCAGAAAGTATTAATATTCTCTGGAGGAGAGGGGAATCTCAGCCTTCAAAATCTTTATGGGAATATCCTGAGTTTGTTTAATTGTGAGATTTTGATCTTTACTTTCCAATAGAAAAGAAAAGTCAAAGGTTTTCAGAGGCTGTTCAAGCCTTGAGGTAATTGGTAACTTTAGGAATTTTAGGAGAGCTTAGGACTAACCACTGCTCTCAAGACACAGTGCAGAAGAGGTTTCAACCCATGGGGCCCTGTTTGTCATCAGCTGTTGTCATCTTATTGCAAAGCTCCCATACCTTCTCAGTGGTTTCTCATGGGCACCTCCTCTCGGCACTGACTCCTCCTTCTTCTTCACAGCTCAGCCAACAAACTCCATCTCCCTCCTCACCCAGCTAACCCACCCTTCTATAGCACTCATCATTATTGGACACACCTGTGGCCTGTTTCTGATCTCTGGTAATTAGCACTCCTGCAAGTCCTCGGGTGTGAGATTGCCTTCTACACCATCTTTATTTTCTTACATTCTATCCCCCCACAATCAGCTCCTTACAGATTCACTCATCTATTACCCTGAACCTGGGAGGTGACCCCATTTGTGGCCATTCCTGTTGGCTCCCTGCAGACACTTCCAGAGACATTGCTCTGAAAGGAGGAGGTCTGTTTCCAAGACTGCTATAAGAGTTCCCCAGATGAAAACACAACTTCCAACAGTTTTGGTTCCCCTAAAGGGCACTGGCTTGGAGTGAGTGGCCAGTTGAAAGAATTGCTTAAAAAGGCCATTGCAATTTTTTTTCCCATGTGTGTATAATGTAGAAGAGCACCTATGTAATGTGGTAATATGGGCAATGTGGTAAATTTTGAAGTTCTTCAGAATTTTTCTTCTATTATTTGTGGAACATGAGTATTTAGTATTGTCAGATACTGGATAACTGCTTAAATTCCCAAAGTTTCACTACAAATCTTTGTCTGATATGTCATCCCAAAGTTTATTATTAAGTGCTTGGTGCTGTCACTCAGAGGTGTCAGTCACTCAGCCAGGGCACAGACACAGCTCCTGGTGGCAGAGGGAACTGTGTACAGCTCCTTCCCCTCTCACCTCCAGCCTGCCTCAGCAGAACCAAGAACAGCCACAAGCAAATTCTCACTTGCCAACCCACCTGTGGGTGGGCTTCAGCACAACACGTGATATTTCATTTCCCCATGTCAGTGGTGGAAAACTACATGTTTCTGTAGAAAGCAAGCAGCCAATAATCCATATTCGCATTTCAGTTACTTTTGGATGAGCTCAACTTGCTAGAAGAGGGCTTTTGGCTCTGATAAGCAGAGGAAATGGAATAGCCCAGCTTGGCCTTTACCTGAGATTTGCCTGTCTCAGTTGCAGTAGGTTTGAAACTCATGAGTTTTTTGGATAGCACAGGGTTGGCTCCTGCTGCCATGGCAGGTTTAGGTTCAGCCTGAGTGGGATTCAAGATGAGAAGAGCTGGTAGAAATGAATGGCCAGATAAAATGCTTTCTCTGGAGAGTTTCCAATACTGCCACCTATACAAACTGAACTCTGGCACAAAATCTGGAAAAATAGTTGGCTTGGATTTGTCGTGTTTCCCTTGTACTGTGGGAAGCCTGTAACCATAGGTGGTATTATTATCACCTCTGCCTTAAATATAATACCTAGCTCAGCTTAGTTTTGTCTACAGTGATAAATGCCAGCTCAAAAAGTACATTTATACACCAAATTTCATCATAGGATCACAGAATGGTTTGGGTTGGAAGGGACCTTAAAGCCCATCCGGTTCCACCCCCTGCCATGGGCAGGAACACCTTCCACTATCCCAGGTGGCTCCAAACCCTGTCCAAGCTGGCCTTGGACACTCCCAGGGATCCAGGAACAGCCACAGCTTCCATGGGCACCCTGTGCCTGTGCAAGGAGAAAGTTGGATGTGAAGGATCCTATGCCATTTGTTACTTTAGGACACGAGCTGTACTAATACAAAGTGAAATTTTCAAGGTAACCTAGAAGGGCTTAAAGGGCTCATTTTGGGAATGGCACATGTGGCTCTCCAGGCTGTTGAACACACCAAGCACCTTCTTTTCCCATGGAAACAGCAACAGAACAGGCACTCATATGAAAAAGTACATGAATGACTGCTGTCTGCATGACAGCATGGATGAACATGAAATTAAAAAAAAAACCAAAGTGTTCAAACACAGCACTGGAGAGCCAAGTCACTGCTGGCTCACCACTGTGGGCTGAAAATGGGCCAGGGAGAGAAGAGCACAATGCCATCCTTTCCTCAACACTGCATATAAATACAATCACTATTGTATTGTATACAATCACTATAAATACAATCAGCATTGTTATGACAATAGCATGAGAACTGTGGAAAATGAAAGATGCCCTGAAGAGAGGCACAATTTCCAGCCCTTAAACAGCACATTTCAAAAGTGTATTTAATATAGGCATTTCCTCTTTCCACACAAATCTGGCTCTGGAGTTTGATGAGTTTGGGACATGGGAAGTTGGAGGCTTTAAGTTCAGGCACGTATTTAAGTGTGTTTTGAGGCTGTTGAAGAAGTCTATATTTCAGGTATTAATATAATATACTATTTATATAAAGAGGTTTGGATCAAACACCCCCTCCCCAAGTTTAAATGTGAAGAACTGATCACCAGCTTAGCCTACCAGCTCTTTGCATGGCACAGGCAGCATAAAAAGGATCTTTTCTGCAATCTTCCCCAAAATCGTGCAGAAAGATCATTACGCCTCAAAAGGTTCTTAGTTTCAACACGTGCATGACAGTAATATACTGACAGATTTTTACTAGGAATCTCAATGCCCCACAAAAAGACACCATAGACATCATAAAAGATCATGAAATACTCTCGTCACTTTTCCAACAGCACAGTCATAGCCAACATTTCCATCCACACTGGGTTTGCATGTGCAGAGCAAGAGTCACTAAGTAGGTCCTGGTGACTTGTGCAGATTTGTTAACATAGCACCCCTTGGTAAGTGGAGAAAGCAGCCAAAGCACACCAGTAAATTATTTGCTAAGATTATATTAAAAAATACCAAGCCTTACTGAATAATAAAAGAATACTAATGATTAATAGAAAAAGCAACCACAAATTAATGATTTGACAGGCAATCAAATCGACCACAAAATGGATCTGGTTCTAGATAAATCAAGTTATTTATCCATGATGGAAAAGACCCAATAGGATAAGTTTCTGGAGGTCAGCAGTTGGACCACCATGATTTCTTTTACACCAGCTAGCTAAAATGTTGTCTATGAGAAAGCACCATTGGACTTCAGAGTCTAGGTCTCATTTTCTTTTAGACTGAATCAGGTCACTGGCAGATATCTAAACACCCTAAAGGCTCTTGGGCACGGGACCAAGTTAGGAGCTGCTCTAGGCACACTAAGATGCAGACTGACACTGATTAAATACTTTTGGGTTTTTTAAACTCTTACTGAAAGTATGGTCAAAATTTTCAAAGCATCTCAGAGTCTTGGAGGATTAAGTGATTTGTATTACCTTCAATATATTTTAGTCTCTCTCAGAAGATACATAAAGAACAGAACACTTAGTTTAGCTCACTCATTTTCACTTTTCTTCCAAACATGATTATTTTTGGATTGCCCATCTGAGCTAGCTTAAGCTTCAGGGAATATTAGGCATAAGTGTAGCTAAAAACACTAAGACTTTGAAAAAGTATGGTGTTGCATCATTCTCTAGATCAGGACAAACAAAGGATTAAAAAAATAGCAATTCCTGGCTAATGAGATATGGTCACAACTCATCCCTCACAGCATTCCTAGTACATTGTAGCAGATACAATAACTGAAAATAATATTTGCAAAAACAAAAGGACACCAAGACTATTTCCATTCCCTGGCTCCTATTTCACTCTCCAGTAGGAGCTGGTTATTTATCTGAGTTGCTGGTCATCAGGATTCAAAGACATTTTACAGCACCTTAGTGTGTAAAAAAATGAGATGTGAAACAGGTCAAGGATTTATCAACCGCTTATTGGGTAACCTTTCATCAACCTCTCAACTTCGCACCTTTTTTATATATATTACATATATTTATATTTGGCTTGCAGCAAAATAGGTCATGTTTAGTAAAGAGCATATTCTGAGTTTTGCCAAGTCAGTCATTGCACAGAATTCCACCCAAGCTGTTTCACTTGGAACAGGAACTCAGTGAGGGGACCCCTGTATGTCACATTAGTATTTTCTGAAAAATTCCTTTGCCCAGGATTTTTCTCCTGGGAAGCTGAGAAGCCTTAAAAAAAACCAAAAACAATAATTATCTCATTTGCTTCTCCTGTGTTTTGCTCCTTTGGAATGTGTTTGGAGATTGTTTCATTGGTTTCATGTAACTTGTTTTGACTCATTGGCCAGTCAGTGCCAAGCTGTGTCCAGACTCTGGAAGGAGTCACGAGTTTTCATTATTATCTGTTTAGCCTTTTGTAAGTATGCTTTCTGTATTCTTTAGTATAGTTTAGCATATTATTCTTTAATATAATATAATATCATAAAATATTAAATTAGCCTTCTGAGAACATGGAGTCAGGTTCATCATTCCTTCCTACATCTGGGGGCAACACAAATACAATACCTGCATTCACTCCCTGAAGTTTCAGAATGTTCAGCTGGATGGGGGAAGAGAAGCAGCCTCACACTGCTGGCACTTTCCAGGCAGAGACATCAGAGGTTCAAAACCCACCATGCAACTCCTCCAACTCCATTAAAGTCGTTGTTGGATGATATTGAAGGGCAAGACTGACTCCAGCCCTACGCACCACCAGAAAAATAATGTGTTCAAACCTCCCAAGGTGCTTTGACATCCTCCGCAGGTTTCAGTGTCCCTTGTCTTTCAAGGCTGAGACTCTGGCTGTGCGCTAGAGTGTCACTCAGGCAGGGAGTGGTGGCAGAGGTTGTCCCCTTGGGCCCACACAAGCAGAGCCACATCACTGCAGCACAGGGAGGAAATGTCTGGAGCCTCCAGGCTGAGATGGGGCATTTCTGCCACTGCAGACAAGGCGTTCACAGCAGTCAGCTACCAAGCCTGTGTATTTAAGGACTCAGTAAATAACTCCTCAGGGCTTGGTTTTTTCAAACATACCAATGGTATTTTCATCAAAAGCCCCTTTCTACAGAAATAGACGAAAGAGAAAAAAAATATTTATTCAGAGTGTGTTTCAGGGAAGCGTCACTGGCTGGTGTGTTATGGTAAATGATTACGGTGTTCTGGGACAAACAGACCTGGCCGGCCAGACTTACTGCTGGGACAGGTGCAGGGGGAATAGCCTGGGCCTTGTCTGCTCAGGCCCTGCTGAAGGAGAAGGGATTTTTCCATCCAGTCTGCTTGAGAATAGCATTTGAATGTCCAGAGTCACTAGAACACAACATGGTCCCCATCATTGTGACTCTCCCTCCACCATCTCTTACTGAACCTTCCCAAAGAGGTGTTGGAAGTGATGGGTTCACCCTCCAGAGCTTCTGAGCTGCTGGGTCACACAAATATCCAGCTGCTCTTTTGAAGAGAAGCTGCAGACACATCTGTGCCTGGGATTCAGTTACACGTTCTAGGCCCCAACAGAATGAACTCTTAACAATATGGCCCAGAAAAGTTTCTGAAAAATGAGAATAAAGTTGTTCTGAGGAGTAGGCCATAATCTTCTCATCTACAGAAGGTTCTTCCCAAGACTATTCCTGTCTTCAGGCAGGAATTTAGGTGGCCTCTCTTTAAGGAAATTAGGATCCCTCTAGTTCTGCAGTCAGCAGCTCTTAAGTCTGCCTGCAACATCAGATGCTGGGAAATGGCAGGAAAGGATGGATCCAGTTGGAGTAACACTCTGAAAGCTGTTCCTACCAGGACCTTTGTCACAATTGCTCACACAGCCTGGAACAGGGTTACTCTGAAGTGACTCATAGTAAGGCTGGGGCCTCTTGTACAGGGACACAAGGCCATGCTGTGCCTCTCCTGAAGGCAGGGAGACACGCCACAACTGCTCCACACCCATGAGCAGGCAGACTCCCTGCCAATTGTGCCAAAAGGGGCACTTCAACCAGCCAGCAACTCACTCTGCTCTCAGGAAGGCACACAACCAGCCTGGCACTTGCAGCAAGCTCTGGAGGCTGCAGTAATGCAAGCAATTCTCCACATACATATTTTTGGTCAATCATGACAGCTAAATTTTGAGTTGTGTGTTAGGATCGGAGACCAGACTCCTGCATTGTAACCACCTGTATAAAAACAGGGGCTCCAAGGAGGTCAGATACCTGTAGAAATGTGTATGCTCTGGAGCTCAGCATGCTGCTTGTGACCCATCCATTTTGGAGGTCTAACCCTTGCAGCTGCCTCTGGCACTCCAAGGACAGAGGCACTTTCTGTGTGGCTCAGCCCAAGCAGATCACCTCATTCAGTGACAAGCACCTTGTCCCTGGTGATGCCTCAGGTTTTAACTTTTATATTTTTCAGATTCTATTCTGCTTTAGTGTGTAAGTCTAGGCTTCATATCAGGTCATAGTAAGCTCTCTTCACACAGCAGGGAGACAAAACAATTGCTTGTCTAGCTGGAGACCAAGGACAACTGATCCAGATCTCAAGCCCAAGAGCACAAACAACATGGACTGAAGAGAGAAAACAAGAAGGATGGGGCTTCATGTGCTGGAGCTGTAATTGGAGAATTAACTCCAATATCAAATGAACCAGAACTTATAAAAGTGTGAGACCCTGTGACCAGTTGTCCATTTTGTGACCATTTTGGGTTGTGCTGCCCAAGGTGGATTTATTGATAAATCCCTAATTTATTTTTTCGCTCTGTCCAATCTTTGTTCTAGGTCAGCCTTCACAAGGCATCACTAATCAAGGCACACAAGTTTCACAGGGGACTAATGAAAAATACTGATCCAAGGAAAATGCAGTAAGATGGGCCTGGCATCCCAGTTTGGCTCATCTCACTTGACAGAGTGCCTGGTGAGTTACACAACTTCACTATGAAGGATCACAAATGTTTATATCCAACAGATTTCCCAGCATTGGCAGTTAAAGCATGGCAAGACTCCTTTGCTCTGTAAGTGTCCAACAAATAATCATGCAAGCCCCTCCCAGGTGACCTTTTAAGGCAGATGTGGACAAAGATCCCTCCAAACTGTCCATACCAGATTGTTATTTTACCAAGAAGCATCCTGAAATCACACCGGTAAGAAAAAGCCCCACAAGGCAGTGGGCATCATATTTCAGCCCACTCATTCCATGATGGGATATTTATAATATATGCACCAGTCTCTCATAGCTGAGCTGAAGTCAGCTACTGCACAGTGAGCACCTGCTCACAAGCCAGGTTTAAATCTAAACTAAATCTAAGTGGGAAACCAACTACTTGATTTGGTCCTGGGATAGGCAAGAAGCTGTATGCACTCAAGAGTAGCAGGGGGAAAAGAGATGTCCAGGTGGCAAACAAGACCAACAGATCCTTATACCAGATTTTCTGAGGCTAGAAGGTCACCACTGACTGTTTCATGTGCTGTACAACACAAAACTTTCACTCCCATATTACACTTTGCCATGTGCTTCTTGCATTTACAAACTGCCCTGAATGAACACACAAAATGGGGTTAGGGTTTCCCTGGGAAACAGCAAATCTGCTCAGAAGAGCATTTCTGGGAAATGTGGACAAACACTGGGCCAAAGCCTCTGCTGGCCCAACTCCACTGAAATCAGAGCAGCAGCAGATAATTCTGCCATACATTCTTAAAGCGTCACTGCTCAAAAATCTCTCCCAGATGGGAACAAAGAAACAAACAAGAGATATTCTCATTAAGAAGAAATTAGAGAAATTTATTTAATCAGAGATAGAAACATTCAACTCCTACCTCCCACTATATTAAGAGTTTCCCAAATGACCATCCATTGACACTACAGAGCCTCTGAACTTCAGAGGAACCATGAAAGAGAAACAAACAGAAACGAAAGGGAGGTGCTGTTAAGGGGAAAACAATAAATTGTTTTTCTCAAAGCCAATATTCCTTTTTAGGAGACCAAATTGACCATTGTTTCACTCAACAAACACCAGACGTATAAAAAAGGCTTTTAAAAGCAAGTAGAAAGTCCTTAATATACCCTAAGTGGCATAACTGCAATAAACAAATAAAATGAGTGCTGCCAATTAGAATGCCACAATCCTCCAGTCAAATAGGCAATAAATAACTACATCAGTCCTGCTAATCTTTGTGATACTATCAAAAAGAGGGGCTTCAATTCATCTTCTCCCCCCCTTCCAGACAAGGTGGTGTCATTCACAGGAAGGGAAGCAGGACATTCCTGCCACCACTATAGGTGTTTGCAAGAGTTGGCTCATGCCTCAAATGAGTGGCACCACAGCTTTGTGGCTGATTTACACTTCTGTATTAAATCACAATTCACCTCAAGGAGAAAGTGTGTAATATTCAACCCAGGTAAAATTTCCCCAAGACCTGGAAACTCTTCACATACCTGCCAAGTCCTGGACCAAATGCTCACAGCATCTAGGAGAAACCAACCTCATGAAAATGAAGGATGAAAACAGAAAATACTCCAGCACCCTCTGCCTTCTCTGTCCACAAACCAGTGGATAGACAAGTTTGTCTTCCCAAACCAGTGTCCACAAATCCTCCATCACTCTGACAACATCCTCATTAAAGGAAGCTAATTCCCTGCCACTGGTACATGCTAAGGCAGGCCAGTAGCAACAAGAATTAGGATGCTTTAGCAGGTTTGAAATGGCCAAAAGATATACTGAAGTGTTAATTTTTATGTTTGCTATATCACCAAGATCCAGAACACTCTCTCCTGCAGAGCAATGCACCAGATGTGCTCAAACTGTGCATTGCTCCCATTAAAGAGCATCATCCCTGCACTTTGAGAGACATTGAACGGGTCTGAGTGTATCCAAGACCTGAGGTGTCCTGAGCTATCTCAGATTGCAGGCTGCACAATGGCTTCTGGCTGCAGCCATCTGCAGGGCTGCAGCCTCCAGGCTTTGCTGGAAGACCCATGGATTATGACACCTCATCCTTCAAGTGAGGGTGATCTTTCAAAGGAAAGGGCTCCAGACGCAGATGCAACTGGAAACAGAATGTCATCACATGGAAGAGATGGAGGCTGAGAATATCCAGCCAAAAGATTTGAGCTCATTTCAACCTAAGTTCTGAGTCCTTTGGTGCCTTTCAAAGCTTTTACAATAACAACATTTTTGGTACTGATTGGGGTTTGGTTTTGTTTTTTCAGTGCCTGAATTCAGTTCCAGTTAGAGTATTACAGCTCTAAAAACTCCCCTTCAAGATACCACAAAGTGATGTCTCAAAAAAAAGCTGACATTGACATCTCAAAGAAAAAAATAAAAATAGAGGTTTCATTAGCTATGTGGTACCTTAGCACTGCAACAGAGGGGACATTTGCCTTTCTGTAGTTCCAAGCAACACTTCCTTCACCCTCTGTACTTGGTGGGACAGATTTCCCTTTCCTCCCTTCTGGGCACAGAATTGCTGCCATAGAAATTAATCACCAGAGTCTCACAGTGGTTATCAAGTTTATATATAAAGTGATGATGGTACATGATTAGTTTCAAGCACCTGTTATTCATTGTGCATTATTCTCCACCTTCTGATTTAATGAGCATTTGTGACAGCTCAATCAGTTCCTGCTGAGACATTTGCACTGTCCCTGACTTTATCCAACAGCTCCTGTGAGGCAGCAAAGCAGCTGGGCACAGAAAAATATCCACTTGTCAGTCCTTGCATTTCTCAAGAGTTATGTGAGGCTTCATTATAAACCTTGGAGGTAATTAGAATTAGAGATTTGATTAATCTGTCAAATATGAGCTACCTAAGCAGTTCACATACTCTCTCAGGAAAATTAACCTTTAGTTCTTATTTTTCTATCAAGAAATATTTGGGAAGGAAAAGTGGGGCAATCTATTGTACTGGAATTATGAGAATAAAAATGTTTTATTTCTCCCTAAGAAAGAAGAAAGAGGTATTAAAATAAACCAAATATTATCAAGGGCTAAGATTTCTACAGCTAAGTACATTTGTTGTCATCCCAGTTGTGGAAAACAACTTGCCTCTTCTAGCAAGCAGTGAAATTCCAGCAATAGAAGCCAAAAGAAGTGAATGAATTCAGCTAAGCCTGACTCCCCAAAGCTAACTTTGTTCCACCTCTGTCTGGATTTCTCAAGGACACCTCAGACCCCACAGTACATCCAATACCATGCAATAGCTTCTTTGCCATTTGAAATTGGGAGCACTCATATTTGGACATAGGCTAAGCAAGGTGAGATTAAATTCCTCAGTTCTGAGTTAAGCTGTGTGATGGCACTATTATGTAGTTTTTTCAGTTTCAAAATACTGCCTGCATGTTCTACCACATGAGAAAAATCACTTTCCCCTGTAACAGCAGTTTTTAGCCATGAGAAGCTGCCTTCTATCTAAAATACAGATAAAACTGAGCACTAAATAAATTTATTCTCCTAGTGTTCTCTTGGATAACTGGGCTTTTTTAGAACTTTGTTGGTTTGTTTTGTTGCTACATGAAGTACACCTGCTCTGGAGAGATGTCAGGAAGCTTCATCCTGCTCAGGTCCTTTATTCTGACATTTGAACTGGAGATATCAAGATCTCCCAAGTAAGTTTTATTCCAAATCCATCTTACCTAGCAATCAAAGTCTGGAGGTTTTAGCTGTTTGTCTGCTTTTTCTGAAAGAGTAGAATTCAGCTCAAAAATTGGAAAATAAAGAGAGCTGAAATCCCAAGCTCATCTTTAGGCTGGTGCTGCAGTCTGAGACATCTGACAATACTAAGAACAGTCAAGCTGAACTCCAACCTCTCAGCCACATCTTACCACAACTGAAATCAAAAATATTGAGAGGTGATGCCACTCTGGAAACTTCTCCCAAAAAAATGCTCTGGTTTTAGAGACTCTAGCTCTGTATTTTATTCATTTTTTTCCTGTTGATTGCTTTGACATATATGATGCCAATTCACATCTTGGGCACTCTGCAGTTGGGTTTTTGGGGGGTTTTTTGATAAATCTTAATCCAAGGGCTTTGCAAGCAGATGGGTAGAAAGAAATATGTTCCTAACAGCCAGATGAGATCATCCTGTGTCATGTGTGATCTCTCACCCTCCCAGATTCAGACAATACCCTATAGACTTTGAATGTATCCATGTGATGCAAGTGTGTATCACAACACTTCTCAGAAATGGGGGAATCTGGAACATCTCTTTTCCTGCACTCACACTGTTGATATCTTACTGAAAAAGGACATTGTGAGGAGACACATGCTGCTCTGCAAGACAAGGGGGTAGGCAACAGCTGCATGGTATCCCTGCAAATCCAAACATTTAGGAACAGCTTAACCCAAAGAAAGTCATGGCTGTCAGTGCATTTTGAGATGCCAGACTGGAGCAAAGTCTCTGCCATCCTTCCTCAGCCTGTTTTATCAACACCTGGAACAATTTGCTGTCAAAGATGAAGCTGCCAGTGCCAGCATGGTGTGGGAGGGTACAACCCAGCACTGCCCCTTTTCCATGCCCCAGGGCTGCTCAGCCCACCCTGCCACAGCTTTCTCTGCATGAAGCACAGCTCAGCAGCCACTCTGAAAAGTAATGCTAATTTCCTCCTTAATTCAGAGCTAAGCATCACACAGGGATTTATTGGTACAGAACTGCTGTAAATAAAGACTACATGCTCCAAATACAGCATAATTTTTCTACCATGAGTGCTACAGAAAGAGTCTTGCCTGTAATATATTGGTTAAATACATATAAACACCACAAATATTAATACAAGAAGTGTAGAGCAGAAGAGGACTCAGAGCCAGCTCAGGAGCACAGGGAGATAATCCAGCAGTGTAGAGCCACCAAGCCAGCCCTCTGGAAGTTTGATTATTTAGTTATTAGTTAGGTGGATGCTGCTTTGGACATGACCCCAGGATGGAACTGACTTTGATATTTAAGAGAAGCCAAGTGTTTTTAAGATCATTCAAACAATAATAAAGGCAGATGAGCAGTCAGCATTAAACATTTCATCTGTCCCCAGGTATGCACAGAAGCATCTCCATGTCTGATTAGCCTGGAAATCTAAAAATCTCATCTCCAGCTTCAACTGCAGCTTTTCCTCAGCTTGGAGCATTTACAAAAACTCTCCCTAGTGGGGAAACTCCCAGGTATCCTTTGAGCTGGAGGTTACAGTTCACAGCCAAGTTGCTCCACATATGTTGAGTAATACTCAAAACTCGCATTTAAAAAGTGATCAGGTATCAGCAGTTTGATTATTTGATAATTATACAGAGTTTTAGAAGAGAGCTTGCTTTTGGGATTTAAGCACCTGCTAAAAGAGACAGTATAATATCTAAAAAGAAACATTTGGAGATTGGGGAAGAAATACAAGAAGTTTAGGAATTGGACAAGGATGGCTTTCTGCAGAAAATCCAAGTGTTCAAGAGAAACACTGGCAGGCAGAAAGCAAGGAGAAATGTGTGGAACAGATGAAACTATGTGTGGATTTACCAGTCTCTAAGATCATCCCTACTGGAAATTCACTGCTCATCTGCAAGAACAAGGGATTATTTGACCATAGCTGGACAGAAATCAAAACCCTCAGGAACATGGTCTAAAAAGCAGGACAACATCACTCTCGATATTTTTCTATTTTGCTCCTTACACAACAACAGTAGGAAGACTGGACCCACAGTGTCTTTGGACTTCTTATGGAATATACAGATTATTGTGCAAGTGTTTGGAGCTGGAGAAAGGCCTGTAACAGCTGGAATGCTATTGAATGACAAGCCATGGCAGGAACAGCCTGATCTATGCAATAAAGATGAGAAACAGCACAAGGTCTCAGAGAAGGGCACTTGAAGGCTTGTGAGACACCACAGAAGGGACCTCAGGAGAGGTGCCCAGGTGAAGGTGGAGCCCTGGAAGCAGCAGGGTGGCAGGAGCTGGCTGGGATTGAACAGGCAGCTCTAGGAGAGGCTGCCAGGGGTGTGGGGTTTGCCTTCCACCAGCAACCTTCTCACAGCTGCACAGGAAAATAGGAAAAACCCCAAATTTCACTTAAAATGTCTCTAGCTCTTTGTGAGGATCATGCTTTTTTTCTAACAAAGACAGGCAGAATTTATGTACTTTTCTTCATACCAAAGCAATAGTACAAGGCTTTACATAAGTGTTTAGATAAATGTTTGTTAGTCTTACAGTCATAAGTGATGACTAAACCCAGATGAGAAGTCTTGGCAGAGAGCAGCAGCCAGGATTCAAGGACTGTTTTACCAAAAAGACAATAATAAGCATTTTTGTTTGCTTTGGTTCAGTGGATAAGGCATTCAGGGATATTTGAAATCTTTGTTCAGATCCCTGCTCTACTTTGCTGTGCCCAACACACTGGGCTCATCTGCAGGATTTCCAATTCTGATATTGATCTTGTTATAAGCTTCTAAAGTAGACCCTTAACTGAGGTGGTTTGGGATAAGCTTTTCATCAAAATATAGATGTTTGTGGTGAAGTTTTGGGCTGGGGAGCCTTTCCTCCAAAAATATAGTTTATTCCTCAGAAAAGAAAAAGAACCTCCACATTGATCACCCAGGGGCTAGAAAATAAATCTGAGCAAAGTGTAAATTATTCAAGAAATCAGATTATCATCTAGATCATACAAATAGATACCCCCTTTTCTATTTAAATCATTGGATAAAAGTAGAAAATGATGGGTATTTGACACACACAGAAGTAACAAGAATGGCTGAGACCTGCATGGTTATGGTTGCTGTGCCATAGTGCAGCAAGTCAGGACAGTTATTTTGATTTCTACTTTTTCAAAGTGTTTTTTCTGGCAGAAAATCAATTATTTTCTGAAAAAAAAAAAGTTCTTCAAATGCTTCATTTTAGTTACAAAACCGCATCCTACCTGATCTGAAGAAAAACCAGGTGAATCCAGATTCCTGATTTGGAATGAATATTGTCATAAATCCATAGTGTCCATCACAGCATGTTTGGGGGAAGAATTTACTGCTGTTTTACATAATTTTGACAATGATTTTACAGCACTTTCTTGAAGATGCCCTTTCAGACCAAGTTTTATGGGTTTCATGTTTTTAAGCCTTTTGTTTTTAAAATTATAGGAATTTCAAAGCACCAGGTATTTCCACATGAAAAACCCTCAGTGTTGACTTCCAAAATCAACCACTGAATCCCACAAACTCCAGATAAAACCATGGATACCACAACATTCCCACCAAGCCTTTCCCACTGTCTAGTTGAAAAACCACAGCTTGGAGAGAAATAAACTCAGTGGGGTGGGTGTCTTATTTTAAGCCTGAAATGCATAGTAAAAAAAAACCCTTTTACTTGTGTTTATTTATAATGACATTGATCAGACCAGCATTAGGGGATATGTATAAATTCCACACTGTCATAGGTAAAGTAGCATCCAAGATCAAATAATAAAACCTGGGGTATGGTTCTGAACATAGAGAGTTGATTTAAAGCTGCACAACTCCACACTCACACCATTTTCTGAGGCACAAATTAAATTCTACAAACCCAATTTGTCATTGTCCTTAAGTTCATGCTCTTAATTATGCTCCTGTTCAAAAAAATCTTATTAGTGCTTTGTGAAATGTGTGTATTGCAAATGGAAAAAATTAGGGGAAAGAGACATTAAATGTAGACCAAATAAAAGATTTTCTCATGAATAGTTAAACTGACTGTATTTAGTTTGCTTTTCTGTTTGTGTGTTTTTCTCTTAGCAACAAGGGGAAAAACAGCCTTTTAACCATAAGAAACCATAACTGTAAGAGCATAAAAATTGACATAGAAAATAGGATATCTGAAACTACCTACAACAAATCACTTACACTGTTTAGGCTATAATTGAAGCAATTCCTTTAACTATGAAAGAACTCAGATTTGTGTAACTACAAACAAACATTTAGAATTGTATTTTAAAGACATTCTTCCCAGAAAGCTTTACATGTGGAATGCATTCAAATCCTAGGAAAACCCTGAGGACTTTTATTCAGTCTATTGCCAACTCAGTGAGATTATTCATTTATTTAAAATTAGTCACCAGTTTATGTATTTGCAGAAGTGAGTGGGCCTGAAAGATTTCTTACATCCCACTGAAATGCAGACATCTCTGCAGCAAGACAAAGCTGTTCACAAGCTCTACACCACAGAAGAAATAAAGCCATCAGGTTCAAGGAAGGCAGAACACAACAGCCTAAATTAAAACTTCACCAGGACTAGACTTTACATCATTTCCCCAGGCAAAAAGCACAACACAAGCTATTCAGCAATATGTTCACAAGTCAAAACTTTGCCTCTGCATCTCAGATGTGGTTTATCTTAATTTAGCGAACCCCAGAGGAGAGTGCCACTGATTTGAGTGCTATTTGCATCACCTGGATGGGATGAGATACTGCACAGCAAAGCTGGAAGGGGAACGTGCTCAAACATTTCCCAACCCAGGGGCTGCAGAATTTCTGAGTAGCTACAGGAGGTAAGTTTTACTAAAGTATTAGCATGCAGGTGACAGAAAAAAAATAACCCTCTGAACCTGTTATCATGCTGGGAATGACTGCCATGGCCTGTTAGGCAGGTCTCACACAGCCCTAAAGTCTCCCAACACCTCACCACAGAGTGGTGTGATGAGAAGCTCCAAGGCAGTCCTGGGCTCTGCTTTTCACCAACATATTCCAAACAAATATTTGTTGGCAGTAAACCACCAAGGAAAACATGCACACCTTTGCACCTTCCAGCATGGGCTGGAAATTGATGACCCACAGCTGGCAGCACACCTTCTCCTTCCTTGAGGTTTGAATAACTCAAGTAAACCACAACAGCAAAGTGCAAAACAGGGTTTTAACAAGAGACTTCCCAGAGCATGGAGATTTCCAGCAAATCCCTTTTTCTTAATCTCCATTACTGTATAACCAGCTGCTGTTTGGGAGCTTTCTGAGGAGGCTCTTATCAGGTGAGGGAAATCAAGGGTCAGAAAAAGAGCTGGGCAGTGCTTAAGCCTCTCCCAGGTTTTCTTGCCTCCATCACCGTGCTAATCTCAGGCTGAACATTGCCCACAGGTAAGAGCCAAGCCCCCTGCAGCTAGGAGAACAAAAAGGCAAAGAAGATTATCATCCTGAAGGAAGGTGGGAAAAGCAGGTGGAATTTGCTGCAGTGGCTTGAGGGGTCAGTATGGCCTTACAGGACCAGCCATATGATTTAGCTGACAGCAGGGCTGGGGTTATTTCTGCCCTTTTTGCTGTACAAACTTCAGCAGGCTCTGGGAAGCTTGCAGCATCACCAGGACTTGGACAGCTCTTAAAAACCTTGACTGAGCAACACTTAAGGCTGCAAGCAAGTTGCGTACACCCAGCATTAAGCAGGTTCTGCAGCATTTAATACCTGCAGGAGCTCTTTGTAGGGCCCAGAAGAGACCAGCAGGTGCACCTGTACTGTCCCTGCTCCTGGGCAGCATCTTATCAACAAAACACCTTTTTTGCAGGATTTGTGGAACAATAACTTCCTCCCACAGCCTGTGGCAGCTTTGTCTGAACAGTTCTGCACACTGAGCCACACTATCAGTCTTGGAGGAGATACACTATCACAGAAATGTGTTTCCTTTTAGCAAACTCACTGCGTCTTGTCCAATTTCAGAGTGGAAATAGCTGCTTGAGGTGAACCTTGCAGCACCACCAGGACTTGGGCCTGAACATTGCCCACAGGCTCTTGCCAAGCCCCCCTGCAGTTAGGAGAACAAAAAGGCAAAGAAGATTATCATCTTGAAACAAGACCATTCTGGATTTTCATTTTGACTCCAGCCCACAATTAAACTGTGTGTAGATTTGAGCTGTACATCCTTATTGGAAGTGGCAGGCTCTGGAGGACTGGTGTGCCTCCAAGTTTGGGAAATGACCACACCCACTGCATCCTGCCACAGCCAGGGGACTTGGAACAAAGTGTCACCAGCCCCTCTGACCTAAAGCAGCCCCACAGTGTGTTTGGGCAAGCCCACAACCATCAGTGGGACCTGTGAAGATCAAGGGGACATCACAGACAGGATCAGCTGATCCAGAACGTTGGAGTTCACATTTCCTGGAGGGTTTTTGCTCAACAAGCTGACTGCATCTCTGGCTTAGATAAAACAGCAGCCTGATCCCTGATGTTCTGCTGCCTGCAGTACACAGAGCACTGCTTTTAGTCCTTTAGGAAACCAGATCCACCTCATTCCCTCTAATGCACCCTGGAAACAATCCTATCAAGGAGGAGTTCAGGACAGGGAGGCAAAGAGGTAACAGCATGAGCACAGGGTCTGCAGGACTCAGCCATAATCTCTTTGGGGTTCATTTGTGACCTAGAGAATAGAAGGAATGGGATGTGTCGCAGACATCTTTTATGAAAAATTCTTCCTTGAGGACTTGTCCTCTTGAGAAGCTGGGAGGCCTCAGGAACAAAATGTAAACATTGATTATCTGCTGCTGTGGAATGCAACAGGTGCATCTGTGACTGGCCCATCCTGGATGTTTCTAATTAATGGCCAATCACAGCCCAGCTGGGTCAGACAGAGAGCCGAGCCACAAACCTTTGTTATCATTCTATTTTTAGCTAGCTTTCTGATTAAACCTTTGCTTCTATTCTTTTAGTATAGTTTTAATGTAATATATATCATAAAATAATAAATCAAGCCTTCTGAAACATGGAGTCAGATCCTCATCTCTTCCCTCATGCTAAGACCCCTGTGAACACGGTCACAGGGATGGAAATCCTGGATGCCCTATGAAGGCTTCATCACTTGATACAATGGAAAATGATACAAGGCTGTTCATGAGGGCTGGGGCTTCCAGCACTCAGAAAAGGGGGGAGGTAGAGGCAATGCCTCAGATGCATTTAAAGAAAGCCTTTCATGTTCTAAATTTTAGAACAGATAAGTTGAGAATGTTAAGTTCATAAATGTTCTAAATCCTGTGTTTAATTTTAAGCTTTGGTTTACAGGCCCAAAGTTCTAAGAATTCCTTGCATTTCGGATTTCAACATCTCCCCCTTCTTTTTGCCCCAAGAACACTCCTTTGATGGCTTTGTCAATCACCCTTTTATGCACTGGAGCAGGCAAGGCACAGCTGTAAGTACAACTATGATGACAAAAGCTTTGCCTGCAGGAGGACTGAACAGACACTTATTTCAATGGGAATATAACTAAATTCATCCTTAAATTAGCTATAGTCTGAGGTTCTCGCATAGCAAAGCCAAAAGCAGTTTAAGAAAAAGTCTTGGGCAGAAAGTATTTTGTTTGGACACACAGACAGAGCACCAATATGACCCTACTGCTGCTGACTACACCTTTTCATTACAAAACACAAGCTCAAGTACGTGCAGGAGCAGGTTTTTAGCATGAAACATGGAACTCAAAAATCAACTCTGCACATGTATAGGAGATATTGGAGAGAGAACTGGCAGGATGACTCAGAGGTGGTATGAAAAACACTTCCAGGACTTGCTTTTAACAAAGCTGACAACCTTCTGGTTTCTTAAATTATTGCATAGAGGGCTTTGAAGAAACAAAGAACACTGTAAAAATACATCACAGAGCTAAATAAACACTCCACCCTAATAGGAAGTCTCTCCCCCTGCTCTGATCAGACATTTTTGTGTGCTTTCAAGGCTGAATTTCAGATCCAACCTCAGAAGTTCCATTCTAATGGCTATTGGACAAATCCCCAGTACCATGCAGTGAGGAACCTTATTCCAAGCAGTGTCGTCACAACAAAAATAAATTCAGTTCTCTGGCTTTATGTTGGGTTTCCTGAGTGACATATCTTGGTTGCAAGGTACACAGGAAAATTCAGACTCAAGCTAGTTACAAACAACAACTTAAAAGCCATTAAAACCTCCAAACTGAAAACAAAGCTTCAAAAGTCAGCATCAGACTTACACTGATTTTAATCCTGAGGGGTTTGTGACAAACTCACACCAATGCCATACATGAGCAGCTGCTTCTAAAGTCTGGTGCAAAATACATCAGTTTTAGAACAACAAAACCACCCAACCCCCTCTTTATTTTGTATTAAAACAAACTTATGCATGATGTGCCTTATTTTTCTTCCCTGACATCCTCCTGGAACGCCAGTGAAGATTTTTGCCTTCATACCATTGAACATTTCTTAGTGCTGCTTAAGCCCTTCTGCACATTTCTGCCTGGGATTGTGCCTACCACTCAATTCCACTGCCAGGCTTGCACCAGGTCTTGTGGCTCAATTCATGTCCAAGCCCAGAGTTACCTGCTCTAAAGTGAGAGGGGAGGATGCACTTACAGCTACAATAGCCAGAGATATTTTTTCCCCCAAAAATGGTTAAGAGAAGACACTTCAGTACAATTACTACAGGGACAAGGAGCCTCACTCTTGTAGCAGTCCTCAGATAACTCCCTCACCTCAAATATTAGTCATGTCCAGAGCAGAATATGAACCAAAACATTTGGACATCACAAGAATGTTTTCTCCATTTGTGCATTTGGAATAAGCAAGATTACTTTTGGCTTGTAGAGTGTGAGAAAGTTCCTTTTCAAAGCTTTTCCAAGAGAGAATAGGAGAAAAAACACCTTCATGCAAGAAATATTTGCTTCCAGAACATTATGGCAATTGTTTGTAGAGGCTGTGAAAACTGGGATGAGCATTAGTTCTCCTAAAAGCAAGATCAAACTTCAAATTTTCTGAAAAGGTCCAGCCACAATAATTAGTGCAATTGTTTTTTGTTCAATTGATTTTCAGTTATTGTATGATCTCAGTACACATGCTTGAAAGTACAACCCTGAAGTCTTCAAAGATTGAAAAATTAGGAAGTGACTTTCCACTGTTTTAGCCAGTGGACCCGTATGAGCTGTCTGAACATTACCATAACAAACCACCATTACACCACTTAAAAATAATATTTGTCTACTGAAGCTGTCTGTTACAAAGTCATCAACTTTGAGCAGTTTAAAAAAAGGCACCAAATTATAGGGTGGAAGTGCTGAAACACAGTTTTATTTGCAGGGAATTTGCAGGACAGCTTTGCTCTTTTATCAGGAGCTGGCAGTCAAGGATTTCACATGTTTTTAAGATCCTGTCATGATCCAAGCACTACCAAACTTTGCCATTTACTGACATTCAGTGCACTCAGACATTTACCTCTAATCTTGCAGGAGTAGTCCCAACAGCCCTGGTCCCAGTGGGACTGGCTTGTTTTGGTGACCTAAACACCCAGAGCCAGCCAAGTGCCATTAGTCTGGATGTGGGGAAACGTTGCAGGACAGGCATCAGCACCTACTCCACCCTCCTCACAGCACCCAGAGCCAGGGCAAAATGAGGTAGGAAATGCTGTTTCTAGGCAAGTTTCACTAGGAATGCACCCAATCTTATTTTCTCAGCCCAAACCCAAAGTTTTATGGCTGATTGGATGGACACTGACTTATAAAGCAAGATTTCTCAAGTCTGTTCCTGGTCCATCAATACCTTGTGATCTAGGACAAATTATCTTTGCTCCCTCTGCCTCAGAAGATTTCTTATCTACTTCAAGCTCCTTTGGAGAAGCCAAGGACAAGGAAGAAAGGATAAAGCTCCTGGTTTATTCATAATGACCCAGAGGTACAGGATTCCTCCCACATTGTGACTAACATCAGTAAGATGGATCAGTATTCCCCCCCATTAAATCTGCAAAGCCCAACATCATCAAGAAAGCTTGAAGTGAAAAATGTAAAGTAAATTTCACTCCTCTCAGCATGTGCCATTCCCTGTGCATCACAGAGCTCTCACATTAACTTGCCCAAAGAGGGAGAAACATTGTAGTGAAGAGAAGCAGAGACCAGAGCTGGCCAAGGAGACAGACACACAGTACATAATATTTTAAGTCAGGGAATTAACTCCTCAGTGCTGACTGCAGTATTTTGAGGGCAGTGGGAGGCTGGTTTGCAAGGCCAGGCTCTCACCTCCTCCTGCCATGCTCCAGTGATGTGTCAGCAGGCTGATTTTTAGTCAGCACAGCTGAAATGTTTCTCTTTTGCTGTCCCCACTCATGATGCTCTGGAGCAGAGTCACTGTCAGCTGCTGTGGGATGAGGCAACAGCCTCCAGCTCATCCTACAGCTGGAGAAGGGAGCACTCACAGCTTCCCCTGGGGCATTCCCAACAGCCTGGAGAGCACAGCTCCTGGGACACAAATGGCACATGAGGAGAGGGAGCTGTGCTCAGCAATCATGGACAGCAACAGCTGCTCAGCCTGGAGGTTTCTCTTCAAGTGCCTTCCCTTTCTGCTCACCTTTGTGGCTTCCCTCACAGGCAGACTTGGCTAAAAAAGCCCCCATGGGACCTCCTCCCTCCATAGCCCACTGGAGCAGCAACTTAAATCAATTCCTTCTATTGATGTTTTCTTCACAGTCTTCACTCAACATTTAAATTCACCCCCCCCCCCCCCCCCCCCAGCTTCAGACACACAGGAGCTCAGCTGATTCCTGACCCTAGCATTGACACTTGGAATTGGCACACAGGAATTAATTCCTGGCAATCACATTCTTGGAAGCACATGTTTAACACAGGCTTTGGCATTTCCCCTACCCTGCCATTCAAAGTTCCCTTCCGTGTGTTGAGCATGGTCAAAACTCCCAACTGGAGATTTCAATTTTACCGGAAACCTCCAAGTTAGTTCTCATTCCAAATTAGAGAAGTTTTCTGTTTCAACAATTCAATTACCATCTCAGGAAAATATCTGCTGGAGTAAAAAACAAACAAAAAAAAAATCATTCTATTTCAATAAAATTGAGGAGGTTTGTTCAAACAATGGTGTTTTGAAGCTTGATAATACAGTAACTCAACATATTCCCAGTGAAAGCATTATTATGAAAGGAAATCCTTCATCTTTGTTTGCTTACATGACAAAGCAACACTAATGCCAGCATTTTACCATCAAAGTTTTGGATTTGTTAAAATAAATGCGTTTTGCGTGGAAGCTTTCTGTCAGAAGGCTTCCTACCACATGTGCTCTCCAGAGCTGCCAGCACGAGGCTCTGTGGGGCAGCGGGCTCTGGGAAGGGGAGTCAGGAGGTTGCAGACAGCACCTCTCCATTGCTAAGACACCATTGTTTGTGTGTCAATAAATGCTCAGCAGCACAAGCTTTATATTCCTCACACCGACCCCAGCTTCCCACTTAGTGCTTCAGCTCCGTTTTTGCATGGTTTCCCCACCTCAGTGATTTTTGATCAATAAACCAAGCAGAAAAAACTCACAGTTTATAAATACATCATTTATAAAGCTTCTCATCTCAGTTTCTCCCAGCCATGCCTCAGGGTGGTAATTACCCAGGCAACATCTCTATTGAAGACACCAATTTGCTGCCCTGCAGGCTTCAGCCAGGTAAGAAGAATGCTCTGTGTATCCATAAATCATATTTCTATCCAGGCTTTTGAGAGAGATACATAACATTTAATAAATGGTTGCCTTTTTGTAACTTAGGACTAGAATCTTAAAATATTTGTTAAAAGAACTGATGGCAGATACTGTTTTTCTACTCATGTAATTATCATTAAATGCTTCAAAGAGGTAGATCTCAGATGTATGCAAAGGAATTAACTGCACTGATAACTTTCCAATGAGTGGAAATTGTGCTTCTTCAAAAGCAGCCTTGATATTTCAGCTGTAGAATCAGCAAATAAGCCAGAAAAAAAGTCAAAGCAAAAAAAAATAAAGGGATGGCCAAGAAAGAAGAAATTAACAGATACAGGAGTGTAAAATTAAGATTGGGAGGATTCAAATAGTGGAAGGAAAATGAGGAGTATTGGGTCACAGTCTGCAGCCTTTCTGCCTCTGCCATGGGTGTGGTGCAAGGACAATGCATTTCAGCCACAGCTTGGAAAATGAGAAATCTTCTGCCTGGGTGTGAAGCCAGAGGCAGCTGCAGGGAGCAGGGATAATGTGTGGATGACCATGGCTCAATCTCCCAATGATCTCCTCACAGGGAGATTTTTGTTTGCCATCACTGCAGAAATAGCACAAGCTCCAATTCTCTTGTTCCAGCTAGTGCCTGCACTCACAATACTCCAAACTGACTCTCAACACAGACTGGGCTCCCAGCTAGTTAAAAAAAGGAATAACACTGAATTCTATCAAGCTTGTAACCAGCCCAAGGCTCTGAACACCCCAAGGTGAGCTGAACACTGCTTTCAAAAGCTTGACACTGATAACCCACCTCACCAGCTGGCAGCTGCTCCAAGAATTCATTTCACCATGGGTGAAGCCCAGAGACTCTGATGGCTGCAGCTGAGTGCAGCACAAGCATCTGGAATTGCCTGGGCTTGAATAAAAGTACCAATATGGCATTTCAGCTTAAATGGGTGAAACTCAACATGACAGTGGTTCACACTTCACTTCCTGTTGAGCCCTTAACAACCAGCCCTGCCAGAGCTGTAGAAGTCAGGAATAGCCAGGGTGAGGCCATAAATCTCCAGGAGGGATCCTAGAACTTCACAACGTATAGGAGGTATTAGAATTGGTGATTTTGTTTATGTCTTGCCCAAAATCCATCAGTCCTGGGATAAATTTCCCACCAGTTTGTATGACCACAACCACCAGCAAACAGTCAGGAACTTGGACAAGACTGCAGCACAGCTCCTTGCTCACAGATAACCCAGATGAGATTTACCCAGCTCATCTCTAAAAAAAAAATATTTACAAATACTGCCCATCATCTATTTAATTTTACCAGATACAGTTCCTCAAACAGGCAGTGAACAACAGGAATGAGAAGAAAGAGTGGTTTGCATTGGGACTTCTCTCTGCCTGTTCCCCAGGCACCAAAAGCATACAAGATAGGTGGGTCTGTGAGTGGAAGACAGAAGAAACAGAGGATTCCTCAAACCCTTAACTGCTCCAGCTGCTCTCTGTGCCACCCTCCACAACCAAGCCAGTCTTTGTCCCAGCCTGGACTTCTGTGCTTTGCTCAAAAAGGGAAGTAGCACTCTGTCTAGACTCATTACAAAAGCACTTCCAGTGGTTTCTGCTGAAATATTAACACTTCTCCATATAGGAAAACAAGACTTTCACCATTTGCTTACAAGAACAAAGGACTGAGTTTAATTTTTTTTTAACCACTAGGATTGGGATAGTTGACAAAATATTGTAAACTCCTATTTATACTCAACACTTGCTCTTCAGAGAAATTTAGTTCATTGTCATAAAGACCACAAACTGAAAATTTTTTTTCATGACAAAGAAATAAACTTCATTTTTCTTTTGTTTAATAACAGCAAGTTTTCAAGTGCCGTGAGAAAGCAACTCCATTACCCCGGCCAGGGAAAAGACAAGAAAAAAACCCCCAATACTTGTAAAGCTCTTTCTCAAGAACATCATGGGCAATGCTTCAGGTGAATCAGTATCTCCATGGTCAATCACTGACCATCCATTTGCTCATTTCCCACACACAAGGACATGCTGTCTTCAGCCTTCTGTACCATGAGTGGGCTCAGCTTCTCCACATAAGAACATGGAGAGATGATTCTGAGTATCTGTATTTATACAGCTTATTTTGCTCTTTTGCACGTCAGCAGCAAGAATAGCTGCCTTACCTGCAGAACTCATGGAACTACAGTGAAAAATCCCATAAAGACTACCCAAAACTTGATGAAAGGCATTACCTGCTAAAAGCTTTGAGGCTGCTCTCTCTGCTCAGTTACAGAGCTGTGGCTGAGGACTTGCTGATATCAAATGCAAGCTTATGCACAGGAAGGCACTAAAAGAGAGCACAGGAAAAAACCACCATTAAAGCACTTTCATAATTGGTCTTCACAGGGGTTTTTAGCCAGTCTCACACTTCAGAGGTGCTCAAAGCAAGGGCAAAAGGAGTCCAAGGGTTTATCCCAGTCACCCCTGGTTAGTACCAGCAGAAAACACAGGCAAGAGATTCAATACTCTCTATTTAAAACATCCTCCTAACCATAAAGGAGATTTAAACAGTCAGCTCAGCTCTCTGCAATACTTTTGAGTTTTTAAGGAAAGTGGTGCATAATCAGAACTAAGTAAATTAGTCAGCATCTAAAATTCCCCGTTCACACACAGACACAGCAGATTCTGCAACACAAGGTTTTCCCAGAAAAAGCTCACTGTAGGAAGTTTTTACACTTTTGAGCCGGGAGGAAACTTCATGGGAGTTGGATGAAGCAACTGAAAGCCAGGGGAAAGGGACACCATAGCCTATTCCAGGAATACCTTTTCCAAACGAGGATTTACAAAGAATTGCACACCAACAAGGCCAGCACCTAGAAGAGAATCTCCTTTACAAACTAGCAGCCGCAGAGCTTCTCCTCCATTTAAAGGCTGTGAACAGGAGCTAGGTGGTGCTTACCATGGAATCCACCTGGCGACCTCCCCTCATCCCGTCCCGTTCCTAACCCAGTAATGAGCTTGCTAATGAGCTTGCTAATGAGCTCGCTAATGAGCTAACCAGCGTCAGCTTTCTGCTACAGCTGGGCACGAACGCCGGGCTCCAGGCTGACAGGAGCTGAGGTTAATTCATTTCTCCCTTCCTTTTCAAACAACTCAAATGGCCCAGTAAATTCAAAGCTTAATTTGGTTCAAATTTTGCTCAGTACACGCTAAAATTTTGTATTTCAGAGGCAAAGATTCAGTGCCTCTTGCACTGTCCTCCCTTGTGGGTCTGCTGTCTCAGCCCCCTGTCATGCACGAGAGTTTGTCCACCTAAGCCATGCCATGAGGGCTTGAGAAAGATCAACATTTTCCACCAAAACTCTGCTTTGACCACATATTTCCAACCAGTTTTCCTTTACCCCAAACATATTGAAGGCAGCAGGAAGGGGCTCTCTGTTTCAAATCACACTCCTCATCCATTTTATTTTTCATCCTATTTATCCATTTATTTCTAATTACACCCTTTAGAACCATCAGTATTAATATTACAACCCATTTGATTTTAATTATCACTTATTTACAGGAAGGGCGTGGGCAAATTAAATTGTAATTTGTGAACTGACAACTCTTATTTGCAAAAGGAAACAGCTGTGAAGGCCAGATTTTTTTTTCCTCCACTAAGAAAAGCTGGGAAAGAGAAATCCAGCAAGGAAAATGTATGACAAAGAGCTTTATTAGTTCTCCTGGACACTACTATCACATTTTAAGCAGCATATCCAGCTCCCAGAGGGATGAAGAGCAAAACTCTCCCTGTTCCAGTGGCACCAAGGCTGACTGGAAAGGAGCCACAGATGATATTTCCAGGTCAGTGCTCCAGGAGCATCCCACATCATCTGCTACACAGATGTGTCCAGATGTGGGGGTGGCAGCCTCCTGGAATGAGGCAGACACCTTTCAGAGAAAGGCAGCTCCCAGGCAGGGCAGGCTATGGCAGCAGACCCTCTGAGCTTGGGAATTCCAAGGAGAACCCTCACCTTCATCAGCAGCTTTATCATGAACCTTTTACATCTAGATCATATGTAAATTTTCTAGAATGTAAATTTTCTGGAATGTAAATTTTCTAGGGTCAATAGTTCATGGGAAATATAGAAAGGGATTTTTGTTAATCTGCAGACAAAAAACCCAAAATGTGCCAAAGGATGGCTGCACAGGGGCCCATCCCATGGCTGCACAGACAAAAGGGCTTTGAGAGGAAAATGTATCCACAGAGCTGCAGGAATGATTGCTTCCAGAAGAACGTAGGAAATCCTCACCAGAGGGAGGTCTGAGGCCACTGACTCATCTGGTGAGAGGCAAAATTGCTGCTTCACAGTCATAAACCATTTGGGTTGGAAAAGACCTTGAAGATCATCAAGTTCAACCACTAACTCAGCAGCACTTCAGTGAAATTATGCTGGTTTGCAGAAGCAGATACTCTGTGTCTACTGCAGTTGCATAGACAAGTTTTCTCAGCCAGCATTTTCCCCCACACTCTCCAAGAACTTGTGTGTCCCCCTCAGACTGGCTGGTGGGTTTATTATTTTACCACCACCCCATGGAGGAGAGTTGAAAGTTATCTTGGAAATATGCATTTACTCTCAGTTAGAATCAAAACATCAGAGGCTCTGCCTCAGACAAACAGACACTCTGGAACCAAATTTGTCACATTTCTCACAGACAGTCCTTGCCAGTAGTGCTATCAAAAAATATTACCATTTCTTGATATTTTAATGATTCTTTCAACATCTGGTTATTTTCCTAAACACTCCAATTTCTGCATAACATGGTAAAAGACTGGTGCTGTTGTTAAATTCCTGTTTCTTTTTTAAAGATACATAATAAAGCTGGGATCTAATCTAATATCTTTGAAGATATCACTTGGTAGGGAGGAGGAGCAGGATTTTCTGAGCCAGCAATGTCCCAAGAGCAGCAGCACCAGGCTCAGAGGAGCATCAGGCTCAGGCTGATATGGATCAGAGGGGATTTCTGGAAGTCACCTGGTGCAGCCTGCCTCCCCTTCCATGGAGGGACAGCCTTGCTCAGGTTCTTAGAGGCCTCTTCTAGGCAGGGTTTAACATGTCTAAAGCCACTTCAGCTATTGCAGGAAGCACAGAGGCACCTCAGAGTAAATGCAGGGAGGCAGGAGAGTAAGTCCATTGATGAGAAGGTATAGGGAAATGGATGGAAGTCTAAAAAGCATTATTTTTTTTCCTATCAATCCTACCCAGAATAATGACCGTGAAATTGTTTTCAGAGAGTTCACAGATTCATGGAGCTCCTGTGGCACATCACCTCTGGATCTCCATACCATCATAACCCAGGATTCTCCAAAGACCTCTTCTGTGCCGTCAACACCTTTAATTTTACCATTCATCTCAATTTATTTGGCATTTTTCTTAACAGCTCAGCTTCTAAAGACACGGAGCACTAGAACAATGTCGACTTTCATGGTGAAAACCCCTGCTAGATTGTGGAGGAAAGCAGAACAGAGAACCTTACAGATTCCAAGGCCACAAGTCAAAAGCAGCCCCAATTAATTTTATTAGTTCAACACGCAGTGAAAGCTGGTTTGCTACCGAGCCCCGTCGGATACGGGGATTCTCAATCATTTCCACATTAGTGGAGCTTTCATAACTTCTCTCTTGGGCACATTCAGGCTTACTCACACCTGAGCTCACACTTCAATCTTTCCTTTCAGTCACAAGATCTCTCCCTTTCCTACTCAACAATTTATTGCTGACTCTTACACTGACAGAATTATCCTTGACATTTGTACCCTTCTGGTGCAATGGGTTGGCTTTAGTCAGAGGGTTCAGAAGTTGAGGGAGAGGAGGATGATGATCACCTAAGGAAACAAAGCGTGGGCGACGCAGCTAAAAAGATCTCACAATCTGTAATCCAGCCTCATCTTTCCTAGGGATGTGACTCCCTCTGGAAATGACTGCTTGCAAGTAGCAAGACTCAAAGCAAGGCTGAGGCTGAGAGCAGACTTTGTCACAAGGAGGCTCAAGTGGGAAATTTGAGTGTTATTTTTTAGCATTATTGTATGGGTGCATAGACAGATAATATAATGTTTTATCTTAGAAAGTGGGAGGCATGGGAAACATCTGCTGAGAGCATGACCACTTCTTTAATATATTAAATACAGGCATGCTGTAAAGGCAGATCACCCCGTGTACTATTGAATTAAAAAATAAATATTGCAAAGCTTTATGTCCTGGTTTCCTGTTGCTCAAGAGACATTTGTGACGAGGTTTCCAAGAAGCAGTTTCACAAGCAGTTATCTAATTCTAGCTGCTGTGTCATGTTATAGAACAAGACTTTCTTCAGTGTTGTTGGGTTCACCACCCATTTGTCTCAACGAAATTTCCTACAAATCCTTCTCCTTTTTTTTTATTCTCTCTGCTACCAATTCTGCACTTCATGTCTGGGTGATGTTTCTCTACAAAGAATGAGAAACCCTGTCTTTTCTATGATTGCTTCACTCCTTTTCTAATAAACACCGACTGCTATTAATCACTAGCTACTTAATTAAGCACTCTGCTTAATGTCCTATGGTTGGAAAGCAAAATGTTATTGCCTGGGTTTCTTTCCCTTCCACTGTAGAAAGGGTTTAGCTTTTGTCCTATCCTGACCCTGCTTTTTGCAATTATTTTTGCCATATAAAAGGCAAATTCCCAAATCCTTGTTCTCAGAAACTTCTAAGGGTCCCAAAGCCAGGAACAGAACAAGGTCTTGCTGCAGGAATTGGGGTAAATCTCCCCATTTGCAGACATATTGACTGGTTTTATACTTCTATCAATTCACCCATCATTTAATCCAATTAAGAGTCACTCCCTGGAGTTTTAAGATCTCCACTGTACTCATCTCATCCTACCTCTCTGATCTTATGTTATCTTGGTCCGCCAGAGACTTTCACTCCTAATTCTGCTCTGCCTAATTCACCCCAGTGGAGGATTGTTATTTCATTTGTGTGGGTCCATCTCCTCAGGATCCTTCCTCCTGAATCACTTCCTCTACAACAAACTCTTTTTTTTTTTTAAATTAGAGAGCTGATGGTAAGCTGATGTAAGAGCTGATGGTAAAGCATTTTCCAACATGGGGAAAACAGTTGTATGACAGTATCTCTGAGTGCAAGTTGCTTGTCATCAAGGACTCCACTTAAAAATTATGTTAATGGACCCACCCAACTTCATAAAGCCAGCTTTGGAGGCATTAAGGAGACCTTTGGTGGTCAAGACCAGCTGAATGTATTCCAGCCCCAGAATACTGAGTAGGCTGTGTAAATGGCCTCTGAACTGCTAAATTACATGGCATTGTTTTTACTGAATGATTAAAACACTCCAACACCCACAAAGAACTTCCAAAACAGCTGAGCAAATGCTTTCAGAGGGTGTCACACTTTTTCCTTTCCATTTTTCAGACATGCTCCTTTCCAGTTTTGTAACTGTTGTAAATAAAAGCGGCAGGACAGATGTTTGGAGAAAGCAAAGAAAAGGGGTCACAAAGCAAATTAAAGCAAAACCAGCCTGTTCAGAGCTGGAGATATGGCTCCCAGTTTCTCTTCAAAAATAAATACAGATTCATGTGTCTTTATTTCAGTGAGCACAACCCAAGCTCATTTTACAATGTCTTCTGAGCAGAATGAAGAGCAACAAGGCATCACTCAGAGAAGGAAGAGCACAGAGGAAATAATAATAGTGGAGTAAAAAGGCCAGAAATCCTTCTAAAAACAAAGCACATCATTAAAGGAGAAAAAAGCTCCATTAAACATAATATCTGAGACAGCAGTGTTTTTTTACATCTTACGCTAGCGCCACGAGGCCTAAAATGATGATTGAGAATTCTAAAGCATGATGTTTTGTAAAACAAACTACAAGACAGTCCTTGCCTTGAAGTATTTACTGCTTCAGCGTGGAAGGAAAGAGGCAGAGGAGAAGAAAATCCAAAGAGTTGTAGGAGAGGGAATGGGAACAGCACACTTATTCCCCTGACACCAGTTAAATGTTCAGTGCAACAACTCCCTAGTCTGTTATTTTCCTTCAGGAAGAATAGATCTCAGCCACTTAAGAAGTGTTTTTAATTTAAAACTATTTTTACTTCAAAGCCTGAAGTGCTGCTTTGTAAACCCACCAGGCTGGTCTCTCACCAGTGACATTTTCCTATCAATAAGGAAAATAAGAAAGGCAGCAGGAAGGAATTGATGAGAGGCTATCCCAGGACACAGGGGTGGCCCAAGAAAGGGATGGCTGCACTCCTGTGGTCACAGAGACCAAGGTTTTCCAAAATCAGGAGGTACACAGACAGGATTGCCAGCTGGGCTGTCCTGAGGTGGGAATCAGTGTCACGGTGACAAGACCTTGGTCATGCCACACCACAGGCACAGCTCTCAGCTGTTCATCACCATTTACCAGCAGCCATCAGGGCAGGGTTTTCCATACTGGAAACACTTGGCATTCCCACAGCACAGAAAACAGGGCTATGGAGGACACAGAGCACATTTTGGGGAAAAACCTTCTGGTCTTCATCAACTCCAGCTGGTGCCCACCAGGACAGTGCTGAAAGTGAATGGGCACCAGCTGAACCTCTTGAAAATGAATAGCAGACTTTGAAGAAATAGAAGTGAAGGGAATTTTGGTATCCACATAGCAAGCATGAAAATAACCCCTCTTTGTACCTAAATGCAGCAACAATGCCCCGCTCCAACAACTGGGACCAACACTGAGTTGTGTCAACACATGACTCAGAAGAGGAGGAGGAGGAGGAGGAGAAGATGGAAAAAAGGCCAAAGGAAGGCAAGGCTGCTGGAAGAAAAGCAAACAAAAAGCAGCAGAGAAAGCAGCTGTGTTCTGAAGGGAGCGTGTGCGACTGGGAAATCGGTTAAATTTGGGGGAAATTCGCCTTCCATACTCCCAACAAGCCTGCCTCACATTCTCAGAGGGGGCAGGGGAATGAAAAACATACTTGGGGGTAATTAAGCAAACACGGGATGATTAAGAAGGTAAAGCTGCTCTCCCTTCGATCCAAACCACCATTCCCACCAGCACCCCAGCTCAGAGCACATTCCATCCTTATTTTTCAAATCAGCCCATTCCTGTACTGCCAGCTGCTTCCCTAAGCAGGGAATACAGCAGGTTGTGCAAGCAAGAAGGACAGAAGCCCAACCATGCAGGAAATCCATCAGGAACTGATAAACCCCATACAGGTATGGGATTTCAAGGGAAATGCAACCCCATCCCTACATGTTACAACTCCTATTTAATAGAGCAGGACAACCAATGCCAAAGATCTCACCACCATTTGAAAGATCCTGAAAAAATAGAGACAATTGCTTTTTTATGGTGGCCTCTCCAGAAGCAGCATTGAACAGATTCAGGGACATACCTGTGCAGAAAGTCAGCCCCAAGTCATTGGAATTTCTTACGTGTCACCAAGGCTCAGTACAGACCTGTGTTTGAGGTAATAAACCAGCAATCTGACTTTTCAATCACAGCAGACTCACATCCAAGGCATTTCAAAAGCCCTGCAATTTCAGCATTTATTTTCATTCCAAATCAAATGGGAATATTGCTTTTCAAGATTCTAATCAAAACAGAAGCAATCTGACTTTCATGCCACGTTTTAAAAGAAAATTTTCTTTAAAATTTTTAAATTAACATAAATTTCAAAATCAGATTTTCTACATTTTCAGGGGTATTTGAGATTAGTAAAATGCTAGATCTGATTGTCTGGGAAATTTGTGGGCATTTTGCTTACATTTCCAAAGTTCTGACTTTGAGGATACAGTACCTTCCAACAGCAAAATATTTCATAATAGCATTTGAGTCCCACAGATTCTCACCCAGGAGTGCACTCAACACCTTGGGTCATGAAAGAATTAGAAGGAATAGCTATTAACTTAAGCAAAAAGAAATAATGCCGATTCCTAAGAGACACACAGGGCATTGCCCAGCACTTTTAATGTCAATGACAATAAAATGACAAAGGCATAGGATAAAATCCACTAAGGAGGCAGGAGAAGTCAATTCAAGGGGATGTCCCAGGAGGCACCACTCTGCATCAACAGTATCTCATCATTAAAAACCCCATCCCGTTTGCCACAATCGTAGGAGTGAAAGCCCGCAGCCCTGGCTTAGTTTCAAATGGGATTTCGCCTGCTTGTAATTTCACTTGTGGTTTCAACCAGAAAAAGTTGCTGTTCCCCTCTTGTTCCTGTAAATGCTGCTCTGCAGGGATGGATATGGTGGATGTGCTGCTTCATTCCTCCTGATTCTAATTTCTCCTGAGTAATTATTTCCCTTGAATAAGTGTTTCCACTAAGTAATTATTCTAATGAATAATCATCCTCATGAATAAATAAAGCACTTCAGGACCTTACAGGGTAGGGGTGTGGAGCACTTCTCCCATCCCAGCTGTGGAGCAGCTGGAAGAGCTGTACCCTTGGCCTCTCTGCTGACCCCTTCATTTCCATCCTCTTTCAGAGTTGCTTATGATAAGAACAAAGCTCTGTAAGAGACATCTCATGCACAGCGAGGTCCTTGGTGCAACCTTTCTGAGGATTTCCACCCACTCTGTTTCAGGGAGAGTGGCTCCTCTGGAATCAATTAAATGACTCCCAACTGCACCAGCTAAAGATCTGCTCAGGTTATTCTCATTCCTGCCTCTTGCCCCAGCTCTGCAGCAGAGGAGCTCATGCCTCCACAAACACCCTTGGTTATTGTCTGTGTGAAATCTGTCTCTGGCTGGTTTGCCCTGCTTTGTCTACACGACATGCTGGCTGCTGTAACATCAAGGTATTTGCATTACCAGAAAAATCTTGGGTGTGAAAGGAAATTTTAATTTCCTCCTTAGCTGAGCACTTTACAATATGTGTTTTAATAAAACAGAGAGAGTCAAATTATTGCTTGTAAATGCCAACGTGCAGGAGAATTAATTAGGGCAGCAGCAGTCTGGCTGTGGAGCCTCTCTTGAGGGGTTCACGTGCTCAGGACAGCCAGAGCATGGATTCCCTGAATAAATATCTCCTAAAATTGCAAGCTTATGCATTTAATCTTGATGCAAAAAAATCACTGCTTTTGAAATCAGATTCATGATACACCAAGGGCCAGGTTTATCTCTGTTCCTGCAGTATCATCCATCAGCCCTGAAGGAAATGGTGATCCTGATATGAGGGAGGTGTGTCTGCCAGTGTGTCTGTAACCTGGAGGAGATTACAAAATATTTTTATAGCTTCCAGTCAGAATAAATCTTGAGAGGTATTAGGCAAGATGGCATAATAGTCCTGCTAATCTTCTCCTCCAGAGATTGGGTTTAGGCCAGTACACAATGGTTTAGTCAAAATAACCCCCAAAAATGTAGAGGACAATCATCTGCTATGAGCTTAGATCCAATAAATACCCAGGGTGTTTAATTGTGCGTCGTTTTACATGCTGTAATCCCTCCACCAACACCTCAGTGCAGCTCAAAATGCTGTCAGTCATCTTAAGCTTTTGCAAATCCTTCAGCTGACTGTAGGAGTGAGACACACTTTTTCTGTCTCTCAGAGGTCTGTAGAAATTCTGGCCCACCTGCCAGAAAAATTGGGATACAAAATTAGGAGGAAGTGATGGTGAGATGGGCAGGATGAGTGTGGCTCCAGAGAAGGGAACAGGAGTAAGCAGGATCTCATGCCCAAAGGTTGGGCTGGGTCAGAGGATGGAGGATGCACCCCTGGAGGCACTTGGGTGCATGAGAAGAGTGCCCAGCAGGAGAAGCATCACCATGTGGGACTCTAAAGTGAAGGCAAACCCCCTCCTGATTCCTGCAAGTGATTGCTGTCCCTACCTGCCTGCAGGCAAGGGGTTTTGCTGTGAGTCTGCTGTTCCAGGGACACAGTCTGTGAAGCTGTTCCAATGTGATTCAGCCCAGTTTGTTTTGAAAAGCCCCACAAATACACAAACACATGTACAGGAGGCACGTAAACTGCAGCTTGTGTTGAGAGCACAGTTGCTGGGTTTATACACTTGAGCCAGGAAGAAAGGAATTCTTGTTGAAACTTGTTCTGTCTGTTGCTCTGCATGTAAACTTCACATATTTTGTGGGATGCTATGTCCACAGAGAGAAATCAAAATGCATGGGGGGAAAAAAGGAAACATTTGCACATAGTCCAGTCTCCATTTCTGCTTTGCTGCTGCACATTATTAGCACACTGAACAGAACTGCTGGTGCTCACTTACAAAGACTATGAATAATTCACTCCTTTGATCTCTTTCAAAAATCAAGAGAAAGAAGAGATAGGGTAGGATAAGGATTGCATTAAGTATGGTAGTGTTTAGAACTTCTTGAGTCTTGAATGCTCTTTTTTCAGGGACCGACATATTAAAAATTAAAATTATTCCCATTAAAACATTGTTCCCTGGTACAGCTGTCAAGAATAAATAGAACATAACTAGGGCATTTGTGTCTGGCCAAAAGTCACCAAAATTTCCAAGAATTCTCAAGGAGAGTGTCAGAATCCCAAATGACCTTGACATCACCTCTGAACCAATAACTTGACATCTGATAGAGACAAGTGGAGAATGCTCAGTGATAAAGGGAGCTTATGTGCTTCAGCAGCAGAACTCAGGCAAAGAAAGAAGGGATAAGGAAAACTTCAGGCTGTAGAAATCAGTGAGATGCTGTTGCCAAAATTTAAAATTCTCACTTTGGGCTGTAGGAAAGGAGAAAGGAAAACTTCAGGCTGTAGAAATCAGTGAGATGCTGTTGCCAAAATTTAAAATTCTCACTTTGGGCTGTAGGAAAGGAGAAAGGAAAACTTCAGGCTGTAGAAATCAGTGAGATGCTGTTGCCAAAATTTAAAATTCTCACTTTGGGCTGTAGGAAAGGAGAAAAGCAGTGGAATAGTGTAGGCAAGACTCAGAGGCTGATTCCCATCCTCTGTCTGTGATGCCACCCCTGTTATTCTGAAGCCATTCAACAAGATGTCTAGGGACAAATTGTAAAGAGTCTAGAAGGGAGCAGTAGGAAAGGAATAAAATATGATCAAATATGAAAGCGAGTTTTATCTGGGGAAAGAAGGAAGAAAAGAAGGGAAAGGGAAAGGGAAAGGGAAAGGGAAAGGGAAAGGGAAAGGGAAAGGGAAAGGGAAAGGGAAAGGGAAAGGGAAGGAAGGAAGGAAGGAAGGAAGGAAGGAAGGAAGGAAGGAAGGAAGGAAGGAAGGAAGGAAGGAAGGAAGGAAGGAAGGAAGGAAGGAAGGAAGGAAGGAAGGAAGGAAGGAAGGAAGGAAGGAAGGAAGGAAGGAAGGAAGGAAGGAAGGAAGGAAGGAAGGAAGGAAGGAAGGAAGGAAGGAAGGAAGGAAGGAAGGAAGGAAGGAAGGAAGGAAGGAAGGAAGGAAGGAAGGAAGGAAGGAAGGAAGGAAGGAAGGAAGGAAGGAAGGAAGGAAGGAAGGAAGGAAGGAAGGAAGGAAGGAAGGAAGGAAGGAAGGAAGGAAGGAAGGAAATCAAGATCTGTCACTGAGGCTGTGGGGGAACAGCCACAAGGAGGATAATTGAGCAGACTTTTTATCTTTAGTGGTTTAGGAAGAAATTTTTGCAGTTCCAAAGTGCAGCCCTGATTACAGAAGCAATCTCCTCCTCAGGAGGTGCTCAAGTCAAGGTTAAACCAACATCTTCTGGACCACTTTACACCTCTGCTGTGTTCAAACCCCAGACTGGAGCATGAAATCCCATGCTCCTCTAACCTCTAACTTTGGATCCTCTAACCTTACTTTCCAAGGAGTACAAGCACCTGCAGTAACTAGGTGTACATGCAATTCCTCTCTGCAGTCCAGATTAATAACGGAAGTCTTGAACTTTTAAGAAGTGAAGGAATTCTTCACCAGGCTTGAAAGTAGTCCAGATCTCAAACTTTGAATCCCAAAATGTTTGCTGTGAAAGTGAAGGTCAAAACCCAGTGAAATTCATGGGTTCAAGTTTTGTCTGTTGCAAAGGGCTCACATCCATCCTTTCACCAGTGAAGCTGAACAGACATAAAACTGGAGACAGAAATGATAGTTCTTGGAAAATAGTATGTTGTTTTCTGAAATGCAGAAGGGTTATTTTGAAGACTTATTTTTTCTACTGTATTTGTTCCCAAGGGTGAATTTTTTATAAATCTAAATACACCTGAGACACTGAATGTTCTTTCTACCTTGAAAACAAACCAGGGTGAATTTTCATATACACAGATCCATTAGCAGAGCAGAGATCTCCATCTTTTCTTCCACTTGTTGTACATTATGTCACTTTCACTTACAACATCCAAAATAGCTGTGTTTATAGCCCTTTGCAAAAAACAATCCTTGCATTGACACCTTTCCTCCCTGAGTCCCCTCAGTATTGTTTTCCAAGTGAGCATCAGGATACCTAGAAATTGTAATAGATATCAAACTGTTTTAATTTTTTTCATTTATTGCTAAAACTTGCTATGACATTGAAGTTGAAGCATTTATCTTTTTCCGTTACATAAATTATACATTTAGTTTGTTCAACAGTAAGATTTTTTCCCTATAAAGATGGATCTGTAAACTGATTTTCTCCCTGTTAACTTTCAGTTTTTCAAAGGGGACAGCTGCCAGATTTTGCTGACTTGAAATGGACTTATAATTGAATTTGAAAAGAATTTCAAAACTTGAAAAGAGCATAGTTAGCATCATGTTATTCCATGTAGCACCTGACCCTAGAGGAAAGTGACCTGTGATTTTCAGAGATGCATTTACTTCAGAAAGGGCAGTGGGCTTTCAGAAATATCTGGCCACAAGTGAATTCCTGTGGAACACAGGAGGAACAGTTCTTGCAATCCAAGTACTTCAGTTCTTTTAAAAAAAGGAACCATATTTCTTAATGCTGCAAGCTGGATAAGGGAAAATCTGCACAATAATGGAGGTGTGGTCAAGGGAGGATTCCTGCAAGAATGGGATAGCGATGGCTGAAAATACAAAACACACAAGGAGTCAAGGTATGTCACCATGGTGGTAGGAGAGATGATTAAGACAGAGGTGTGTAAGCCAAGGTTTGCCCATAAAAGTCTTTGGTCTTTTAAACAAAGTGAAAACAGGCTGTCACACCAGCAGAAAAGATGGTTATTACTGTAGACATAATAGACCCACTATAAATTCACTTTTTGTCTGGCTTGGCCCTCTGCCACAAACGTGTTGCAAACCATTACAAAGATGCCTCATAGCCTTCCTTGACACAGCATCCTAAATTTCTTCCTTAGAAAGTGTGCCTCCAAACTTCCACATGCATGCTGCTTTAATTCCTCTGGCCATTGAGACAGAAAACAATATTTTTCAGATGTCGTGAAGGTGCAGAGAGGTGCAGAGAGGTAAGTATACACTAGATTAGGAGAAATCCCACTTGTACTCAGCAAAGTTTCTCCAAGGTCTTGGATATTAGATCCAGGCCATATTAGAACCTGTCCACCAAAGCACCACAGAGCAATAACATCACAGTTAGCAGATAAAATTCACACCTTCTGCCTGTGTTACTGCCTCCTGCTCTGAGCCCACTGCAGCAAAAGGGAACATTTGCTAAAAACGTCACAACCTTAATTTTAAAAGAAGTTTTGTGGTCCAGTGTAGCAACAGTTTTATTTCAAGAAGCATCTGGATTTTATTAGATGCAAACACAGTTGGTAGACGTTGAGGAGGGGGAGAGATAAAAAATGTTCTCCCTGGAATATTTGAAACCAGAAGCATTCATCATGCACAGCATACCCTTATAATCTAACACAGGGCTTTAGGGTGACGGTGCAGTTCACTGCAAAGCTCTTGCTACTGCAGTGAGTTATTGTATTTATCCTTCCATTGCCTCTGGCAACTTGCAAATGGTGGCAGGTGAAAAGTTTCCTTTCTTCTTTGCAGGATTTAGCAGTTGCTTGCAGCCTCATTCAGATTCCTTTGCAGCAGAAAAGACTGAAGAATGATTTCTGGTCCTTTCCAGACAGTTATGGACATTTGCTGAGCCTTTTCCCTACAAAAAACCCCTTTATATTTGGAAAGGCATCACTCACAGATGATGTTTGTGGTGCTCTCCCTGATCTTGGCTCTTCTGGCCCCAGTTTAACAAGGCCATGTGTTCTAGTTCCCACTCAATAAACATTATGTAGTTTGTTCATTTAGACTGAATTTATATTTAGTAGACACATCAATAAAAATTTGAATGTGAATCTAAATTTAAAATTCCCAGGTCACAACACCCCGAAGTTATGCTTGGACTTAAAATCAATATCAAAAATCAGCTTTGTAAAGGAAGTTTCTTCTTTCAATAAGGCAAAACAAATCAGTGACTGATACCTAGTGTGGCATTTGGGCACCAGAAAGTGTAACCTTCCAAGGAGGTGAATGTGGTTCAGTTTATTTGTATTCTACCATTTAGGAGAGAATTTCACCTGAAAGGAGTTAAAGATGTGAGCAGTCACCCTTAGCTGAGGCGTGTCTGCAGTGTTCCTGTGCACTCATAGAAACAAATGGTGTGCACAGCACTGAACACACTGTGGGGTGTACTTTTAAAATTAATTTTATCTCTGTGTGACCCCTGATTTAAAGTGCTGTGACTTGCAAAATTTTTCCAAGTGTGCATCCCACCAGCAAGGCATTAATTGTGCCTGGGATGCTGTGGCATTTTCTGCCATCCCTAAAAAAAAAGGCAGTAATGTATGCAGCACCAATAAATAAACAGATTTCTGGAACAACTCAGTAGCACTGAAACCTGCTGTGTGGCACTCGAGGACAGGCACAAATTAATCACTTTAAGATTGTCCTGAGGATGGATTAAGCTCAGGCCATTTCCTCTTTCCTCCTGCAGCTTGGCTGGAACCAGCAGTGTTGGAAGGCACATTTTGTGTATCTGAGAACTGGATCTAAAAAGCCATTTAGCACCACTCAGAGAAGCTAACTAAGAGCATGAGCACACAAATATTAACTCATGAGGTCTCACTGATTCATGGGATGAACCTACACAGCTCTCCAGGGAGGAGCTTTGGCCAATATGCTTAAATCATGGGAGGGATTTTTCAGGATGCCAAAAGGATTAGGATGCTCCATTTTCATTAATAACCAGGCACTGTGCAAGGACCCACAATGTCTTTGAAAATTCTTCTCCACGTGTTTGTTCAGTATGAAATCATCTGGTGGGCTGCATCCTCCAGTGGGTGCATATCTGTTTGTTTCTTTTAAAAAGCTTGACTGCTTCCAAGAGCAGGAATAAACTCTTAGAAATACCTAATCAGTGTGTTCAGATCATAACCAATACAGCATTATGGGCTTTTATTTCCTGTTCTGTGTTGATTTTTAATTAACGTTGACATTTATATATAAAATACTTGGTTTTCAAAAGGCCAACTGGAAACTCTCTTGTGGATTACCTCATCCAAGCACAGATTTTTTTGGTGTGCATATTTGTAATTGTTTGAAGGTTTTCCAAGTGTATCTTAAAGTCACACCACAGTTTTCCAACACACTTACGAGAATGTTGTGAGTGTATGAAACTTCAAAGAAAGAAAAAATAATTTTACACAGTAATGATGCTTAGAGTTTGTGATGGACACTGGATGTGGAAGGAATATTTAGGCCCACATCCTGTGAAGGCTGACACACAAATTTAGGGATATAGCTGCAGTCCATGGATTTGGAGATGGGCATGGACAGTGTGTATTGAGAGCAATTTTGTGAGATTGCTCTGGCCTGCTTCAAAATCAGTGCCACTTTATGGTTTTCACTTTGGCTTTTCTATAAAAAAGGAAGAATTTCTAATGGTCTTAAAGCATCAATCCTTCCCTGAGAGCTGAGACAAAAAGAAAAACATTAAACAGAAATTAGGAGACTGAGCCTGCTCCCAAAGAAACCAAGGTCAGAAATGGTCTCATTTCAATGGAACAAAATCTAGTAGTAAAATTTCTGCCTTCCTCTTAAATATTAGTCTTCCTTTGCTTCTCTCCTCATGTGTCTGCCACAGCTCTCATCTCTCCAGTAGCTGTGATCTGCTGCCAAGATTTGCTCTACTTTCCCCGTAATTTATGACCCTGTCATGCAGTTTATTCCTCCACACTTTCCCAGTGGCAAGGCTGAGGATACCAAGGTACCTAAATGCTGCTCACAGAGAGCAGGGAGCAGAGAGACAAAGCACATGCCTGCCTTGATTCAGGTGTGGTAAATCAAATCGTGCAAAAACTGCAGCAGGTAAAGCTCCACACTTCAATAGGTCTTTGCAGGGTCACAATGTGAGCCTTTCAGCTGCAAAACCTCACAGATCTGAAAGCTGAGAGCCAACAACAGCAAGGAATTCAGTGCCTTGAGCTGCCTCTGGTCTGACAGTGCTCCCCACGGCTGATCTGCCTCCCACTGGCAAAGTTTCCACCAGACACTGTTTCTGCAGCAGCCAGGGGCATAAAGGACAGGGCTGTATGGACTCAGGCACTGGGACACCTGAATTTACTGCCTTTCAATGAGATTCAGGCTCACCAGTCTCTGGGAGCTGGCCTGTCAGACCATCTTAGGTCATAAATAGGATATTTATGACCTCCAACACATGGGAGGTAGATGTCCTTAGGCTGGCCTGAGCCCCCTGCATTTCAGAGGGGCCTAAACAGCAGCACCCAGAGCCCAAAGCTCTGCCACATCTTACAGCAATGCTGGTAAAACACTACTGCTTTTTCTGTGATCTGTAGGATTCTGTTGGCCTAAAGATCTCTTTCCCATACACAGGTGCTCCACCTTCTGTAAAAATTCCTATCAAAGCTATGTGTCTCTCTTCCTACTTTGACTTCCCTAAAAGAAATGTATCAGGCTGTTTTATTTATGAGACTTATACAGGCCCTTTGCAGCCTGCCATTTCTATGTCCCTGTGCACCACGGAAACAAAATTTTAAAAAAAGGGAGAAGGAAGAGTCCATCAGGAGATAAATTCTTTGTGTAGCACTAATTTTCAATAGTACACATGACATTTTTGACTGAAAATTAATTGAAGGGACCTTCTGTCAAAACTTTCCCTTCATTTTATGAGCACCTAATCTTCACTTTATAGTAGTGCACTCTGTGGAAAATGTGAATGTTGTTCCTGGAAAGTGAGCTACAACCTCTTTCCACATTGTATATAAATCTGGAGACTATAATCAGATGCAGAAGCAATGTATATCTCCAGACTCTAAAGCTTCTACCTTCCCCAATAAATCTTTCAGACATAGAATAGACAGCAAGTGGGTTTATACTAATCCTGCCAGATTAATACCCCAATCTGATGATACGTATTTAGGTAATGTTTACTTCAATTTCTGCATGACCTGGCTAAGCAAAAATGTGCCTCCAATAAATATAGCTGGCTTGGGACATATTCAATCAGTACAAACACCAGATGCATCATCAAGAGCTTTGGGATATTTGTTTTTAGCATATGACCAAGATATGATGCATCTTTGAAACACTTCCTACTTCACTTAATAATAATGTTCAGCTTTTTTGGTCTTGCCAGAAGCTATCCTGGACAACATAAAGAGAAACTTTCCTCTTCAGACAGTGTCAAACTATTCAGGCTTTTTTTTTTTTTTCCCTTTAGAACAGCTTTTTTCCCCCCTCTGTTTTCATACCTATGGAAATGGTAATAATTACTCTAGAACATTCTGCTAACAGGCTGAAAATCTGCACCTTTTAAGAAAAATTTGAAATTTTTTTTCTCAGTTCAAGGGGCTGGACTGCAACTACCTTATTGCAAGATAAGAGATTTAGTTTTCTGTCCTTTACATGGCTAAGTACCTGCCTGGCCACTGCTCCCATGCCATTACAGGAAAAGTGTAGCCAAGAAAATGTAGGCCAAACTATGAAGCACTCAGAGGTGCTGGCTGGGCTTGAGAGGAGAATTCTGCAAGAGAAGAGATGTGTCTGAATCACCAGCTTTCCTGCAAAACACTGTGAAGCTTTAAATCAGCGTGTAAGTGTTTGGAAGTAGTGAAACAGATTCCTGGAATATGGGCATGGCTCCTTGTTCCAGGCAAACTGACTTGTTTTCACTTGTGATGTCCCAGTGGAAAACCTCTTGCAGCATCTCTAGCTGAGCCTTCACAGGGCAAGGCTGAATCCTATCAGTGATAAAGTTTCCATTTCCACACAAACTCCTTTGCTGGGGCTGTATCAGGGTAGATGGCAAAAAGAATGATGTAAAATGGCTCATGAAAACCATGTATATTTATTGTTACTACACTCATTCATCATCTCAAGAGTGAGCACACTGCAAACTCTATAAATGCTGTCAGAAAGGCAAATGAAGTGAGTGACAGCTGTTGGAAAGCTCCAAATCTGTATGATTTCATGGATAGGTAGCTCACTACAGACTGAAAATACGAGCTTCAAACCAGTCCAAGATGTAAAGAATCCCCAAAACCAGAACAAGAATCAGAATCAAAAAACATATGCAGACTAATATCAGTTTTCAGTGCCAGGGGAAAAAAAATCTAACTCACTATAATCAACAGCTGAAAGTAAAGAAGGAAGTCAAAGGATTAATGACAGAGCAGAAATTTTCTGAGTCAGTATGGGAAGTCCTTTGCCATGAGGCCCAAATTTCAACCAAAAGGAATCCAAGCACAGCTAGAAGATAACAGGAAGCCACCCAAGAAACAGGCAATGAGACATTAGGACTAAGGTAGCTCCATTTGCCAGCTTGAGTCCCATTTAGAGGTTTCCAATGGAAGTGATGGGAGGAAAACATAATTTCAATACTGATGTCTATAAAGAATCAAAACTGTCCCTTGGCAAAACTCCTCAGAGAAGAATCATACCTGTAAGAAGCCCTGGCTTCAGACTAATTGTGATTTGACATTGACACAGAATGAAACTCCAGCCTGCTTTATTACAATTTCTTGCTAGAAGCTCAGCCTCTACAGAGGAATTGAATAAGTCAGAAGCAGCCCTTCTGCCTTATTCTGGGCCTCTCTCTGGGCTGGATTCCCATCCACAGAAGAGAAAGAGTTGTGAAAGTCCCACAGGAGAAGTGACACTATTGCTGGGCCATAGAAACAGCCAAGTTAAAATAAATACATCAGAAACCAAGGAACATCTTGCTGGCCTGGACCACCGGAAGGCAGAGGGTGGAAAAGCAAGGAGAAGAAAGTGAGAATGAAGACAGGGAGAAGACTCAAGTTCTATCCCAGAACCTGGGAAGTATAGAGTAGGAGGCCAATGAGAACTTCTGGGCAGGGCTGAAAAACAAGTGAAAGTGAGAGCTTCTCTCATCTCTGAGAATGCAGCCAAAAAATCAGATTATTTACAGTAAAAGAAGAAGAAGGAAACTAACAAAAAAAAATTAAAGAAAAACTCCTCAAAACTGACAGCAAAGAACTATCCACACTCTTGGCTCCATATAATGTTGGGTGGAAGGGTAAGAAAGAAACAGGGGACAAACTGCAGCTTGGAGCCAAAACATTTCCCTTCTGCATGCTCCTGGCTCAGTTCAGCCCTTTGTGACTCTCAATTTCAACCCCTTATGCACTCCCCTATAATCATCATAATATGTGGCTGCTCGCTTGCTCAGTGTATTCAACTTCCTCACAGCAAGCCAAGCTCAACCCAGCACTAACATTTATTTCTGGATTTTAACCAGGCCTGCCTAAAACCAAACAAGACTCAGTGTGGTTTGCCATATTCACTGGGAGAGAATAAAAGGAATTGCACTCAAACACCAGGGTTTGTGGCCAAGTCCACCTCATGCTGCTGGTGGTGATATCACCGCTATTTCACTTTGCTTTAGTATTTTTAAAAGTGCTGTGGAAAAAGGGAGGGTTTCAGCTCTGTTTCTGGGCTTTGAGGGAGATGCAAGTGATCCTAACAAAATGGACATAAGTGCCTGTTGCCCTTTCATTAAAAGAAAAAAGCCCTTTATTAGTCAAAAGTCAAATTATTGTTAGAGACCCGTAATGACTAAATAAAAACAGCCAACAGAATGTGAGCAGGGCAGACATCCACTGGGAGATGGAACAGCCCTTGAGACAAAGTAGTTCCAATTCTGCCTAAAATAACATTTTTTAAGAGCTGGCCCCACTGTGCTCGGTGTGGGACACCAAGCCAGGTCCCAGAGTCCCAATCAGCAGTGCTCTTGACGCATCCTGAAACAGAAACTCAGAGTTCCAGAGCTGTCCTGAGAGCCCCCAGAGCTGCTGCAGAACTCCTGAAACAGCAACTCAGAGCTCCAGAGCTCTCCTGAGAGTTCCCAGAGCTGCTGCAGAACTCCTGAAACAGCAACTCAGAGCTCCAGAGCTGTCCTGAGAGCCCCCAGAGCTGCTGCAGAACTCCCTGTTCTGCAGGGATCAGGATGGGGTATCCAAAGTATTTTGGGCAGCACAGGTAGGATTCAGGCATCTGTGCAAGTGTCTGCCAAACATCTCAAATGTGATGAAGAACAGGTTTTGAGCTCTTTGAAGCTGGTGCTGCCCATCTGGAAGCTTCACCAGGGAATGAGTGTCCCATGGCACTTGCCTGCCAATTCCCATTGTTGTGGGTCTAATGAGAGTTCTCATTTTTGTTGATGTTTTGGCAACAGGAAGCACATCAGGATCTCAGGTTCTGTTTTTAATTCACTAGTATGTGATGTAAACACCTCACTGAAAGTTGGGAAAACAAACAAACAACCTGAAAGCCCAGGAGAACTCTTCTACCCGGGAAAGAATGGAAAGCTCTTCCCCCTTGCCCTCCAAAGTTGCTCCCCTGATTTTGCAGGGAGTGGCTCACAAGGGTTAAAAGCCTGGGGCTGACACTACTGCAGACTCTAATGCAAAACAAGAGCTGTGGCTGCAAACTTCTCAGCACTGGCAAACTACAACAATTTGGGTAGACCAAACTAAATCTCCTAATCCACGGACAGCTAGAGAAAGGAAATGCATTTTTCTGTGTTGATGACACCGAACAGTTCGTTGGGAAGGACTAGGGAGGAGGGAGAAGAGAAGGAATTTCCATTGATAGTGCCAGAGATGCAGTTAATGTCCTGTCAGAGAGCATTTATACCCCATGAAATTCATTCCTGTGCTGAGTCCCTGAAGCTGCAGCTAAGAGGCAGAAGGAATGGATTTCATTTCAAGAGCCCTGTTCCGGATTCCTGGACGAGACACTCAGCAGTGAATGAAGCACTGTGCAGCACAGCCTCAGCAGCCTTGAAGTGAATTTTGCTGTGACCTAACAAAAACCACAGACTTGAAATTGTGATGATTCAGAAATTTTCAGCTCGCAACAGGGGTTCTTGCAAAATATTTGGGAACTGCAGGAAGCGTTTAATGGTCTCCCTGTGTCAAGGAGAGGAATCCTGACCTTTTCTCTTCATGGTTCCTGTTCCTTATAAGCAATAATTTTAGAAGGATATAATTAAGCCCAAGTGGGCTTTTTTCCTAAGGTTGCTTATAGAATAACAAGTGACTTGGATTGGTCCTTTATGTACTGATTGACCCTCTCTTTGCTGTTGGAATGTGCTGAAGAATGGCTACAGGGACAGACCTTGCTCCCAGTCACACATGTGGCTCCCTACAAGTGTGTGCAGTAAAGGAAATCAAGTGGAGAGGTTTATCTGCAGAGCAATACAATGGAGCAAGAAAAGTCAGGAGAGCCTTATAAGGGTATGTGCCTTTCCTAGCCAAGAGTCAAAAAGGTAGGATTTCAGTAGGGAAAAAAATTTGAATAGACCAAGAACATGAATCAGAATACCAATGGCTAAAGCAGAGGTTTGGGACATTCCTAACCCTTATTTGGATGCAGAACCCATGAACGGGTGGTTTATAAATTCAAACTGATGTCATCTGAAGGAAGATTTCAGGTGAATCTTCCTTTCATTTCCTGTTAGCTTGAGGGACAAACTGACAGAGGGACGGACAAAGAGCTACATCCCTTTCCTGAAATAAATAAGAGACATCTCACAAAGTTTAACAGCATGCAGTATAATAATTACTACATGCTTGTATTGTAATTACTGTCAGAGATTCCTTTAAAAAAGAAACCAGGCTGTTCCAAATCATTTTGAAATACTACTTGTAAGACTATTTGTGCCGGCTTGTAAATGATGGCTATGCAAGAAACTAATTTGAGCATCAGTGGAAATTATAATTTTGTTTTATGTGCTTCCAGTAATGTTTTCTCAAACAAGGATCTTACATTTGTCCCTGTATTTGTGTAACTAATTCTGTGGAAAGCATTAGCACAGTCACACGCTTGCTGACACTGTCTTTTCTCATTCAAATTTCAGACAAACAGTTTTCAGTTTTGTGTAAGTACTTATACTGCCCTTGAAGACCTAAGGGCAGTGCAAAATTATGTGAACTGGACCTAAAGTAGACAGAAATGAGGTTAATGTCAATAATTTAACTTTCATGGGAACTATACCTGATACATGAACCTTTTATTGCCACTTGCAAATAATTGCTAAAAGCAGATATTTCTTCCTCATGTTTGCTTATTCCACTGCATCCTGCTCCTTAGGTACTTAGCTCTTACATTTAGCAGATTTCCCTGAGCAAATTTTACATATCATAACCCTGCTGTCCTTGAAGGCTTCTCATAAGCCTTTCCTTTTCCATGCCCACTGAGCTCAATTAGCAGCTTGGTCTGGTCACACATTCATTTGCTCTATACTCAGTAACTGGAAAAATTATCTCAAATTGCCTCCTCATTGCATGTATGGAAGGAAACTCCTCTTTTCCCTCTTTTCCACTCATTTCCACTCAGTAGTTCTTCCTTTGGAGCAAGCTAGGTAAAGTACATCCAAAAAGTAGGTAAAGTACATCTCAACCAGCAGCATTTTCTGACTATGGGCTTTTCACCTGGCTTTTATCAGAGAATTCCAGACATGAGGTGGAATGTGAGATGGAATTTGAGGATGACACATCATATCTTAGGTCTCAGAAAAGAAGGAACACTTTCTGAAAGCAGGTTCTCATTTCAAGGAACTGGATATTTACTGGTTTATGATGCTGTGTCCTGCTTCAAAAGCTAATACTCTCCCTTGCTGTGGCCACCTAAGTTCTGTGAATATTATGTGGGATAATGTGTGTCTGGTGACTCAAAAATTAGATAAATTTTAAAAAAGGCTGTGCAGTGGATCTAAAAATAAAAATTAGGAAAGGTGGGAATTAGCTCACCACAGCTCACCTCAATTGCCAGGTCAGGTTTCAATTTCCAGTAAGTTTTCAGCAGAGTAGCTTGTGTAAATGTATCTGTGGGCAATCCTCATACAGGGGAAAGGAAATTTCCTTGAAAAGAGATACCTGACATCACAAGTAGGTGTTTTCCTGGAATGGAGCACGTTCTGGATCAGTACTCTGCCTGCTGCCATAGCCTTCATCCCAGCAGTGTTGTTACTGCTGGCACGTCAGTAAAGAGAACACAGAGAGTTTGCAGGAAGTGGAACCAGAGCGTGGGGCTCAACATGCTGAAGAACTCTTATGGAAAATTGTGGATGTGCACCTTAAAGATGTCTGGAAACACTGTAGGCTTCTTCACACTCAGGTTTGTCTGAAGAGTTGCTTTTAGACATTGGGAACTGCCAGCAGACTTTTTAGATTAACAATCCCTTTGCCAAGACAAAATAAGTGTGAGAAGCATGAAACCACCTTCCTGTAAGGTCTGAGCTTGGGTGCTGGTCCAGGCACTGTACCAGAATGGGGCATGCACTGTGCTTTGCTCACTGGCAGCCTGAGAGCAACACTTGCTGTTCACACTCTCTGCTTTGCAGTATTCCTTCAAACCAGGGAAAAGAGCCCCTCCCCGCAGCACCAGAGATGCCCATGGGAAGAAGACAGATGGAAGAGGTTGACAAAATTCATGTACAGCAAGGTTACATTGGGGCATCACATTGAAGAACCCTTCTACTTAACAAAGGTTCAACACTTAGTATTTCTTTCACCTTTTTTTTTTTTTTTTTTTTTTTTTTTTTTTTTTTTTTTGTTCTCAGAGTTGATTTTGGACAGCAAGAAATAAAGTCAGACAAAGAGGGTGTTAAATTTATTTTGAATGGAATGCAGCGACACCGATTTTTCCAAGCGAGGTGTGAAAGCTTTTAACCTTGAGTTGCCAGCAGTAGATAAAACATCACTCAAGAGTTGCTATTCCCAACCCGTATGTTACACCTCACCTTCTCCCCCGTGCAGAACATTACTCCTCCTGAACGGAGCAGTATCCGCTTACTGGCAGCGCTGCTCCACGGGGAAAAAAAAAAAAAAAAAGAAAAGTTTGCCTCTCCCTTCAAAAAAAGCCATTTTGTTCAGCCAGATGTTGTACAAAATGGCACGGCCGCTGCGCTTGAGCGGGGCCGGGCCTCCCACCCCGGCGGGGCTCGGCGGGGCGGTGGCGGCCCCCGCCCGGCCCCCGGCGGTGCCGAGGCCAATGGGCGCTGGGGCGGCGGCGGCCGCCTCCTCCCGCCCAGCCCGCCCTATATAGCGCCCGGCAGCGGCGCCGAGCCGTCCGTCGGGCTGCCCGTGCCGTGCCGAGCCGTGCCGAGCCCAGCCGTGCCAGGATGCCGGGCCGCACCGTGTGGCGGCTGGCGCTGCTCGCCCTCTGCCTGGGCGCCGCGGCGGCGACGGGGGGACAGCGCCGCGGGGCCGGCGGCAAGAGCCGGCGGCAGGCGCAGACACAAACCACCTCGCTGCCGCAGAACACCGCCGCGCAGGGAAAGCGTGAGTACCGCCCGCGGGCACGGCAGGGGCAGGGCACGGCGCGGGGATCGGCACGGTGGCCCCGGGGCGCTTTGTCCGACCCCCGAGCTCGCCCCTCGGCTCGGCGGAGCCGCACACGTGTGCGCCCCGCGCCCCTTCCCTCCCGGCTGCTGCCCTCGGTAACGCCGAACTTTGCTTTCTCTTCCCTCTGTGCGTCCCCGTTCCTCGTCCTCTCCCCCCAGAGACCTGCTATGACAATGGACGGTACTACCAGATAAACCAGCAGTGGGAGCGCACTTACCTGGGGAACACTCTGGTCTGTACCTGCTACGGTGGGAGCCGAGGGTTCAACTGCGAGAGCAAGCCCGAACGTAAGTTTGGTGGCCCCTTTTGTCTGCGCCGAGACCCCAGCGCGGCTTTTGGTGCCGAGTAAGCCAAGCCTTGTACGAGTTAGGGCTGGCAGCCCAGGCTTTCCACTGAAGTTTGGTACTTAGGGTCAGTAATGGGATCTACACTCAATTACACTGAAGATCTGGCTTGGGATTTTAAGAAATGCTTTTCATTAGCGATGGGCCTGCCACCAGAACCCTGAGCCAAACATCACTCATCTCTCTGGAGGATTGGATCTAAACATTAATTTTGGAGCCAACCTCTTCTTTATAATGAACTGAACTGACTCCTGGACTCGCACGGGGAAGTTCAAATCTGGAGTCACTTTGCAGCTCTGGCTCTGCTCTGTTTGATTGCTTCACCCCAACTTTTCATAGCTGTGCAGTGTCGTCAGCTTGTTTAAAAATATTTCAACTTACAACTTTCCACAGCCTCCCGGCCGTGCTGTGAGCTTTCTATAATTGAGTGTAAAATGAGATTGTTTAGTCTGTGCGGAAAAAGTTTAGGGAACGGAAAGAAGTTTAAATGCAAAGTCTGCTGGAGGATGCGTCTCTCCAGGATTCGGTGTAGTTCAGTTTATCAGATGCAATCTATCTGTATTTATTGGGCTGAAGCCACTGGTTTGCCATAATTCCTTTATGTTGCTCTGGAGATAGAAGAGATGAAAAACTGGTTCCTGGCTGATAGTGTTCATGTAAGACAGATGTGAGCATCTCAGCCATCTGTTCTTCGTGGTTTGTGTGCTGCCTTTCTCATGACTGGAGTATTTTAAGGAGTACTCAGTCCCTTTACTCCCTAAAAGAGGGTTCAATCTACTTTTCCTTCCCCTGCAGAGATTCCTAAGTTTTACAGTTTTGAAGTCCAGTAGGAAGTTTTCCTTATGATACAATGAACTTTATCTGTCCAGAAGTGCAGAAAGTTGTTCTGCCTCACATCTTGAGTCTGGTGGCAGCACTGTAATCACTCACCTGTGCATCAGTAGTGAACTTTGCTGTTGACTTTGGTGGGACTGCTGCAGAATTTGGGATTAATCTACACAGTTTTTGCTAAATCAGAGTGAGGAGGATTAGCATGACAAAGCACACAGTTTCCAGGGGTTGTTTGCTCCCTCCTGTCTTCTCTCCTGTTGGCTTCAAACAGCTGGGATTGATGCTTTCAGGCATGCCTGCCATGTGCAACTTTTGGTTCCCTGAGGGAGGGAAAAAGAGGTTATTGAGGTTGTTGAGCATCATGGGGGCCTTGAGGGGCCAAATTTCACCCAACTTCCTCTCTGCTGTTTCATCCCATGAGGAAAGAGGAGACTGATAGGCATTTTTCCCCAGGATAAAAGGAGTATCTGTGTGAGGAGGCAAGGAATGTGTTTCTGTTGACTGTGCATGTTACTGGTGTGTGGTTACATGAAGCTGATTATTTGATTTTTATTTTTTTCTCCCTCATAGCTGAGGAGACCTGCTTTGACAAATACACTGGATCCACCTACCGGGTTGGGGAGACCTATGAGCGCCCCAAGGACTCCATGATCTGGGACTGTACTTGCATTGGAGCTGGACGTGGCAGAATCAGCTGCACCATTGCCAGTATGTAACTAAGAGCCTCTTCCTAGAGCTATTGTTCCTTAGAGTCATATTTTCCAGAGCAATTTACACACTATTCCCAGTGCCTGTTAGCCACAGTTGCATTGGGCTTTAATCCAAAGCCTACTAAAGCTTTTAATTTTAAAGTCCTTGTCCCGTGTACATTTGCACAACCAAACTCCTTTTTTATTTAAGAGGTCAAGTGCTGTGTGAGAAAACATAGGTCAAAAATTACTGTTAGTGTCCAGCCATACAGTCTAGTAACTTATGTACAAGAGTGTGTTACATCTTCACAGGTGCAAGTATAAAAGTAGTTTTTTGACTGGAGAAAAAGTCTGCTCTGCAGCTGATGGGTCAAAACAACACAGTCAGCATTAATGGGACTACTCAGAATAAATGATAATAAATGAATGTCACCTGATAACCAGTCCTTCATCCTCCAAAAATGTCATTGACCACTGGTCTCTAAGGCAACTGGGATTTGATATCCAGACAGCAGCTTAACATGTTTCTGCAACTCCTTTTTCACTAGCCTGACCCATACTTTCCTCTTGCTCTTCCCTCTTTTCCCTTGGTCCTTTCTCCCCAGCTCCTGTTTCATGTCTCTGTCTGGAAATCCTTTCCTTATTGAGTCACTGAATTGTTCACAATTTCCCCTTAATTCATAATTGGACTTTCTGTGAGCCCAGAGGAAGATTGCTGTGTGTCAGGATTTTTAGACTGAGGTTTTAAAGTCTCTGAGGTACCTTTTGAGAAAAGTCTTGCTGTTAAAAGTATCCAGTTTCTTGTTTAAGACACTCAAGCAGACCTTAGTAGTGTTGCCACAGAGGACTCGGAAACCAGCCATCATTGTAGCATGGGAAAAAAATAATGCATTAAATCTAACAAGTGAAGCTGGAGCCCTTCTGAATTTAATGGCACTTTATTGGGCAGGGATGATAAGTGTTGTAAGAGAAAGAGTCAGTAAGGAAATTGCGAGTGTAAGAGAAGCCTTGTTTCCTCATCATCAGCCTGGTTTAGAGCTCACTGGAGAGTCCCACTGACTGCAACTGGCTTTGAATCAATCTTCAGAGCGCTGAGATTCCCTGCTTTCACAAATGAGCCCACAAAACATTTTACTGGCTCTTACTAAATGATGGGATGTGGCTGTTTTTTTCTTTTTTTTTTCTTTTTTGTCTCGGATTCTTCCAAAGAAACAAACCCTGTGTTTGCAAACTGCCCTGCACCCTGCTGCCCTCCCTCAGCCTGGGCTGCCTCAGAGCTGTGGGGCACTGAGGGGCGGGAATCTGCCTTCCCAGGGCAGGCTTTCCAAACCTCAAAAAAGGTCTGGTTTCTTACTGGACTGTCACAAAAGAGGTTTGATTTCCCACTGGGCTGTCACACCAAGCACTACATGCTGTCCTGGCCACCATGTCCCTCATGAATGGCCACAGAGAAGCCCAAGTGGCGCAGCCTCAAACAAGATGGAGGCAAACCCTCTCTTGCCAGCCCTTAGCCTGAGGGCAGGATCTGAGGGAGAAACAGGGCCTCATCAGTCCCTGGCACTCCCTTTTCACCAGCCGGGCTTTGGCTGGGGTTTGGAACATGGAGAAGTTAGCTGAGGGGAGAGGACAGGGCTTGGGAAGTGCAGAAAATAGTGGGCTCCCACAGAAAATGGCGGGAAATGTTGAGCGCCATTTTACAGGCCAATGTCCCCCCTCATTCTCCTCAATGTCCCTCCTCCTTGCTGCCCCTTACCCCAGCCGACCCCATTTGCTCCTGGCCAGATAGCCCTTACCTTGTCACCACCATGCTGTCCCTGTTGTGTCCCTCACCTCATCTCCCCTGTGTGCCACCACAGATCGCTGCCATGAGGGCGGCCAGTCCTACAAGATCGGCGATACATGGCGCCGGCCCCACGAGACGGGCGGCTACATGCTGGAGTGTGTGTGCCTGGGCAACGGCAAGGGCGAGTGGACCTGCAAACCTGTGGGTGAGTGGCTGCTCCTTCCTTCTCCCTGAGGGCGTGTGGGCCCTTTCTCCTCGTCCTCCCTGTGTGGGAATGCCCTGGGTGGGCTCTGATGCGCTTTCCCCTCACAGCCGAGCGATGCTACGACAACACGGCCGGGACATCCTATGTGGTGGGAGAGACCTGGGAGAAGCCCTACCAGGGCTGGATGATGGTGGACTGCACCTGCCTCGGTGAGGGCAGCGGCCGCATCACCTGCACCTCCAGAAGTAAGTGCCAGCCTCCACTTATTTTGGCTTACTTCTTTTTCTTTTTTTACTTATTTTTCATCCTGCATGGGCAAGGAAAGTTATTCCTTCGTCTGCCCTGTGTAAGTAACAGTAGTTTGAGAGGGACAGGCATCCCCTGAGGAATAACGGGAAGCAGATGAAGGGACAGAGGCCTGTGGTGATGCCCTGGTCACCATTTGCAGTCTGGGAACACTCCTCAGAGCTGGTCATCGGTGCTGGGACAAGGGTGCCTGGATTATTTGGGGATTTAATCTCATGGAGAGAGAAAGGTGTAAGGGATGTGTATTTCAGCTGAGCCACAGCCAGGCATCTCCCAGGAAATCAGGGAAATGGCTTGGCCCACAAAATGGCAGAGCATTTAGCCCAGGACATCATTTCTGTGCTTTTGAGGAGCCTTCTGAGGGACAATCAAGTGGTTTTTAAGTTAAATACCCTTTCCAACAGCAGGATCTGCAAGATTAAAATATTTTCTTACTTCTTTCTGTCTTACTGCTTAATTTGTGTTAGGGCTTGTTTTGCCTGCTCTATCATCTCACCTATCGCTTTTCCCACCCCATTTCCCACTCCAGCAGCACAGGTGAATTTTTTAAAAAAGTTTTTGCATCATTGAGGGAGATTACCATAAATACTCCATTTTATTTGTATTTGCAGAGCAAACAAGACTTTTAAAACCCAAAATCTTGCTTGTTTATTGACCTTCTGTTCCAGTCCTGTTAGCTCTACTACAGACCTTACTTCTGTCTCGGGTTTACACCAGTTGCCTCAAGAAGATTTAACTTTGTACCTTATACCTTAGTTATGCAAGGTTTGAGAAACTCTTCTGTAGCTTTTCAGTTGCCTCATATTCAGTTGCCTTGGGGCACACAAATAATGGATTTTTGCTGATATAAACAGCAGAGCTGATGATATAAGCAGCAGTAAAGAATAAGACACTAAAGAAGACCGAGATTAAAATGTAAGATCTGGACAGACTTGGTCAAGAAGTGAGCTATAAAAATCAACCCAGCCTTCACAATATTAAGTCTGTTAAAGACATGTGGGGAAAAATCATTAGCTGTCAAATGGGAATGAATAAAACAGAATGTGTTGTTTGTGAATTTTGGAGGAGTTATTATTACTAATAAAATGCATTTGGCAGTAGCTTTCTTTCCATCACTCAAGTCTGTGCTGTTGTATCATGGGGGAAATTGCAGTATAAGGAGCTGTTCATTTTTCATTTTGTTTTCCAATTACATTTGAATAGAGAAATTCAAATTTATGTCTATAAAATGATACCTCTAGCCCACAAAATGACATTACTCTTCAAGTGTGTGCTGCTGTTATGTGTCTTTTATGGCCAGCATTTTCCAGAATCACAGCTGGTTGCTTCCGTGACATTTCAGCTTTTTGTTGAGAAGTGTGTCCATTAGACACATTTTTTTCACATTTGCAAAATTGCATGATGAATACCTCACCAATTTACCATACTTCTGGCAAATGCCCAATTCCTGGTCATTCTAGCAGTGTGAATCAGTAACATGTTTTCTACATTCACATTCTGTCCCATGTGCTCTCTCAGTGGCAATCTGGCTTAATGCATCTGTCCTTCCACAGTTCTTCATAAATCCATGTTCATTGATCTGTGATTATATTTGAGCCACTGTATCAAGTTTCCCTTGAATAAGAAGGTAAAATGTTGTAATGGAAGAAGAACTAGTTAATCCATGTGGATCTGGCATCCAGACAAAAGTAGTTTGTTGTGGTGTCCTTTGAACCCATTTGCTCAATTCGTTGGGGGCTGTGGGTTATTAAAGAGATTTAGAAAGTCTGGTACTCCTGGTATTACTTGAGCAGCTTGTATTAACTTCTCTGCAGCTTCATGCAGGCTTCTTTTGAAAGAAATGGGATTTTACATGTTACCCTCAAACAGGTTTTAGTCCCTACCATATGAGAGAGAGAATTTGAACTGAGCCCCGTGTATGAAATGACCAAGCTGCAAAGACTCTTGTTTTTTTTTCTTAAAAGACAAAAAAGTGTCATTAAAGCAAGTTTAGCTTTAAAGGTGTGTGCTGGACAGAATGGGTTTAGAATGACTTTAAAAAGTAGCTCATGTTGACAATGGCTGCCGAGTGGAAAGCACAGCTCTGGAAGTGAATGGAAATCTTGCAGGATTTTGGGATGCTCTCAGCCTGTGCAGTTTAGTTCATGTAGGAATTGCAAAAGTGGGCTCTAGAGAATGAGGTGTGCTTTCAGTTCAGGTTTTAAAGGATGAGCTTGTTTGGTAGAGTTGGTGGTGGAGTGCTGGAAGCTGCCCAGTGCAGGCCCAGCTGAGAGTCCTGTTCCTCACACAGATCGCTGCAATGACCACGACACCAAGACTTCCTACAGGATTGGAGACACCTGGAGCAAGAAGGACAACCGTGGCAACTTGCTGCAGTGTGTCTGCACTGGGAATGGCAGGGGAGAGTGGAAGTGTGAGAGGCACACGGCCCTGCACACCACCAGCACTGGTAAGTGGCACATCATGGCCTGGAACAAGAGCAATGGCATGTTTTGACATGTCAGGGCTTGGAGTTGAGTTGTTCCATCCAGTTGAGTTTTTTTGGAGTCTTGTCTGGGAAGGATCAGCAGCAAAGAGGGTCAGAGTTCAGAAGATGCTCCTTGTTTGTGCATGTGGAGATAAGATTAATTGGTACCTTGTTTCCATGCACAAATGGGGCTGGCACATACAGGTGGGATTGCCTGCACAATCACAGGGCAGTAAATCACATCCAGGGCCCTGCATCCACAGGAACTATCTTTGTCTTGGGAGCATGGCACTCCAAGTTAATGTTTGAACTTTATGTATTCCCCTCAGGGTGACTTTCTTGAAATGGCCTTTATTTAAACCCCACTGAGACCATCTGGTTTCTTTGACATGATAAATACACCTACTAATGGCTGAGCTTTAAAAACCCAGAAATGTCAAGGAATGTATACAATGCTGTTTAGTATCTGTACATGAGATAGCTTGTAATTTTGGTATGAAATATTGCCTAGTTTACGTGTAGCATATTTTTTCTGCCCAAGGTTTACATCTTCAGCTCCTAAATTCTTTTTCTTGTCATTTTAAGGATCTAGGTTTCTTATCAGTGAGTGCAATGTAGGGCTTCTGTTTTCCTGCAGTGCCTGCACTAAATTTTTCTTGGTAAATGACCTTTAACTGTTTGGTACCAGCAGGTTAACTTAAAACTTAGAAGGTCTAAATTTCAAAATGAGTAGCACTTCAAGGATGCCAGTACTTTCAAGGGTTTCCATTATTACTTCCCCTATTTCAGCAGAGCTGAATTTGTGGAGGTTCCTGTGGGAATCATTAACAAAAATTCATATGATCTAGACAGCAACGAGCCTCTTGTCTCTCAGTATTATTTCAAATGGTAATGTGCTAAAAACTTAGATTTAAAAAATTTAAAAATTGCTGAGTAAAAGAATACATTTTAAATTTGTTCTCCTTGTTTCTCAATGAAAAATTCAATATTAATCCTTTTTGCCTTAGCTCCCTACTCCCTTGGTAATTTTTATTCTCTTGTCACTGACCTTGATTTTTCTATTCTACATTTCCTTCAACTAACTTTTTTCCCCAAAAAATTGTTTTCTAAACAATTGTATGAAAAAGACTTTCTAAACTGTATGAAATGCTTTCTAAAGCCACTCTACAGGGTTGGCAGCCAGAGGCTGTCATTAGCAGAGAGGGGGAGTCGTTCTTCTAATTTCAAAATTTGCAAAGTGGAATAATTAAGCTGCGTCTCGGGAAGCTTGCGAGCGTCGTGCCTTCCGTCTGCTGGAGAGCCCGAGGTTTTATTATCTCAGCACTTAATGGCAGCCTTCTGTTGCTGAGCTTTGAGTGCCACATGTCCCTCCTGTGCCATGTTGTGCTGCAGGCTCTGGCTCCCCCAGCATCACCAACGTGCAGACGGCGCTGTACCAGCCGCAGCCGCAGCAGCCGCAGCCCCAGCCCTACGGGCAGTGCATCACCGACAACGGCATCGTCTACTCCGTGGGCATGCAGTGGCTCAAGACACAGGGCAGCCAGCAGATGCTGTGCACCTGCCTGGGCAATGGAGTCAGCTGCCAGGAGATAGGTATGAGCTGCTCTGAGGTCTCTGGGACTGTCCTGTGGCTCAGTTTCCAAGTAGAACCCTTTGTGTGTGTGTGTCAGAAGTATCCTCTCAAGAAAACATGCTGGAGAAAGGTGCAAGAGGGAAAGAAAGGGTTTGGTTATTTGAAGCCTGGTTGTTTAGGGCAGGGATGTTTCTCAGTGAGCTGTATATAACCTTCTGAGAGGGAAACAGAGCCCTTGGGGAGCAGCACCCTTTGTGTGTGTGTGTGTCAGAAATACCCTCTCAAGAAAACATACTGGAGAAAGGTGCAAGAGGGAAAGAAATGGTTTGGTTATTTGAAGCCTGGTTGTTTAGGGCAGGAATGTTTCTCAGTGAGCTGTATATAACCTTCTGAGAGGGAAACAGAGCCCTTGGGGAGCAGCACCCTTTGTGTGTGTGTGTGTCAGAATTACCCTCTCAAGAAAACATACTGGAGAAAGGTGCAAGGTGGGGACGAAGTGTTTTGGTTATTTGAAGCCTTGTTGTTTAGGGCAGGAATGTTTCCCAGTGAGCTATTTATAACTTGGTGAGGGGAAACAGCGCCCTTGGGGAGCAGCATTAATAACTTCATTCAAATGGAGCTGCAGTAATATATGTTTGGAAAAGAATGTGGAGGAATGCCACAGCTATGGAGCTGTCTCTTGGTGTGTATTGGCTCGGCTCCTTGGCAGTCAGTGTGGGTTCCCAGCAGCCAGCAACTTGGCCTGGAGGGACTGTTGCTGTTGTAGAGCCCTGAAATTTGTGAATTGCTTTAAACTGCAGTCTAATGCTGTGAATTGTCTCTCTGAAGCCGTGACCCAAACGTACGGCGGCAATTCTGATGGGGAGCCCTGTGTGCTGCCTTTCACCTACGATGGAAGGACCTTCTACTCCTGCACCACCGAAGGGCGCACGGACGGGCACTTCTGGTGCAGCACCACCTCCAACTTCGAGCAGGACAGGAGATACTCCTTCTGTACTGAGCAGAATGGTGAGCTCCAATCACAGCATCTGCACATGCACATGACCCTGGTGGAGGGATGGAGGAGGGAGCAGAGGACTCAGGAACAGGCTGCCTACCAATTCCAGCTGTCTGGAAGGACTCAAGGATGGGAATGGAGGGCTGTCTGGTGACAGAGCACTTGTATGGTCTTGGTGATTTTGGAGGGTGCAACAGAAGTACCCTTGAGTGTGACCGTGTTCACAGGGGTCTGAGGATGAGGGAAGAGATGAGGATCTGACTACATGTTTCAGAAGGCTTGATTTATTACTTTATGATATATATTATATTAAAACTATACTAAAATAATAGAAGAAAGGATTTAATCAGAAGGCTAGCTAAGAATAGCAAAAGAAAAAATGATCACAAAGGCTTGTGGCTTGGACAAAGAGTCTGAGCCAACTGACTGTGATTGGCCATTAATTAGAAACAACCACATGAGACCAATCACAGACTCACCTGTTGCATTCCACAGCAGCAGATAACCATTGGTTACATTTTGTTCCTGCGGCTTCTCAGGAGAAAAAATCCTAAGGAAAGAATTTTTCATAAAAAGATGTCTGTGACACTTGAGTCCTGTTTTCTGAACTGACTTTAGAATGGGAGTACCTGGTCATGGTGGAGCTTTGGCCCAAGGGATGCTTATCTTTGCCTTTGCTTGGGTGAATTGCTTCAAGCAATGCCCATATTAGGCTGCAAAGAGGAGGATGCCCATGGAGTACAGTTTGTGCAGCCCTGTCACTCCCTCCATCCTGGCTGCCTAGCCAGGCTGCCATATATAGCAGTGCTCTTTGTGTGATTTGTGGTCACTGATCAAGAGCTGGGGCATGACTAAGGCAGCAGCATTGCCTCTTGTCTGGGGATGGTGAGTGTTCACAGCACAGATCTCTCTACCTGTGTGGTTGCACTTCCTGGAGTGCCTGTCAGACATCCATGGAACAGTGTCCAGGCAGCTTCTTGAGATCTTGGAAAGAATATTTCATGTTCCCACATGAAAATGCTGCTTCTTACACTGCATAGACACTGTCTTTAAAATTCTATTCTACTCTGGTTGTTTTTCCCTGATAAAATCAAGCCTTTTTCTGCAGCACTTCTAATACTTCACCAAAAAAAAAAAAAAACAGACACCCAAAAAAACCACCCAAACACTGTCCCTGTCCATGTACATGTTCATGTTTTAGTGAGGCTTCTTGTGATACACTGTGGAAAAGAGAAATGTAGAAATGTGATATAGAAAAATCTCAGTAATTGTCTTGTTGTTCTACAATATTTGTAAAGCAGAGTTGCTCAAGAGGTGATTAGTTCAGGTAGATTACAGCCCTCTTTCCACTGCTGCTTGCAAAACTTGAGGCTTCCAGCCTGCAGAGAGGTTGTGGCTTGTCCTGTTGTACATGACTGAGCTGTAACCCTTTCCTGAGGGTGAAGGCTTCCCTTAGAGCTGAGGGGCACCACTGGGAAATGGCTTCAGAGACAACACAGGTGTGCTGAGAGCTGTGAGTTTATTTCATTCCCTAGGCCTTGGGAGAAGGCATCTGCAAAGCTGCTTCCCAAGCACAGTAAGCTTTGGTTTTCCCTGTTTCCTGGGAATTCCCATAGCTGGCTCTGCAGCTCATTCCAGAGCAAAGCTTGAACTGAACTGACCTCGTGCAAAGCTTGTTTTTCCACATCTGAATTAATTAAAGCCAAGAAAAGAGGCCTGTGGATTATATACAGGGCACACATGGGAAAAAGTAGTGCTAGTGCTTTGTTTTCCCAGCTCTTCTGTGCATGCTAAGAGAAGAGTGCAGGCTGAATTTGCATCTGCTCCTTTCACTTTTTGTGCAGTTTTGGTCCAGACGCGGGGTGGCAATTCCAACGGTGCTCTGTGCCACTTCCCCTTCCTGTACAACAACCGCAACTACACCGACTGCACCTCGGAGGGACGGAGGGACAACATGAAGTGGTGTGGAACCACGGAGAACTACGATGCTGACCAGAAGTTTGGCTTCTGCCCCATGGCTGGTAAGGCTGAGAGCCATAAAGGGCTTGTGGAGCTCGTGGTTCTTTGAGGTGGAAAGTGAAGATCTGTCTGTCAGATACTGATGACTTCTGATGAGCTGAGTCTCAGCCCAAAGCCCTTTAAGGCATTTCTGAAGTTTTCTCTTGTCCTTTTTTCCCCATTGACCACCTCTAGCAGGAGAAGTCAATTTTCATTACTTCTTTGCTACAAGCCAGTGGTAGGCATGCTCCTCAGCTGGTGTGAGTCCCTGATACTCCATGATACTCCCTGATACTCCTGATACTAGTTAGTTTATTTTTCTTTTTTTAAATTAAACCATTTCTTTACCCCTCCCTACTCTGTCACAAATAATAGTTGTCTGTAGAGGTTATTTTTATCAAATCTTTTGGTGAATTTAACTTTTTTGTTGTGAGACTTGCTGGAATTTGCTGTTAATTTTTTTCTTGTCTTTCATCTACTTCTTCAGATAATGTTGGGTGCTTGGAGTTTTTCCTTTAAGTTTCTCTGATACTCCCTGTAATTCTGATTTTGAGTCCTACAAAGTTAAGAATAGAATCAGTTTGTAAATTAATTTTGCAAAGGACTTTGCAACAGTAGGTACTTCTACAGCTGAAAACTTCAGAAGTTTATACTGTCAGATCTGCTGGTGTAGATCTGCTGGAGAACCTAAATTTGAGTGTGTGCCTAAAATTTCCTTGTTAAGATGCAGAAACCACTACCTGGTATGAAGGGGCATTGCAAATGGTCTCAGTCCTCAACATCTTGTAAATTGTGGCCTCATAAATATTCTCTTGCTTTCTTCTCACCCAGCCCATGAAGAAATCTGCACAACCAACGACGGTGTCATGTACCGTGTTGGGGACCAGTGGGATAAGCAGCATGACATGGGCCACATGATGAGATGTACTTGTGTAGGAAATGGCCGTGGAGAGTGGACCTGCATTGCCTATTCACAGCTCAGAGGTACTGAATTTCATGTGGATATCACCACTTCACTCTAAGTAGGAGATGGGGGAAGTTGGTGTCCTTTTCTGTCATTGTGGGTTTGAGCCCACACTCAAGAACTGTTGTTTACTTTTTGGAGTAGTAAGGGGATTAGAGGAGCTGTGAAGTTCTTGTCTTGTTTATGTGCTGGAAAAGTGTATTCCAGCCCTAACAGGCTCTGAAGCAGAAGCAAACCTTGCTTGTCTGGATCATGGTATCCCTCCCAACTTTTGTCTACATTTAGGAATTGGCAGCGCTGTGATTTTACATGGAGCTCAGTATAGGCACCTCCCTGCCTCAGGAACAGACAAAACTCCAGACTAGTCTGAAGTTTGAAAGCAGAGCTGTTGTGTTTTATTGTTCTGCAGTGAAATTTTCAATTCCTTTGTGCTGGATTAGCCTTTTGCTGGCTAATCTATATGGAAGGCTGGCAGGAAAGCATGGAGATTACTCTTATTTATTTACTCATTTGTGTGAGTGGTCCAAGTGGAGAAGCACTTAAGCAGTACCAAAAAAAGAAGACTTTAAAAGCACAGACATTTGATCATCCTACAGCTAACTCACAGCATTGGCTTCATGTCTGGAAAAGGCAGGGGGGTTGCTGTCAAGAGGCCAAGAAAGGACTCTTTTAACACCACTGCTGAAGTGGGATATAATTTATAGGAGAAGGCTCACTCAGGGGCTTTGGAAGGGGTTTTTTAAATGTGTTCCTTCAGCATGAAAAGCACTGCTCAGAGTTCTGGGCTGTGCAAGTCCTGTTTCCACTTACACAGCTCTGCAGTTCCTTTCTGGAGTTGAAGTGGTCTTTCTTGCTGAGGAGAGGGTAGAGATACTTTGCTTTTTCAAAAGGCAAAGGTTATCTGAGTAGAGCTGTTTAAACACAGCAGCCAGACCTTGGCGCCTGCAGGAGGGTCTGAGCACTCCTTGATTTATCCAGATGCTGTGCCCATGGTGTGGGAAAATATCATGGGGAATAAAATCATGGGAATCATGGACTCACTTCCCCAAGGACAGCTGGTCCAGGATTGACTCCAGACCTGAACTTGGGTCTCTTGGGTCCCACTTAACAAAACAACTTGCTTCTGGACTTGTTTTCATGTTTGTTTTGTCTTTCTGCTCCTTGCTGTGATTAGACTGGCTTTAGGAATTCTAGGCCAGATCCCAGATGGACATTGAACCTAATAGAGTGATACCATTGTACTACAGCATGGGGTCTGGTTACTGTGTTATGAGGGAAGGGTAGGCACCAACAGCATCTTGTGTGTGGGAAAGATGAGCCTCTGCCTTCAGATTACCACAGAGGGTAGCAGAGATACCTAGCAGAATAACATCATGAAGATGGCTGTACTTCCTCATTGTATTTTTATAAATTTGGAGCAGCCCTTTTCTCCTTGTGTAGTTGCAGTGGTTTGAGGCTGAGGAGTTTGAGCTGAGGTGTTCCTTAGAGGAGATGATCAGAGAGTCAGTGTGGTGGTTTAGAGTTTTGTTCACACATGGAATCTGTCTAAAGGAACAAAAAGGTGGTTCTGTAGCTGGATTGTGTCCTACAGACCTCTTTTCTGCAAGTGTTGCTTATTTGTACAGTGCTGGTAGATGAATTTGAGAGCTGGGCTGTGTGTGCAGCCCTGTGAGGGTCACAGAGTACAGAAAGGAGGGCTCCTCTCTGCCTTGGATGGAGCTGCTTACAATCAGTCTGTGTGCTGATCTAGCAAGGGAATGATGTTCCAGGCAGAAAGGTTCTGTCTCAATGCTCACACCTATTGCTGATGAGCTCTGCTCTCTCCCCCAGACCAGTGCATTGTGGATGGCATCACCTACGACGTGAACCAGACCTTCCACAAGCGCCATGACGAGGGGCACATGCTGAACTGCACCTGCTTTGGCCAGGGCCGGGGCAGGTGGAAGTGTGATCCTGTAGGTGAGTCACTGGCTGTCCCCCCTTGCCAGACACACTTTGTGCCTCTGTACAAACTGGCTGTGGTATGGACAAGCTGGCGTGGGAGTTTGGGCCCAGTCTTTGTCCACTTTCCGTCTTGAATTGTACAAAAGCAAAAATAGAAGCAACACTGCATTTGCTGGAGGGTAAGTGAGAGGACATTTGTTAATTTAAGGACATATGCTTGGGTTATCACACCTGCCACAGAAAAACCACGACTGTGGCAAGCATATGGTGTAAAATATGGTTATGGTAGCAGGGCAGTTAGCCTGTGGTGATCTGGCTGGATTGTGGTACCTCAGCTGTCAGCAGGGCTCTCAGCCTGAACACTGATAAAACATTCAGCTGGGCCCTGATGCTAGGATCAGTTTTCTTGCCTTTCTCTATCCTAAAATCTTTCAGAGTTTTCTCCCTGAACTGAGGAAGGAACACCAGCATATATTAACTTACCTTGGACTGAATTGATTTTTTGGCTGCCCTTTGTTCTAGCAAAGAGAGAGCTCAGGATGAGAACACGTGTTAATAGTGCTCTGGAGGTTAGCTAAAACCATCATGATTCTCTGCAGGAAGGAGATTTCATGTCTTCTTCCTCCCCCCCTTCCCTAGAAAACCTTGATTGTAAGATAAGACCTGACTGTTTGGTTTGCAGTTACTAAGTCCAAGAGAGCTTCAAACCATTGCCAAGAAAACCTATTAGAAATTGCTGGTTGTGAAGCTCTGCTTTATTAAGGGTAGTATCTCTATGTGTTTACTCAAGGAACACAGATTGTAAAGCTCCAGAGAATTACTAGTTTGAAGGAAGGGGTGGGGGCATGATTTCAGCTATCTGTGTAAGTGCAGTTAAAGTTTTAATTTTGTTGGCTGTCTCTAAACAAAGCTTTTCTTTATCCAAGCAAACGTAATGCTGGTTCTCACTGAAGATTTCTGTGGAGCCAGGCACACATGCAGTTGTCAGGGCAGAAAGTGTGCTGAAGTGCTGAACTGTGCTGTATTTACACTAGCTTAGCTGATTTCAAGATCTGATCTGTCCCCCTTTGGTTTATACAATGGTAAATCTGGAAAGATTCTGCTGAAAATAAAAACATTCTGGGGACTATTAAAACTTAAATGAATTCTGAAGGCAGGAGGAATTTTTGCCTTTGATCTCCTTGAGAGCAGCATGGTTTAGCTTGGGATGAGAGATGAACTCAGTTGGCCAAGGGCAGGATTGACCTCCAGAGTGGATGACATTCTTTCTGGAAGGAACACCCCACAGAAATGCATCACAGCTGAATTAGCCCCCTAATATCCAACCTAATACATGCAGTGCTGTATTAAGAGCCTTGATTTGAGACTCCAATTCTGTTGCCACTTTATTTTTATGTACCTCTATTTGCAAATAAACATCGGTGCTGCATTTCTTTGTGCAAAAAGGGGGGATTTTTTTGCTTTTGGGACTTTTTTGTAGCTATTCCAGTGTGGTTTCAGTAACACTGTGTGAACTGTCCCTCTTGTGCCTCCAGACCAGTGCCAGGACTCAGAAACCCGGACCTTTTACCAGATTGGAGACTCCTGGGAGAAGTACGTGCATGGGGTCAGGTACCAGTGCTACTGCTATGGTCGTGGGATTGGAGAGTGGCACTGCCAACCTCTGCAGACCTACCCAGGTAAGAAACCAACAGAAAATGAACTCACCTGCTGAGTGAGACCTGAGGAAGGCCAGCTTTCCACTCCTCACCTGCTGAGGTTTCTGTACCTAATGTCTTTTGATTTCTTCTTAAAACAGAACAGATTCTCCTGTCCCTTGTCAAACACAAGCAGTGGTCAGGGACTGATAAAGAGGGGCTCAGGCTGTTTGCAGCTATTCCTGAGGCCAGAGTTAGTTCAGAGAATGACCCTCAGTGCACACAACAGCTTGGGCTTACATTGCCTCTTGGTATTTAGTGGTATCACATGTGTAATCTTCAGTTTATATTTCCTGAAACTCACATGTGTGGTTCTTCCTTTTCCACTCATTACAGAAGCAAAATCCATCATGGAACAAAATGTTTTTCCTGATCAGTGCCCCAAAGACATTAAATATTTGAACTCTTGTTTGTCCAGGCAATTCCAGGAACTCTATAGGAATGGGCAATGCCTGTTTGTTGGTTGTTCAGCTTCAGTTCCCTGAACAGAACATGAGGGGAACTTCTCTACTTTCCTGTTCAAGGTTGCAACTGCCACTGTCTTAATCTGAATAAGATGAAGTATTAAGGCTTGCTGAGCTTCATTTACTCCTGTTGGACTGCTTAAACAAACATCTCCCTGAGCTATGTGAAATATGCATGCCTCCAGCCTGGAGACCAGGCTTGGGGCTGCTTTAGACACAAGAGTGACTGAAAATGTGTAAATAAACCAGATCTGATGTTTCTGAATGTAGGTTTGGGGTTAGGTGAGCTTTGAAATTTTCTGCCTGCGGGCAGAAGTTTGTTTTTCTAGAAATCCTGTTAAATGGGGAACAGGTATATATGTCACATGGTTGTCCAAATAAATTATTATTAGAAATGTTGGGAATGGGGTGAGGGTGCAGCTATTTAATGGCTTAAACACTTTTCTGCAGATTCCAGGGATCTCTTTGCTGGGATTTTCTGAGAACTAACATGAGAACAGTGCTGCTGAGTGTTCAGTGACACCTCCCAGTGAGCCCAGGTTCTCTGAAAAGAGAACCCATAGGGTCATAAAACCTGTCCTTCTCTATTGGAGAGCTTGTTGGAGGAAATAGGCCTGAGCCTGACCTAGCTGAATGCAATCAGTAGTCTTAAGCATTAGAGCACTGCAGAACTTGTATTTTCATCAGTTCATGGCCCTCTTTTGTCTCAGGACTTCCACCTACCCTTCTGGTGGAGTTAGTGTGCAAAAGAAAAGTCTCGTTATCTGTGGAGTCCTCCACAGAGTCAAGAAAATTTAGTGTTTCAAAGGAACTGAAGAAGAAATTTAGTAAAATAGTAGAAGATTAGTGTCTATTTTCAGGTTGTATTCAGTGTCAGATCAGAAATTTTCCCTCACCATGCTGCATGATTAGACCTGCATTTGGCAGATGGTTTCTATCAGCTTCCCTGCTCCATTTCAGAAGATATCAGTGAAGAAAACAATTATTTGCTGAGAAGTTCCCCCCATTTCTTTGAAAAGCAAGGCTTTGTATTGCAGAGTTTTTCTGTACTAGACCTATCTCATTTTCCATTTCATTGGTAGCTTACAGGAAATGGACCCAAGCAGTGCTCATTAACTTCCCCACAGAATTTATTCTTACTCACTGGTTTTCTAGGTGGCAATGAAGGATAGGAAGACAATAGAACTGATTTCCCATGTATATATTATGTGAGCCATGTGGTTTTCTTGCTTTTTGATGACTCCACAACATCCCCAGCAGGTTAAAACAGCAACTCTTTTTTTTTTTTTTTCAGGCTCAACAGGACCTGTTCAGGTGATCATCACAGAGAGCACCAATCAGCCAAACTCCCACCCCATCCAGTGGAACGCTCCTGAACGGTCTCACATCACCCAGTACATCCTGCGCTGGAGACCCGTGAGTGCCACATGTGTCATCATTTGTTCCTCAAGAGTCCTTTATTTGGCTTTTCCTGGTGTCTGAAAGAAGTGGCTGACACAACTTCTGCAAACTTGAGTTGCTTATTCAGTGTCTTTGGCCTCTTGAGGTCAACAGCTACTCTTGAGCATCAAGGGGAGAGCCAGTGCTGTATAAACACTTCATGTTTTCTTGCCCAAACTTCACTGGTTGCTGTGTTCATAAAATATTCTATTAAACAAAGCACTAGTACAGCAAGCAGGCAAGTTTATATCCTTAGGAATGCAAATCCTTGTGGAAGCTTCTTCATCCAAAGAAATGCTGCTTTAGTAACATGTGCATATGCAGAAACTACTGGGATCCATTTTTATTCTGTTAATGTGGAGGTAAAAATGATTAGGATATGAAGTCATAAACAGCTTGTGTAGGATTAAATAAACAGTCACGCCCATCTTCTCCAAAGTCTAAACCAAAACTGGTTAACCACAGCTTGTTGGCTGGCTCCTCTGTGAGGAATGATTTGGTTTAACCAGCACAGATGAGCTGAGTTCCAGCTCCCCTGAGTACAGCTTCACAAAAGACCACTTAATGATTAAGAACATTAGTACCTCAATGCTGCCTGTTATTAAGAGAACAATAAAGGCCCAGATCCAAATCCATTGGAGGCACTCAAATATTTTACTGATTTCAGTGTATTTTGGATGAAGGCCTGAATGAAATGGACTTTAAAGCACTGGAGTACAAACCTCAGAGGATGGAGCATTATTTTAAAGCTTCCCATGGAGTTCAAACACAGGGTAGAAGGGAAGAACCTCTCTGTATATTGTTTTCAGATGATGGCTTTGGAGTGTTATTATGAACAGGCTTCAAAAGTATCTTTTCCAGCCAGTACTTCATGCCTTACTGTGCTTTTGGTGAAGGAATGAGTTGAATTTATAACAAATAATGCTCCTTTTAAAGGGTGAAGTTCACAGCTAGGTTGTTTTTAGTTTAACCCTGTAAAACCTAATAACTCAATGCCATTGGTCCTGCTTCTTGGCATATTTTTCTCATCTCCTTTGACTTGCTTCTGTCTGTGCACTAAAGCCATTCAAGTCACACTTGTGTTTGAATATTACAGGGAGCAGTGGCCACATAGCAGGTTAGGTCACTCGATTGCCCTGCTTGCAGCCTAGGGAATCTCTCACTGTCTGAGTGTCCTTTTTCTTGCAGAAAAACTCAGGCAGGCAGTGGAAGGAAGCCACCATCCCTGGCCACAGGAACTCCTACACCATCTCAGGCCTGAAGCCTGGTGTGATTTATGAGGGACAGCTCATCAGTGTGCAGCAGTATGGCCACAAGGAAGTCACCCGCTTCGATTTCACCACAACCAGCACCACAGCAGTGACAAGTGAGCCGGGCAGGGGGACATCCAGGGAAACCTCATCTCCTTCACCCACCTCCTTGCTTTGTGCATCCCACTCAACACAGAATTGTAGTGATGCTTAATGCAGCCTCTCTCTGCTCTCTCTGATAGGCAACACTGTTTCAGGAGAGACAACTCTTCTTCCTCCCGTGGTTGCTACTTCAGAATCGGTCACTGAAATCACATCCAACAGCTTTGTTGTCTCCTGGGTTTCTGCTTCTGACACCGTTTCTGGATTCCGCGTTGAGTACGAGCTGAGCGAGGAGGGTGACGAGCCCCAGTACCTTGGTGAGACAGTGCTGTGTGTGCCAGGGCAAAGCAGGGTGATGAGCCCCAGTACCTTGGTGAGACAGTGCTGTGTGTCCCAGGGCAAAGCAGGGTGATGAGACAATGCTGTGTGTGCCAGGGCAAAGCAGGGTGATGAGCCCCAGTACCTTGGTGAGACAGTGCTGTGTGTGCCAGGGCAAAGCAGGGGGATGAGCCCCAGTACCTTGGTGAGACAGTGCTGTGTGTGCCAGGGCAAAGCAGGGGGATGAGCCCCAGTACCTTGGTGAGACAGTGCTGTGTGTGCCAGGGCAAAGCAGGGGGATGAGCCCCAGTGCCTTGGTGAGACAATGCTGTGTGTGCCAGGGAAAAGCAGGGTGGTGAGCCCCAGTGCCTTGGTGAGACAGTGCTGGGTGTGCCAGGGCAAACCAGGGGGATGAGCCCCAGTACCTTGGTGAGACAGTGCTGTGTGTGCCAGGGCAAAGCAGGGTGACGAGCCCCAGTACCTTGGTGAGGCAATGCTGTGTGTGCCAGGGCAAAGCAGGGTGGTGAGCCCCAGTACCTTGGTGAGGCAATGCTGTGTGTGCCAGGGCAAACCAGGGGGATGAGCCCCAGTACCTTGGTGAGACAGTGCTGTGTGTGCCAGGGCAAAGCAGGGTGACGAGCCCCAGTACCTTGGTGAGGCAATGCTGTGTGTGCCAGGGCAAAGCAGGGTGGTGAGCCCCAGTACCTTGGTGAGGCAATGCTGTGTGTGCCAGGGCAAACCAGGGGGATGAGCCCCAGTACCTTGGTGAGACAGTGCTGTGTGTGCCAGGGCAAAGCCAGGGGATGAGCCCCAGTACCTTGGTGAGGCGGTGCTGTGTGTGCCAGGGCAAAGCCCTGCTCACAATCAGGGCATCACTGCTCTGTGGCACTCAGTAGAGCTGGTGTGAGCATCACAGTGAGCACCTCCCCGTCTTTCAGTAGGATTCAGTTAGGATGTGAGAGTGGCAGGAGCAGCTTGGATTAAAAGCTCAGTTCTTTGTCTTTTCTCCATTAATAGCAGTAAGAGAGCAAGGCAAGTAAATAGCAATATCCCCTCAGAATGTTGTCCCAGAATTCTGCAGAGGAAAACTGCCTGAGCCAGGAGAGGTGTATGGTTAATAACTCTGAGTAGATATAATTATTCTTTTCATCTCCATGAATCTTTGCTCCATTTTCTTTGCTCAGTGTTTTTTTTTTTTTTCATTTTACAATCATGTAAAGTTACTGGCTTCCACAGCATCCTGAAATGAGCAGCAATGCAGATGAGACAAGAACCAAATCTGTTTCTGAACCTGCCTCTCAGCTGGTTTCCTTTGGCATACCTTTGTCCTTCCATCAGAATGGACAGAGAGAACTCTTTCCCAAATGCCTTCTCTTGGCGCTTATCTCATGGATATCTCATCATATCTTGACTGCTCTGTCAGTTGTTTTGTTTGGATCAAATCTTCCTCATCTTTGATAATATGGCAGTTTAGCTGAGCTGAGAAGCTGGTTAAAGGCACTGGACTCAGACACAGGAATTGAAACTGGTTTTCTATAATTTTCTGTAGAGCCCATGGCACCACTACATGTAATTTCATTTGAACTTTTTTCCTAGTTTCCTGTCCTAACAGTGGTAATAGCAATATCTCACCTCAAGCATTTGAAGTTATAATAGTTACTGGGACATGAGTGTGGTAGAACATGACAAAAAGAACAGCAATCTCCTGACCTAATAATTCTCCCTGGACTGTTGCTCCCCTGAACTCACAGGCTTGGGCACTGAGCAGTGGTGGCACTTGTGGGGACTGCCAGCACTGTCACCACCTTTCTTTCTGCCCAGACAGCTGAGCTGTGAAGCAGCTCCTGAGCTCATTGTCTACAGACAGAGGTTTACAGGCAGACTGAAAGGCAATTCCTAGTTTTCCCCCAAGATGCATGGCTTCAGTCTGGTCAGCAAGGAGCTGCTTCTTGGGGAGTTTTCTACATCTGGCACGTAGGTGAACATCTGGGAGAAGGGAAAGAAGTTCACCAGCCCTCATAATGTCATTCTTCTCACTCATGAGTCAGTGTTTCCACATAACCTACTCATGTGAAAGTTTTTCCATATATTTCTGTACTGAAAGTTCAACAGTGAGGGTATGAAATGAGTGTTCAGCTGAAATGGCTACAGTGTGCAGGGGGCTGCTGCTCAAGCTGCCCTGCAATACCTTTGGTTGCTGCTCCAAACTCTCCACACAACTCTTCTGAGGTGAACCAACCACAGTGCAGAGAAACTGTTGTTTTATTGCAGGAAGACTCTGCTTCAACCTAGATTAGAACAGGCTTCTCAATTATTTAATTTGGAGAGAAAGCAAGAAGATGGAGTTGCTAAACCAAATTTTTCTCTCCTGCCTTCCTCAGATCTTCCAAGCACAGCCACTTCTGTCAACATCCCTGACTTGCTTCCTGGTCGCAAGTATATTGTTAATGTCTACCAGATCTCTGAGGAGGGAGAGCAGAATCTCATCCTGTCTACTTCACAGACTACAGGTATGTTTTGGTGGCTGTAGCTGCACTTTGAGAGGTGCTGTTACTGTTTGCTGAAGATATTTTTGTTACCTCTCATCTCACACTTGCTGTCCTCCTGTGTTTATTGTCTTAAACAGCTCCTGATGCGCCACCTGAGCACACAGTGGAAAGTGTGGATGACACATCCATTGTCATCAGCTGGAGCAGACCACAGGCTCCAATCACAGGTTTGTCCTGTTGGAGTGCATTTATTCTGCATTATTGATAGAACCTAAAATGTAGGTGAAAAGGAAAATATAACTCTGGGACAAAGGTATTGCAAAATTCTGCCTGGTCAGAGAGACCAGCTGGAAAGCACATGGGCAGTTCAGCATTTCCTTGGCTTCAGTGGCTGAATCAAGCAAGGCTGGATGTAAAACAATTCCTTCTGGATTTGTGTTAAATAAAAACAAGCCCTTATATTTGTATCTGTCATCCAGACCATCCCATAGTGAGCATGAGAACAGTGCAGGCCTAAAGCCACATGTCAGACCTCAGAGAGATCCTAACCCAGGTCAGACTGTGCTTTGGAAGGTGGTGTGGGTGTGTGGTCTGTAAGTGGGACGTGAGCACAGGCAGGCCACAGGTCCTGCTGCAGTTCAGGACTATTTTTATCAAAGCTCAGGAGGGAGATCAGTTCAGCCCTCATTTCTAGCATTCTTTGTGCTTGCTGCTTGTGCTGAGGATTACATATTTCTCTTGCTTCAGGCTACAGGATTGTCTACGTCCCCTCTGTGGAAGGCAGCAGCACAGAGCTCAACCTGCCTGACACTGCCACCTCTGTGACACTCAGTGACCTGATGCCAGGGGTTCAGTACAACATCAGCATCTATGCTGTGGAAGAAAACCAGGAGAGCACTCCTGTCTTCATCCAGCAGGAAACCACTGGGGTCCCACGCACAGGTAATGCTCATCTTCTGGGGTTCAGTCACTGAGGTTTCTGTTGCTAGCTAAGGGAGTGCTTAAATGAACTCAGTGATGGTTTTGTGGGCTTGAATTTAAGTTTCACTGGTATTGAAGTTCTCTAGTAAAATCATACTTATTGACACAATTAAAACACCACTCTGCATTAAGAGGGTGTAATTCCCAGGGACTGGATTGCAGGCAGGTCTTGCACTGTCTTCAGAACAGAAATCAATTTCCCAAATCTTCTTAGGGGGATTCTGCTAAGAAATCCTCTGAAGTGCCTGGTGTATTATTTTGACCCAGCACTTGGCTCACAGATGTTCAAGGTTATGTATCACACACCACAACACAATGTTCAAACTGTTCACCTGACTTTTACCTCTCCCTTCCAGTCCTACCCATTATTTTCCTTTGCAATCAGTGGGGATGGGAGATTGCTCAGCATTGACTGATGTGCCAAAGCAACACCATAGGATCTAAACTTGAGGCACTCAGTATTTAAAAAACTTCTGGTTTCAGGGTTCTTTAAGTATCCAGTTGGACTGAATAACCAAACCAAAAGAAGGGATAGTGAAAGAATTGGGATTTGATGTGGTAAGCAGTGGAATTTCATGGTCCTGCAAGTTGCAAGCACGTGTTTGCAAATGGGAATTTACCAGGAATGAACTCAGCTCAATGATTTTATGGTTTGGCCTCTGCATCTTCCAAAAATGTGCACTGGTTAACCTTAGAACAGTATCAGTCCTAGTCTCAAGAAACTTAATTTAAACACAGGAATTCAAGGGTGCAGTACTGTGGCCCAGCACTGAGGGAACTGCATTTTGCATTTGACTGCAGTAAGGCCAGATCAGCCCCTGTACTTGTTTAATTATAAAAGGTGGATTTCAAGTTAATCACAGACATTCAGAACATGCTGTGGGTTTTGAAAACCCTCTCTTTTAATTTTAGAAGGAGGTTACTGTTTCCAGCCCCTGGAGTACTTTTATTTCCCCTCAGGCTTTGGTTATGCATATACTTGAAGTTCTGTAGCATATCACATCTGGTCTTTCAGTTCTTTCTGTCACAGCAAGATACCTTCTGAAGACAGAGTATACTTTAAAGTAGATAATGATGTTTAGAATTGCAGTCTGCTTGAATATTGTCTGGGAATGTGTGTAGGCATGTTTACAGTGAGGTTACCCTGATTTTTTTAATTTGGTAAGTAGTCTTGGGCTAGCCATCATTCAAGGAAAATTCACTTTTTTTTCCTTCCATGGAAACCAATAACTCCTCCTCCTGCTAAGGACTGCCTCTGGCAACTGTTGTACCCCTGTGCTTTCAGATGAAGTGCCTTCCCCCAGAGACCTGCAGTTTGTGGAGGTTTCTGACATCAAGATCACCATCATGTGGACCCCTCCCCAGAGCCAAGTGTCCGGCTACCGGGTGGAGGTGATCCCCGTGAACCGCCCCGGCCAGCACGGCCAGAGGCTGCCCATCACCAGGAGTGCCTTTGCTGAAGTCATTGACCTGATCCCAGGAACAACCTACCTCTTCAAGATCTTTGCTGTGAACCAGGGCAGGGAGAGCAAACCTTTGACTGGGGAGCAAACCACCAGTAAGTGTCTTTGTCCTTCCTCTGTGCTTTTTTTCAGCCTTTTGAAGCGTGGATTTTTCTGTCACTTGGAGAAATGTATAAACAGAGCACTTGAAGTGCAGCAGTTCTAGCCCAGGAGGTATCCCATCAGTAGGATGACAGGGCTGGGAATTCATTCATTCTAACAATGATCTCTTCAGCAGATTTATCCTCCTTCAGGGCTTTCCAATGGGAGTTCAAGTCTCATGGCACTTTAAAACAATTTCATATGGCTGGAATTCAACTTTTTTATTACTGGCTGAGAATTGATGGACCCTGCAGTTCTTTTACAGCACAGATCACAGCCTGTGACTTTTATAATTTTTTCTTTCTTTTGCTGGTACCTTAGGGCAGATTTCAGTACGACTTAAAAGCCTTGCTGAGGTTCCTCTGAAAATCCCCATCTCCCTTCTGACAGCTCCATACCTATCTGGCTCCCCTGGCAGCAGTAGCTGTTGTGCCTGCACATGCAAGGAAGGCTCATGGAGGATCCCTCAGCATCTGATTGCTAATGATCTAGAGGCAGTGCAGCTCCTCACTAGTGTGAGGTGAAATGCATTTTGTCAGGCACTGTTTTTTGCTTTGGAGCAGTGGCTGGGCAAGATGTAGGTTTCAGACGGAAGAGTAGGAATTTTATCTGGGTGGTTATCTCTGTTTTTGGCCCAAGAGGAGCAGATCAGACAGAACATGGAGATAGTTTGTTTGATCAGGTCCTGTTTATTAGGCAATTGAAGGGTGAGTGGGTATTTGTGATGGGTCACTATCCAAAGGGACAAAATTCAGCCATGTGCATCTGCTGCTCTTCTGCTACTTTTCAGTAAATAAGAGTAACTTCTGAGAACCCAGCCTGGCTCTTTGTAATATGAGAGGGAAGGAAAGGAAATGGGATAATCTGTGAATATAGCCATGCTGTTTGAGGAATATCCTTACTTCCATCCATAAAGTTATGAGCAGTGAATAGTGCCTGTCCCTTGGCTGTGCAGGAGAATGGGATCCTTATGTCCATCCTTTGCCACAGGTGTCTAATTTGAGCCCAGCACAGATGGTGTGAGCACCCTCCCTCCTCTTTCAAGCGAGGCTTTCAAAAGCAAGGATGCGACTTAGGAATCTGAGCCCTCTTGGAAGCATTTAGAACAAGAGGGGCTCAGTTCCCAGCCAGATCTGTAATTTTCTGTGGTTGTTTTGAGGAGCCTGGGCTAGGTGTAGGGTTCCTCTGACACTGCACAGAGAGGTGTACATTGGAGTATAGACATTTAATTCAGACAGCACAGTCACAAATGTCTGGAATCATTTTCCATAGGCTGTGATCATCTGCTTAACTGCTTGGCCTAAACCACATTGCAGAAACTATTCACATAAATTGCATCCTGTAATCGAAAGTCCTGGGAAACAGAAATCATTCAGGGTTCCCAAGGAAAACCCTGCAGCAAAAGTCTCTTCCCACGGTGTAAATGTGATTCTCTTTTTGGCCTTCCGTTAAAAATCAGTCTACAAATAAACTCTGAGTGTGCGTGTGGCTTTTTAATCTTCCCCTTTTCCCTCTGCCATGGGGAGAGGAAGTGATAGAAGCCTAATAGAGCTGGCAAATTAAATGGTGCAGAAAGGAACTGACTTTAGGCTACACATTTTAGGAAGATACAATCTTTGTCAAATGAGACTTAGCCCAGATCTAAGTACCAGCAAGGGATAAAGTTGACTTTCAGCCTGTGGGTTGGAGATGGGCTTAAGCCAGGTTACACTCATCCTTTTCAAGTTCTCCCCAGTTTTTTCCAGTGGTGGAAGAAGGAAGACTTCACTTCCTTTTTCTTCCCTCCTCAAAAATGGAGAAAACAAAAAGGACAAAAGCATCTTCCCGCTGAATCACTGGGAGAGTGATGAAAGCATTAAATTCTTTTGTCAAAATATTACTTCTCCAGGAGGAGAAAAAAGAGCATTGATGAAACTTCACTGCCCTTAAGTTCAATATATGGTTAGAATATAGAAATGGTGGGGAGACTGTGAACTCCTTCCTGCAGCCAGTGCTGCCCTCTCTGCTGTGGGGGCAGATTCCTCTGCAGAGCCTCACCTTGCCTCAGCCCAAGGCAGTGACATCTCCACCAGTCACTGTGGCTCCAGTGAAGGAGCTGTGCTGCCTCAGCCTCTTGTTGATGGAGCTATCTGGGTTATCAGCTTCAGCAGATTCTCAGGGGCACTGATAAAAAGGGGAGGAAGCCTGGTGAGAGCTGTTCCCTGAGTCCCAGGGCAGAGATGAGCATGCTTGGAATTGTTGGATGGTCGGTTCCATGGTGTGAATATTTTTAAGTAGATCTAGGAACTGGTTTTCTGCAGAAAGTCGCTGACTACTACTTATTTTGACATTCAAATGACAAAGTAGGTCTGGTTTATTTTGGGAAGGGATTTTGAGAGGACTGGGCAAGGATTTAAAAGAATAAATCTTTTTCATGGAAAAGGGCTAAAATTGGCTTTCCGTGCTTACACTGACAAGTCTAAACCAAGCTGGTTTTTAAAAAATGCTCTGCACTCATGAGAAACTGTTGAAATTCCTGAGTGTGTTGGGGTCAACCTTTAGACTGCCTTCCCCATGGGATGCAGAGATGGCAGAGACCCAAATCAGTGCAGCCTGGAGCACTCAGGTCTGCCTGTCTCAGTGTATTAATGGATGGCACTGAGGCGTGGATGCAGAAGTGAAATAACTTCCCAGCTCTCTCGCAAGTCCCACCTTCTCTCCTCCCACACACAACCCATCAGAAATCCAGGCCATGGTTTGGAGGTGGGGGTGAGGTGGGGGTTCAGCTGTGAAGCTGATGGGTGCTCTGCTTTTCCTCCCCAGAGCTCGACGCCCCCACCAACCTGCGGTTCCTCAACACCACGGAGCACTCGGTGCTGGTGCTCTGGACGCGGCCCCGCGCCGTCATCACGGGCTACAGGCTGACAGCAGGGCCCACCAGGGGAGGGCAGCCCCGCACCTACAACGTGGGGCCCTCTGCCACCAAGTACCTCCTGAGGAACCTGCAGCCTGGCACCGAGTACACCGTGTACCTGGTGGCCGTGAAGGGTGACCAGCAGAGCAACAGAGAGACCGGCGTCTTCACCACTTGTGAGTGAGGCACACACGCGTCACATCCCCCTTTTATACCCTGGCCTTCTTCAGAACTTGTGCTGAAAGTGCCTATTGTGAGTTGATTTACAGGGGCAGCCTTTTGAAGTAGCATTCCAGCAGCAGAACAGCTTGGGAAATGCTCCTTGTTGTTCTTTCTGAACTCGTTGGCAGGAAAAAGGAGCTATTTGCATAAAAAAGCTTTTAGTAAAATACATTTCAGCTTTTCCTGATGATTAAAAACAAGAGGGCGAACTTTACTACTGGTACCTCACTTTTTGCTTAGCTGGATGTCAGAGAAATTTAATTTTACTTGATCTTCCTAATTGCTTGGTTTTGGCATGACAAATGAAGGAAAGAATACAAATCCCTTTAAAATGGGCAAGGAATGATTAGTCTGGTACTTACATAAAGCTGAAAGCAGTCATTTCTCAAGCTCAGCCATACCATCTAAGGCAGCTCAACTGCAGTTACCCAAACTGACACAAACATTGTATTCTATGGGGTTTTTTTGGGTTTTTTTTTTTTGCATTTCAGTCATCTCTCTTTGTGATGCTGGTTTGGAAGAAATATTAAGCAGATTTTGGAAGGAAAGGGAGTACTGTAACAACCCCCACACACTTCTAAAAAGAGCAAATAGATCCAGTATTTAAATAATGATGATGCCATCACACAAACTAGCAAAAGTCAAAGCCACCCAAGCCCAGAACCACATCCTCTTTTGAAAAGAGAATGTGGTTTCTTTTAGAACAATGTGAAACTAAAATAAGGGCTCAAACTTTCAATCAGAGTACCATTGTTGACATTGGCAAGGTGCTTTTTGCTGACAGTCCTATCTATAAATATTCCTCAAGTAGAATGTGATTTGATATCTTAGATTTAATATATTCTGGCTTGTCTGAATGAACCCAGTCCAGTTTGAGACTGTAGATTTGATTAACCAGGCCTCTTCATTAATGGCATTAATGAAGGCCATTTTGAATTAAACTCAGTGTTGTTATTTAGGCTGATTTTGGCATGCACAGAGGCTTTGGCATCTGTGTGGTGCTTCTGACAGATGTCAGTGAGACCACAGATGCCTCAGACTGACGTTGGCTCCTTTCTGCTGACTTCACAAGATGTTGGTGAGGGATGAGATGGTCCTTGCTGGGACAGCTGGATGACAGACAGGGGTGTGCTGTTCTTCTGATTGGAAGGCATATGGTGGGTGAATCAAAAAAAAAAAAAAAGTGGGTTTTGAGGAACACTTTAGATATCATGCCAAAAAACAGGATTCCCAAAATTCTTGGAGCTGGATGCATAAAGGATCATGCATCCACTTGAGTATTTTTGTTTGCCTCAGGAATAAAAGCTCTGGCTGTGATTAGACCACTTGCATACTGTGTCTGTCAAGCCCAGCAGCAGACAAAAATCATCTGTCAGACCTCTCCCAAATCACTGGATTTGGGATCTAGTGATCTAGTTCAGCACTCATTTCATACCTCAAGCTATTTGTGCTGCTGTAGGTCAGGTTTTCAAACTGTTTGGAGCCCTCCCATCAGGTAGACTTGAACTCTGGCCAATTCACTCCACAGATCAGCCTGCTGGCTCTGTTCCTCCTTTTAACACAGAAGTGACTGAGACCTCTATTGTCATCACCTGGACACCTGCCCCAAGGATTGGTTTCAAGGTAGGAGATGATAAGTCTTGTGTTGGCTTTTCCTCTTGCTTCACTGTGGTGGGGAGGGCAGATTGAAGCCATTTCCTATGGACTGTGGTGAAGATGGCAGCACAAAGGGGAGAGGTGCAGAGGGCCTGTTGCTCACAGGGAGCAGGTTTAGGTGACAGAGGTCAGTGCAGACATGGGGTTTCAGCTCAAGTGGGACATCTAGAGCACGAGTTACAGGGCTAACAGCTGGAGTTCAGCCCTGGTGGTGCTGCTGGGTGGTCAGTCAGGGGCTGACAGCTTGTGACTGAAAAGCACAAACCCCTGTGCCCTGCAGCTGGGAGTGCGGCCGAGCCAGGGCGGGGAGGCTCCGCGCGAGGTGATCTCCGACTCCGGCAGCATCGTCATCTCCGGGCTCACCCCCGGCGTGGAGTACACCTACAGCCTGACAGTGCTGATGGATGGCCAGGAGAGAGAGACCCCCATCATCAGGAGAGTCACTACACGTATGGCACCTGCTCTTCCTCCATCATTCCCTTTTCCACTCCTCACTGCCTTCTGGGAGGCAGTTCTGGTCTTTCCATCCTGTCGTGGGCTGGTTTTTCAGTGGCAGCAGCACTGGCTCATGCAATGCAGGGTCACAGCTTCAGGGGGGTATTTCTGGCTAATTCCAGAGGTTGAGGATATTGTGGGGAGTGGGGTGCTGAGGCAGCCAGGATGGCTCTCAGTGCCATCAGTGACCCATTTGTCTGAACACTTGCAGCATTGGCTCCACCGACCAGACTGCGCCTGAGGTCCAATCCTGACACTGGCATCCTGATTGTGTCTTGGGAGAGAAGCACATCTCCAGGTAACCTTGTGAACTCACTCTCTGCTCAAACCTCCTCTTGGAGCAGAATGCTAGCTAACACTTCTTCTGTGGTGCCTTGCAGTTTGGTGGGAAGTCACCTGCTGATTTTAATTTAAAGAAAAATGTACCTATTTCTAGGTATATTTAAGGATATAATTTGCAGCTAACTATAACTTGCTGTAGGACTCTTAATGGTTTACATTCTGTATAAAATGCTGATTTGGAGCACGAATGTGTTAGAATATTTCAGCTGTTTTAAGGATTTGAAGGGTTTCTTCAAGTATCTCCAGTGGCTGAAAAACAATCTGAGGGAAGGAAAGCAGAATGGACCACAAAGATTTGTGGAAGTGATAAATGGAAAGTGAAAGTTCTGACAATGTTCAGAATGAACTCTTCTCCCACAATATCTGATGAGAGCTGCACAATTGACTCCCATAAAAAGTGGATTAAAAGTTTTCAAAAACCTCTGTTGGTAGCTGAATCTTTTCCTGACAGAGTCCTCAGAGAAGTTCCTCTTAAAACTCCTGAGATTTTCAGTTTGTTGAGGTCCCAAAGGGAACAGAAATGCCATGAGGGTGGCATGGCTAACTCCTGGGAAGCTCAGTTAGGATTGCTTGACAAAGCAGCCTCTTTCCTGTTGGGCCCAGGGTGGCAAAATGACTTGTAAAATATCACATGTTTGCTTCAGCTGTTGCACTGAGGACTGAGGTAAGTGGATCCAATAGGAAACTCCTGACTCTGGCCTCTGTATTTCAGGCATCACTGGGTACCGTGTGACCACTGCTCCCACGGATGGGCAGCAGGGCTCTACCCTGGAGGAGGTGGTGGGTGCAGATCAGACCACCTGCACCTTTGAGAACCTCAACCCTGGCGTAGAGTACAACGTCAGTGTCTACTCTGTCAAGGATGACCAGGAGAGTGTGCCCATCTCAGAAACCATCACACCAGGTAACCAAAGCTTGAGCAGCAATTTCAGCTGCCCAAGCTCAAATGGCTGAGCCTGAGAGTTCTATAGTGCAGAGCTTGTGTTAGTCTGCTGGTAGAGGGCTTAGACTTCACATTTAGTCTCAAGAAGCAGAATAGCCACGTTCCAGTCTGTGACAGAACTTCTTACACCAGTGGATGGGCAGCCTGTGTGGTGCTCCACAGGCTGGTCATCAGCACATGGATCTGCTGTGTCAGTACACTGAGCTGGGCAGCAGCAGCAGGGATTTAACTTAGCCCTGAAGTGCCCCAGCATCTGGAGCACAGCTGGTGGGAGCAGGAAGTAGGTGAGCAGAGGTATGAGTGGGAAAGAGCACAGGAGAAATTCTGGCAGCACTGGTGGCAGATGATCACTTGAGCACAATGGAGAGGAAAGCCAAGATGGAAAGGTCCATCACTGTAGCACTTGAGGCACAGTGTGGAGTGTGCCACCTCACATGACATCTGTGGGGACTGCAGAAACTGACTTTGTAGCCACAGTAGCAAAATTAATATGCATTTCCCCAAATGGTTGCGTTTAGTTTTCCTTTGTGAAGGCTTTGTTTGTTTTTGTTTCTGCTCTGAGATGATGCCAGCTACTGTGTTTGCTTGCTCTTGTAACACTGCTTTAAAATTTCTGTGCTTCACTGAAGTGCTGTGTGCTCCCTGGGGTGAACTAATACTGTGATGCTGCATAGTTATGCAGGAGTAGCTTTAGCCCTTCACCATCTTCTGGTGAGGGAAAGCTAAGAATGTATGTGTCTGGCTTTTACAACTCTTAAAGGTGATATGGTACATGCATTCCATGTGGATAAACAACTATTTTACAGAAAACTGGCTTTTTTTTTTTTTTGCATCTATTCTGTAAAATAAGTGTTTTCCAGGAAAGACATCAAAATAGAACAAAACCACTATTATTAAAGCAATATTTCTGTCCCTGAATTTCTTTTCAAACTAACTTGTAATGAACAGAATGGACACAGAGTCCTGCATCTTTGACTCACTGATGTCTGATCCTGAGTGAGGGAGAGCATCCATTAGTTCCCACTGGTTTCGGGATCACCCTGATAAAGTTACACAGCCAAATCTTGTGGCTTCAGTCAATACCAATTTATTGACTTGAGCAACTGAAGGTTTGGCCATTGTCAATTAAAGATGCACCCAAAGTTCCCCATTCCCTGCCCAATTCTGCTGGTCCTAACATGCAGGAAATGAGCACCTTTGCTAATGGAATAATCAGTAGGGAAAACAGTCACAGCTGGGCTTATTTTCCCTACAGAAATTTAGGCAGCATCTTAAAGGTCATTAAAGGGCATTCTTATTCAGGGGCTAAAACTTGGGATTTTGAACAATTTTAGCCACATATGTGAGGCTCTTGGGCACATCATATGCTGGGCATAACCTCTGAATTCGGGGATGTTGTCACTCAGACAAAATGAATACCATCTAAAGGTCATTTTTAACCATTTCCATGTTTCCAAGGGAGTGTTCTGTTGCTTACTGTTTCACATCATCTGTTTTTAGCACATATATTGCAGCAGTTAGTTGGTAAGTAGACCTTGAGGAATTCTGGGCCAGATCCTCAAGCCATTGCAGGGATTTGAGGCTTTTTTCCAAGTGCAGTGGAAATAGTTCAGACAGTGGATGATCTACTCTGGAACTTTGTGAAGGTTCTCAGCAGCCAAGGGTCTGATTTAGCCTTTTCAAGTGAGTTGATGTTTTTATGATCCCAGTGATAAAAGATTGACCATTTGAACAAAACAAGAGTTGCAGAGGGTCAATCAACAGAGCTATTGTTTTATTTGCACTTTAGCAAACTTTGCTCTCTTGTAATTTACCTGTAGAAAGAAAAAAGGGCTGTGTTTTTTCTGCTTCTGTTTTTGTCAGAAAACGATGGGTCTTTGTGGCTCATCATTGCTCGAAGTTAATTTGTTGGAAGTTAAGTGCCTCTTGTTGGGCTCTTTGAAAATTTTATGTCGAAAGAGAACTGGGGTTTCAGCTTCTGAGGGGATCGGTGTTTTAGCTTCTGTCTGCCCAGGGAAGCAGCTGGAGACTGGTAAATCTAAGAAAACAAGCTGAAAACAACAAAAGCAAAAACACAACAAAAACCACCCCACCAAAATCCTTCCTTTTCCCCCAAACCCCAACAGAAATTGTGCATATCACCGCAATTGCTTCGAGTTCTGTCGATGTCAATAGTGATGAACACTGCTTTTTTCTCCTTGTCTTTCTTTTGCCTCTGTGTGTCTCTGCCTCTCCCATTTGCTCTTTGCCTCATTAGAGGTGCCCCAGCTCACTGACCTAAGCTTTGTTGACATAACTGACTCGAGCATCGGCCTGAGGTGGACCCCGTTAAACGCCTCCGCCATTATTGGGTACCGCATCACAGTAGTGGCAGCAGGAGAAAGTGTCCCTATTTTTGAAGATTTTGTGGACTCCTCAGTAGGATACTACACAGTGACAGGCTTGGAGCCGGGCATTGATTACGACATCAGTGTAATCACACTCATTAATGGTGGAGAGAGCGCCCCTACCACTCTGACACAGCAAACGGGTGAATTTTGAAAACTTCTGTGTTTTGTGACGTGGATGGTGTCACTGGCTGTCACTGGCTGTCGGGGTGCTGGGGCTTTGTCCAAAGAGGAAATGAGCCCCTTGCTGCAGGGAAGCCAGGCAGACCCAGCTGGCTCTTTTCCCCAGATGGCAGCTGGGGATGGATGTGGCGCTGCTCATTTTTGAATTGGAAGCATTTTAATACCATGAATGACTGCAGACTTGCCAGGTTCATTCACCTTCTGCTGTTCAGATTTCCAGGATCCAGTTGGAATCAAGAGCCTGAAACATGAGCTGTGTGTTTGCCAGATTTTAAAACTGTGATTGCTCAAAATAGGAGTGCTGGAGGGCAGAGCAGATCAGTGGACACCCTCCAGCCTTGACAGCTGTTTGAGCTTCCAGCAGCCCATTTCCATGGTGGCTCCACTCTTTCCACAATGCCCCAAAGGATGCAGATGGGCACCACTCCCTGAGTATGTGCCAGTGACAGCCATGCCACACCATCAAGGGTTTCTTATAGTGCATGAGCTGAAGGAGAGCTGGAAACTGGTTCTTGCATGAAATCCTGTTGGGTTTGAAAGTCCTGAGGCTGTAAATCCTCCGACATGAGTAGAAGTAGAGTCATAGGAAATTAGTGATATACCCTCTCCTCTCTTGTGTGTGCATGTATGGATTCTAGATGAGATTACTTTTCCATCTGTAGCTGCTGTATGGCAACTTTAAACCTCTCTTGGCACCACATCTGTAATACAAAATCCAGCTGCTAGAAGCACATCCTTGAAACTTGCTACCTTGTTTTTAAATTAGCCCCACGGGGTACATTTAACATATCAGGAATTGCCAAGAGGTTAAAGCAGCCTGACAGCAGTGCAGACACATTTTTCTCTTAACTGCAGTAGAACCAAATGTAGTTTAGAAGTCTGCATGAGTCTGATGCCGTAGTCAGTTGTGCATGAGATACCTTCTCTGGTGGTTGATTCCCTGAGCAGACCCCTTGCTCAATATGAGTCTGAGAGCTGAGGTGGGTTTGTTCTTTGCTGTGCAGCTGTGCCTCCTCCCACTGACCTGCGCTTCACTAACGTGGGGCCTGACACCATGAGGGTGACTTGGACTGCCCCGACCTCCATCGTGCTGAGCGGATTCCTGGTGCGCTACTCGCCCGCCAAGAAGGAGGAAGATGTTGCAGAGGTCACAGTCTCACCCTCAGACAACATGGTCATCCTAACAAGTGAGTGGGTTACCTGCATAAATCAAACAAACATGAGAAGCCCCTCATCATAAAATCATAAGATTAATAAGAGAAAAGACCTCCAAGGGCTTTGAGTCATCAACTTTGCACCACCATGTGCCAATCCACACACACCACCTGAACACTTCCACTCCTGGCCAACATTTCAGTGAAGAAATTTTTCCTGATATCCATTCTCAATCTCCTCTAGTGCAGGTTGAGGTCTTGTCTTTTTTTGTTACCTTGGAGAAAAGACTGGCTTCCACCTTGCTACAGGTTGTAGAGGGTGAGAAGGTCCACATAGCACAAGATGAGGCAAAAAAAATTGTTTGAGTGTGGCTGGCCAAATTCTCAGCTCACGTAAAGTGATATTGCAAGCAGCCTCATAGAAACTCACACCAAATGGGATTTGGCCTCTAGCTTTACCCAAGTTAAAGCCAAACCACGGGCAAGTTTTTTCCTATCAATCCAAGGACAGTGATGAATCAGGCTGTGAGGCAATTGCATTGATTTGCAGCCTGGTTAGGTATTAACAGTAAATACGTGTTGTTCGCCTGGTTTGCCAGTAATGTCAAGGACTTGCAGTGCAGAGGTTCAGAAGAGGATAAGAATATGCAAAAGGCCATTGCTCCTTTGACTTTGTATGCTCAGACCAGAAAGCACATCCTGTTTTGGAACCTTACAGGACATGGCAGCAAAAATTGGGCATTTTCCAAAAGCCGACATTAATTTTTGGGGCAAAAGCTGTGTTGTATTTATAGTTGTTTGGTTTTTTTTCTCTATCTGAGAACCTGGTTGGTTACATAAGAGACAAGACCTGTTTTCAGAATAAAAAACTAAATCTAGAGTTTGTCTGAGTTAGAACAGCTTTGTTGGAAATCTTTGGCCCTTATATCAGCTAAAGCTTTGGCCTGGTGCATAGATAAACTGGTAGATAACCAGAATGGACCCTGTAAAAAGGTAATTGCTTCTAGTCAGTCTCCACAAACTGATGAAGCAATGATATAGGATCTCATGCTCGTTGAGGCTAAAGCACTGCAAGGAGCCATGGTGCCACAAAAATAACTGATTTAAACATTTGATTGTCCTGGAAGTTCAGATCTTCCATCAAGCAAAACCTGATTGTCTCCTAAGAAGCGCAGTTGAAATTGTGTAGGTCGATTAACTTCTTGATGTTAGCAAAGAAACATTAGCCCACATTCCTGTTCTTCAACTCCACAGACCTGCTCCCTGGCACTGAATATCTGGTGAGGGTCTACAGTGTTTCTGAGCAGCACGAGAGCGCACCTTTGTACGGAGTCCAGAAAACAGGTACTTGGATGCATCCTTTAAAAATTCATTAGTGGGACTGAATTACTTTTTTTTCTCCTGTGAAGATGCCAGGCAGCCTGGTTGAGCTCACCCTTGTGTCTCTTGAACCACCCAGGCCTGGATTCCCCCACTGGCCTGGACTTCTCAGATATAACGGCGAACTCGTTCACGGTGCACTGGATCGCTCCCCGTGCCACCATCACGGGCTACAGGATCCGCTACCAGCCCGAGCAGGGCGGGGGCCGGCCCAAGGAGGAGAGGGTGCCCCCCTCCAGGAACTCCATCACCCTCACCAACCTGCTGCCAGGCACCGAGTACGTGGTCAGCATCATCGCTGTCAACGGCAGGGAGGAGAGCCTGCCCTTGGTTGGCCAGCAGACAACAGGTGAGGCTGCAGGGACTGCTGGGTTTGGGGTGTCCTCTAGCAAAGTCGTTCCTCTTAAACTGCATCTTCCCTGCCAGCTTCACTCGTGAGGAAATGCCTGTGTGCTGAGGTAGGGCCTGATTTAGGAAAAGATGGGAGAATTCATGCTGCTTTCAGATGTTTCTAGGGCCAGCAGAACTGTTTTCATTAAATCCAGTCCAGTGCCATATGGTTTTTAACCAGATACATCTCTTTGGCTCAGAGCACATTCCTCTTCCAAGGACAGACAGATGAGTAGCAGAGGAGCACGGTATAAGTGGAGTATGTAGCTGATGTACAACTGTGTTTAAATTCCTTCTCTTCAAATTCCTTCTCAATTCTCTGTTTTTCTAGTGTCTGATGTTCCAAGGGACCTGGAAGTCACCCCTACCAGCCCAACCAGCCTCAAGATTTCCTGGGATGCTCCTGCAGTGACAGTCAGATACTACAGGATCACTTATGGTGAAACAGGTGAGGGCAGGCTGCTACAGCTGGGCACAGATTAGAAACTCTGTTCTGAGGCCATTAGAAAGCAAACAGCAAAGGCACCTTGGGCTGTAGCAGACATATAGGTGCCTTTTTTAAAAAAGAGCAAATCATATTTTGTCTACCTAAAAGAAAGAGTATCTAGAGTATCCCAGTAATTTTAGAAGTGGTTCTATGTGCATGTTTCATTCTTTTCTTCTAAACAATTTTGACCCAACAATCACTGAAATCAACAGGGTCCTGCTTTCAGCTTGATGCATGTAGGACTGTCCTGTTTTTTGTAGAGATGTTAGTTGTATGCTTTACAGGTCCATCACATTTCTTTCTTAACCTACTCTTGCTAGGTGGAAGCAGCCCAGTACAGGAGTTCACAGTGCCTGGCACAGTGTCCACTGCCACCATCACTGGCATCAAGCCTGGTGTTGAGTACACCATCACTGTGTATGCTGTGACTGGCCGTGGAGACAGCCCTGCCAGCAGCAAGCCAGTCACTGTCACCTACAGGACAGGTGAGATCTGATTAAACCAAACAAGGCAAAAACCCCACAGCTTTGTGTTGGCTTTTCCCCATAAATGTGTATTGCTGACCCCTGGTTTCTTTTAGAAGCCATGGGCTGTAGGGCCATCAGTTTGTGGAGCTGTGTAGCTTGGTGGCACAGAAGGGGTCTGTGGACCTGAAGAAGGAAAACCTATGGAGTCCAGATGGAGATAAAAGCAGTGCTCAGCTGCTCACTGCAGAATGGAAATCCTGTTGGGCTCTCAATGTGGGGTCACTGCTGGCTTAACTCCAGTGCTTCACTGTCAGATTGTGATCCTGAGGAGTCTTGCCATTTTTTCTAATGCCAAGACTGTTGTCTCGCTCCTGATTTGGATATAGCCAAATCCTACTCCTTCTGTAGCTGCAGATAAAGGCATTAGGTTGCCTTTAAAACAACAAAATTCCTCAGCTAACATTGATATGAAATAACTCATCCACACATCATGGTTGAGGCTAGCATGACAGAAAAATAAATAGCAACATGTGTTTTCTCTTCCCAGCAGTGCAGAATAAAATTCAGCCAGGACACACAAGTGGAGGGAGGGTTTCCTGTACCAACATACTGAGAAAAATTATTTTTGTTGCCCAGAAATAGACACACCATCCCAAATGCAAGTCACTGATGTCCAGGACAACAGTATCAGCATCAGATGGCTCCCTTCAACATCCCCAGTCACAGGCTATCGGGTGACTGCTAATCCCAAGAATGGACATGGACCCTCAAAAACAAAAAATGTCCCTGCAGGTAAGAGTTATGTCATCCTTCACTGGATCTGTAAAGAGTGCAACATGTGACCACTGAAATCCTGCTGCTGGTTGTACCTTTTTTTGTTTTTTTTTTTTTTTTTGCATCTTGCTGATTTTCAGTTATGTCTCATCCAGGACAGATGAGCTCAGGCAGATTTTTGTCCCAAAAGCTTCATATTTCTTTGACACCACTGTACTGCAGAAGTTTGTTCTTGGCAGTGTGCATAAAAAGTACCTGCATTTCAAAGAAATAACATTGGATTTTCTAGCATCCAGCAAAACTTGCTCTGAAATTCTTTTGGAAGTCACATAACGTGACCCTTGGTCACAGCATGGGTTCAGTCACGTACACTACATGTTTGTAGTGTAGCACCTGTGGAACCTGCCATGTCAGCTCTCAGGAAAACTGCATGTTGTGGGATCAGCACAGCACTTGGGGATGTTTGTGATGCAGCTGAGCTGGTGGTCATTCTTATCCTAAAAAGTGGTGAAAGCTGGTCTCCCTGTACCTAGTTTTACACACTGTGCTAACCTGCCCTTTCAGCTGTGGAGCCTTGGAGCAGGTACAAATGGCAATTGTGCACTGCCAGAGAAGCATGGTGCAATTTAAAGGCAAATTTAATTTGTCAGTCCCACCTTGTTTTAATAACATTTATTCACTGTATGGCTTAGACAGGCCATTCATTCAAGGCTACTTTGAGGCCAGCTTTGTGCTGTTCTTTCTGACTGATTGTGTTCTCTCCTGCCAGATCAAACTCAAGTCACTATTGAAGGTCTGCAGCCCACAGTGGAGTATGTGGTCAGTGTCTATGCTCAGAATCAGAACGGGGAGAGCCAGCCCTTGGTTCAGACAGCTGTCACCAGTATGTATTTCACTTCATGGCAACAAGCACGTGTTTTCTATTGATCTCTGAACCTACCACCACATTCCCAGGGAAAGCAAAAGCCAGGGGCCTGGTCTCCAGGAGAGAGTGAGGTGGTCTGCCCTGTGAGAAGTACCATGCACCTAAGCTGCAGATGCTGGCAAAAATGCAGTCCCTCTGCCTCAAACACTGCCAAAATGCAATTTCCTGCCCCCTCAAAGTGCTGTGCTTCTTATTTTCTTTCACTAAAGCTACAAAAGCCTTTTGGGGTTTCCAGCAACCAATTGGGTTTGCCATCAGCCAATCAGTGGATAAAATGTGCTGAGATCTCCTTTGTGTGGAGCTAGGTGGCAAAGGTGATTGCTGTTAAGGGACTGGACTGGGCTTGGGATCACTTGCCCTGTGTGAGAGTAAGGGAAACCACGTGGGTTATACTTGGGATGAAGCACTGCAAAAAAATGAAATTCCAGGACTGAGGTGCTGTGTAGAAAACAGCAGTCTTGCTCAGGTCACAGGAGAGACAGAAGACCTTGTAACTCAGGGATATGTTTGAACTAAAGTGCTTTTGAGGGATACCTCTGGGGTAGGGATTTGATTTTTACTTCCCTGCTCAAGCTTGTATTCAAAACCATGACTCATCCTCAAACACTGCAGACAGCAGGGGCTTCTCCAGAGCTTTGCAGAGATGAGTGAAGAGTCCACATTCAAACCAGCAAATTCCTGGACAAAAATCACCTTTGCCAACTAGAAAATGCAGAAAAATGAGGACTAATACAATATGGCAAATGAAAAAGATGATGCTTTCTAGAAAAGCATGGTTCTGATTGAATATAAAAATCACATGCTAGATCCTCCCATTTTGTGTATTTCTGTGATAGCCACTCCAGACTTCTGAGGAACAAGGCTCACTTCCCCTGCTCTGAGCTCCCACCTTGCCAGGAAATCCTGTGAATTGGTTTAATTAATGGAGGTGTGCATATCACCCAGTTGCACCTGTGGACATTCCCTGTGCACTCAATACAAAGCTGAAAAGTTTGTTTCTAACTGATTCTACAATATAATATGCTGAGTAATTTTGCTTTCTTGATGAGTATGTTAATTGGATCTTAATTTATGAAAGAAAATAGTGGGATGGATTCTCCTTGGACTGGCACTTAGCACAGCAGCTCCCAGTAGTGAACAGCAAGTGCAGCATGAACCCAAACTTACAGAGCCAGGTGGGTTCTCTGGCTGCCTTTGGCACCAGCAACCAGTTACATGGCAGAAATGGGTCTTAGCACTCCCATTCCTTTTTTTCTCTTGTCCCCTTTTAAGGTAGCTTAATGCTACTGGAGTTGTGTGAAGGGGTTTTGGTGCCAGGGCGACTCAAAAATAGTTGAGAATTGGTGTCCTGGCTGCTTTGAAGGTGGCAATGCAGGTTCTTCTGGTTTCAGCAAAGCCAAGATTGCCTTCCTGCTGCCTGGCACTGCAAACTCAGGCTTAGAGATGCAAGCATGCGTGCAAGGTGCAGCACAGAGGAGAATCCAGTGCCCCCCTTGCCACACCAGACTGAAAACCGCTTTGCATGTAATGGAAATGCTTTTTATTTTCCTCACCCACAACCTGCTTTTTATCACTTAACCTCTTACCGTTAATTTGCCTAACAGACATTGACCGCCCTAAAGGACTAACATTCACTGAGGTGGATGTTGATTCCATCAAAATTGCTTGGGAAAGCCCTCAGGGGCAAGTCACCAGGTACAGGGTGACCTACTCAAGCCCTGAGGATGGAATCCATGAGCTATTGCCGGCCCCAGGGGGCGAAGAAGACACTGCTGAGCTGCATGGCCTCAGGCCAGGTTCTGAGTACACTATCAATATCGTTGCCATTTACGATGACATGGAGAGCCTGCCCCTCACTGGGACCCAGTCCACAGGTACAGCTCCCACCACCCCCAGCAGGCCATGGCAGCAGCGGGTTCTGCCCCCAGGGGTCAAGTGTGCTTCCATGTGCAACTGGTGCTCCAAGCGGGGCAGCCCAGGGGATGGGATTGCTCCTGAGGGATGGCTTAGCTGGGGCCAGAGAGCTGCCTGGAGCAGAGTCAGCCTGCATACACGTCAGGGAAGGCAGGCAAGAGAGCAGGATTGCAGATCTCCTCCTGAGAGAAAGGAGGCAGGGTGTCCAGTGGTTTCATGTCCCTGGTCACGGAGCCTGAGCCATAGTGAGCACTCTCACAATGCTTTTGTCTTGCCTTCAAGGTATGGGACACTCAAAGCACAGGTAGGGACCAACAAGAGAGATGAGGGCAGCTTTCATGGCCCAGGGACCTTGCTGTTGGAGCCAAAGATCAGCAGGAAGGGCTGGCAGATTGCTGAACCCTCAGGTCTCACAGAGATCCCTTACTGGCACTGCCCTAGGGACCACAGCCCACTGCATGCCCACACCCTGCACCTCATCGCCTTCACAGGAGACTCCCTTCTGTGCCAGGCTGATCCAGCTGCAATTCCATGCATTGAAAATTCCTTGATGAGAAAGGAAAATTACTGCAAGGAATTATCTTAACTTTGCTTCCAGCAGTATGGAATCCATTGCAAGCTTCCAGCATTACCAGATGTGACTTTATTACAAAGACAGGTAGCACCTGTGTAATAAAGGTCTCCCGTTCATTTGTGGCTGAAAAGTTGGCACTTTAATTCCAGGGGTGGAATGAATTCAGTGGGTCCTTGTGTATGGATCTGCTGTGCTAAACTGAGGCAAAGTGATGTAATGATGGAACAGCTGGCTGACTACCTGCCAGAAATGCAAATATAATGCTTTTTCAAACACACCCTCTGTGGTTTACCTTTTGAGGGCTGTTCCAAAGTGGATTTGAAATCATTCAAGACTTTCCATTGACTCTCGTGGGCTTTAGATTAAACTCTGAGCTAAGCCAGTCGGAAGAATTATCCTGTATTTCCACTTTGTAAAACTGGAAAGCATTGATAGCCATGTGCCATAGTGGGCACTGTGCTGAGGTGTATCTTTGCTCTGTTTACAGCCCCAGGCTTACCAACAGTAAGGCAAGAGACTATTTCAATGGACACTCCTTTTTTTAGGCATGAATTTGTTTCTAAGGGTAGTGGATGTGTTAGCTCCTGAACAGGCTCTTGTGTGCTGAGCCTTATGGCCACCACAGCTCTGCTTTTCCATTGCCTTGCTCGCTGTGTAAGTGGCTGTAAAATGCTTCCCCTCTCCATCTGCAGTATTTTTATATCTTCTCTGCAATTCCTGAGCCTGCTTCCTACTCACTTTTGTAAATCATCCATGGTATTTTGGAAATGAACAGACCGGGGCGAGTGGAGCAGGACTAAACCGTGAGCTGTGTGATGAAAAGCAGAGACTGGTAGAATAATTAAAACAGCCTGGCCTGCTAGAGATTTAATCACCTTCCCAAGCTTTTACCTTACATCACAGCAAATGTCATTGCTCACTTAAATTCAGGATTGAAGCATTGATATCTCCTAATTTCTGCTGAAAAGTGTTTCTGTAGATTTGAACAACACATCCCCTCCCACAGTGTTTTATGCCTATGTTTGTACAAGGCACTCCACTTTCCTGGCCTAAACCTGTCTCATGTTCAGGAGACAATACTGTCTTACCCAACTGTCTTTTTTTAAAGTAACCCCGTGCCTGTCTGGATTTTTGCAGCAATTCCACCTCCAACAAACCTGAGGTTTACTCAGGTAACTCCCACCAGTCTCACCATCAACTGGAACGCGCCCAACGTTCGCCTCACTGGCTACAGAGTCAGAGTGAACCCCAAAGAAAAGACTGGTCCTATGAAAGAAATCAACCTTTCTCCAGACAGCACATCTGCAGTCGTGTCTGGCTTGATGGTAACTTCTTTTCTTTGTGTTGTGGAAATGAGATTTTTGGAAGAAATGTCAGATTCCTGGGTCAGGAGCTTCATTGGAGTAGATCATTTCAGCTCCTGAGGGTCTGGCTCTGAAGCTCATGGCAAGTCAGCCTGCAGCTACTCAGCACTGTAGTTTTTTTAAAAGGCAAGTAATTGGCCTGCTGAAGCTGCATTGTACCCCCTTCCTCATCTAGCACAGGGAGACTGGATGCCTAATCAAATGCAAATTACCAGGTTCACAATCAAAAGTAACCAGCAAAATGCTTTTACTCATCTCTCACAAAAGAGGTCAGATAAAGTGATCTGATGCAGAGATTTCAAGCTGTGATATGGGAGCTCTGGCAGTCTATTGCCTATTTTTAAGACATCTGCAAAATATACATTAAAAATACAAGTCTTTTGTGACTTAGGCTTAAATTTGCTATATAGCTATCTTCTCCACTGGAAGCATTTCATGAGTTCCTGAACTGGAGAAGGCTGAAAATAACTGCTTTTATGGTTTCTGCGATCTTAAAAAGCTACTGATCTGTTTTTAAGGAGTTTTATGAACCATTTTCAAAAATGAACCTTAAAAACATTCTAATCTAAGTGGACCCATGGTCTGATGCAGCCAAGGACAAAACCCCCCATGCTGATACATTCGCAGTTATCTTTTATTCACATTATTTTATTCTTTGTCATAGCAAATGGCATCCATTAACCCTGGGAAAAATAGCAGGGAAATTAGAGTTTCTCTGAAGAATCAGCTTTAAAGCACAGATTTCTAAAATGAGAGGTGATAAATAAGCTTCTTCCAGGATTTCTTTTCCTCCTGAGTGTGCACATGTGCACAGTGTCTCAGGGTCTGTGCCTATTCTTTTATTCCAGCTGGAAATAATTAGAATTATCCCTTCAGTCCTTCCCTAATTTATTTTAAGGTTTCATTTTTCAGTAAGTGATGACTTAAAAACATGGCTCCACCAAACACTGACTAAGGGCAGGAATATTTCCCTCTGTGCTGGGTCCTTCTCTTAACATGGCACAACTCTGTCCATTCTAGGTAGCAACCAAGTATGAAGTGAGTGTGTATGCCCTGAAGGACTCCCTGACCAGCAGACCAGCCCAGGGGGTGGTGACAACCCTTGAAAGTAAGTGGTGGCCCTCCCCAAGTGACCACTGAGTGCTGTGTGGGTGCAGAGGAGCTGTGCCCAAAGTTGGGGCTCTGCCCAAAGCTCCATCCCAGGCTGCACCAACCCTTGGCTGGTAAGATTGCCATCCCCCCTGTACTGACAGGACCCTTCCCTTGTGTGCAGATGTGAGTCCCCCTCGCAGGCCCCGGGTGACAGATGTCACTGAGACCACCATCACCATCACCTGGAGGACCAAGACTGAGACCATCACTGGCTTCCTGGTGGAAGCTGTCCCTGCAGGTGGTCAGAACCCCATTCAGAGGACCATCAGCCCTGAGTTCAGGAGTTACACCATCACTGGTAAGTGAGGGCTGCTCCAGGGTCACATCAGAAGCTACACTGGGTTCTTGTTTTGGATTTGAATATCCTTGATGAGAAATACTACAGGAGCAAAAGGTGGGAAAAAATATCTGAGGCATCAAGAGTTTATTGAAAGACCTTCTGATGGCCATCCTAGGTGGCTTCCTCTCCTTAGCTAACATTTGTGTTTCAACTTCATTTTAGGCTTGCAGCCTGGCACTGACTACAAGATCTACCTGTACACTCTGAACGAGAATGCACGCAGCTCCCCGGTGGTTCTGGATGCCTCCACTGGTAATGACCTTGTCTGACCTTTTTGCAATCACATATGGCCAGTTAGGAGTTGTCTATATCTGATCACATTTAATATTCCCTGGCAATAGGTTTGAGAAGGGTGTCAAGCAGCTCGGGTGAAGAATATGCTGGTGTTTTCTGTATTTGATGTTTTAAACCCTTTTGTTTCCACCCAGCTATCGATGCTCCTTCTAACCTGCGCTTCCTCACCACCACGAGCAACTCCCTGCTGGCCACGTGGCAGCCTCCCCGAGCCAAGATCACAGGCTACATCATCAGATATGAGAAACCTGGCTCACCTGTCAAGGAGGTGCTGCCTCGGCCCCGGCCCGGCACCACCGAGGCCACCATTACTGGTAACTCTGTTCTGTCTGGGAGCTCTTCACCTGAAACCCTTGAATTTTGAGAGAGATGGAGGGGGAAGGCCTAATTATAAAATGTGATTATAATTCATGATTAGCTAATAGGGAGAAAATTGTGTTCCTTTACTGTGGTTTCCAGTACTAGAGAGTGGTCCTGTAAGCACACCTGTCCTACAAACACATTGCACCTCACTGATCAGAACAACCTCCACATTTGAACAGTCTGGTGCTTGTTTCCACTATCACCACAGTTGTTATCCTTTCCAGAAAGAAAAGCCCCTGATTCTGGCACCCACCAGTCACATGTGCTAAAGGTCCCTTATGTTTGGGTTTATCATCACAGCTGACATGGTCAGACTACAAACTTGCTCTGAGGAACAGGAGGCTGAACTCTGCCCTGTCCTGAAAACCTCGGGTGTGAAATGCAATACCCAATACTGCAGCCATACCCACCTCTCATTCTGCCTTAGTTCTCACACATAATCATAAAGAAAAGCAACTCAGAAGTCTAAAATTGTTCTTCCTCCCTCCCTAGGTTTGGAACCTGGCACTGAATACATCATCTACATCATTGCTGTCAAGAACAATCAGAAGAGTGAACCACTGGTTGGCAGAAAAAGGACAGGTAGAACAAAGCTCTGGATTGTGTGTGCCAACAGGAGAGAGCTTTAACAGTGTGAAATACATTGAAGGACATTTGTGGGGGACTCAAATAATGTTTTTAAAAATACCCTGTTCACACACTCCTTTTCTTTGAAGGCTTTGTAAGGAGGTTTTCCTTTCTAAGGATGCAGGAGGTATACTTCTGAATTTATATTAGTAACACTTACCTGTTTGAACACTAGCAACAGAACAGTGTGCTTGATGCTGAATTCTTGCTTGGGTACCTAAGGGATAATTTAATCAGGGTTAACATGACTGTCTAACACTTGATAGTGTCAAATGCAGAACCCATTCAGTTTGTTACTTGTTGCATTCCTCTCACTTTGCAACTTTCACAGTACAAGATTGACCTATCACAAATTACCAGCTGGTCATCCAAATATGATCAAGGAACAAGTTTCTTCCTGCTTACCAGTGATTCCTCTTAAAATGAGAACCTGCAACTGTCTCTTGCAACCATTCCTTCTCAGTTTGAGCAGTGATGGTGGGTTGCAGTGTTCAAAAGTGTTGCTCAGCTGTATGAAAATTTCACACCAGCACACTTAGGTGTGAAAGATGCAGAGAGGGAAATTACCTTTACAATCAGTGCAAGGTCATAAAAAGTGTAATATTTGATGCTTGGAGTGGTGTAATGCAGCTTTTTTGTTGCTTTGCTTGATGGCCTCCAACCTTTGTTTGCCAGATGAGCTCCCCACGTTGATCAGCAGGCCACACCCCAACCAGCCCGACATCCTGGACGTGCCTTCCATTGACGAGGGGACCCCTTACCTCACCAACAACAGGTACGACAATGGCAATGGGATCCAGCTTCCAGGCTCCTCTGGGCACCCTCAGACCGTGGGACACCAGGGCCAGCAGATCTTCTTTGAGGAGCACGGCTACCGGCGGCCCGGGCCCACCACAGCCGCTCCCCTCAGGCCAGGCTCCAGGCTGCCCAGCGTGGACGAGGCCATCGAGGTGCCCGGCTACCAGGTGCCCATCGTGGTGGAGCCCTTGTACCCGCACGGGCCGCGGCGCAACGACAGCCAGGAGGCCCTGTCCCACACCACCATCTCCTGGAGGCCCCTGCTGGAGAGCTCTGAGTACATCATCTCCTGCCAGCCCGTCAGCCAGGACGAGGACACGCTGCAGGTAACGGGCTGCCTCAGCACAGGGGTGGTGAAACTTCACCTGGGGCTCTCGGGGTGCCTTTGCTGTGCTAAGGGGTGTCAGAACCCAAAATATTCCTCAGACTGCCCTGGAGGACTCAGGACCCTGCCAGGCACCTCAGAGACCTTGTGCCTTTGGCACCCCTGTGCCTTTGATCTTGACCCATGGAAAAAATTACCAACCTTATATATGAGGATTTACAAGCCACGAAAGTTTGAGTAGAATGATAGTGAATTTATCACAGAATGAAAAATAGATTTTTTTGGGGTTTTTAGAATAGAGGTTCAGGAGGCAAGATAGACTGGATTTTGCCCAGATTCCTCCTTCTTCTTGGCCTCTTTCTTCTGCTGTGATGGTGGCACTTTTGGATTGGTTGAAGCTAGAAGCTCACTGTCTTAACACAGGTGATAGGTGTTGGGAAGTTATGATAAATAGTGTACATGTAGTTTTTAGTATAAAAAGATAACACCAGTGTGCCTCAACCTGACCTGCCAGACAGACCTGGAGAAAGAATTTTATTGATAAGAAACAATAAACAACCTTGAGAAGGAGAACAGAAGAATTCTGACTCCTTCGACGCTGGGCTGGGAAGAGGCATGTAGGTGTTTCAGAGTCACTCTGAGCAGCAGAGATTCTGAGAAAGGGAGTGGCAGGAATTAGCCTAAAGAGTCTGATTAACACGTAGCTGAGACCAGGGTGGATGAAAGCCTCCTCATCTCCTTTATGGAAAAGGCTGCAGGATAAAATTGCAAACCCAGAAAACTTAGAAATGCTGTCAGCAGTGATGTTTCACCAGGGAAGGGGGCAGCAAGCTGAGTGGGAGTTTCAGAGATTGAGGTGCTGCTTCTCTAAGCTACAGCTACCTACTCTTCCAATGAAGTCTCCTTGAAATAGCAAAACTCACCCCTCATGATCCATAGGCCAGGGTAGCTAAGTCTAACTTGGTGTTATCTGAAGTTCTTAGAGTGTCTAAGGGGAGTGGTCTGGCTCCATCATGGTACAGAGCATTTCCTATGAGACAGGTAACACCTCCAGGGTGTTACCACCTCTCTGGTGACCTGGCAATGTCTCTTGTTGCAGTTCAGGGTTCCTGGCACTTCCTCTAGTGCCACGCTCAAGGGTCTCACCAGAGGGGCCACCTACAACATCATAGTGGAAGCCCTGAAGGACCACCGGAGACAGAAGGTGCTGGAGGAGGTGGTCACAGTTGGCAATACTGGTAAGGAACAGCCTGAGGGAGCCTGGCTGGATCTGTGCAGCCCCTGCCTCATTCCCCTCACTCAAGGTCACCTACCTGGTGCCCAAGCTTGACAACAGATCAGGAAGGAAACTTCTGACAAGGACAGTTCGTAGCAGGAGACTGGGACAAGTGATTTGTGAGGTTCTGGACCATCAGCTGATGATCACTCCCTGAACTGGTGGCTGTAAAGCACCCACCAGCCAAGGCACACTCCTAAGGTGACAAATCTGACAAATCACTCTGCCCCACCACAGGGTCTGCTCTCCTTCTCCCATCCCCTGACATGCCACAGAACCCACAGCAGCCCAAAAAGGTGCACGTGCAGCTACCACCCCCCTGCTGTTCCTCAGCATCTTGCAGCACATTTTCTCCTAAAAACAGGCAAGAGTCAGGTTGTTGCTCACCAGCAGCAAATGCAGAAACTCACACTTGCTTCGAACTTGGCAAATCAAAATGAAAATAGCCTTCATGTCAGTTTTTTTATCATTCAACTGTTCTGACACATGCAAATGGAAAATAAATCACAGGGAGCTGGGCTGCTGACAACCATCAAGGATATGCCCATGGGGTGACTCCATTACTGCCAGGATATTACAAGAAGAAAAACGTGTGTGTTCACTGAAAATCAGTCTGTCTGTCAGCAGCTGCCATTGCTGTGTGTGATGCCTGTTTCTCCTCTTTCTGTTGCAGTGTCTGAAGGATTAAACCAGCCAGCTGAGGACACCTGCTTTGATACTTACACTGGCTCCTTCTATTCCGTTGGCGAGGAATGGGAGCGCTTATCTGAAACTGGCTTTAAGCTCTGGTGCCAGTGTTTGGGCTTTGGCAGTGGCCATTTCAGATGTGACTCTTCTAGTGAGTAGCTTGCTGTTAACCATCCCCATCCCCACTCTCCTCCAGCAGCAGTGCCATGTTTGACAGACTCAGCCTGGTCCAAACATGGAGCAAATGAAGGCAGGATCTTAAACCAAAGCGATGTTTTGCATCGTGAGAAGTGATGGAAAACTTTGGTTACCCCTGAGCTTTGCAGCTAATCTAGAATTGCTATCAGCAACAATCAGTATTATATTTATAAGAGACATTTTACCTTGCCAGACATATCTAGGTAATATGGGAAAGTGTGCATTTCAGTGGGTATTACAGCCAGTGCTGGTATTACAATAAATCTGGTTTGCATTGCAGGCAGCCTTTGCAAAGCAGCTTGCAAAACCAGTTTTTAACTAATTTTTCTAACACTTCTGCCTAGGGCATTAAGTTTTATTCTTTGCAGAACTGTGTGGTTTACATGGAAAAAAAAATCCAACTTGACATAAGGGAATGGAACAAAAGTCTGTGATTAAGCAGTTTAACACAACACATACCCAGCTAATTGAAATTAGGCTTTTAAATTGGGGAATAAGCTCAGCAGAGAGAGTATTTCTGCAATTTGCATAGATTCAGAGGAGTCTATGTAGAGACACTTAATTTTACAGGAAAAGATGCTTATTTTACAGGATTAATATTTATATTTCATTATTTGATACACATGGCTTACCCATGGTGTCTTGTGAGATTGTGGTAAATTTTATGCTGGGTATTTGCACAAAAAAGAGCATTTAAATATTTTTCTCTCCTATCCTGCCCCACATCTATTAAATTCCTTTTCATTTCTTTTCATCTCCTGTGAACCAAACCTCCTCTCTTTGTCACATCCTGCTTTTTTCCCAAGAGCCTCTACACATTTTCCAGAGCTGGAACAGCCTTCAGCAGTTAAAAACTGCAGGAGCTGAACCCATTTCCTCCTTGAGACTTAGATGAGCTGAGAAGATTCTTTCTCCTGCCTTTCCTGAGACAATGCCAAGCTCTTTTCCTCCTGCTGCCTGTGGGATAACTCCTGATTCTTGTTCCCCTGCCTTCTCCAGAGTGGTGCCATGACAATGGAGTTAACTACAAGATTGGGGAGAAGTGGGACAGGCAAGGGGAGAATGGCCAGATGATGAGCTGCACCTGCCTTGGGAATGGAAAAGGAGAATTCAAGTGTGAACCTCGTGAGTGTCTTTGTGCTGTCAGTCTGAGCTCTCCTTCAGCAGGTCTCAGCTCTGTCCTGCCAGGAGGACAAGCAGACTATCAGTGTGTCTGGTTCAGGCTGAACTGGTGACAGCTTCAGGCTGTTCTCACAGGAGATGAAGGCATAAATCTCACATTCCTGAGCTTGAAAAGAAGAAAACCTTTTGTTAGCTCAGGTCACAGCACACTGAGCACCTGTGTGCCTCTGGCCCTGGAGCTGCACACCGGGGACGTGTCACTGTCCAAGAGGGGTGGATTGCCCCAGCTGGACTTTCCTGCAGGGCCTGCTGCCTCAAGCTCCTCTGGCCTTCACACTGTCACTCAAACTGCATTGCTTGTGTCAGGAGAACACCCCCATGCTGGAGGTTAAATTGTCTGGGGAGCTGTGAACATGGCTGATGTTCCCCTGCCAGTCAGGGAGCCTCTGCTCAGACAAGGGGAGCACACTCCCCCAGGGGCTCCCTGCTGATCACCAGGCTGCTTTGGGAATGCTCTGGGAGTGCTTAAAGCCCAGCCCAGGCCCTGCAGCTGAGCTCTGCCTGTGCCTCCACAGATGAGACCACGTGCTATGACGATGGGAAGATGTACCACGTTGGGGAGCAGTGGCAGAAGGAATACTTTGGGGCCATATGCTCCTGCACTTGTTATGGAGGACAGCAGGTAAGCAGCAGGGAGGTGGGACCCAGGGGAGGCTGTGCTGGGCTGCACTTATCAGACACTTATCAGGGAAGGGGCCAAAACAAGCCCAAATAAGGAGAAAAGTAATTAGGAGAGCTGCAGTACTTGCATTGGTGCTGGTCTGGTGTAACACAGGAACAGCCTCACTGGTGCTGGTGGCTCTAGCCTCATGTATGAATGATCATGAATTAATGGCTTTAAGCTGAAGGAGAGTAGATCCAGATTGGATATCAGGAAGAAATTCTTCCCTGTGGGGGTGGTGGGGCCCTGGCACAGACTGTCCAGAGAAGCTGTGGCTGCCCCTGTGTTGAAGTGAGGGGAGAACGACCATCCTTTGATGCATCGAACTCGATTTATTGATCGATCAGTCAGCTTAAATAACAGTGTTAACGAACTTCATGCATATTCCAAAATCCAGGTTTATGATAGGCTAACAGAGAAAACTCTAACCACTCCTTTTGTTTTACTACACCGTTTATTGTTTGCACAAAACAAAACCAGTGTTCCCACTGTGATATGAACGGTTCCCAAAACTTCCATATCTGTTCCCAGGGTGCCATCTTTTCCCAGAGAGAGTGTTTCGCTTGTTATGGGAAGACTGCCTGAGAACTTTATTTATACAATGATGCCTGAAAGAGTCTAATTGTTTATAGAACTCAAGCTGAGAACTGTTTCACAACTACCTATTACTTTTCTCTCAATTGCATGGCTTCATGGCCTTTTTCTTCAAGCCATGCCTGAACTAAACTCTCCACACCCCTGGATCCCTGGAAGTGTCCAAGGCCGGGCTGGATGGGGCTTAGAGCAGCCTGGGACAGTGGAAGGTGTGGAAGGTGTCCCTGCTCACAGCAGGGGGGTGGAATGGGATGAGCTTTAGGGGCTGGATTCAGTGAGCCCTGGCAGCTCCTTGGCCATGGCACCGATGGCCCCGTTGTGTCCCCGCAGGGCTGGCGCTGTGACAACTGCCGCAGGCCCAGCGTGGAGGTGGCCCCCGAGGGCTCTGCTGGCCACACCTACACCCAGTTCACACAGAGGTACCACCAGGCCACCAACACTGTGAGTACAGCTTTCCTTCTCTGCCCCACGCTGCTGTGAGGCTGGCACAGGGGCGGGCTGGCTGTGGGTTGGTGCTCCCCTGGTAGTGCATGGCAGCCCCCAGGACACACACACCTGCTTGAGCTCACCCCCCACACACACGGGCAGTGCCACAGTGCCAGCAGTCCCACAGGGCCTCGTGCATGCTCGGAGGCAGGAGTGCATGGAGTGGTTTCCACCGTGTGCTTTGTGCTGGGAAATGTCCCCAGCAGCTCCCAGCACAAAGCACAGCCAGGACTGAGCTCTAACTGATTTCCTTCCCTCCTGACAGAACGTCAACTGCCCCATTGAGTGTTTCATGCCCCTAGATGTACAGGCAGACACACAACAGCCACGGGGAAAGTAACATCCAGCGAGACTGCTTGCGGCCATGGCAACAGACAAACCAAAGTGTAAACCCCAATGTGCCACGAGTACCATCCAAACTGGAGTGATGCTAGCAAAAAAGTGCATCTAGTGACAATGGCCCCCTGCTCTGGAGCCATTTGCCCAGCTTAAGCTCAACTCACAGCTTCTCCAAGCGCCACTCTTGGAGTGTTTCAGACTTTTCTCATGATTGATAGCGATTGTCTTGGTTTTGCTCAAAGGGTTGAATTCCAGTCGATATTTTCAAATTTCAAGAGGGCAAGGGAAAAAAAAAAAAAAGGAGGGGAGGAGGGGGAGAGGTTGTAAATCACAAATTTGGTGGGGGATCAAAATACTGATGGGAGGGTGGGTGTAGAAATTCAAGGTTCCCGTGCTATGCAAGAACATTTGAGTACAGCAATACTGAGGTTTAGGGATAGGAAAGTCCACCAAACACTTCTGCTTTCACATAAGCGTGCAGCCAGCAATAAGATAGGAACAGCAAATCCAGTCACTGTGATATTTAAAATATGCACAGTCCTAATTCTTTCTTGATGATCCTAGTATTTTTCTAGCTGTATCTTTATATCTCATACTGTTATTTATCAGTTTTGTTCCCCTGACCTTCCAAGTGTTTTTATATGGGAATAAAATGTATGGAAGACACTTAGTATGCAGTTGACAAAAGAGGAATTTGGTGTAATTATGATCAGTGATTATTTTTATACTGTAAGTGCCAAAGCTTTACTACTGTGGAAGAGGAAAAAAAAAAACCAACTCTTTTAATAAAAAGATTTACAAACCAGACAAATAGTTTAAGTGATTCTCTTTGCTGCCGTGGAATTTAGGATGAAGATTATTCTCAGCTGGATTATTCTGAGGTGGATAATTCTGAGCGAGATGATTCAGAGCTGGAGTAACACAAGATGGAGCAAACATCCCCAAGAAGAGTGGAGTAAACCTGGAGAGAATATTGCTAGAGCAGTTTGTTAAAGCAAGGCTTCCAGCTGCACCCCTGCCCCCGTAGAGCACAGACAGTGGTAGGTATGGCACGGGCAGGAGGCACAGGCTTGCTTTGGGGCAACAGGGGAAGGGAGGGGAAGGCAAACAGCCCCTGCTTTGCACATGAACTGAGCTAGAGCTCGTTCCAATAGCTAGAATTCAATAAGCTTCCAGTGGCTGAGGTGCCAGAATTAGTGAGACAGTCCAAACCTGTGAATTTCAATGTGTCCAAAGCTACAAAACCCAGCAGGAGACAGGCACCAGCTGTGGGTCTAAGCCTGGCTGTTACAGGCACAGACCCTTTTCTTGTCTCCTGTGCCTCTACCTCATGGTGGGGAGGGAGGTAACAAAATGCTCCTCACAACCCTTTGGCTGAGAGTGAGCCAAGCCAGCAGTGAGTCCCTTTGCTTGCTCTGCCAGGACCTGTCCAGCCTTTGCAAAGGCCAGGCCAGGTCCTGTCAGGGTTGCTGAGCCCCCTCCCCTGGGCTGCACACGCACTGTACTGCTCCAGGCACTGGCATTCTCTGCACCCAATAAAGCATCACATGAAAACTCCATTTGGCTTCTTGGCATGTGGCAGCTGCCAGCAGGGACTGATACCTACAGAGCACCCCAAAACTCTGCAGAGCAGGATGATTGCAGCAGCAGTCAGCTCTACCCCACCAGTGCTCCAAAGCCAAACATGTCCCTAAAAAATACCTGAGAACTGAAACTGGCCTAGACAGACACACAGAGGAGTCATTTCCCATTAAACCAGATTGGTTTTCCCAAGTAAGGGCTACAGATTTGGGACCAGAGAACAACTCTGCAGTGATCCTTTCACTTTGTCACTAAATAATTCACTTCACTGTTGTTATTACATTGCAGAGGTTCCATATTGGTAGAGTTTTGTACATCCCTGATGTTTCTTGCAGGCAGCTCCTCCAGGCACTGACTCTTCCTTGTCCTCACAGCAGCCAGCTGACTTCCAGTTCCCCTCAAACAACCAATCCACTCTTCTATAACACTCTTCTTACTGGTTACAGGTGTGGCCTGTTAACATCAGGCCTGCTCCTAATCTTTAGTAATTGGTCCAGCTGCAACTCTTTAGGGGATAAGATTACATCCTATCCCACCTTCATTTACCCAAATCGTATCCCCCTACACTTCATCAACAAACTGAAGGGAGTCAGAGCCCACCTCCTCTCCTCTGCCACATCTCTTGTACCAGCAGCAAACACCTCCCCTGCCCACAGGGAGCATTTCAAGATAAAATCATTTGAACAGCACTTTTCCCCAAGCTCCCTGTTGAGGTTTGTCTGTGCCTTAAAGCACAGAGTGCTCACAGCTATGCCAAGCCCTGCAGAATTTAAGCCCCTGGCAGTTCATTTCCAGAGCCGGAGGCACATCTCCACAGGGCTTGTGTGCTCAGCTTTGGGTAGAGCCCAGGAACAACCAGAGCCAGGGCTCTGTACTCCAGGGAAAAGTGCCTTGGTGGCTGAAGAAGAAAATAAAACCCCTCTGTTACTGCTTGCCAAGGCCCAGAATGGTTCCTCTCTGCTCACATCCACATTTTGAGAGCTGTTGTCTCCAAGGTGCCACAGGTGACAGATCCCAGCCTGGCAGCAGCTGCTCCTTAGGACACAGCAGCTGAAGGGACATTCCCTTCCCTCTGGGCAATGACACCAAGCAGAGCTCACAGTGTGCTGTAATCCCTGCAAACAGCCAAGGCAGAAGCAGATCAGCACACCTCAGGAGGGACACCTTGAGACCACCACAGCCCTTTCCTACAACCACCCCACAGCTTCAGGGGAAGCTTCCTTTGGGGGAAGGTGCCAGGCTGGTTGGAATTGTCACTACAGGGGACAAGGCATCCCCAGAGACATTCCTGTGAAGTCACCTCACACCTGGAACCAGACCAGAGATTTTTGTCAACCTTTATCCACTCAAGTGAGGCAAGATCGTCAAGAGCTCTCGTTTGGGACATTAAACAATCCAATTTCCCCCCTCTGACAACTCCTGCCTGTCCTTTAACCTTACCACAGGCACAACAGGAGGGAAAGCAGGTGCTGAGATGTTGTGTACCAGCCATGCAGCACAAGTAAAGCAGCAGGCAGGTCCTACAGAGCTATCAGCTGAGGCAGACATTCCCTATCTCCTGCAGATCTCACCTGAAGATCAGTACCCATTAACTGCCCTCAGTAAAACAAACAATGCCCCAAGGACAGCAAGCGAGGATCAGGGGAATCCACAGAGGAGCTGCCAGGGTTTTAGTGCCAGCCTCTGTTTTAGCCAATGCTGCAGAAGATGCAGGTGAAGAATGCACAGAGGGATTCCCTGGAGAACCTCACAGCCACAACAGCAGGACACAGAAGACATGTAAGGAACATTGTGGACTCCCCACTGTGGAAAAGTCCCCAACCCCAACTTTTAAACTCCAAGCAATGACAATTTAGTGGAAGCAACAGCACAGAAAACAGTCAGAGGCCAGGGTTGGGGTTAGCACAGCAAAGGGGCCAGCCAGGAAGAAATGGACAATTTTTATTTTGGATTGCAGTCAAAAAAGTAGAATGCTCTCTACCCTGTCCTGTCTCATCCAGTCACCTGGAAATGATCCATTGTAGAGATGAGAAATGACAAAATGATCCACTGTAGAGATCAGAAAAGAGAGGACTCTGCTCCCTTTCAGGCTGGAGCAAGGGCAGATGGAGTAACAGTGTTAAAGGAAAACCAGTGTGTGGATTATGGTACCTTAAATAACTCACCTGGGAAGTGTCTCTGCTGTGCTCCATTTGAACCAGTCTGGATCAGACACTCAGGTAAAACAAAAGCCATGGATGGTCACAGTCACAGCAAGTCAGCAGCACCCCCAGATTTCCCCTCTCCCAGGTCCATCTCCCACCTGGGCAGCCCTGCTTGAGCCAAGGGCACACGTGCCCACTCCCTGCTCTGCACCAGCTGAGAGCTGAGCCCACAGAAGTGTTCCTTGAAAAACTCTGGGCTGCTCCTGGGCAAAACTGAACAGATTTTATAAAATGGAACCAAAAAGAGAAAATCCCTTTGGAACAGGCACAGTGACTGCCAGCAAAACTGTGTCTGGGCTCCTCCTGCACTTCTCTCACTGTGCTCCACATTCTCACTCTGCTTTTTCCCAGACTTATGTTCAAATGTGCTTAATGCAAACTGCAGACAGCAGAGAAGAGAAGTGGCTCCAGACACTTTCCCCTTCCAGCCTGTGAACTCTGCTGTGCTCCCAGTAAGGGGACAGGCCTGTCAGTGGCTCTTCTACCTTGGAGAAAGCAAAGTAGCACTGCCAAAGCAGAGTCTAGGGCAGGGTTCAGAGCACCAAACCCCACAGTGCCTCCTGCAAAGGAGCTGCTCCCCTCTCCTCCCAGGGAAGAGGACAATGGTTTAGAAGTACCTGCCGACCCAAAAAACCCCACCAACTCCACTTAGTTCAGGACAATGCTCATCTTTATCAGTTCCATGAGAAGCTGAGCAGAAGCCAGGCTTTCACACCATTCCACAGGCCCTCTACTGAATTTGTAGAGTGTGGACCATAAAACCTACCTCCAAACTAACCCTTTTTCCTGAGGACACAGAATTTGGGGGACAGAGACCACACAGCCAGCAGGCAGCTAACAACTGTACGTTTATTTGCAAAAGACACTGATTTTCTACGCTGGAAGCCAAGTTGTACCTCTTCCTTCTCCCTGAACAAGGGGAAAGGCCCCTTCCCAGGCTGCAGGAGCCTCCCAGTAGAGCAGTACAGCCACGTGGCTGCTGGTGAGGCTGTGCCCAGAGGGCTCAGTGGTGGAACAGCCGGAGGTTGGTGTGGATGAGGGTGATCCCCAGCTCGTTGCAGGCCTCGATCACGACGTCGTCGGCAGCCGAGCCCGAGGGGGCAGCGATGAACTGCACTCCACTCTGCACACACAGGGCATGGAAACACAAAATCCCCCTCAGAAGGAGCTGGCAGTCCCAGTTTTTTATCCACATCCTACTAAACAAAGGCTTCCAGTCCCAAAGATGCTCCTTAAGGGAGCAGGAAGTTCTCTGCTGCTCAGAGAGAACCTAAAATGGTTGCTCTGGAAGCAACAGGCCTTGGCTTGATATTCCTAAATGGTTTAATAAACTTTAATCCTCTATTCATCCCAAATCAACAAAATGAGCAGTGACTGGATAATTACTGTCCATGTGAGAGCTGTAACCACCAGGAACATCCTTCCCAGGCTCTGCTCTCCTAGTGCAGGCATTTTGCTCAGCAGTGCACACACAATGAAAAGGACAAGCTCGGGCTGCACAACCATTCCTCTGGAGCCACCCTCAGCCTCCTGGAGCCAACCCCATTCCCCTGGAGCCACCCTCAGCCTCCTGGAGCCAACCCCATTTCCCCTGGTGCCAACCCCATTTCCCCTGGAGCCACCCCCAGCCTTACCCGCTTGGCTCTGTCGACGTTATCCCTAAAAGGGAAGAAGGCATCAGAGCTGAGGGACACAGCAGAGAGCTTGGCAATCCACTGCTTCTTCTCTGCTTCTGTCAGCTGCTTGGGCACCTCTTCAAACAGGGCCTGCCACTTCACCAGGTCCTCATCCTGCAGGCACGAGAAACCAGCTCAGCCCCAGAGCACACAGCTCCCACTGTTCCCTGCCAGGGGGATGAGTGATGGCCTCCCTCTGATCCCAGGATTTGTGCTCCATGACTCTGCTGCTGCTGGGAACTTCATACCACAGGGTTTAAACACATCACCACCATCAGTTATTTCTGCATCCTTTAAACTCCTTCCCTCTCTCACCACAGGACCTGAGGGATTCCTCTTCTCCCTCCTGAATTTCCTCTGCCTGCAGTGTGCTGCTCCATAAATGCCAGCAGGCATCTGGTAGATGACTTAACAGCAGCTCAGTTCATGATTAACCTTCTAAAACAGCAACTGATCCAGTTCTTACCCCTTTAAACAAGCAACTGCTCACTAGGTGATTCACAAGGTCCCTAATCCAGCTCTTGGCTTTTGATACTTAAAAAGGACATACTATGTTGTTGTCTCACTATGGCCCGTAACGGGAAGGTCAGAATCTGGATTCTGAGAATCCAAAGTGCCACACAAACCAACAGCTCTGTGTGAGGAGGAGCCAGTGACAGGGCAGGGAGAACTGGAACATCAGCTGGAGCTTTAGCCCATCCTCACTGCTGGGAAGAGCCAGGAGGTGAAGCCAAGGTGCTCAGTGGGGCACCAGGGCTGTGGGTGCAGTATGGGAGAGGCAAATGAGGACACTTTGCCATGGGGCCAGTAAATGACCCTGGGGGATGGATCACTGTCCTGTGCCTGGGATGCAGTGAATGACCCTGGGGGATTGATCACCACCCTGTGCCCAGGATGCAGTAAATCACCTTGGGGGACGAATCACCATCCTGTGCCCAGGATGCAGTACATGACCTTAGGGGATGGATCACCATCCTGTGCCCAGGATACCCCAGCCCTGGAGTCACCCATTCCAACCCCCAACTGGCACAGGGGCTGGCGTGGCAGGCGCTGTGGTGCCCTCACCTCTCCGATGGTGTCGGTGACGTACTGGTCGATGGCGTTGGAGATCTCGGCCCTCTTGACGCCGCCCTTGAAGCGCATGGCCAGCACGCGCGGGTGGTGCCGCAGCCACCAGTTGTTGGCCTTGTCCCCCGCCAGGCGCGTGCAGTGGATGCGGGACTGCTGCCCCGCGCCGATCCCGATCACCTGCAGCACAGCACAGGCTCAGAGCTGCCCCAGGGCAGCTGCTCCTCCTCACCCAGGCAGGGAAAGGGTGGGTGAGGAGCGGGGGAATGCCTGCGTTCCTGATCCTGTAAACTGGCTACAGGGCCAGCTGTCGGCACTGCTGGCTTGTACAGCTCTTTGGAGCTGACAGTCACCCTCAAACGCTGATGTGATTTCACCCTTCTAAATAACACTGCCCCAGCATCAGAGTCAAAGCTTTAACCTCAGGAGAGGGACACAATCGTGGTTTCTTTTCCAGCCTCTTCTGGACAGTGTTAATGCCTGAGCCCAGGTCACACAAACACCATCATCTTTCTGCTTAGACACAAGCTTAACCACATCAGCTGAGAGGTGCAGTTTGTCTGGCAAGGCTGCTAAAGAAGTAAACCCACTGCTCACTCAGGAATGCTGTTACATCCATGGATTCTCTACCACACATCTCCTGTGCTGCCATGTGCCAGAATCCAGGCTTTCTGAAATGGCTGCTGCTAACCCTAATCAACAGCACTTGTGCTTGATCTCTAACAGATAAGCAAAATCCACACAGTGGTTTTATCTCAAGGAAGCTGCTATGAAAATACAGCACTGGCTCAGCTCCTGCAGCCAGGCCCAGCCATCAGGGATGTCAGACTTGGGTTAGAAACTTCTGTCCATCCTGTGAGTCCTATGGAGAACTGCTGCCATTCCAGTCTGGAGAGGTGACAGGAAACAAGTCTCTCCCATCACTTCCTGCTCAGCCACAGCTGAGCTGCTCCCCAGACTGTTCTCCAGAGACATGATGCTGAGGCTTGAGGTGTTGGCCAGTGCCTCAGAGTTCCCAGCTCAGCCAGGGACAGATGGTAAAGCCATAAGCTGCAGGCTGCCCTCAAAGGAATGACTCATTTGTCTTCCCATTCATCAAGACACGGTGACTTCACCTCTTACCAGAACCGTAAAACATTCTGCTGGATCCTGTTCCCCCAAGGAGCAAATGAAAGGCTTGGGCTGCTATCAGATATAGTCTGCTCAGCCATAACTGAAGTCACCAGTGTGTAATAAACCCACAGGGATATTGCTGGTACCACAAACACTGGACAGACACAAAGTTTCTTACAGTTTAGTGGCACCTTGGCCCTGACAAACACTGCTGATGTCCAGACTCTGCTCTCAACCCACCCACTTCCACTTCCAAGGGAGCCTGGACCCAGAGGAGCTGGGGCCAAAATCCCATGGAACATCCCCAGGTTTCTAATGCTTGGGATGTCCTGTGTCCTTTCCCAGCCAGAATGGTGTCTCAGTCTCCATCAGGTCCTTGTGAGCTGTGCCTGGCACTCCTCTGATGGAATGAGGTGGATGTGCAGGAATAACTCCTGCTACCTGTCAGCATCCCAGAACCTTTCTGAAAAAGCCTTTTCCTTTCCTCTGTGAGCCACTCAAAGTATTTCACTTTTTCTGTGACCTAAATTTTATCAAGAGATCAGTAACTAAATTTTGGCTTGTATTCAACAACTCCAAAATGGCAGGGACTTTGTACTTCAGCTGATCAAAGTGATGCAGCCTGTGAATTCCTCACAAGCATGCCCACATCTGCAGAGCTTTATCTGTAACACTGGCTCAAGCCATTGTTTTGCCTTTTTTTGAAAGCACAGGTTTTGATGGAACATTTCTGGGGAAGATTTTCTCAATCCAGCCTGGAATTTCTGGTCTAGAGAAGGGAAATCAGGAGGTTTTAGCTTTTCTGCTTGATAACACAACCTTGAGACTTGTACCTGCATCTCCCCTCACACTGGCCTGTACCAATTCCCTGCCCTTTTCACTTTATAAAATCCTTCTTCCTACACCTCATCACTCCCTGCCCCACACGGTGCCCTTCCCCCACAAAAACACAGCCAAAACCTCAAAATCCTCCACTAAGGAGCCATTGCCCCCCTTTCCTACACAAAAATTAATTATGTTTCTTTCAGAGCCTAATCTCCTGGGGATCCAAAAGTGCTTAAGCAGAGCCCATGAAGTGTGAGCAGTGAAAGGAGACAGCAGCAAATGGTGAGTAGAAAAAAAATAATAAATCTATCACTTAATAGAAAAAAGATTGGGTGAAAATTAAGAATTACTTGACTAGAAACACTTTGGTTCACAGGAGAGTCAAACACACTCCACAGCTGGAATGCTGTGCAATAGCACAGAGTGGATGAGATGGATAATGCCCAAAGGATTCTTGCAAAATGATCCAGACTGCTCTGGGTTTACTCAGATTTACCCAGGCTAATGAATGAAAACAAAAACCCTTAAGACACCTGGAAATATAAAAATCTAATAAAGGACTTGACCATTGGGAAGACAAACAAAACAGGGAAGTCACTGGGAAAGCATAAGGTAAATTAACAGGTTTGTTTTATGCTAGTGTACAGAGAATAAAGGAAGAATAATTTTAAATTGCTAATTTAAAACATGATGGTGTCATTAAAGCAAGTGTAAATCAACATGCTACAAGCTGAAAGGCAGCCAGAACAAGTGCAAGTGTTTATTGCAATTAGTGACAGCTGGCTTCCTGCAAATGAAGTGACACTCAGCTCCAGGAATGCTTCCCACTCCACACTGCTGGAATGTACTAACACAGCCACCTTGCTGGAGGGGCTGATGTCTCACACACCAGAGCTTTCCAAGGTATCCCCATTTCGTAGGGATGCTGTGAGGCTGAAATACCAAAAAAAAACAACAAACCATTGCATGATTGCTAGATCCTGGAAAACCAAAAACAATGAGACTGAAAGCAAGCTGGACTTCCCAGGTGTAGCCCAAAGCAGATCAGATCCTGGAGGAGCAGATGAAGAGCAGCCATGTGGAAGGTGAAATGTGGGGATTTTCCACATGAAAATCTGCAAGCCCCCTGTGCAGCCCAGCCAGCTGAATCCCTGCCTGCCCAGGGATTCCCTGTCCCTGCTCCCCTCCATATGGCACATCCATTACCACACACCCTCTGCAAACAGCTGCAGCACCAGACTTGCAAAAGCTCCAGGGAAACTGGAAATTGCTGCTGTGATGAGGGGAAAGGAGCAAAGACAGGGACACCTTTGTTCTGGGGCTATGGGATCTAACACTGCTGAGTGCAGACAATCATTTGAAAGTGAAGCAAAAAGAAACCCAACATAAAGCAGAATAAAAGACAAATGCTGGATCCCCAGAGACATCTTGTGAGGAACCACAGAGCACAGGACCAGCACTGCAGCCTTTTCAGGCTGTACCAACAGCCTGACAAACACACATCAGTGCCAGTGCAGGAGAGCACTGCAGCTCAGTCTCAGTCTCTACCTGTGGGCTTCACTCTTTGATCCATTTTGCTGATATATAATGTACCAAAGCTCAAAAGCATTCTGTATATTTTTCTTCTGTACTAATCCAGGCCTACTGAAAACCTTCCATGGAGAGCAAAGAGCCAGCTAAACAGCACCATTACAAGAATGATCTGCTGGGTAACAATACAACTTTCAATACCTTTACACCGATTTTTAGATAAATTATTTAGGCTGAGCACCTGGTGATGACTAGGAAAGAACTGACTTTTTTTTAAAATTCAAGATTCAAACTGAAAGAAGGGAAGTTTAGGTTAGATATTAGAAAGAAATTCTTCCCTCTGAGGGTGGTGAGGCCCTAGCACAGGCTGCCCAGAGAAGCTGTGGCTGCCCCATCCCTGGAATTATTCCAGGCCAGGCTGGACAGGGCTTGGAGCACCCTGGGATAGTGGAAGGTGTCCCTGCCTGTGGCAAGGAGTGGAATGGGATGAGCTTTAAGGTCCTTTCTAGCCCAAAACCACTGTGTGACCATATGATTCATAATCTCAATTACACATTTGATAATGCCCCTCTGAATTCCAACATCCATCATCAGCTTTTTAAAAAAATACAACCAGGGAAAACAGAAGATTTTTGTTATCCCAGAGGAATGAGAAGAAGAAAGCATATCCCATCTTCCTAAGGAAAAAGTGAAAACAAAGAAGCATTTGGGCAGTCAGAATCCAGCTGAGAAACCTACTGTCATTTCCTAAGGGCTCTACATAGACTACAACACACTCTGAGAAAAATGATGTGAAAGAACAGAGTAGTTAGACAGAAATGACTCAAGGCCACAGTGCAGAAGCATGTAAGAGCTTTTCCAACCCCACCAATGAAAGAGCCAGCCCTGCCACGACCATGAACAAACAGCAGCGAGGTTTTGAAGCAGCCTCTTGAGAAGCAGCTGCTCTGCACAGGGCAGCTCCTCTGGCCCTGCCCAGCAGCTGCCCAGGTGCAGGAGGGTTTTCCTGTGGGCAGGGGGTGGGGCAGCCCTGCTGCAGCTCCTACCTGGCCATCCTTGGCGTAGCAGACCGAGTTGGACTGGGTGTACTTGACAGCGATGCTGGCCACGATCAGGTCCCGCACAGCGGCCTCGGGCAGCTGGAACAGAGCAGCCCTGTCAGCACCCCCTGACAGCCCTGCTGCACCCACACACAGGGAAAACAAGGAGCTAGGAACACCCTGGTGTGGTCAGTTACCAGCTAGTTTTGTTTGGATTGAAATCCATAAATGATTGGTCTTCCAACTCTCAGGGTAAGACTCAATCTCAGTGGGTTCCATCACTGTCACTGACATATTTTATGAAAAATCTTTGCATTAAGATCTTTTCTCTTGAGAAGCTGAAAGCTTCAGCTTCTCCATGTTTTGCTGCTTTGGAATGCGATTTAGAGAACTGTTTGCCTATCATGTGAAATTGTTTTTACTTGATGACCAATGACAGCCACCTGTGTCAAGGCTGTGAGCAGTCACAAGATTTTATTATCATTCTATTCTTTCTATTCTTTTCAAGCCTTCTGATGAAATTCTTTCTTCTATTTCTTTAATATAGTTTTAATATATCATTTTCTTTTAATATAATATATATCATAAAAAAAAATCAGCCTTCTGAAACATGGAGTCAAGATTCCCATCTCTTCCCTTGTCCTGAGACACCACCACACATCACTGGCCTTCAGCCTGAGAACTCCTCTGCATTCACTGTCATCAGCTGTGCTCACAGGCAAAAACCAGGACCACAACAATTAGAGCAGCTCCCAAAATCTGTATTATTTTTAAGTTTTCCATTCCTAATTTAGAAAAGCGATTTTTATTACCTCAATATCTGAACTCGCTTCTGAGCCCATGACTAATTGTGTGCTCATTAATGTCTGATCTCATTCTCATTAAAAAAACAGAGACAAAGAAATCACTGAGAACTTTCTGGTGATGTGGGCTCTAATTGCTGAGCAATAGCAGCCAGGCCAGAGTTTATACAACACCATGCACACAAAAGGGTGAGCTAAACAATGAGTCAGGAGCTGTGACGGATCCTTAGCACATGGCTGTCTCACCATAAAAAAATTGCACATGGTAGCTTCTTGTTTACAAAGAGCATTTACAAATATTGTGGTAGCCTGAGATAATGGGAAAGCTCCAGCTCCTCTTATTTATCCAAGGAATCAAAACAAAGCAAAGCCATCTTGATTTACTCAAGTATATGAGGTGCAGAAAGTCTGCTGCATTGTTTACTAAGAGCCAGTTAAACCTCACTAAAATAATTTAGGAGCTCTTGTGGTAAACTCCCTGATGAAGGCACAGCAGCTCATTCACTGCAGGTGTGTTTAAGCTCACTCATCCCCCTCACTCACGTTTTTGTTCTTGGTGACAATGTTCTTGAACAGCGAGCGGTCGATGACGGCGTTGTTCCTCTTCTGCATCAGGTTCAGCCCGTAGAGGGTGCGCACCTCCAGGTCGTCGGGCTCGTAGTGGGGATCCATCTGAAAGCCACAGAGAGCCCAGTGAACACTTCTGCACCAAAACCTGCACTCTCCCAGTCCTCACAGAGGGGAAAACATGCACACACACACAGAGCCTTCCAGAGGAAGGCAGGAATATCTGGAGCTGCTTCCTACCTGCCTCAAGGTACAGCTCCCAGCCCTCTGTGGCACCCAGAACAGTGAATTTGGAGCTGCTTCCTACCTGCCTCAAGCCACAACTCCCAGCCCTCTGTGGCATCCAAGGACAGTGAATTTGGAGCTGCTTCCTACCTGCCCAGCCCTCTGTGGCATCCAGAACAGTGAATTTGGAGCTGCTTCCTACCTCCTCAAGCCACAGCTCCCAGCCCTCTGTGGCATCCAGAACAGTGAATTTGGAGCTGCTTCCTACCTGCCCAGCCCTCTGTGGCATCCAGAACAGTGAATTTGGAGCTGCTTCCTACCTGCCTCAAGCTACAGCTCCCAGCCCTCTGTGGCATCCAGAACAGTGAATTTGGAGCTGCTTCCTACCTGCCTCAAGGTACAGCTCCCAGCCCTCTGTGGCATCCAAGGACAGTGAATTTGGAGCTGCTTCCTACCTGCCTCAAGCTACAGCTCCCAGCCCTCTGTGGCATCCAGAACAGTGAATTTGGAGCTGCTTCCTACCTGCCCAGCCCTCTGTGGCATCCAGAACAGTGAATTTGGAGCTGCTTCCTACCTGCCCAGCCCTCTGTGGCATCCAGAACAGTGAATTTGGAGCTGCTTCCTACCTGCCTCAAGGTACAGCTCCCAGCTCTCTGTGGCATCTAAGGACAGTGAATTTGGAGCTGCTTCCTACCTGCCTCAAGCTACAACTCCCAGCCCTCTGTGGCATGCAAGGACAGTGAATTTGGAGCTGCTTCCTACCTGCCTCAAGCCACAACTCCCAGCCCTCTGTGGCATCCAGAACAGTGAATGGGATTTTTTCCAGAGCTGCACTCCTGGGGCACATCTCCACCCCAGCTGGAAGCACAATTATTAATTTACACCAGCCCAGGGATCAGGTTAACTGGAACTGTGATGCTGCACTCAGGTCCACCCATGCATGGCCTTACTCAGAATTTTGGGGGCCCTAGCTGAGGTTTCAGACAGGAAACAACCCAGACTAAAGTGACCAGCTCTAAATAGGAGGGTGCACATGCTTTATGTGGTTTGCCTAATTCACTGAAATGTTTCAGACCAACTTTCCTTAGCTTTGCTCTGCATTCAGCCCTGAAGACACAGGCTTCACAATAAGACCTCATCCTTGAGAAGTTAATTGAATTCCAGGAGGTAATCAGCTGCCAAGACTGTCTGCAATTCCATTCCTTCTTGCCTGAAGCTCCTGAGCCATCTTCTCCAGCTCCCCTGGCAGCTACACTACAATTGCAACCTCAGCTAAGCCTTGGATTTTCTTTTTGTGATGCTACAGTGAAGTTCTCTGCTCATTTGTCTCTCAGAGGCAGCAGAAATAGGCCCTGACAGCAATCTGTGATCCATGAGTCATGTTCAACAAAACTGAATTTGGAATCCCAACAATCACTGCAGGAACCAGGAAGGGAACCTGACACTGACTTGAGCACAGCATGTAAAGGTCCAAAGTGTCTGTGTTTCCAGCTTCATCCCTGACTGGAGCAGGGGTACAAACCTGGAGCACACAGTAAGCACCATTCTTCTTTTTGGAAAGGATTTTGAGAGCTTCTTCCTCATAGCCAGGAGCCACCACACCATCAGACACCTGCAACACACAGAGATTTCAGCTTCCACAGGAGAAAAATGGAACATGGGCTAAGCTAAAGCTGCACCAGCCTTTTCCTGCACTGAACACACCTCTCTTGGGGTCTGTGTGTATCCTACAACAGTAAAAACACTGTTACAGTCTGTGTGTATCCTACAACAGTAAAAACACTGTTACAGTGTGGGCCTCAGTGCTGGAAACAAAAACCAGCAGAGCATTGTGAGCTCTTGGCAGAAGTGAGTACAAAGCACCCTACATCCCTCTAATCAGAATGGAGCTAATAACTAATATCCTCCTCCTAATATCTTCCTCCAGGGGGAAACAGCTTGACCATGACATCCCCACTTCTCAGCCCTAATGGAAAACGTGGCTTAAAATCCAGTCAATCCTTATTTCAACAGTGATACTCCTGGGGAAGCAAACACCCTGGAAAAAGAGCTGTTAAGAGCATGGAAACTGAGAGTTTACATTCATCAGTGCCATGAAGCCATACACAACTTCCACATTTGTGCCTTACAGTGTGGGTGAGAGTTTTTTAATTTTCAGCAGCACTGTACCAAAAGTTACCCTCACAAAGCAGCTGAATATGCTCTCTCATTTGTTTGGCATCAGGAAATCACAGAATGGTTTGGTTTGGAAAAGGCCACCTCACTCCATCCTCCTGTTGTGGACAGAGACTAGAGCAGGCTGCTCCAAACCTAGAAGATTCTGTGATTCTAAGGAAAAAGCACAGCCTGGGAAGTGGCTGAGCCTACATTTAAGTGGCAGGTAGCAACCTATTTCCAAATTCCTGCCTTGGGCAAGGGGCTGGCCATCAGCATTCCAGCCCTTCTTTTCTCCCCTGACAGCTGCTCAGCCAAATATTTGTGACAGCCTAAGCAGGGCTCCTTTCCAGAGGTTTGCAATCATCTCCTGGAAAGCAGCATTGCTAGCTCTGCTGTTTCACAGGCTCCAGCACACAGCCAGGTGATAATTGGTAGGGAAAAAAGAAAAAAAAGAAAAAAGACTGGTGTAAATTCTGCACTCCAGATCAGAGGATGATGACAGAAATGGCCCAGTAAAAGTCCTCCTGGTAAAATGGGTCAATTTCCAACAAAAAGGCTGTCACAGAGCCATGGCTGCATCTGAAATGATTCTCCTGGATAGCCTGGAGTGATGTGCTGCTGTCACTGACCTCTCTGGAGATGATCTTGGCAGTAGGCACGTCACAGACATCAGAGAGAGCAATGAAGTCACCAAAGGAGGACATCCGATCAGCACCTGAAAAATCCTCATTTCACTCATCTGTCACACTTCAGCACCAGACAAAGAAAACTCTCCACTCCTACAGTCCAGTCAATTGCTGTGACAGCTAGGAACTTAATCCCACAGCAAAAATAACCAAAAAGAGGCCATAAAAGCAACAAGGATGAAAAATCCTACCTCAAACACATGGACCTTTATATATTCCCATAGTTCAGATATTCTTCCTTCTTCACTGCCTCTGTCAAAGCTCTAACTCTGTAATGACTACCTCCAGCTGAACCCTTGGTGGCAGGAGGACAAGGAGAGGCAAGGATCACACAGAAAGATTTTAGATGGGAGACAGTTGGAAAAAGAGGAAAGCTTTTAGATGGCTATGCTCCCACCTGGCTTTTCCTGCAAGAAAGCAGATCCAGAAATGTGGCAAATTTTTTCTTCTTCTGTTTTAAAATAAGTATTTTCTATTTAATGGCATAGCTAAGGTGACATCAATTCCTATCAGAAATGCTCCACTACTCAGCAAGGTCAATTCTTCTGTCCCTGCCATTCTAAGGGTTTATTTTTCTGGCAATCATGCAATGGTTTTGTGAAAGCAACATTCAAAGGTGGTCTGTGAAAAATGAACCCAAGCCAACGTGCTCCTTATCAAGTCTGCCTTGTTTTTTGTAATCTCTGCAGATTTTCTAGGAATGCCATGGAAAATGAGAGATGTAGCAAAATATCTCAGCTAAGCAGAGGAAGCTGGTTTTGTTTACTTTTTTTAGCTTTTTTTGGTGAGCTCTGCAGTAGAAAAGCATTTTTAAAAACCCCATCAAATAGCAGACAGAAACATCTCTACTCAAGTTAAACATTCCTGAGCAGCCCAATGCTGAATGTGCTACCAGCAGTGCTGTTTATCCAGGTCCTTTAGTCAAAGCCTCATATATATACATATAAATGTGTGTGTGTGTGTGTACAAATTTAAATGGTCTTCTATATTCATCAAGGAACAGAATCCAAAGTGGTTTTATCTCTTTGAAACCGTACACAAGGGCTGCTCTCTTGGAAAGCAACTTCTGATAGGCAGTCAGGAAGACCCTTCTGGAGAAACCCCCTCTGGAGGAGGAGTGTGGTGCCCAGGGAGGAGCAGGGCAAGAGCTGAGGATGCTGCTCAGGTTTGCTGCGGTTCTCTGGAGCCCTCACCTCTGCTGCGGGCGTAGGCAGAGGCCAGGGGCGTCAGGCTCTTGTGCAGGTCGTGCACCATGCACACGTGGGCCTCCTCCTCGCTGAGCGGAACTCCAACAGCAGCACCTAGCGGGAAACACGAGCCAGGGCACTCGGGCTGCCGAGCCTGCCCCAGGGCCTGCCCACACGCCGGGGGCGGGGAGCAGAGCCCAGCCTACCTGCGGGGCTGACGTGCTTGAAGGAGGCTGCGGCCGGGATGCCCAGCGCCTGCTTGAGCTCCTTCACCAGCTGCCAGGCGTTGAGGGCATCGCAGAGGTTGATGAAGCCCGGGGAGCCGTTCACCACTGCAAACACAGCACATGGACGTGTCAGAGCAGGCAAAGCCTCTCCCCAGAGCCTGGAGAGCCAGCACAAAGGGTTTCCCCAGAGAGCACTCAAATCACTGCAAACTGTTCTTGTTCAATGACCCTGGCTCCTCAGCAGCTGGTGGAGTGCCCAGAAATCCACACCAAGAGTAAAGGCCGTTTAAAAGGCAGCTCTCAAAACGTTTTGCTCTGGTCCTGAGAAAAGAACTGCTTGTACTGACATGGCAGCACTGTGAGCATTTCAGGAGACTGGAGGACAAAAGATCATTTCAACAATAATCCAGATTCAGGAGCAGTGAGCATAGCACTGCTCTGCTGCCATTCTGGGAGGCAGATTTGCAAGCAAATCAACCTCCAGTGCAGGAATGGAAAAGCTTCCTAAGAGGTCCCAGAGCTGAAAAGGGGAAAATGCTGCAACACAAAGCTTCACTGCTTATTCAGCAGGACAATCCTGCACACATTGAAAGGAGTCTCAAGAACAAGAGTAGCCAGACTTTCCCTCACTACAACAATGCTGTGGCAAGTGGCACACCCTTGTAAAATGGCACAGAGACACAGCAGACCCATCCCAAATTTTCAAGTGGAACTAGTATTCTACAAACCCAAGGTAATAATAACCCCCCCTGCTCAAATCCACCAAAGAATGAAAGACCAAAAAAAGAACAAAGCCAGTTCAAACCTAGGGAAAAACAGCTTGGTTTCTTGGTTTCTAGGCAGAGTAAATAGTGACACAAAAAAATAGGGAAGATACTAAACAAAGAAAATTGCAAGCAGAAAAGCATCTTAAAAGGATAACAAGGTTTTCCTTTGCAAAATCAGGATCTAATGTCATATAGAAAGTACACTACATAAATCTGTTCACAGCACCTTGGACACACAATCCTACAGGAGCAGAGAACAAGGAGCTGCAATTGGTCTTGTGGGGCTCAACAAAGCAGCTTTCCTGTCCCATACAGCTCAACTTTGAACTGCAAAGTTAGTGCCCCTCAGTTATAAAGCAGCTGTGAAGACACTGCTGGCCATCCCCTGCACTAAGGTGCAAGATGGTGTTCCAGTTTCCAAGGCCTGTCCAAGCACCTCCATTCCCAGCTCTCCCAGAGCCCCCTCCAGGCCAGCAGAGCTGAGGGCTCACCTGTCAGGGGCAGTTTGGGGCTCGTGGTGTAGAGCTGAGCAGGACTCTGGTGAGGATTCATGCCGTACCTCAGGGGCAGCTGCGACACCCCCTTGCTGTACTCCTTCCTGAAGTAGTCAGAGATGGCTGCATCGTACTGAGCAGTGTGGGTGAAGGCCTGGGGACACAACAGGGGACACTTGTCAACTCAGACACATCACCTCACAGAGGATTTGGTGTTTAAAGGGGTACAGAACCCCTTTCTACACAAGTTTAGCCTGGTTCTTCACGGCAGCAAAGCGTGACCTACCTTGAGTGCCAGCAGGCGCCGGGTTTCCATGGCAGTGTCCCTGTCCCTGGAGGCTGCCATCTCTTTAGCCACTGCAGCATAGTCTGCAGGGTCACACAGCACTGTCACACGGGCGTGGTTCTTGGCAGCTGCCCGCAGCAGGGCCACTCCCCCTGCAAGAGAGGGGCACGGCATGGAGCACTTCCCTCCTGGACACAGCACCGGCAGCAGGTGAGGCCAGGCAGGGACAGGAAGGGACTGCACCACGGCTCCTTTGTGCCACGTGTCCCTCCCTTCAGCACAGAGAGGGGGCAGAGTGCTCTTCAAAACGCTCAAAGCTGCTGGGTTTGACTCAATGCTTGTCAGTTTCTCGGCTGTTTAGGTGGCCTGGAAAGGCCCGGGGTGGCCTTGGACAGCCCGGCGCTTCAAAGGACGAGACTTCAGATCTTTTCTCGGTCTCGGTGTTTATTAATTGTTTATCTAAAAGATTTTCTCTCAGCCCAACAGAGGTCTGCACAGCAGCCAGCCATGAGCACACTGAGAGCCCCCAGGGCGGTCACTTATCTTTATACCCGAAGTTACGTATACAATATTTATCATTTTTCCCCAATACCTTCTACCCTTATTAACCGGTGCACTTTTAGTAAAGACCAATCCCAAAGTGCCACCATCACCACAGAAGATGGAGGCCAAGAAGAAGAAGAAGGACAGGACACGCCCCAATTCCTCCACCTTACTTCTTTAGACCCCCCTGTACAGAAATCCTAAACCCTGTGTCTCACACTCTAATTAACTTATCCCTTCACCATTTATCCCAGTGAAATCCCCCCATCCTCATACAGGTGTGGTCTCCCGTGCAGGATCAAAGTCCAGCCACCAGACACTTCTGGCAACATTCCAGGACTCCCGAGCCCCCCAAGGGTGGTCTTGGTCACTCTGCACCTCAGTCCTGAGGTGCTGAGATCCCACAAACGCTGACTGGGCTTGGCAGACACCAGAACAGAATGTGGGCTGTGATGAGCAAGTGGGGCAAGAAAAAGAAGATGGCTGTCCCCACACATGGCCTAACCATCATCCTGTGCACACAGAAAGATTTGCTTCCACGCTGCCACACAACAGAGGTTCCCAAATGTCTCTGCAAATAATAATGAATCTTGCCCAGGTCCTCTGTGGCAGATAAAACGCCATGCTTCTCCCTTTGGTGTGACTGCACTGCTATTGCAACTCTTTAAATCACACAAGATACCAGGCTGCTGCAAAGGAAAAGCAGAGGCTGGCATTGCTTCATGCAGAGCAAGTATTACTCCATAAAACATTTAATAGAGAGCTCTGCTGGGCATCATTTGGACTAAAGTACTGCAAGAAAATCCAATCCCCATCCCAGCACAAGGCACAGAACTGTGCCTGTGCTGTTCACAGGCTGCCAAGCAGAGATGCTGCAGTGAAGGCACAGCAAGCCTTTGGGGTTAATAACCAGCAGCAGGAGAAAACATGCTGATGTCCAAAGCAGGTGTCCATGCTTCCCAGCTCAGGTCCTGAGCACTCTCCCACATGTTCAGACCAACCCCTTCCCTTCTAATGGCTTCCTGCAGTGAAGTTCTCACTCATCCTCAGAGCACTTCCAGTGGCTCAGCTCTGCTCTCCAAAGCTCACGTTTTTTTAAAATTTCTATTACATTGTCAAGCTGTAAAAGAGGTTTAGTCTGTTCTTTGTGTTTCAGCAGGAAGCATGGACCACCTGGCCTTTCCTAGCACAGCCCTCAGGCTCCTTTTTTAGGGCAGTGCATGCCTTGCCAGCCTGTTATGGACACTTTAATTGCTTAAAAGCAACGAGGCTTACCCAGCTATGCCTTCAGCCTGCTCCTTGCAGCTCCTGAGCAGACTTCCTTTACAGGTGTGCAAAGAACACCAAACAAAAAGAGAACAGCTGAGACCACTCAGAGTTCAGAAGCAAAGAGTCTGTCTGGAAAGCAGATTTTCCCTTCTTTACTTTCCCTTCAACTTACCAATATCAATCTTTTCCACTGCATCCTGGACAGTCACACCAGGAGAAGACACGGTCTTCACAAAGGGGTACAGGTTGCACACTACAACTCTGAGAATTGAGGAAAACTGGGTAAGTCAGCAAGAAGTCAAAGTGCCAAACTGGGCTTGGCAAGCACAAGATATCACCAGTAATTTCATGGTCTTGTCTCTCAGATAAAATCCTGTGGCCAAGAGTGGTGCTCAGCCCAAGGGCAAGTGATGGTACAGTGCATTAAAACATTCAGCTGAATTCTGTGTATCAAGCAGTGTCAGAGCCACAGTTTGCAGCAACCAGACTGAAGGAAAAGCTTCTTTAAATACATATGCCTGAATATAAATGTTTAGTGATTTTGGTGCCCAACCTGAGCCATTCCAAAGGACTTCAAAATGGGCTCTCAGCAATACTGAAAGGGGGCATCCACCAATTCTCCAAAGAGTGTAAGCACCCAAGAAAGATCCATTGCAAACAAAGTACAATCTAATTTTGCACAACTTTTCCAAGAGCAGAAAATGACCTACATGTCACCTTGTGGACTTTTAAAATACCAACAATATATGAAACCTGAGTGTGCAGCCCAAATGCCATAAAGCTTCTGTAGCACATGAAAGTGGAGGAGAAAATCGACTTTTCCCTCTCAAGCTAAGACTGGACCTTACTGGAATTACTTTTTCCATCTGATCTAGAAGCAGGTCTGTATTCCAGCAAGCATGATGTAATAATAACTTGCCTGTCCCATCCTACCAGAGCCACAGGAACTGCAGTGAGAGGAGGGATTTGTTCTGACCTTCACAAGCAGGGTTTTTAATCCAAGAGAATTAATTTACTCTCTTGATCTGTGCCCATGAAGGTACAGAACTCCAAGGCGTGCTCAGCATGGCATAGAACTGCCGTGATGAGTACCCCTGTGTCCAACTCACAACATTCCTTTGTTCCCACTCCCTGTGAACTCCAGCAGAAGGGATGAGAAGCTTCCAGTATGTATTTCAGAAACCTCCCCCATGTCACTAAATTTCCTACAATGTCTTTTATTGTCTCTTGTGTTTCTGATGCCCCCTTCCCCCTGATCCATTCGTGCTCCTGACCTGTTGCAAACCATCAGGAACCTGTTGGCTTTAACACTGCTAAGGCTTTTATTTGTGCAAATCAATATCAGGCTTTCCTTCACTGACTTGGATATGCAAATTTTATGCAACTATGCAAAGGCAGTCCTGCTGAGGATCAGCTACTTCTGCTTTTTGCAAGAGAACCTGAATCCAAATTACCAGTCTGGCTGCAAGTGCACCATAAGTCACTGATGTAAGGGCACGTTATTCCCCCTGCAATTCAGCAGAGCCTGCTTTAATATGCAGCAGGCTCTGAAGAGCCACCACTGCTGAGCCATCTAAGAGGATTCCTGTGGTTTTAAATTTCAGGTTTTCCAATTCAGCCCAGAAATCCATCCATCAGTTTCTAACAGTAATTTTAAAAACTCCAGATGCATTCTGGCCCACAGTTGTACTGTACCTCCCACCCTGGCTACACCTGCAATTTGCTATGTCCAGCTCAGCCATTTGCTTCTGAACCAGGAGCTACTCCCTGATGTAAAACTGGTTATTCACAAGCAGTAGCTGGATGTTAACACCACTTAGTTACACACAGCCCCCAGCTGCTCTGTGTGACTGAACTAAGTAAACACATTCTAACAAAAACTGAAAAAAGCACCCTAAACTTTGCTACATTAGTGCAAAGTAGCAAACTCTGTTACTTCAGCTTCTGGATGCAGCTCACTTGCTCCCAAGGTGGCTCTCAAAGTTGAAGTTTTCTGTCTCTTATCTGTGTGTTTTCTGTCTGAACAAATGCAGTGTTCCTGACCCATTTTCCGTGTCTATTCTTTATTTATGTGTTGAAACTCAGTAAACATTATGCAAATATCAAAGGGTATATTTACTAAGCAAGCATTTCAAAATCAGGAATTGCCATCTGATCAGACACGTGGAACCAACCTGAGGGAAGATGAGGCAGCTTCAAAAGCACTGAAATCAACTCTGCAGCACGTGTAATGTGGCCCTACACTGACTGAGTGTAACGTGTCAGATTTCCCAGGGAACCAGCAGGAATTCAGACCTCTGAGCTCCCTGTGGAGATCACAATATAACTTTCTTGTTTCAGCTTTCTCTTACTACAAGTGGAGAAGATGATCCTGTAGAAAATTATGTTTTTAAATATACAGTTTGTCCTGCCAGGGCAAAGAAAGGAGACTGCAGATCTGCTGGTGTGCAGAGGTCACAATTCCTACTGCTCCCCTTCCTTGGTGTTGACTGGACTCTGCTGTTGGTTTTTGATTACTGATGGATTGCATCACATCCATCAACATTTACCTTACAAGGCTGAAATCCTGTTTCTTCATATCAGCATTATCCTCTGGAATATTGCGAGCCAAGATGCCTAGTTAAAGAAAACAGTGCATCTTTATTAAAAAAAGAACTAACTAATAACCACCAGGTTTTTAATGCAACATCTCCCTTCAGACTGTGCTTTTTTCCTCAGCCTTTCTAGCTTAACTTTTTCATTTTAGTTCAGACAGCACCCTCAGCCCTGCTCCTTTATTCCACTTTACAGTCTTTGGCTGTTTAAATTCCATGCTAACAGGTGGAATGCTAAATCCTAAAGTACTCCAAATACTGAGCAGCAACCTCAACAACTTTCTAAGCACTCAGTTGCTACCCTTCAAACACTGAAACCATCATCAGGGACTTCAGGGGAGAGGAAAAGGGCACCTGCCCTGTGAGACAAGGGAAGCAAGAGAGGATGGGCAGTGCAGGTGGCTGGTGGGGTCTAGAACTCAGAGAAACATGAGGGTGACAGGCTGGCACAGTGTGAGGAGCAGCACAGTCCTGTGTTCAGGATCACAGGAGATTGTCTCCAGCCCTCATGGGCTTGAGGTTCCACTTGAGGTACCCCAAGCACAGCAACAGGAGAGGGAAGAGCAGATGGATCAATGTGCAGGCAGAGCAGATATCAGAGATCCTTCCCTCTGAGAACATCAGAGCATGCAGGAATCACCCCTAAAGCCTACACTGCTGTGTTGTTGTGCTGCACAGCAGACCCACCCACAGTTAAACTCTGTGCAGCTGACTCTGCAGAGGCATTCACAGAGAAGCTCTGTTACTTATAGCCCCAGGGAGAGAGCTCTGCTAACTGCAGACATGCCAGCATTGCAACAAGGAGCCAATTCAGCCACCCTGCACTTCACCCCGTGGCTTTTCACCTCTCCTTCTGCTCCTGGTACTTGGTTCTTCCACACAACCCTTAGAAAAGGCATCTGTCACCTCCTCTTCCCACCCTTCCTGCCCTCTTTTAGAGTGAAAGATGCATTAGCAGAAACTTACCAGCATGGACTGCAGGATGAAGGGTTTTCACACGCCCACCCAGCATCTCAGGGAAGCCTGTCAGGTCTGAGACATCCCTGCCCAAGGGGAAAACAGCACATGTGCCATTCTGGCTTTATGTAGAGGCTGAATGACCCAGCCCAAAGAAAATGTATGGATTTCACTACAAAACCCCCCTATGGCAAAGGGGCAACAACTGCTTTTCCCATGGATGGAAATGGAGTTCATGGGTCACACCCAACTAAGCAGTACAGCTTGAACACACTGCAATCACCAAGATAAGCAAACCCCAAATCAGAATGGTTTACATAGAAAATGGAAGGCCATGAGGAGGTGCTCGTCCTCCCAGCTTAGTTTCACCACTCCTTGTGACTATTTAGGGTGGTAATAACAATAATGAGGGAAGCATCATTTGCTTCAGGCTTCACTGACAGCACAGCCAAAGAAATAAGTTGGAGACACAACCAAGGGCTGGGTAGCAGTGAGCTCTGGAGGTGATGTAGATTTGTGCTGATGTGTCCCAGGGGCCAACCACTGTGCTCACAGGGAGCAGAAACAGAGTCACAGCCACCTGCCCTGCCAAATAATTGACTTTTTTTCATCACTGCACTAAAACCCTTTTTTATTTGGCCAGAGCTGTTTTGGCTTTTTTTTTTTTGTAATAACAGCATGGAAGAAACCCGAACAAATTTCCCCAGAATCATGGGCTAAACCAGCCAGTGACTGCACATGACCTTTTTCCAACAGTGGATGTGCAACTTAGAGCCTTTAGTCTCTGTCTGCATTAAGTGAATTGTGCTGGGAAAATTATTTGTGACCAGTGAACTCCAGTGAGCTTCAACATGTTCTTAACACATCAGTGCTGTCCCAGGAACAAGCAAAGATCAGCTTCACCTGGCTGTGAGGAGCAGCACTCAGGGCAGATTATGAAAATCAAGGTAACTGATTGTCCCATGGAAATAAAGTTGGTTCAAGGCAGACAAGGAATGCCAACAAAAAGCTCCTCACGGTAATCCACCTCAGCCAACAGATATGCAGACAAAAAGGTTCTGAAGTTTACTTTGGGGTAGGGTTTTCTTTTTTTGTCGTTGTTTTTGAAGGGAAGACTCCTTTCAGACCAGTTTTCACTCATTTTTGTTCACAGAGAAAACAATTTAAGCAGCCTCAGGGCCCAGAAGAGCATTTTTGGCGGTGTACAGGGGTGTGTGTGTACCTGACCGGCAAGCCAGCATCCCTGAGGGACTTGGCCGTTCCTCCGGAGGCAATCAAACCCAGGCCGAGCGCGTTCAGGCTCTTCGCAAACTCCACCAGGTTGGTCTTGTCAGAGACGCTGAGTAAAGCTGGCAGGCGGGAAGAGCACGAGTGGTTGAGTTTTAACGGAGAAAACAGCAGGATTGAGCGAGTAAATTCAGCGTAGCTTAGGAGCTGCGTAGTTTAGGAGTTTACGCGGGGCCAGGTGCCTGGGGAGGGGACGGGGAGCAGCACCAGAGCCTCGCGGTTCCCCTCAGGGGAGAAGCCGCCCCTCAGGGAGGCCACGGCCGCAGGGCGCGGGCCCGATCGCCTCAGCGCCTTCCCGCGGCAATCGGTGCACCGGGAAGAAGGGACACCCGGCCCGGGGGACACGATCAGTGCCCGCCCGCCCTCGGCACCCTGCGCGGGAACCAGCGCTGAGGCGCCTTCCGGGGCCGCGCTGCCGAGCCCAGCCGAGCCGAGCCGAGCCAAGCCGGCGGCCATTGCGGCGGCAGGGCGCCCCCCCACACCCCTCAGGGCTACCCTCCCGCCGCCATCGCCCGCCCCGCGTTACCGAGCTGCTGCCGCGCGGCCATGGCGCCGTCGGTGGGTGCAGGAGGGCGCGGAGGAAGGGAAAGGAAAGGACGAGCAGCGGCGGCCCGGCGGGATTTGGGCGCACGGGGGCGGGAGGCGGAGGGGGCGGCCCGGGCGGGGCGGGGAATGGAGGGAGGCGGCGGTGGCGGGCATGTGTGTTTTGGGACACACGCGTGTCCTCGGGGTGAGGTGCCATGGAGGGTGAGGATGTTCCGTGGGCCACGTGTGGGCGAGCGGGTGTTCCCGCTGCACATGTGCTCAGGGCGTGTGTGTGCACGGCATCAGACACACAGACATACGCACACACACTCGTGTATCTGTGTGCTTTGCCATGGATGTACCGCACCCACACAGAGGTACTTGTATGTGCACACACACACACACACACATACAGAATGTTCGGTGCTGGGACACCCAGCTTGGTGCACAGGTGAAAAGTGAGGGGCAGGTGAGGCAATAACCCTTCACAGTGGAAGGTGGTGCAGTAAGGATCATTCATTTTTCCAGGAGCACTGACAGGAGTTTCATCTCTGGAAAGTCCTCCCGCAGAACTTCCACACGGGCAGAGGCAAAACCCTCGTTTGCCAAGTCTGAGGTAAAAAAATCATTTGCAAATAGCAAAGTGATGCTTTTCTTTATTTATTTTCTATTTGTCTCCCTAAGGGGAGCTTTTCCCCCCCAAATTTCCAGATACTCCTTGCAGAAGAGCTTTGTTTGTTTTCCCTGTGGGTCACAGGCGATGCTGACTGAACTTGTTGGCTTTAAGTGGTTAAAATCTCTGTTTTGCCCCTGTACACCCAGCAGGGTTTAGCTGCAGCACTGGGACAGCAGTGCTCTGTACATAGAGAGCTCTGCTGTTCATTTGCAGCACAAGCCCTGGCCCCACCCGGTAATATTGAATGGGGAATTCTGTCAGCACGGGCAGGCCCCCGAGGCATCCCTGCCTACTTCTGTCACATTGTCATCGGCCACACAGGGGCTCACTGCACACCTGCAGCTCCCAGAGCACTCAGGCTGCATTAAGCTCTCCACTGGCATTACAAAAGAAGGAATAAACGGGAATTTTTAGCTCTTGCAGGCAAAAAGGTGGGAAGTACAAAGTGCAGCTGGAAGGCCCAGGCACTTGGCTGTTGTGATTTGTGAGTCTCTGGGCTTGGGCAGTATTGTCTGTGTGAGGAAGAGTCAAGCCAGAAATACCAAATATACTGAATAAACCCAGTGTGTGTGTTACTCTCAGTAGCAGCTAGTGACAAGCAGCAATAAATTACTGCTCAGAGGGTGGCTGGGGCCAAATGAAAATATACTGTTAAGTAAAATATACTGTTAAGAGCACTATCATTATGAAAATACACACCTTGGAGAGAATAAAAGGAGTGCACAGAGTACAGCTGAGGCAGGCTTTGGTGATGATGAATGTGTGAGCAAATGAACAATTTGACAGAGCCCTGCATTTTTATCCAACATTGGAGAGCGACTGTGAATTCCAGCAGGGTGCCTGGTGGCCCTGTCAGCCTGTGCACGAGGACAGGGACACTGCTGCCTTCAGACAAACAGTGGGAGGGACATTGTCAGGGTCAGTAATGGTGTTGGCTCCGTTGCCTGTCCAGCAGTTCATTGTCCCTTGGCACCTGAGGTGAGGCTTCTGTTTGTGCAGGAGTGGCAGGGGGTGGTTTGGGCTTAATCCCTGTCCCAGCACAGGAAGGACATGGAGCTGTTGGAGCCAGTTCAGAGCAGGTCACCAACATGAATGAGGGATGGAGCAGCTCTGCTGTGAGGAAAGGCTGGGGGAATTGGGATTGTTCATCCTGGAGAAGGATTTGGGATGAATTTATTGTGGCCTTCCAGTGCTGAGGAGCTGGAAAGGTGGAGACTCTACAAGGACCAGGAGTGACAGGACAATGGCAGATGGGGTCAAGCTGAAAGAGAGCAGGGTTAGATTGGCATTGGGAAAAAATTCTTCCCTGTGAGGGCAGTGATGCCCTGGCACAGGGTGCCCAGAGAAGCTGTGGCTGCCCCTGGATCCCTGGAAGTGCCCAAGGCCAGGCTGGATATTAGGGCTTGGAACAACCTGGAATAGTGGAAGATGTCCCTGCCCATGGCAGGGGAGTGGAACTGGATGAGCTTTAAGGTCCCCTCCAACCCAAACCACTCTGTGTGTGAGAAGGGTCATTCTGGCTGTGTGCTAAGGGGTGTCTGGATTTGGATGTGATTGACATCTCCTGGTTTGGAGATGGCTTTGCAGGGAAATCAGACAGTCTGCCTCCCCAGAGGTCAAGTTTTGCTTTATAGAGCTTAATTTTAATTGCTTTTGGTGATGTTTAAAGGATATTCAAATATCCTGTGCTCTGCTCATGTCCCATCATTTATTCAATAGGAATGGGGTCTCATTGGAGCCTTTTCCTGGTGTTTTAAAGCACTACAGAAGCTCTTCCTGAGCCAAGAATGCAGTAACATCATATTGGAAATAATGGCAAGAGGTAAATGCTAGAATTACAAATACCACATTAAGGTTATTTCTAAATCATACCAGGGCCTACATCCAAGAAAGAAAAATCAGCCTTAATAAGCACCGTGCTCTGCTGTGTTAATAAGGAGAAGTAAAAAGAGGTTGAGGCTGAATAGAGGCATACAAAAGGGATGGTGTTAGGACAATACCTTAGATTCTCTTCTCTTTAGGCTGTAGGGAGCAATGGTGCTTTTTAGCTTGGCTCTGAGTCTCTGTTGTGAGTCTGTTTTCTATTGTTGGGGGTTTTTTTCGTGTAGCAGACCAAGAAGGATGTAGATAAGCAGGTCAGTTTGGCTGTTGGTTAATTTGTTAGGGCAGGAAGCAAACAAGGCAGGGTTCTGCAGCTCCCTGCAGCTGCCTGTGGGCTAGCAGAGGGTGGCAGACAAGGAAGACTCAGGCAAAAAGTAGGATTCCATTCAGAGTGGATTTCTGTGGCTGGCCTGGTTTGGGGCTTCAGAGGTGAAGTGTCATGAGTGGTGAGCATTCCACTGATCTGGATCTGTCCTAGCCCAGGAAAGGTCTCTCATCTTCACAAGGCTGCTTTGGAAAAACATGTTATTGTGGGCATCTCTGCCTGTATGAGCACAGTCCTCAGCTTTGAAATTCCCCATCCTGCCCAGCTTATCTGCCTTACCCAGGCCCTGCTTTCATTTACATCCCTCCCCAAGCCTTTCCTCAACAGCCCATGCCTGTGCTGTGCTCTGTGATGCCCTCGAGCAAAGGCTGTGGTGTTCAGCATGATGAGAGACAAATTCACCTCTGTCCTGCTCAAACTCCTGTTTTCCTCCCTGGCAGCAAGGGGAAGCAAGGAATTGTTCTGATATCTGCTGTCTCCCTTGTTTCTCCAGTCTCCCAGAGAGCACAGCCTTTTGCAAGCACTTATCTGTGCCCCTTAGTGAGTATTATGGGATGGCTTACTGCTCAAGCCTCCTGGAGGCTTCAAGTGCCCTGTCTCAGATGCTGCACAACAGTGGAGGTGAGAGTGGAATTGAATCCTCCCAAGGCTGCCTCTCAAGGGTTACTGCTGTATGCAGGCTTTTGGTTTGTTTGCCTTTTGCTCTCAGGGTTCATGAGAACTTCAGGGTAAAATCTTTCTGCAGTATTCCAGGAGAAGAGCTGCTAAGTATTGCTCTGTTGAGCCTTTTTCAAGAGCTGCATCACTCAGCCTGTGCCACTCACTGTGGGTTAACTCTGGGGCAGCTCCAGCACTGAGCTGATGAACAGGCTGGCCAGGAGTGTTCCACAGTAACAGAGAGGCTCAAGAGCCCTGATGCATTCTGAGTTTCTTTTTCAGCCCTTATCAGCTCGGAGCAGCTTTTGTTTCCCTGTGCTCCTCAGAGGTCCCAGTTAAATCACATCCATGCCGTGCTGGCTGTCCCTGTAAATCCCTGCTCAGGGTCCCACGGAGCTGCTGAGGTGACAGTGAGCCTTCAGCTGAAGTTCAGACACCCCACTGAGCTCTTCAATCTGACCTGGGGTGTGAAGGTTACATCCCCTCTTCACTCACCAACACCCGTGGTTGCTTTTCCCAAACCTGTGGTGTCAATGTCTGATGCTTTTCCTGCAAAAGAACCAATTTCCTTGTAATGGAATAAATCTTGCAGATTTCAGCCTGAGTTATTCTCCTAATGCTCTGGGTTATGGATGAGACCCAAAGGTGCATAAACTGAAGGACGATTTATTTTCTGAACACTTCCATTCCTTTCCTCCCAGAGGCTGGTTCCTATCCAAGCATAGAAGGAAAAATAATACAAAAAAAAAAAAAAGAAAAGAAAAGAAAAGAAATAGTTTCTCTTGTTGGCAACTCAGTGCCTGCTCTATGATCTGAACCCCACATACAGGCTGGGGGTGAACAGGTCTGTTTGCAATTGCAAATATGGGGTTTGCAATATAAAAAAAATCCCATCCATTTTGAGGTTCCTTGCCTTGTCAGGCTGTTTGTGTGAAAGGAAGAATTCCCAGAGGAAAGGAAAGAGGAGGAAATATTTGATTTGGGTGTTTTTGCTGTAGGTACAAAGAAATAACTTTATCCAAAAATAACAGGCTGCTTTGCCTTTTCACAGCCCCATGGAATCCCAGAATGTTTTGGGTTGGAGGGGACCTCAAACTCATCTCATTCCAACCTCTGCACTCAGCAGGGACACCTTCCACTATCCCAGGTTGCTCCAAACCCTGTCCAACCTGGGCTTGGACACTTCCAGGGATGCAGCCACAGCTTCTGTGGGAAATTGAAATCACTGATTCATCGGTGTCTCCCGTGCCCCCAGCTCTTTGGACACGAGTGTTTGTGTCCCTGGGTGAGAGGGCTGCTGCCGGGAGAGCTATCCTGTCCTGCCGGGAGATCTGTCCTGCTCGATCCCGCCGGGATCCTGCCGGGACGCTGCCAAGCGTGCAGGGAGCCGGCTCCCACTAGGGCGCGCTAGGACTGTTAAAATGGAGCCGGTTTTCCGCTGCCATCGGGGTGGAACCATCAGAGATCCTATGTAAGGAACGGCACTTCTGGCTTTCAGCAGGGATTCTGGCTGAGTTCCCCATCTTTTGAGTACATTTCCCTGGATGAGTGTGCAGCAAAGCCAGCTGTAGCTGCCTCAGAGCACTGAGGTTTGGGCTGGGACAAGTGCTGGCACAAACCTGTTGGAAAGCCCTGGCCTGGACAGAGGGCAGGGAGAAGCTTTGTCCTCAAGGCTGTCTCATCCCACAGTCCCTTTGTTTGCTGCTCTGTAAGGCAGAGGGAGTGGAAATCTGTGCAGTAGCTGAACATGGACAGGAGTCCACCTCAAAATCCCATTGTTGGTCTGCTGTTGTCATTTGTGCATTTTGAAACAACCCCTAACAAGTTGCCCATCTTCACAGGAGAATTTCCTGCCTCCACCCAGGCCCTGGGACCCCTGTCTGCTACCCTGGTTTGCTTCATGTTTACTTAATTAGCCAGCTGGAGCATAATTCCTTTCATGATCCACGGTCTAATACATAAAGATGACAGTGACACGAATCTTGGCTCAGGTTTCAATTTGCATGTTAATTCATTGTGGTTCCCCAGATGGCTGGAATTTGCTCCAGCAGGATCTGGGAGATGATGAAATGGGTGGGTGTGCTCTCCTGTGTCCCTGGGAGAGCCTGGAGCGATAGGTGACACAGTTTTACTGTCCACCAGGCATCATCTCTGCTGGATCTCCAGCAAAAAGCAAAGCAGAGGTGAAAAGCAAAGCAAAAATGCTAAATGAGGAGCTTTTCTTAGTACAGAATGCAAACAGAGTCATGGCTCTGGTAGCTGAGAAGCATCTGGAAATGGGTGCAGCTTGATTAGGAAGGAACAGAGTGATTTTACACAGCAAGCCAGCCCCAGTCATCACTTGTGTAGAGAAGAGGGAGACTCCAGGCAGGGAGAAAACAGTGATTTCCCTGAGTGCCAGACAAGCCCATGTTGGCTGTGAGGGGTTTAGGCACAGACCCCAGCACTCCATGGGACTCCTGTTTCTGTGTGACATCCAGGAGAGGAAATGCTGCGAGCCTGTGTTCAGTTCCAGCACTCTGGGCCACCACAGGACACTGACAGCAAACACAGGCAGAGCTGCCATTTCCCTGACACGCCTGAAAAAGCAGCACCTTGCCAGAAGTGGCACGGGCTCTCTGGGGAGGACAGCCATAGGTGGGTATTTATCTGTTCCATTAGAGCTGAGTGAGATCCAGGCCCTGGAGAGCCGGGATCCAGGATGAAACCAGGGCTTGCCGCAAGGCCCTGTGAGCTGAATAGAAATCATGGCTAAACAGGAGGAAGGCAAGGGAGACAGAGGCATGGGCAGCATCACACAGCAGGCAGTGCCACAGCCAGCGAGGCTTGGAGCACTCTCTAGCTGGCAGATGGGTTTAGTTGCAGCAAATCATCCATTTTCAGATTTTGCTGATTTTACACAGTCTAATTTTAATAACAGAAGAAAAGAGTGAGACGTTTTTTTCATAAATCACTTTTTCCTTTGTTTTTCCTCCCAAGTAACTGCACTAGGTATTTGTATTTTAGTCTTAGAAGCATGGATAACATTTTAATGAAGAATTTGTGGGGACAAAAAATTGAAAATAAATGTTGTCTCTTCTCTGTGTTCAAAACCCAGTGGCTTTGGATTCTCCAGGAGTTTCTTGTGCTTTCTGAAAACGCTGTTATCTTGTATGCCCTGCATTCATAATCTGTTGTGCTTCCTTCTTTGTGTTCTGACCTTCCTTGCTCAGAGTCTCAAGTCACAACAGGACAAATTCTGGCTTTTCAAAATCATCTTCCTGATGCTTTATGGCTAGAAAAAGAAGGGTTTTTTTTTCCCCCCAGAAAACATTGTTAAATCAAGCCTTTTCATTTTTCATCTCAATCAAAGCCAAGTTTCTCAGCTTTTCATTAAAAAACAAGTATTTGAAGTTGTTCAGGAGGCCTTAAAGTGAACATTTCCAGGTTCTAGAATAAACACTGTCATTTTTCAGATACTACTTTTCAAGGAAGCAGGATTTAATCATGTAGCTTCTGTTCCATTAACTAGGTTCCATTAATATTTTGAGCTAGCTTAGTACAGCTGCTTGGGAATTGGAAAAATGCAAGGTTATGCAAATTCAGTGAGGGGTGTTGGTGTTTCCCTGCATGAAACATTGTCTGGGGGAAAAGCCTGTTCACAGCTGAAATCTCTTGGTGCAAAGCCCTGGGCAGGACTGGGTTCCATCAGTCCTGGGCACAGAGCACCCCTGTTCATGAGGCAAATCCACCTGGAAGCAGCAGGGAGCCTTCAGGATGGGGAGGACAAACACCACCCCTCATTAGGCAGAGCTGAGGCAGGTACTAATTATACTAATTAATCTGGAGCTGCAGTGGGGCTGCTCCTGCCTCGTGCCCTGATGGTTCCTGACTCTCTTGGGGCAAGGGCAGGATCAGTGCTGGCTCTGCTTGTGGTGCAGCTTCCCTCCTCCTTTTCCATGCATTTCAGGCATGGAAGCTGTGTCCCTGTGCCCATCTGTGCTCAGTGGCTCTGGAGGCACTGGAGCTTTAATTGTGTGGAGCTGTTTTCCTGAGCTGAATTAGCAGACACATGGGGGTGACAATTTGGGCCCTGTATGAGTTTGGTGGTACAAACTGAGCCTGGGACTCAGGCCAAGGCAGCAGGGCCAGAGGGAATTTAATGGGTCTTCCTGCAAAACACAGCTACAGACTTTCAATTGACTTTCTTCAATTTGTCTAACTAATGTCTTCTCCAGCCCTGCTTTTTAATTCATGATACTATCATCAATCACATAATTATGACCTCATCTCATTCTCTGTGAAGACCTGGGTGACAAATAAGGACAGGGTCACACTTCAGTTTGTGTTGCTGTGTTTTATTGCCTAGATGAAAAGAAGCAAACATGCTGGGGACACAATTCCCCAAACATAAAATCCTGCTGACAATATGCAACATTTGGCTGTTTCTGGAGAGCTGGAAAGCAGGACTTTTTGGTTGGTTGGTTTTATGGACACTGTTTTCCACATAAACACACACCTTGTCAGACCTGGGAACAGACTCCTTTTAACTCATCTCAGGAGCACACATCAGCATCATAACAAACACATGGGGAGAAGAACTATTTCTGCAGGCAAGTGGCAGCTTATCCAGGGTCAGATAAAAATCCTTCAGAGAGAATATGGGAAGTTCTTTTCTAGATTAACCACTGCAAGGGACTGAAATCCCAGTGTTAGGCAGCCTCAAATTCCACTGATGCCATAAGCCATGACAAGGAGCACTCTGACATTAGGAATTAAGACCATGATTGAATCATGTGAAAGGGTTTTTACTCCTGAATTAATGTTAGAAATTTGATTCTAAAGTTATAGTTAATTCTTCACATCCTGCATTTTTGTTCAGCTTTGACATTTCCCTGCCAAAACCTCCCTTTGCTGAGCCACTTCATAATTTTGCTGGGTCATCAGCATCATCCCATCTGGAAAGAGGGTGGTTCTGTTCTTCACAGACATTTTAGGCTAAAGAGATCTTCTGAGCATCTTTGGGAAGACCCTGGATGCTGAATTCCATGGGGTTCCTTGGATTCCCAAGGAGGGATAAACCCCAAGGGAAGTCTGGTGTTTGAAGTCTGATCTGTGGCTCTGTTGCAGACACTTGGAGCAGACTCCACCCTTGCACAACAGGAGAAAACCATGAAGGTTGGAAACTAGAGTAGAAACATTTAGAATGTATGGAGTGTTTTTATAAACCCATCCATTTTCAAGCCACTTTCACAATTTTCTGAGGCTAACTTGTAAGTTCTGAGTGTTTGGGGTGGGCAGTAGCACACAAACAATATCCACTTCCAGCACATGTGCATTCACAAGCTTCTCACTCTTCCTCCTACAGATAATGCCATGCAATCCTCTTCCTAATGGTTTGGTGGCACAATGCTCAGCCACTTTGAGCTGTGCCATGCCATGCCATGCCATGCCATGCCATGCAGCAGTTTTGCTGCTCATCTCTTGTATTCACATTTGGTAGCTGAAATACTGCAGCCCTCTGAACCTGCTTTCCTGTTTCCCCCTGATTTTCACTCCTGCTCACATTAGCACTTAGTCATCTTTACAATCCTTGCCTTTCCCTGTGTTCTCTTCTCTACAGCATGACCAAAATTTGTTAGCACAGGGTTTTTATGAGCTCCTGCCCTCACTAAAAAAGGCCCAACTTGTCTTGGGAAGTTTCCCCCATCAGTTTTGACATCTCCTGCAGCTTGCCATTCCTTAGCATTAATTTCTATCGCTTTCCCCCATTTCCCTGGCAGAAATTCTGATTAGGCAATAAGTGCTGGGCCATCCATCATCTCCTGCCAGTCACAAGTCACAGGGTTCTTCTCAGATCGTTCTTAATCAAGCCGAGAGTGCCACGGGTAGCAGAGCTAAAGACCCGATTCCCGTGGCCATCCCCTGGGATCCCGTGTGAGCACGGCTGTAAGGCAGAGCCATTGTGAGAGCCCCGTCACAGAGCCCCGCAGCACAGCTGATTAAAGCCCTGCAGAGCTCCGAGGGCTTCACAAAAGTCCTGTCAGTCAGCTTGCATTTGATTTCAGGTCTGATTTTCATTTGTTTACAGTGTCGCCCATTATGTGTAGAGTGTTTGCTAAACACTGAAGAATAATGGTCCTGTCCCAGGTAGCCGACAGCAGAAGGGCTGACAAAGGGAAGGAAGGCAGTAAAAGAGGTAATTTATGTATGAGTCATGCTTCCCAGCCAGCTGTGCTGATAAAAAATGGCCACTTTTATGGGAAGGCTGGAAAAGAGCAACGAAATTACCTTTCTGAAAGAAAACCAACCCAAACCAAACAAAATATTTGGACCGGCAGTTTGATTGAAGGTGACTTATTGCCAACAGCACAGGGAAGGGAGTCCTGGGGAGGCATTTGGGTTTATCAGGGAAAGATCTTTCTGGCACAGACACCTGCACCTAAAACAATACTGAGACAGCAGCAGGAGGTCCTGCCTAGGGCACAGAAAAACCTGATATGGAGGCAGGAAAACAGAGGATACCAAGTGTGAGAAATGAGAATTGATAAGCAGGAGTGGAGTTAGGATCTGGGAGCAGTCGCTGAGGCAGGGGAGGAAATCATTGGATGTGGTGTTGTGGGAGATGAGAATTTGACTCCCTGTTCTCAGAAGGCTGATTTATTATTTTATGCTATTATATTTAAAGAAATGCTACACTAAAACTATACTAAAGAAAGAGAAAGGAGACATCAGAAGGCCAAACAAGAATGATAATGGAAACTCGTGACTGACTCCTCAGAGTCTGATACAGCTGATGGTGATTGGTCATTAATTGATAACAATTCATATATAACCAATCAAACATTCACCTGTTGGTAAAGAATCTTCAGACCACATTCCCAAGCAATCAGATAATTATTGTTTTCATTCTTTTCTGAGGCTTCCCAGGAGAAAAAAAAATCCTGGCAAAGGGATTTTTCAGAAAATATCATGGTGACAATTGGAGGTACTTTTTCAGCAAATTGCCAAGCAGTCCTGTATCCACCTGATGCACAGAGCTCTGCAGGAAGATTTATGTTGTCATCCAGCCACGTGACTTGGGGCCTGGCTTTGCTCCACTTAGAGGCAATGACAGACTCCTATTGATTCATGGGAACCATAGAAATCAAAGAAAACTTGCTGTGGCAACTGGCTAATTCAATAAAAGCATTGATTTTTCCAGCTGGACAATTAGAGAGCATGAATGCAGTGTAGCTGATTTCTGTCCCTGAATTAATGTAACAAATGATCATTGATTCAAGGGAGAGGAAACTGTACCCCCAAGGAAAGGAGCTTCCACAGTAAAAATCCCCCAGCCTATGTGTGCTGGTCCTTAATGTGCCAGAGACAGAGCTGGTTATGATTGTGTGTCTCTCTTGGTTAGCACACTTAGGAGTGAGTTACTGTCACCTCACAGAGCAGCCAAGCTAAAGGCAGACACACAGGGCCAGGGAGAGCCCTGGAAAGGTGATGCAGGAGACCATGGAGTTCAAAACAGGTACTGGGAGCACCTCATAGCATCCCTTCAGATGAATGGCTCTGATTTTGCCCTGGGTTTGAGATGGAATCATGGAATGGTTTGAGTTGGAAGGTACCTAAAGATCTTCCTGCTGCACCCCCTGCCATGGGCAGGGACACCTTCCACTATCCCTGGTTGCTCCAAGCCCTGTCCAACCTGGCCTTGGACAGGGATGGGGCAGCCACAGCTTCTCTGGGCAGCCTGTGCCAGGGCATCACCACCCTCACAGGGAACAATTTCTTCCTAACATCTGATCTAAACCTACCCTCTGTCAGTGAGAAGCCATTCCTCCTTGTCCAGTCACTCCAGGCCCTTGTAAATGTCTCTTCATTTTTGTTGTCAGCTCCTTCAGGTGCTGGAAGGTTCCAATTAGGTCACCCCAAAGCCTTCTCCTCTCCAGGCTGAGCAATCCCAATTCTCCCAGCCTTTTCCCACAGCAGAGGTTCTCCATCCCTCAATCATGTTGGGGATCCTCTGGAGATGGCTCCAACACCTCCACATCCTTCCTGTGCTGGGTCCCCAGGGCTGGAGGCAGCTCTAGAGGTGAGGTCTCACCAGATTGGATCACACAGCTCTCTCTTCCTCCACAGTGAGGAAGATACTTTAAAAGAGGAACTTTACTTACCCCACATGCAGTAGCTGTGAACTGGCCCCGAGATTTTTGGGGCTGTTGGGTATTTGCAGACTTAAATCATGGCTCATAGGGTATGGTTACTTGAGGTTATGGCTTAGGATATTGCTGCCCTGGCTGAGGAGTCAGAGTCGCAGGCAGTGTGAGGATTTCTTTCACAGGAAACTGGTGTGCCACTTGTCCATTGTCAGAAGCCAGGACATTCCTCTGGCTGCCCTGCAGGGCTCGAGACCCTGGCAGAGGGCTCAGAGACCTTGGCACAGAGTCAAAGCCACCTGTGCCTTCAATTTCAACCCATAGAAACATCTACCAACTTTGTGTGAGATTTACAAGCCACAAGAGTTTGAGTAAAATGTTAGTGAATTTATCACAGGGTGAAAATGTAGAATTTTGAAGATTTAGAATGAAAGTTCAAAAGGCAAAATAGAAAAATCTAAGCGTGTTCTGTCTTTCTTCTTCTTCTTCTTGTCCTCCATCTTCTGCTGTGATGGTGACACTTCTAATTTGGTTTAAGGTGGAGATAAACTGTCTAACATAAGTGATAGGTATTGGAAAATTATTGTAAATAAAGTACAGGTAGTTTTTAGTATAAAAAGCTAACAGCACCCCAAGGACAGTCAGTGTCCAACCTGCTGGACAGACCTCCGCAGGTCTGAAAAAGAATGTATTAAATAAAATAAACAACTTTGAGAACCAAAGCCAAAGAATCCCAACTTCTTCTTCGAGCACATGGCTGGGAAAAAAGACTTTTTAATATCTCAAAAGCCATTTCAGCAACAACAAACCCAGGAGTCCATTTGCAAACCCCCTTTGCTGTTGGGATTCGTTCTAATGGTGTTGAAGCATCCTGAACTCGCTGCACCATGGCAGCCCCTCAGCCTGGGCTGAGCAGTTCCAGATGCTGCCCAAGCCTCCCCCAGGGCTGAGCCTGGTTGCAGCAGGGTGTGCCCAGCCCCTGATTCAGGCTGGCTGCTGGCTGTGTGGGAGGTGCCATGTGGCACAGGGGCTGCTCCCTGCCGGGTGTCACCGGGGCAGGACAGGCAGTGACACTTTAACAGCTGCCCTGTTTGCGTCAGTGCCTGCGAGTCAGGGCCCTGACCTGGGGGGTGTTTCACCTTGCTCCCTGCCTTTGACGTGGATGGGCATCCCAGCACCCCTGGCCTGCCAGAGACAACACCCACACCCCTGTGGTGGTGTTTGTAGGGGGTTTAGGATGAGGGAAGAGATGAGGATCTGACTCCGTGTTTCAGAAGGCTTGATTTATTATTTTATGATGTATATTATATTGAAACTATACTAAAATAATAGAAGAAAGGATTTCATCAGAAGGCTAGCTAAGAATAGAAAAGAATGATAACAAAATCTTGTGACTGACTGAGACAGTCCAGACAGCTGGGCTGTGATTGGCCATTAATTAGAAACATCCATATGAGACCAATCACAGACGCACCTGTTGCATTCCACAGCAGCAGATAACCACTGTTTACATTTTGTTCCTGAGGCCTCCCAGCTTCTCAGGAGAAAAAATCCTAAGGAAAGGATTTTCCATAAAACATGTCTGTGACACTGACCTGCCAGAGACATCACCTCCTCTCCTCTCTCCACTGCTTCTGCTCTGGGTGCTTTTTTTGTTCCATTTCTAATGGCCTGTACCTGCAATAGAGATGTTCTGAGAGGGCCCAGCAGACACAGTGCACCTGCTGCCCTTCATCACAGCAGCAGCAGTGAGGAGGTGTGATAAGAGTCGTGCAGCATTAATGGAGCAGGATGCTCAGGGCTGGAGGGGAGGAGGGATATTTCCATCAAAGCTAAGCTGCTTTACAGCACAGCCTGCTAGAAAGTGCTGGTTAGAAAAACCTGTCTATTAAAAGGTCAGGTGTGGTCCTGAGTTCTGGGCTGGCACTTGCTCAAGCTGGTAAATGATACATAATGATCACTTATTAGATTAATTTTGTCTATTTGGGGTCGCTGTGAACAGCCCATTAGAAAATAGTAGGTTTCTCTGAGGCTGCCAAATGCTGGTTGTTATTATTTCTGCAGATAATACTGAATCTGTAACTTGTTTGAGAGCAGCTTATGCAATATTTGGTGATCAGATTTGGAGCATTAACTGGATAGCTCAACTACTTTGTGTGCTTCTCTTCAGTGACCATGGGAGTGTAACTCTTAGAATCAGACTTCAACAATCAGGGGCACAGCCACAATTAAAGTTCCACTACCCTAAACCACACAAAAATTGTATTGGCCTCTCTGATTACCATGTCTTTGTAGAGTCTCTGGTTTTCAGCTTTTCTTTTCAGTCATGAGAGCTGAAAATTAATCTTTTGCTTCAAGTGAAGGAGTACTCTCACTTATATCCCAGATGCCAGCACCAGAAACACCAGGGAGAAAAATGAAATACCTGAGAGCATAAAACTGCAAATGTACTTTCAGAATGCAGCACAGGATTTGCTCCCAGTAAACTGCCAGAGCTCCTGCTGCTAGTGGAGAGTGCTTGCTGAAAAACAACGTGAAAGGTGCCAGACTTATTTAAAAATTCACAGCCACATTTTCATACTCAGAATTCTCTCCCAGTGTAGTAAGAGAGCTCCTGGAATGGTTGGTAGCTGTCATGGAAGCTTTTTGTTTCCTAGCAAAAGGCACAGAGGCAACAGTAGCACGGGCAAGAGAGCTTTGATGCACAATGTTCAAAAGCCTGATTTCTATTTCCTCTCCAAAGATAGGCCCTCCAGAAACCTTCCTTAACCTCTTCCAGGTATGAAATAGTCCAGGGTGGGCTTTGGTGCTCTTCTTCACAAGATTCTTCCATGTCCTCCCTGCAGGCATCTTGCCAAACAGCCAAGGAAAGTGTTGCTAGCACTGCTTTCTTCTGTGGATGGATTTTGATTATTAATAACTTGGTCAGGACGAGTGGAACTAGTTCACATCTTGTCAAAGCAGCATGCTGCTTTTATGAGACTTGCCACTGCCCCTTCCTCCTCCAGACCATGCCTTTCATGTGCCTGAGCAGCACTGAGGTGACTGCCTGCTTCATTAAGAGCTGCTGCAGCACAGGAACCAGCTCAGGAAGTGGTTTACAAACAGCAAAGAGAAAGTCAGAGACAGAGTGAAAAACAGGGGAAGAAAGAGATGATTGCAGTTTTAAGTTGAATTTCCACGACCTTCCAAGCAGGCATGCCAGGATGAGCACATTAAATTCATGTATTTCTCAACAGCAAGGGCTGTTTAGCAATAAAGACCTTTAGCACTGAAAGAGGCTCAAAACAAATCTTTGCAGCCAGCAATAAAACACAAGGAGTGCCATGCTGAACATCACTGGGTGGCATAGCTTGTTAAGGCAAGAGGCTGGAGGCTTATTTGTGCAATCCCTGCAAGAAATGCTGTCCTGTGACACACTCACTGTCAGAGATAACTGCCTTGGAGATTAAAAAAGAAAAAATGTAATGTGGCCCTTCCAGTGCAGTGCTGTAGCCACACTAAGGGAAAATGTGCACACCCACAGACAGACAGTGTGAGAGCTTTTTGAAACTTGAACCAAACTGCATTTGGAATTGGGTTTAGAGCTGTTGATTGTTGTCTGTGAAAAAAAAAAACAAACTGTTAGAGATGCTTGCTGTGCATCCTCTGAACAACCTGATCCAGGGGAAGTGGAAAAGTGGTCCCCACCTTTGGCAGGGACTTAGACTGAAGGATCTTTAAGATCCTTTCCAACCCAGGCCATTCTATGACTCTGTGATTCTAGAAATTAAGATTAAAAAAAGTCTCAAAACCAATGCATAATACAGGGTTTTGTCTGGAAGTTCCCAACATCCAGTCCAGGAAAAAGGCAGGGTGGGATTTTCACATTTTCTCCTGTAAAAAAGGAGATGTTTGACTCCCCAGCTTTCCTGAGATCTGAATAATGAAATAGTTCTAGTCAGTGTTTATAGGAAGGTTTGACTTTGGTGGTGCTTTGCTTTGCACCCACAGAATGCCAAGAGCCTTCCTGCCATCCAGGAGAGGCCTCTGGCTCCCACAGGCTGCTGTCCCAGTCCTGCAGGGATTTTTTCCACAGGCTTTTCTTCCTCTTTGTGGGGAGCTGTTCCACTTCTCAGTTGTCTGTGGAGATAAGCATGTGTATAAATGATTGCAGAAGTGGGTTATTGAAACTTTGGGTGTACATTTTAGGATGGTTTCTACCATTTTTTGGGATTTTGCAGGCAGATTTGAGTTTGCCCTGCTCATGCTCCAAGGAGAAGTGAGGAAATGTGGAAATGTGTCTGTGGTTAGCTGACACACCATTCCAGCTCAGCTCACAGTGAACTCCAAGCATTGCAGCCACAGCTCTGTATGCCTTTAAGAATCAAAGCAAACATAGAAATTCTTCAAGACTCAAGGCAAGGTGATGCTGAAACTCCCTGTGCTCTCACACCACAGTGTGTAGCTATGTGTATGGGAGTTACTCCATGTTCTTACATGCAGGAGAGGTTTTTTCCAAAATCTCTCTCCCTTCCCAAACCCACTGTTTAACCAATGCTTGATAAGGATGTTTTAAATTATTGTTTGCATCAAATTTCCTGTAGAATTTAAGATAATTTCACTGTCACAAAATATCCAGTTGTATCCAAGTGGCACTAACATATGGGACTGGGGGAGATCCCATAAATCCCAGTGGTGTAGGAACACAGTGTTTTACATTGGTGGGGCTCCTGCCTGTCTCCAAGTGATGAGCTCCTGGCAGCCTTTGTGCCCCAAGCAATCTGAAAATAGTCCTGCAGCACAGAATTGCTTTTTGCAGTGTTTTGTCCCATTGCTAGCCCACTCTTGTTCCAAATTATTGTGTCTAATTTTCCTCATGTAAATGCAGGAGATAGATTGTTGATTCTACAACAGCTGGATTAGTCAAATGAAGACCATGTCTAGGTATCATGGAATCCCCAATTTTCTGTTCATGGGCTGAGAGGAAAAATGTTTCCAAAAGGAGACAATCACCTGTTTGCTGATTTCTGCTATTACTTGTTATGTTATTTGTGCACCTCAGGTCTCTTCACCCAAGCCAAACAGCCTGAACTGGTGAGGAGGTTCATGCCTTGCTGTGTCACCTGTCTGATGTGGATATTACATCCACATTTATCCTCTGGTTTAGCTTCTAGGAAGAGCTTATATCCCACATAAATACACAATCCCATTTGCCAATCCCATCAGTAGTCCTTAGTGTTGTCTCTCAGTTGTCAGGATGGCAGAACTGAGCCTTGCTCACCCATTTCTAGTGAGATACAGGCATACATCTCTCACAGTCTGTCCTGGAATTAGTTTTGGAAAAACAGGAATCAGTTCTCTCCTTCCCAGGGGTTTACATGGGTTAGTGTCTACAGAGGGCACCCTCTTCCATGGCATTGTTTCCTCAAGCACACATCTGATGCTGCTTCTGTGTTCTTGGAGGCAATGAATGTTGCTTCCAGTGCATCATCAAGTGTCTCATTATTAAATAATTAGAAAAGGTTTTTTAGAAGCATTTTGGCTGTAAAGAGCCCCAATTACTGCTGTTACCACAACCTTCTGGCAATGCAGAGGAAGACACTGGTGAATCTTCCTTTGATCTTTGTTGAAACAAGCTGGAGAAAATGGGCAGACCTTTGGACTCTAAATAATAAAGCTCTTAAAATAAATAATAAAGCTCTATGAGGGCCTTTGAATACAGACAGTAACTTCCTGCCCAAAGGTGTTCAACTTCACCCACAGGCACAGTGTCTGTCCTGTGCTGTCTTATCACTGGTCCTGCTGCTTACATTTCTGATAGTGGTATTGTAATGGCATCCAAAAGGACACTCATCCTTTGGCATGGGTTTGAGGGGTATTTTATGAGGGGTTTTTATAAAGTAAAAGTTTTTCTGGACAGAAATTTTGGGGGGCAAGGAAAGGAAACCAAAAGGTTACAAACAATGTTGCTTTTTGGAGATTTTCAACATCAGGTTGGCAGTGAGGGGAATTCTGGCCAGAAGCATGTTTGGGATATTTTGGACTGCAGACCAAGGAGCCCAGAATACAGTGACCAAAGAACCTTGCTAATAGTCAGAGGGATCTTCCAGGCCTGGTCCTGCTGCTTACATTTCTGATTGTGGTATTGTAATGGCATCCAAAAGGACACTCATCCTTTGGCACGGGTTTGAGGGGTATTTTATAAGAGGTTTTTATAAAGTAAAAGTTTTTTTCTGGAAAGAAGTTTTAGGGGAGCAAGGAAAAGAAACCAAAAAGTGACAAACAATGTCACTTTTTGGAGATTTTCAGACATGCATGTTGGCAGTGAGGGGAATTCTGGGAATTGATTTTCAGACATGCAGGTTGGCAGTGAGGGGAATTCTGGCCAGAAGCTGCAAAACTCAGGAAGATATTTGGGATGTTTTGGACTGCAGACCAAGGAGCCCAGAATACAGTGACCAAAGAGCCTTGCTAATAGTCAGAGGGATCTTCCAGGCCTGCCAGATAGGCAGAGGTCCTGGAGTTGTGGCTGTGGACAAGTTGCCTTTCAGCTTTCCAGTGCCCATGGAGTGGGACCAGCACAACAGGACCTGTCTGACCTGCTGAGGAGGTCCTGCAGGGTGCATCACTCTGTGCCCACCAAGCATGGCTTGGTTTGGGTGTGATTGACCATCTGTGGCTATCCAGAAGCTGCTGGACTGGCTGTGCAAATCCATCCAGCACTACTGGAGCTTGATTTCTCCTCTTTCTCTGTTCCAGGATAACTTCCATGTGACAGCAAAGTCCCAAGATCAACTCAAGATTTCATTTCTGTTTGAAAAGTGAAACTGCAGCATGAGCCAACTCTCTGAGGTGCAAATCTAGAGTGGGGTCTGCCAGCTTGGGCATCTCCCAGGACACCTCCCAAGGTAAGGGCACATCATGGAAGCCCCAGTGAGCAGGGAGAGGGGAATGCAAACTCAGGGTGTGCAGGTGAGGCCCAGCTGGGTGGCAGCACATCCTCCAGCCCCTCCCAAGGTGCTGCCTCTCCCAGCACGTGTCCCACACCTCTCCCCAGCTCTCCAGGGATCAGCCTGGGTGCCCTGTGCTCAGGCACACACGGGCTTGGACGTGCAGGGCATGCCTTATAATGAGCCCTTCTCTGTGCCCTGCACTTCCTGAAGGACCAGGCTGATTCTTCCCAGGAAGGTGCCTGCTGCTACAGTCATTAGGGAAAGGAGGGGTGAGCACTCTCTCCCAGGCTGATTGCAGAGCCACCTTCCTTTCTTGCCCATGTCCACCCTGGCAGTGAGAGAATCAAACCCTTTTCTGGGACAGCTGCCTTTTATCAATGATCTTTAACCTTTCCTTTGCTAGGAGTGAAGGAGCTCTCAGAAACATTCTGTAGGTAAGCAAACCCATCACTGTGGTGCTGGTGAGGGATTATTACAACACCTATTTTTCTCCACAGCAAGCAAGTTCCCAGCTCCAGGAGGCTGACAGGCCTTGTGAAACTTGTCATTACTCATCAGCACTCCCTATGCTCGTTTAGATCCCAGGGTGGGGTTTTAATTAGCTGATTTTGTAACAACACCAGGTGACTTGGTGATGGACAGTCACCCTAGAAACCTCTTAAGCAGGAGTGTGGTGGCTGCATGTCCTTAGAGTTTGCTCTCAGATTGCTGTTTGCTTCTAGATATTGAGCTTTTTGGGGTTGCCTGTCAGCCCTTCCCCATAGCTTCCAAGGCTGTTGGTGGATAAATCCCACAGAAATGAGCTGTAGGTTCTCCACTGAAATGTGGAACCTTCACTGAAATGTGCAGCCAGGTAGTAGAGAAAGAACATGGTAAGTGCCTGGGCTGGAAATCCTGTGCTTCTTTTAGAGAGTCCACATGGGAAGGAGCATGTGTGAGTGCACTCCAGCTATGGGGGGAATAAATACTGCTCACAACTCAGTTGCTAAGTCTGAGCAAACCTTTAAGTAGGTGTTTTATTATCCTACAATATAATAAAAATTATGGTTTTTCCTGTGTTTTGTATAATTATGTATATATTGGTCAAACAACTGCATTATGGAATGTAGAAAAAAAGCCTTTACTAAATCCACATGACTGAGGGTTTAACTTCCTTTGATGTGCAAATATAGTTAATTTTTAATTTGTTACTATTTTAATCTTTCATGAAATATGGTTCCATTGCATACAGAACAGCCCACCCATGATACAGCTGTTGTCCCAGACACATCCTGCCTCTATTTCCTTATCTTTACAGTCTGTTCCTAGGCCTCTTAACTTGGAAGCTGTTTTGTTGGAGTTTTTTTGGGCAGCTTTGCTGACACTTTGGCTTGGAAAGCACAACTTGTGCCCAGCCTTGGAAATACCAATTGTTCTTTACAAAGTCAAATCTATTTTTCCCAGTGACCTTGCTTTGACCTTGTTCTCAGCCTTGCCATGAATAGTGTGATCCCTAATTAGTCCATCTGTCAGCTGTCCATGCCCACATGATGGGACAGGAGCATTGCTGGCAGATTGGAAACCAGCTGAAAGCACCAAGAATGATAAATGAGAAATGTCAGGATTTGGGCACTGGCATCAGATCTGGGTTTAACATTGGTGAAGATCTGAAGGAAGGGTTAAAGGACATCCTAATGAAACTCCCATATCACCCACTTGCTCCAGCCTTGGGATTCAGTGGGTTTGTGTAGACTGGGAGTGGGGCCCCCAAAAATAAGACTTTTGAGAAGGGGTTTGTTGTGCTCACACAGTTATGGCTGGGGCCTGATTCATTAAAACCCTAAGTCAGTGGCTTCACTGCATACTCTGAAGAACTGTGCATTGCTGAGCAGGAATAGAGTGGGGGATGGCTCTATTGCTGTACCAGGGAGAGACTAAGCTGGGGTTCTTGGTGCCTGCCAGGAGCTCCCAGCAGCTGCTGCCTCTCACTGCTCATTGTGTGCCACAAGTCTTTGCTGACTAACTTCTGATCCTGATCCAGGCTGGTGTGTTGATGGGATCACAGGAGTTTGTAAGCACTGGAAAAGGGGCAGTGTGGAGCCTGCAAGCAGCCCTGTGGTAAGGTAGGGGTGTGTGTGTGGGAGCCTCACAAATCCAGCCCTCAGTGCTGGGTGTGGTGGGAAATGATTCATGCACCTGTAGGTTTGCTAGGACCACATGTGGCTGAAGGTGACCTTGGGAGGAAAGGAGTAGGGTGAAAGACTGGCTGGGAACAGGGCACCATGGCTTTAAACCCAAAAGTTGCATTTCTCTGCCTTTTCCTAAATCTACTCTGGCAGAGCATTGTTGACATAAGAGGAAAAAACCCAATGGTGAGCTCTTCTGCAAATCCTCTCCCAAATGTTTCAGCTTGTCATGCCTCTAATTCATTTGCAGGAAGCTTGGACTTAGGCTAAAATAAAATTTATTTTTGTGCTTATCTGCTCTGTTATCAGAGTATCTCCAAGCTCTGCTTGGTCTGGGGGCTTGTTCCTGGAAGCAAGGCTGCCTTGCAGGAAAAAGGAGTTAATATCCAAGAACTCTGAGCCAAAAATCAGCTGCACAGTTCTCCTTGACCTCTTTGGAGCAGGCCCTGTGTGAGATAATCCTTGTTTTGATGACAGTGAGAAACCATTTGAGGGAAAAGTGCTTCCAGGAGGGGCTGCTTTGCAAATACATTTTAATAGGGGGGGGAAAAATCACCAATAAATAGTGTTTGGTGGCAGAGTGGTACCATGGTGGTGCCATATCACCTGCAGTTTCATGGGGACTATAAATAGTGGTGCCCCTTTTAGTTTTTAGAGTGTTCTGAATGTTTTTAAAAATGCTGAGTGAGCATCTCTCAAAACCATGTCTTGTGCCTGAATTTGGGCACCCAGGAAATGTGTTGGAATTTGCATTTCCAGGCTCCTGCCATGCCATTGGAAGGAACTAGGAGCAATTCCCAGGGAGTGTGTGCAGCCTCTCCTGGGGGATGCCATGGGCTGCTCAACCAAAGCCTTTTTTTACCATTTCTCAAGTGGTGTTTCAGTTTGTCTTACACCACTGCAGCATCATCCACTGCTGTGCACTGTGTTGCCTAATCCTGGCAAATCCTCAGGCAACTGCTGCTCCACCTCTGAGGGAGTCAGGGCTTTAAATTGGTTATAGACTTTTAAATGTTACCTTCCTTGGTGTGCTGCAAGGGCATGTGATGTTAGAATCATGGAACTGGTGAGGCTGGAAAAGACTTCAAAATCCAAGCATCTATGCAGCCACCACTGTGTGCACCTCAGAACCACATCCCAGGGACAGAGACTGGCACTGACTTCAGGGGGGTAAATCAAAGGAGATCAAGCCTGCACTGTCAGGTTTGATCCCCTTGTATTTCACAGCCAAGCCAGGACTGGTCATGAGCAGACTGCTGCATTTTGTGCTGCTGCTGTGTGGAGCTGTCATTTTGGCCAAGAAACCAGTGAAATATGAAGGATAAGTGTGGCCATTTTTCTCATTCCCCCACTGTGTTAGGGCTGGAGAGAGCCCCCAGCAGCCCCTGAGTGACCCTGTGCAGCAGCTCCTCCACAGCACTTGGCTCTGTTGATGGATCCCTGCCTTGCTGCTGCCTGTGGCACTCTCAGCAGCCAGCCCTGGCACGTTGGATAGGTAAGGACATGTCCTGCAAGAATGTTTCCAGCATCTGGCACATCATTCCCTCACGGGTTTTATTCTGTCTTGCATCGCTTGCCTCACTTTTCATTTCTCATAGAGGTAACTGGGCACTCTTGGGAAGCACAAATGCTGCTGAAATAAAAACTCCTCTATTTGAAAGAGCATCCCAAGGAAAGGTCTGCTGGTGAGTTCTGCCTCTGTGGGGTGATTCTTCCTGCCCTGGAAGCTGCAGCCCCTGCAGGGTGATGAGAGCTGCAGTACAGGGGATGAATCATGGCTCTAATCATTTGCATTGGATAAAAATCAGATTTCAGAGCTCCCCTGAGAGCTTTCTCAGCTCTGTGGGCACAGAAACAGATGCTGCTTTTTTTCTCAGTGATCTGAACCACCCCTCAGTGGGTTTGCCCTTCAGCTCAGAAGAGCCCTGGTTGTTCAACCAGAGGAATAATCCAACTGAGGATGTATTAGGAGAGGGAAGAATTTGGCCTTTCCCTCCTTTCCCCCTCTGGCTAGTTGCACATTGGCACACTGGGACGTGTTCCTGCTCTGGTCACTTTGTCCCCAGCCTCCTGTGCCATCTGCAGGAATTATTAAGTACAGGAATTAAAAAGCAGAAGATTATAAGGGTTTAATAAAGTCCTCATCCTGTCTTCTGGAATGGGAATGCTGTGGTGTTTGGGGAGATGAATGCAGGTGCTCTGAGAGCCAACTGACACTGAGTTATTCTGATTTTACAGTGATGATCTTGAACAAATGATCCTTTGGGTACTTCCCAAGGGGAATGTTTGTTGACTCAGTTCACAAAGGAAGTAAGGATGTGCATTTGCTTGGGAAAATTATTATCCAAATCATAGTGCTCTTTTGAAACAGTTGTTTGACTGAATACCAAAAAGAAGCAATCAGACACTTGCCTTAGAAGACCTTGGCAAGGCAGTGAATGGTGATATTATAAATTTCTTCTCTCTTACCCCCTCAGAGCAGAATTATCTATATTTGGATTTCTTTTTTCAGCCCCAGAGAGGAAGTGAATGAAGTTTGCAAATCCTGTTTGGACCAAATGCAGTGAATCCAGCTGTGCTTCCTATGTGGAGCTGAACTAAAAGAGTGTCCCAAGGAGCAGTGCTTGTTCTCAACTCCCAGCCCCAAATGGGATCCCTCTCCCTCCTAAGGATATTTGGTAGAGAAATACAAGGGGAATGTAGAGCTGGAAGGTTAAACATTAAGGTTTCTTCCCATTGCTATCAAAACTATACCAGGGAAGCCTTTTAGGTTAATTTTAGCTCCAGCTTCACTCCCATTGCTGGAATGTCCAATCTATTTAGGCTGGAGGTATGTGGGGCAGGGACTGTTCTGGGTCTGTTGCCATTCCAGCCTTTGCAGTGCCTCCTTACCAATCCAGAGAAGCTGTTTCCCTTCACCAAGTACCACATGTCTCTCTCCCTCTCAGTGCTTTCAGCAGCCTTTGGAGTCAAAACTCCTCTGCTGCCACCTCCACTCTGGTCCCTGGGTGGAGTTTGGCAAGGAGTCCTTCAAGATGGTTTTCATTTTTGAGGCCTGAAGTTAGTTTGTGGCTGAAAGAAATGCCATGCACAGGAATGCTTTTGGATGTCTTGTGGAATATGCTGAGAACAGTGCTGTCTTCCACTGCTTGCCAAGTGCTTCAAGGATGTCTTGGTATTAGCAGACACCCAAGGGGGACCAGAGCTCTTCCAGCTGAGCAGAGCCCATCAGACAAATCCATATTTCAGATTTATGCTGCTCCTGTTGTGCAATGAGCAGTTCCCTGTGCTGTCATTGCTTTCCACTGTCCCTGTCTCTTCTCTTTGCTCTCATCTTTGTTCTTTTTAGGTACCACTAGCTTGGAAAACTCAGTGATTAGTTGAATAATGAGTATTTAAGCCACACTAATGCTCTGAAATCTTGTCAAATCTGGCCCATTCTCAGGGGACTTGGTGTGTTTCATGGAAACCAGCCAGTGAGAGCCCCAGCACTCGATTTCCTGGAGGAAAGGGAAGATGCAGGGAGCCAAGCAGTTGGATCAGTCCCTGAGATGCAGGCTGTGGCTGTGGATGCTTTCTCCCCAGGCATTCCCTGTGAACTCAGGGAAGTCAGACTGGCCTGGCAAGTGGCCTAACTCTGCTGCTGCTGATGACACCTCTCCAGCAGAAGCGGTGTGTGGGCAGACAGGGAGTTTCATCATGGGGAGGAGGAGGAGGAGGCATGCATCACCTTTTGTTTAAGCAGCAGCATCTTTTTGGAATGCTATCCATTTTATCTGGGAGGGCTTGGACAGGGAGCATCCAGGAGAGGCTGGATATTGTAATTAACACAAGTGGAGGCAGGCTGCTGCATCTGCCCGCCCGCCCAGAGAGGAAGAACCTGTTGAATTTGCTAGGAGCTATTGCTGTGAGGACAAGAGCCACAGTTCCTGGGAGTACAGCAGCCACAAGTGGATGGAGTAGCTGCTTCAGAGCTATGCTGTGGGGAAGAGGCAGAGGCCTGGATTTTGGACACTGGGTGCCTTTTTGGGTTAGAGCCTCCACTTTTGCCTCCTAAGCGTGGGGAGGAGGAGCCCGCAGCCCCCTCGCTCTCGGTCGGGTGAGCCAAGCATGGCTGCACTCTCCCAGCACCTCAGGATCCTGCTCTGGAAGAACTGGCTCAGTGTCAAGAGGCAGCTGGTGAGTGTGGGAACAGAGGAGTGCAGGAGGGAGAGCCTGGGAACACCAGGAGCTGAGGAGCAGGGGGGGCACTGCAGAGAGGGAACTTGGGCTGGTGGAATGGGAGAGTGGTGGTCGAAGCAGAAGGAAGGAAGGGAATGGCACAGAAGTGAAGATGGATTTTGTGTGAAGCTCAGGAAGTGCAGATGGGTCTTGTATAAAGCTCAGGAGTCCAGACTGAGTACCGTGGATGCCTCTCTTGTTTCCTCAGGACAATGTCTGTGCAAACAAAGCCATGCACAGACTCGTGGGCAGAACCTGCAGTTCTGTACCTGCTGCCATGTGAGTGACCCTGTGCCTGCTGCACAGCCTCTGAGGAGCCCCTGGGATCTGGGGGTGGTGTGGCTGCCCTTACACAGAGCCATTTGTAAAGGATGGATAAAGAAAAAGTAGCTCAGGTGATACTTTTGTTATCCAAGAGGGATGCAGGTAGGACAGGTGTCCAGTGTGCTGCAAATCAGCCCAATGATCTTTGTGTCTGAGAGATAAACCATTGCCAGAAATGTCCAGAGAGGGATCTGAGCTGCAGCAGCATCAGGGAGCAAACATTCCTGTAGGAGGGATAGCATGGCCAGGCAGAGTAGTGTTGTCCCAGTCCAGTTTTGGTGTGTGGTATTTTCAGCAGAAGCCTGGGCAGTTCAGGGAGCTGCACCATAACCTGTGCTCCAGAAACCCAAACGTGGTGGGGTTTGAACTTGCCCTGGTGGAATGGAAACCTTGGCAGGCACAGGAAGTGCTGGCCAAAGAGAAATGTCCATGGAGGGTGTGATGTGAGGGTGAAGTGAAAGGCCTGGTATGACTCTATGCAAGGTCTGTTCCAGCTCACCCTGCCCTATGTCCTGGTTGTGGAGCCTGATTCAGAGAGGTGCTGGGTGCCTCTGACTCCTGTGGAAATGCTGTGTGCCTCAGAGCCTTCTTCACTGCTGCACAATACACTTTTCCTGAGATGCAGAAGAATCCCCATAAATTATCTCTAATTTCTCAAGAGAAATTGTAACAGCCTCGTTAAAAGCAGAAGGCTTGGGTCCCTTTTAGCTCCTGTGTACCCTGAGTAAATGCCACCTAAGCCCTGCCTGTGCTTCTGACCACAGTCTGACTTGCTGTAATTCTGGTTTCCTGGGGAGTTGAAATATCAACTCTGTAGAAGTGAAATGTCAATTAAAATAAAATCTGGCCACTGCTGACTGTTTTATGGCAGGCATGCCTTGCAACCCTCCTTAATTTCCCTCTCTTGCTCCAAATTAGGGAGCTTGCTCAGGCTGAGGAGGGTGTGAGGAGGTAAACTCAGATCTTTTTGGGAGCAGAGTTGGGCCTGAGTGCCAAAGGGAACTGGAGATATTGGTGCCTCTTGTGTCTTGCACTTCATTATTTCAACAGAGGCAGGAAGGGGAGAGAAAATGTGCACTCAACCAGAGATCCTAAGTAAGCTCTGAGAGATTAAATCAACTTTTAGCAGTGAAATAATCCAGCAATTGAGAAATTATGCAATCTACATCACAGTTGTTAATGTCCCAAGAGCCAGATTGAGGTTGGTTGTGGTTCCATTGGAGTCAACATGTTCTGGCTGGGGTGGCTGTCTTGTTTTTGTTTATTAGAAATGCCTGGGACAGTGGGAATGCTGTGATGTTGCAACTGATGTGCCCAGCTACTATTAAATCAAATTAAGTCACAGGACAGAGATACTGAGAGAAGACATGTCTGGAAAGTGGGGAGTGTAAGCTCAAAATGGGGAGGGACAATGATTTTCCTGAGTAGGAGCAATCAGTATCCATTTATTGTCCCAGGAATGTGACAGATGTCCAGCCCTCCCTTTAGGCAGCTTCTGACTAATATCAGTTTCTGTGCTGTTACCCCATAATTTTACTTTAGCCTGTGTGGTGCTAAACTAGGAGGACACATTAATAATACCATTTGCATGAGAATTAATCACAGTTCAACTGCATGTTTGGGGACTGATTATAGGGAAAGCATCTGATATAAAAAGAAATTACTAAAATATGTCAGTGCCAGTGATGGATCTTGTTAGAGGTTGGCAGTGTATACATAAAAAGCAGGAAGGGCATTGTCTGTCTGAGCTAAAATGTGGCTGAATGCTAAAATTATAGGAGCACCTCCAAAGGGGTGTGTGGGGAGGTGCCTTGTGGTTTGATGTCTGTCACTTACCTATTTTGGGGCACAAATTTGCTGCTACTTTCAAGCCTGAGTCACCTCATCAGGGACCATAGGGATGGAGTTGCAGTGGAACAACCATCTTTGGGCTGAATTGCTCTCCAGGATTTGTCTGTCTGTCTGTTTGGCTTTATGTTCCAGTGAGTGTTAGAGGAAATGAAAATTCGGTTATGGGCTTGGAATTACTTTGGAAAAACAGCTTTGGATAAGATGTACTGATCTTAAAAAAAAATAGCAACACAACGATGAAAAATTGGATTATTTTGAAGAAAGACATCTTTGCAGTTCCAAAAATGGGCATGAAGATAGAACAGCAATTTTGTAGCACAGAGGAGTTTCAGTTTAACTACTGATAAATGGAAAACTCTTAATCTAGTAAGCATGGGAGCCAGCTCTCCCCTAGTGCAAAACCAAGGGATTATTTGAATAATTACAATTTCCTAGCTCACAAAACTCCAAGGCTTGTCTTTTAAAATTTTGGGCATCCTCCCTAGATTGGTTTACTATACTTAATGATTAATTGTAGTGTTTTCTTAATTCTTGTCCATTGAAAGGGGCAACCCTCATGTCAGAGGCAAGAGTGCTATACATGTTCATGTACATTAGGGCAATATTACATTATTTCTCTTCCACCTTAAGTTGGATATATGGAAGAAAGTCTTCCCTGTGAGGGAGATGAGGCCCTGGCACAGAGAAGCTGTGGCTGCCCTTGGATCCCTGGCAGTGTCCAGTGCCAGGTTGGATGGGTTTGGGGCACCCTGGGGTAGTGGAAGGTGTCTCTGCCCATGGCAGAGTGGGACTGTATCAGCTTTAAGGTTCCTTTAACCAAAACCATTCTGAGAATCATCTCAGCTCATGTGTATGGACTGCTACAGTCTGGAGAGGGAAAGGTGGCAGAGATTTGGGCTGCTGGGGTCAGAAGTTCTTGTAAGGGTTTTGTTCTTGAAGATGTGTGTTCTGTAGGCAGGTTGCACAACTCCATAAACCCCTTCCTCTGCCATGCTTGAGCTCCACATCTTGTGGATGACCACTGTGCAAACCCTTCCTTCCAGCTCTACCATGAGGATCCACTGCTTGTGAAAAACAGCTAAATTTTTTTGGGGGGGAAACTGCTGTAGGCTTGTCAAACACTTCAGTTTTGGGGTGTAGGTCAATTGAAGTTCTATTTATCCATCATTTCACTGAAAGTGAAACCAAGCTTTCACTCTGCAGCTGCTTTATCTTCTGGCTGGTGCTTCCCAGCATGCCTTTACTGTGACATAGCAGTGTCTCAAAGCTGGGTAAACACAGTCCCCCATAATTACCAGCCAAACTGAAACCCTGTGCTGCTCTCAGCCTTGTTATTTGCTCTTAAAATCTTCAGTAGTTTTTCTTCCTGAATAGATAATGCTTAGATTTTAATTGTATGCATGCCAGGACAGGTGTGATTTACAATGCACCTCATAACTCACTTAGGGCCCTGCTTGTGCATTCCAGACAGGCTCTGGGTGGCATCAATGCCACAAACGTAACCGATTTATTTTCATTGCTCTTTTATAGGTATGGTCGTTTGTTTTAATTTCCTGGCCCGTGGTTGTTTTCATAATCTTGGCCATTATCCGTCTCAAATTCCCTCCAGAGCCACAGCAGAACTGTAAGTAACTGGTTTGTTTTTATGTCTGTGGGGTTTGGCTCTCATTTCAGTGGCTGATGTGTTCATTTGATGTGTTTTGTTACTTTTACAAATTTGGCTCCGTGTAGTTTCCAGTGGAGATTTCCTGGGATGCATCATGCTGTAAATAAAATGTGTGTGCTCCTCTGAGGTTGTTTTTGCTCATGGTTGTTTTTTTTTTTTTTTTCCAAATTAGCTTTATAATTAGAAAACAACCTTAAAGAACTGTCTCATCAAGATTTATTTGGATACTGCAATATAAATTTCCAGGATAAACTGAGGGAGAAGAGGGCAGCTGGGGGGAGAGCTTGCTCAGTAAAATGAGTGAGGGCAGAGGCTGCAAGTGTGATTATGCAGGTGAGGTGGCAAACATGAAAGGTTTTACCTTGTGCATGCCACAGGCAAAATGTGCACATTAAAGTATCTCACTGAAGAGTGATAGCTTGCTTGGCTCCTGGGACCTGATGGTGCATGTGAGCCCCTTGTAATAAAAACAGCAGCTCCTAGGGTGGCTCAGGAGTTGTTGGGGGTCAAATGGGTTTGCACAAGCTGGTTCTGCTTGCAGGCCTCTCTCCTTGGGTCAGGAAGTGTCCATTTCAGAGCAGGGATGCTCTTGGGTCTGCTCTAAAGCACTTCTGCTGAGCAGTGAGTCCTTACCACCACCAGAGGCATGTCCCAGCCCTGGGCACTTTTGTTCATGAAGTAAAGCAGAGCAAGGAGTTCATCCAGTTGGGAGCCTGTTTTCCTTTCACAGTGTTAGCTTTGAGTTGAATCAAATGATAAAGCCATGGAATGGTTTGGCTTGGAAGGGACCTTAAAGATTTTCAGCACCTGGTCGATGGCAGAGACACCATCATGGGTGACCCACATGGGGCTGCAGGAGCAAAGCCCTGGCATGGGCAAGGTTGGAGGTTTGTATTTGGGGCAGGGAGACTGATGCAGCAGGACAGGAGACAGTGGCTGGCAGCAGAGGAGACAAGCATTTGTCTCCCAGTGTTTGTAGCTGTGCCATGTGTGGGATGTGGCTGGGAGGGATCTGCCTCTGAACACTGGGATGTTCACCCTGGTGTGGTTCTCTGCTTAGAAACTCCTCTTCCTCTGTGAGGTGTGAGGCAGGAGCACACTGTGACAAGTATCACACATGCAATTAGGATTGTCCTTGTGGCAGAGAGTCCTTGTTACAGCCTAATCCCTCTGAAGCATTGTGTACCTCCTTCCATAGGCAGGGATGTAGGCAAGTTCTTCCTGAAAGTATTCTTTAATGGGAAAGAACATTCTTGAAATGTTGGGATAATTTTTGAAGCCCAAGCCCATCTGCTGTCAGCAAAAGACCTCTTTAGGCATATTATATATTCCAAGTTCTCCCAAATTCCCTGGAACAAGTTGGAGCAGGCAAGACAGGACATGTTGTGCTTTGTGAAAACCCTGGATTTTGCCAAGTGTGGAAATGGCAGACCTCCCACACTGCCCCACCAGTTATATTACCTGTCCCCAATAAATCAGATAAGTTGGATGTCAAGGGAGCCATCTGGATGGGGAAATATTTATTCTTTTATTTGACATGGTCATCAGTTTGAAGCTATATTTATTTGCAGCATTTTTACTCTGCATGATCACATCTCTGCCTTAATGAATTAACAGCAATAATCTCATGACCTGCAAGTAGCACCAGCAGTTGTGCTTTGCAGGAAAGGGGAAAGTTGGGCAGTATCTTTGGATGAGTTCCCTTTCCTTGTGCAGATTAATTTTATTTCAGTGCAACTCTCAGTAAGTGTGTGAGTAGGAGTCTGTCTCTCTTAGAAGTGGATGATAGGAACTCTCAATTGCAAGAGAGGTTTTTTGCTGGAAAATAATGGTTTTGGTGTGTTCTTGTGATCCAGATGTTCAGAGACCATCTAAGAATCCTGAGGGAATAACAAGGATGCTAACCAGAGCATCAAACAGCCAGTTTCTGCTCCTACTATAGTTAAATAAGAACAGTTGCTTGACAATTACACTTTTTTTTTTTTTTTTGACAACTGGAAAAAATGTATCAAACTTTTTGCTTGAAAAGCAAAAGATAAATCACTTGGGAACTTTCCTTTTTGATAGAAAAGCAGGCGGGGGTGGACACATCTAGGAAAACTATTACAGGAGGGGATTTTATTCATTTTATTCATAAAATTCACCTTATGCTGAGTTCCAGTGCCTGCCTTAAGACAGAATTGTTAAGTAGTGACAAGAAATTGTTTCCAGTTCTGCTGTCAAGAGATTATTGCAGGTAGACAAAAGTCAGGAAGCACAGAATCAATGGCACAGAGATGGAATAGGCTACTCAAATGCTGATGTTTGGAGCCTTAGAGATAACCCCACAGAAAATCCCACTCTGTAACCTTATCTTGTGTATTCAGGGCCACAGAAATATCATGAAATCTGTTAATTTTTTTTCAATTAAAGCAGCTCAAATTGAAGACAGTAATTTCTTCTGAAGGGCAGCTAATACACATTGAATAGATGGAGGAGTATGTAGAGAAATTACCTGGCAAATATCAGTCAAGGTGAACAAATGGCAAGGGTTTCCTGCAGGAGCAAGTTGCTTGTGCTGAATTATATTGTGTAGCACTTAATGCAAAGGGAGCTTGTGCCAGGCTGAGCTTCAGAGGGAAATGACATGCCAAATAAATGTCACCACTCCAGAGCTGCTCATAGGAGAGCTAAGAACTGAGGGAAACAAGGAGCTGAGGTCTGATAAATAATTTTCTTCACAACTAAAGCATCCTGTATCTAGGAGGTAAAAAAACCTATCTCTCTTCTTTATTCAGGGATTCTGTTTGATGATGTGTTTCCAGGTCAGCAGAGATTGTTGTCAGGAGAAATGAAAAAGAGATTTCACTGTCTGCATACCCAGTTTCTGTGATGATCCCAGAGTCTTACAAACAAAATCCCCATCCAACTTACTATTCACATTGCAGTTGTGACTTCTGACCCTTTTATTCCAGCCTTTGTCTTTGCTAGGACACATTGGGATGTGTAAGTGTGGAATAGGAAACTCTGGACTGGATCCTGCAGGTGAAAGCCACCGGGTTTGATGGTATCTCCCAGACTTTTGTGCCTGTGTCACCCGTTTTCTAGAGCAGGGACACAAATCCCTTTCCATCCATGCAGGTTTTAGCAAGGTATGGGAATTGTGTGCGAGATACAATCTGTCCCTCAGGGCTCAGCCCACTCAGTCTGCAGAGGAGCCCAATTACGCTGCTTGCTTTAACGAGCTGTGACACCCTGTCACACCCTCCCCGCCCGATTCCTTCCTTTCCTGCTGGCCTCCTCTCCCTGCTGTAAGTTGAACCTCGTCAGAATTCCCGGCAGGAGCTCTCCTGGGTGTGGTTACAGAACCCTGAGCTGTGGGGAGGATGTGGGGCAAACCTCACCCCTGTTAGACCCCGGGTCTGCTCCCGTGGTGCTGTCAAACCCACGCCTCATGCACAGACAGTTCTTCATGAAAAGCAGCTGTGCTCTTGGGTCTGCTCTTAAACCCACCAAATTCTGCCAGGGAATTCCTTGGCAGAGCTTTTCCCAGTGAAGCACTTTCTACCCTTCACCTCTGCCCAGAATTTCCCCCCAAGATTTCCCCAGTGTTGTGGAGATGCCTGCAAGGGTGCATTGCATTCACTCAGAGATTCACTCAGCAGCACAGTCCTCCACGAGGCTGCTCTTTGCAGCCAATATTCTGGGGGAATATCATCACAATTGGTTATCTGGTCAGTAGCAGCACAACTCTTTGGGTCTAGCTTAGAGCCAGAGCTATGTAGGAGCAGACTCTGCTCTCACTCTTGGCTCCAGTGCTCCTGGGAGAAGGAAGGCCCAGGATAGGCTCTGCCTCTGAGCTGCATCCCATTCCCATTGGACCTTTGAACAGGTCCAAAACTGGCAGGAAAAATCAGAACTCTCTGATGCCTTAGGAGGTATCTCACCTGGAGGTGAGAAAACTCAGAAAATATGCTGTACTTTATAGGAATTTGCCTCTTAGTTGGAGGCACCTGTGTTCATCTCTTTTCCCAGTAATGTGGAAAAATTAATAGGTTCCCATGCTAATTACAGGGAGTTGGGATGATGGCTCAGCTGCACAGGCCACTCCATTCATTTGGATAAGTCATGGATATTTATGCAAGTCATAATCCACCCCCAGGGTTCAGCCTGTTCTGCACACAGCAGACTGCAGGCTCTCCTTCACCACTTGCCTGTGGTGGAGCAGCCCCTCTCCTTGTGTTCCTTTACACTGCTTCATTTTCCCCCCCTTCTTTTCTGTCAGTCTTTCCTCCCCTTCTTTTCTGTCAGTCTTTCCTCCCCTTTCTGCACATCAGATTTTTGTATCTGATGGAGTCTGCAGTGATGAGGGAAATACCTCAGCGAGTCTCTTGCTTTGGTGTGAATGTTTTGTTTCATTCTGTTCTGCTAGGAAGCAGACTGCCATGTAACCCTCTGTTTCATTAAACCATACCTGAAGAGGGTATGGATTATATTAATTAACCCCATATTTGCTGGAATAGACATCTACACTGCTCTCCTTGCATGCAGAAGCAGTGCCCAGCCATGTAGTACCTTGTTTTCCCCTTGGCTTGGAGATCAGCTGCTTAAAGAGAGCACTGGGATGTTTATAATGCCTCCCTTGTCTTAAATCTCCACACTTCCCTTTCTTCCCACAGACTCTTCTGCCTTCTGGGGTGTGACTGAAGGATGTTCAGGGCTGGAGCTGGGAACTCCTGACTTCCCACTGTGATTTTTCCTTCCTCATTGAGCAGGGCCTTGGGGTGATCATTTAATTCTAATTGACTTCCTGAAACATCTCAGTCCAGGCTCTGGGATCTAAAAGGGCACAGGTATTTTTCCAGAGGTGCTGAGCAGCTTGGCTTAGACTGGAATTAGCAGTTGTTGGTGCCTGTGTTTCTGGGAAGGAGGTCACTTTTGCTTAAAGAATCTAAACCTGGGCTCTGGAGGCACACAGCATTGAAAGATGTTTGTTGGTTAAACACACTTTCTGTGCAGGTGTTTTTGCAAGAGTCTAGATATGGATTTCAGTTTTTAGGTTCCAGTGTCTTGCTGGGAAATGTCCTGACTCTCATCTTAGGTCCTGTTTGGGTAGGGCTCATACAGACAAGATCATCTTAGCTGTGTTACAAGACCAGGTTAGCCTTGTCTGCATTAAATATTGCTTTCAAAGAGCCCTCTAGGAAAAGGGCTTGTGTGCAGGTACTGCTTTCTCCTGGTGTGTTTGTGCTTCAGGCAGTGGAGCATCCCTTGCTAGCACTGTGAGCCTCCTCAGCTCTGCCCTCATCTCTGTCATTTCCCCACCTTGCCCTGAGTTTGCAATACCTCTCTGAAGGGTTCCAGGTTCCACCTCCTCTCCTTTGGTTTGGAAGTCCTTTCTCCTCCCTTTGCACCTGCTGCTCTTTGGCTCCTTTGTGATTTTTATGCTCTCTGCTCTTTATGATCATGAACCCGATGTGATCAGATCGCAGCGCTGATTTTTAATTTATTAAATCAGGAGGTGGAAGTGGAAGGTCTGTGGCTGAGCAAAACCAGCTTGCCCAGTCTTAATGAGCATGGAAGTGGATTGTGTCTGCTCTGGGTTGGTCTCATTGCAGAGCCTGAAGTGCTTGGGGGAGGAATTGGGCAACAAAATGAAATGTTTCTTCCGTGGAGGCCACAGAGGGAGGGAGGAGTGTGGCTGTGAGTTGTCTGCTGCTTTGATTGCAGTGTCCTGGGCAGGACATCATGAGAAAACAAGGGTCCTGTGGCTATAAAGATTAAAAAAAATGCAAGGCTTTAAATCTTACCCAGCCACACTGGGTGTCCAGGGGGCTTGGATGGATTTATCTGGGGTCCTGCTGTGCTTCCATTTCAAAAATCAGGAGATGTATGAGGTGGGGATCAGTCTGTTCTGCCATGTCTCAAGTGAAAAGATGAGAGGTAATGGCCTTCAGTTGTGCCAGGGGAGGGTCAGATTAGATATTAGAAAAAAAAAATTGCATGGAAATGTCACAGCAATAGAAGTGCCAGGGCAATTAAAGATTCTGTTTTAATAGGTAAGGCATGAACCAACTGAGTATTCATGTATAAAGAGTGCCCTGCTTAAAAATTAATCCCATCCCATAGATTTGATGATTTAGTTTAGTTTTTGGAGAGCGATTCAAAGTCTTAGCATTAGCATAAAGCTTTGTACAATAAAAAAAATAAAAATAGGCAGCTTCAGTTGTTACTGATAAATAGATGTGACCAAAGCTGGAAATGGACAGTTGCATGTGGTTGGAGGGAAGCAGGATCTTTGTCATGTCATGAAACAGGCACTTTTGTCGTTTTGGCTGTTGAAAAAAGCAGAAATTAAAATTTAAAGTGATGCTGTGTGGCAATGAGAAAGACTAGAGGGGAAGCCAGGAGGCTGTGTGTGCACAAACACAGCCAAACATTTGGCACAGGAAGTTGGGAGGAGGTGACCAGAGCAGGACATATTCTCACTAGGAGCTTTTGTGACTCTTGAGATAAATATGGATCACAGCTGATAAACAGTTTGGGGTCTTTTGCTGCTCTGGGTTAGACCCCACTGCTCAGGGGTGTGTAGGAACACAGCACAGAGTGTTTCCTCCACTACAAAAATCCTGAAAGGTTTAAGCTTTCTTCAGCCAGCAGCTGAAGGGGTTTGATCCATGTGATCATTGTAGTAGCTGCTGACAAATCTATTTTTGTGAATTTGTCTAATTCTTTTGAAATCAATGTCTGCTTTATCCCATGGCAGTAAGTTCTACAATGTTTTGATATTTGTTACAAAAATCTGTTTTCAGTCCTGTTTGCTGGTTATGCCCTGATCTCACTGTATTTTGGTGTCCCTGTGTTATGAGGAGTGACCATTTTTTCACCCTTTTACTCACTGATTCCCAACTTTATTTATTTCTTACCAAACCACTTTTTGGCTACTTTTTCCCTAGCTGAAAAGTCCCAGTTATGATGTTGCCTTGTATGATTTGGCAATGATTGAATGCATTTCCAATTAAACACAAATAGTTCCTAATGAAACCATTGGCTCATTAGTGCCTCCATTTCACCAGAGTTTAGATTTATATGGATTTTTTATGAACTATGGGAGGAATCTGGAAGGACTTAGAGCATAGGTAGTGTCAAAATGTGTGCATTTTGAAGGCAATTGAATTTTTTTCATGCCCAAGTAGTGGTGATAAAACCCTAAACTGGAGGTGGGTAGAAACCAGAAAAACTCAGCTGGGGGCTGCTGTGGTCATGGTGCTGATCTGCTGAATTCCTGGCTGGATCAGCAAATGGCTGGACTCAGCTGTAATGCAAATACCACAAACCTCAGAGCAGTGGAAGCAGCAAAATCAATGTGGCCACGTGAAACACGGTCCATTTAGGTTTAAACATTTGGGTCAGCTTCAATTAATCAGTGAAATAGTCATTGTCATCCCTTTTGTATGACATTTAGAACCACCCTGACATTTCTCATTGGTATTATACCAAGCACCTTTACCTGAAGAAAACAAAATGTTTTGCTCATGTTGAAGGGTAGTGTGCTGGAATTTACAACATTCAGAAAAATAGGAGAAATTAATTTTCTTTTTTTATTCTGCATGAGAGCAAATGGGGAAAAGCTAGAATTACCAGTGGCATGCATGCATTAATTGGTATCTTATGTTTGTTGTTACTGTTCTGCATGCCTTGTTTCTTTCCAGCTCTTGGAGATGTGGTTAGATGCTACAGAACAGGGAGAACCAGCCCATGCAGCTCTGAGCCCTCGGCCTCCTCTGCCCTTTGGGATGCCTCTGTCCTCCAGTTCCTGAGCCCTTCTCTCAGTGGGGACAGGAAACCAAAACTCTCTGTCTGAACACACAGGGAAAACCTCTGCACTTGGGATTCTGCTGCTGGCAGAGCCAGAGTCAGGCTTTGCTATCAGGATACACATCTGGGCTTGGATTTTGGCTGTAGATGTGTCAATTTGGCCAGAAGTGTGAGAGGGTGATCTCTCAGCTCAGACATGTGGCAGCAGGGGGTGCAGTGATCTCTCCCCTTTAACTCATGGGCACTGATAATGGAACCCTTCAAGGGAAAGAAGTTTTAGCAAATTAGGAGGTTTAAATCTAAAGGCAGTAGGAGGATTGAAAAAAAAATTTTTGTTATGTGTTGTGGATCTACTCTAGTGTGTGATGAGGGATCAGAAAGTTGGGGCTTGGATAGGGCATTGGCATAGGTTTGAGTGGGAGAAGGAGGTGCCTGTGGGAAACAAAGGAATTTCCAACAGTAGAAATACAGCAAAAGTTTCTAGTGGGGGTGTTACCCTTCAGGGAAACTATCACCATGGAAAGACTGTCCTTTAAATTTTACAGAGCAGGCACAACTCTCCTTCTGTCACATTTGCTAGCTGGTGCTTAGGTTCTGTGCTGGATAAACTCAGTATGGAGATCTCCTGGAGCAGCTTCCTCCCTGGCCATCCATGCAGGGGTTACAGGGCCAGCAGGGAACTCATCTGGCCCTGGGAATTTGGCTCTGCAGTAACACCAGCCCAGAGCAGACACAATCCACTTCCATGCTTATTAAGACTGGGCAAGCTGGTTTTGCTCAGCCACAGACCTTCCACTTCCACCTCCTTATTTAATAAATTAAAAATCAGTGCTGCAATCTGATCACATCAGGTTCATGGACTGATCATAAAGAACAGAGAGCATGAAAATCACAAAGGAGCCAAAGAGCAGCAGGTGCAAAGGGGGGAGAAAGGACTTCCAAACCAAAGGCAGGAACAAAGGAGAGGAGGTGGAACCTGGAACCCTTCAGAGAGGTATTGCAAACTCAGGGCAAGGGGGGAAGTTCATCTGGGTGGGCAGGACAGCCCCTGTGGCTCTGTGGGGTCACATCTCCTCATCCTCAAGGGGATGGAGGGCAGGAGCAAGGAGCAGGGAGACAGTATAAATCTCATGGCTCACCTTGGCATCAGTAAAGTCCTTTGCAGGAAGCAGGGCTGGAAACCAGCTTGGGTCTAACTCACACCACATGGGAATCTGGCCCAGACATTTTGGGTTTTTCTGCGTCATGGTCTTTCTCAAAAAACTTCATTAATTCTCCAACTGCTGTCAGAGCCCAGGCCTCTTCCAGAAGAGTCTTCCCTGGCACTGCCACTGCTCCTGTGCCAGGAGCATCGTGGGGTAACACTGGTTTGTGACTCAGGAATGGATCAGGAGACCCATGGCTGCATCCAGCTGCCAGCAAACTGCTCAGCATCTGCTGAGAGCTGGCAGAGCCTCACCGAGTGCCTCAGCCTCATGAGCCAGCAGTGTCCTCACAGGCATTGTGCCACCACCACCAGTGGCAGCACTTCCAAACTTCAGGTCACAAATTCCTGGCTCTTTGTATCTGGGGCTGCTGTTTCAAAAGAAAAAGAAGAACCTTTTGTCTGATACCATTGCTGTGTTCTGATGCTAAACGCTGTGATAGAGCAGCTGATTGTTTAATTGCCCACTTAGTTCAAAGTGTGTCACCTTTGAGTCCATTTAGGGTTGGTTCACCACTGCTTGTGCATGAAAAAATTCTCTTGCCTTCAAAACCCACACACTGACACTACCTATGCTCTAAATCCTTCCAAATTCCTCCCATAGTTCATAATTCTAGAATTTGTTATTGCTGTAATTGTACCTCAAGGAAGGGTCTTCCTCTGATCTGGATGCATCAGGATCTCTTGCTTTATCACCTCTGTAAACATCTGGCATGTCTCTGGAGAAGACCAGTGCTCTCCAGACCCATCCTTGTGTTCCCCTTTCAGCTTTACCCTGGGGAGTTCCACGGCTTTGGCTGCTCCTGGTCTGCTAAGAGACATGAGCTGTGTGGATGTGGGTAGGTGTGGAGGGCAGTGAAGGGTGGAGCTCCTACACATCCTTGTGGCTATGCCCTCCATCCCAGGCCCCATGGCTTCCCACATCTTTGAAGCTTCATTTTGGGAGGGACACTGATCCAGTGAGGTCTGTGGTGTGCATTTTTGGATTGGTGTGCAAGTCAATGCCCTGCATGGCAATGAGGGTGTGGGAGATGAGAAGGAAGATGAGAGGAAGGTGCCCATGTGTGCAGAACGCTGGGCAGGGCTGTAATTGGTGATCCCAAAGGGCAAACACTGCAGACATGACAGGGATATTCACACAAGGATGCTTCCAGATTAAAGTGCCCTGCTCCAAAGTTTCCCTCATGGACAGCAGATTAATTACCCTGCAACACCTTTAGAGTGGTGGATGCTTGGTCCTGTGGCCCCAACAGCAGAAGTTCTGCCTGGAGGGATAAGGGAGCTCTTTTGCTGCCCTTGGTGCTCTGAGATTACTGAGAGCTGGTTCAGCCAGCTGTGTAACTCCTGAGGGAGAGAGGGAGGGAGGGGTGTAATTCCTGAGGTGGCTTGAGGGATGCAGGGATTGTTGGGGGAAGCTCCCCACAGCAGGGAGCCTTCTTCATGTTCTTTAATTTTCTCTTGTACTCCTAACTCTCCACTGAGAATCACACCACCATCAAAGTGGGTGCCTGTACCTCTGCAGGTCTCAGGGGCCTCTGTGCTGGTTGCTGTTTTGGCCAAAGCAATGGGAACTCCTTGCTAAACCATGAGCTCGTGTGTTCTGACAGAAAAATGCAGCAACCAAATGTGCTGAGGAAAGCTCAGGAAAATCCACTCTCCATCAAGGAGACCAACAGCCCTGGAATCCACCTACCCCTGCTAAGCCCTCTGGGAGCATCTGGGGTTTGACCACTGCTATAATGAGTAAATGTTGTGCAAATGTAGTTCTGTGTCCTTGCTGGAGGGGTGAGAGATAAAGCTGTGCCTGAGAGAGAGTCTCAGGTCATCATTGAAGACTAAAGAGCAAGGTAATCAATTACCACAAGCCTGCCCGCAGGCCTTCAGCAAATCTGGCTCCTTTCCATAGCAGAAATAATAGCAATGTCCTTTGCCAGGTAATTTTCCAAATGATTATTTTAAATAATATGTTGCTGTGATCCAGCAAAAGAGTTTGGAGATTTATGAGAGCGTTTGTCTGCGAGAGGAAGAGCAGCCATGAACTCTGCGGGCTGGCAGCGAGCAGCACGGGGCAAGAGGCACATCCAACACTCCCAGAGTGTCTCATTGCTCAGGACCCCTCTGTAGCTGGAGAAATGGACACAGGGACACACATCCCATCCCTCAGCACTGCCTGCCAGCATCCCAGCTCACCAGGCAGATGGTGCTGGAGCTGCTCTGAGCTGGGAGGACGCACGGGGGGTGGTGGTGATGGATGGCTCCTCTGCCTTCCTGGGGCAGCTCTGCTCAAAAGGCAAAGGATGTTTGTTGGTCCTGGATCCATTGCCCCTGCCCGTGGTAAAAGCAGAGACGAAGCCCTGTTTTAACAGCAGCAGTGGGTGCAGTATTTGGCAATGCATTTTATTTCCTGGCTTGGAAATGAAGATCGTGGCTTTGTGTAGAAAACAATCCCACAAGTCTTGGAGAACATGTTCTCATGGGTGCTTCAGGTTACTCTGGCCATGTGCCTGCTTTCACTTTATTTTATTTTTTAAAAGACACAATTAGAATACCTTAATCTAAGTGGATTTTTGTCATTTTTTTCCTGTTGTTGGATTTGGGAGAGAAGGGAGGGAATGTGCAGTTGTTTCAGGATCAGCAGGTATCCTATGAACAAATATCTTGGCTCTTCTTCCTACTAACTGGGACCCTGAGCAACTGGGTCTGGTGGGACATGTCCCTGCCCATGGAAGGCATGTTGAAACTGGGCTACCTTCAAGGTTTCTTCCAAGCCAAACCATTCTGTGATTAAATAGCCTGTGATGGCTTTGTCAGTGTTGAGGAGGTGCTTGCAGTGGGATTTGGCAGATGATACTGCCAGGGTGGAGTCAGTGAAAGGAGCCTCAGTGGAACTGAGAATCTCTCCTGCTGTTTAGGAAGGGAAAATAGCACATCCTGACAGAAACATATGGCCAAAAAGTGCACGTCCTCATCATCATAATGGCATTTTGTCTCTCTCTCTCCCTCCAGGTTACCTTGCACCCCGAAACCTTCCCAGTGCAGGCTTCTTCCCGTTCCTGCAGACGGTCCTGTGTGATTCCGATGCCAGGTGTAAGGGCACACCATACACACCAGAAGATCTGCTGCCAAGACTTAATGACATCTCACCCCTCAGACTGTAAGGGAATCTGAATATTTCCTGGTGTTAGGAGGTGTAAAACAAAGTCTGTTTTGAGGGGGAGGGGGCATCCATGCATGTTTGTGTGTATGTACAAATTTGTCCACAACAGATATACCTCCGCAACCTGTTCTAAGAGATGTCTGACACTTAGAATATCAGCTGCAACTGGACACTTCAGAAATAATCCCATTAGGGACAGCTCTCAGTAATGTGTCCACTGATTCAGGCTTGAATCTTCTACTGAAGGGAATTTTGCTCCCTGAGAAAAACTCTTCAGCTCCCCCAGATCAAAGCAAAGGAACATGGTTTTGGCATGGCTGTGGGTCAGATCAGTGATAAGACTTGCACCCAGAGCAGCCCAGAATGTTGATCTGCCACTGAGAGGGATCAGTTCAGGATACTTTGGCTGGAAGTTTGGATGTTAGTTCTGGAGCAGCTGCTGTTTGAGCACATCCTCCAGAATGGGTGTCCTCTCTGCAGGCCATCAAACATGTTAGGAAACACATGAAAATGCAGAAACATTTTTTGCCCATGAAAGCCAGAGATTTGCAGCATGGAGCTGGCTGGGCATGTTTTATTGGAATGTCCATTTGCTGAAATGGAAATGTTCAGTGGGACCATTTCAACTTCTTGATGTTCCAGTTGAAGTCAAACAGGATTTGCCTTGAGGCTTGCCAGCCAGGGTGGTTTCTACACCTTGGCTGCCCAGTTCTGACAGACCCCTGGGGAACATGCCCATGCTGAGGCCTGGCTGGTTAATGGAGAGCTAAAAATCTGAGCATCTCACAGTGGCCCTGGTTGCTCATCTTTGCTTTTAGGTGGGAGGCTGCTCCATAGTCAGAGTCTCAAATCCCCCCTGGCGAGAGGTTGAGATTCTGAAGAGCTAAAATGGGCCCACCATCAGGCAGTCCTGAGGTTGGTGGCTCCTTAAAGATCCTCCCTAAGGCAGAGGGAGTCATTTCTTAGGCCAGTTCAGTGGTCAGAATCTCTCCATGGGTGGGAAGGATGATTAAGGATGTGGGCAACTGAAGTTGCACAAGGTGAATCCTAATTGAATTCAAGGTCATGCAGCAGAAGAGAGGAGGGAAGGCAAAGCCACATGGAGACTGGATGCCTGGATTCACAGCTCTGTTCCTCAGTGTCATTGTTTTTTCCTGGGCATGTTAAACAATGGTTCATTTGGGGTATTGAAATGAAGAAATGGGAGCTTCTAGTGCCAAGGCTGGAGGTCTTCCATGGGTTTGAATAGCTGCAAATCCTCCTTGCTTTCTGCTTTTGGTTTCTGAAAAGCTGTTTAGGAAGTAAGTGGCTTTTCCTGCCAAATGAAAACCAAAGGATTTGGCCAAATTTTATATCAAGAACATGAGTTATTAACAAGCATCTTGACAGCTTTTGATGCTTGAGATTGTGTGTGGGAAGTATCATTATAGATATGTGGCCATTCCTCCCCTTGCATGGTCAGTGTCAGCCTTGGTGTGTTCTGCAAGGAAAAACACCAACTATTAAGTAGCCACACCAAAACTAGCAGGATGCAGCAGAGTCTAAAACCTCAGGAAAAGATTCCTTGGGAAGGGGAAAGCTCCAGATGAATAGGTGCAGCTCTGCCTCAGGGGTGCAGGATCCTCATTGGTGAGGTTGTCACAAAGTGTTTGAGCCGTGGCCCTTCACTACCTGGATCTGTTGTTTTGTAATATTCAGCTAATCCAGGCTGGTTTTCTCCTCTCCCTCCCATTGTGCAACTCACTGAAGCTCTTGTTAAGCTGTTTTATAATTTGCCCTAAAACTATGTATAACCAGAGTCAGCAGGGAAGATGGGCAAGGTTCTCCCCTTTGATTCTGTTCCTTAGAGGCATTTACCAAGGTGTGCATGGTAAGGTTGCTTGAAATTTCCCTTAATAAAAGGGAACCAAGTCCAAAAACCAAGCTCAGCAGCCTTTTCTCCTGTAGTGGAACGTTTGGGAAGGATGAGTAAGGTCCTGTTGTCTGGAAGGATTTCTTGGTAAGGCCACACACTTTATAGCCATGGAGTTCTGGACTTTTGCTTCCCCAAGAGACGTGCCAGGCCTCCAGAAGGAACCAGGCTTTTGCATAACCCAGATTTCAACACACCTGCCATGAAATCCAGCCACAGACACATTCTGAGTTAAAGCAGTAAGCTAATTATAAGAAATTCTTGCAGTTGTTACAGTTGTCTCTTCTTTATTTTCCTTTTTTTTTCTTTTCTTTTTCCTCCCAGCAAGCGCAGGAGCTCATCCAGTGTAGCCAAGGACAGGCAGCCATTGCCATGGAGTGCAGAGGTCCCTGAAAGCAGGAGTGCTTCACTGGGTAGGTTCTCACTGCTCTTTTGAAGATCTCTGGACAGAGCTGCAGTTCTTAGAGCACTGCTGAAATGATTTATGTGTTTCATAGAGGCACGTGACAATGGCCACGACATTAGTGTAAATTCTTGGGGACAAGTACAAGTAGCTGTAGAGAGGACTTTGGAATTTGGCCAAGAAACCAGGATTAAATGGTTGTGTTTCACAGGAGCAATGCAAGATCACAGATTGATTGGACATTAATTAGAGACCTGGCTGTTTATGGAATATTGCCCTTTCACTACCCACAAATTCTCCATAAACAGCTTATGATTGTTTGTTTTTTCAAACGGGTTTTTATCCACAGTTATCCAGCAAATAAGTTGTCTTCTGTGCCAGAGTGGATATTTATTGTTGGTGATGTTCTCCTCTGATGTGATTCTCTTTCCTGAAGGAACTTTCAGCCTGAAAGTTTCCATAAAATCATTACAATTATTATTTATTGATGGTAATGGCTGGTACAATCTGCAAGCCATCGTGATGGATAGTCCTTTCTGCAGGGAGCTCACGATGAAATGAATGATTACAGATTTGCATTTGCCTGTTCTGCTCCAGCCATTCACTGTTCCAATTAGCATTCCTGCCAGCACCCTCTGTGGTGCACAGACAGAAGAAGGCAGAATGCAAAAGGGACCAAGTGCAGAGGCGTGGGGAGGGGAAAAACAAATCAATGAACAGTTATGGGAACTATTGACTCATGCTGATGGTCAGGGAGGAACTCAGTTCTACATTTTATTTAAAAGTAAAATTTAAAATGATAGGTCGTGGCCCCATATAACAAGTTACAGTGTCATCCAGAATTTCATTATATCAGGAAAAACTCTAAAGTACTTACAGGTAGCCATTGGCTGTACCTTTGGAAACAGTTTGCTAATGCACCCAAAGCTGTAGGTAGCTGTCCTGTGTCCTGCTTTTATGGAGCAAAGAGGTTTGAAAAGCTGTAAGTGAAATACAGTGTTTCAAACTGTTGTTGCAGCATTTGGGGATTTGGTATCTCATGGAGAGAAAAACCTTCAGAATGTTTCATCACCATCCAACTTGACTTCCAGCACCCACACGTTCAACAAGATCTTCAGTTTTGGGAAGGTAAGTCTGTATTTGCATAATAGCTGAGTATGAACATTGTGTATTCTCATATTTAAAGAATTAGAAGCTCAAAGAACCAAGACACAGCTTTTATTGCTTTAGGATCTCCCTTATTATGTGAATGAGCTTTATTTGGGAAACACAGTGATTGTGGGTGGATTTTTAACTTTTGTGGTGAGTTTTTTATCCTCTAGGCAGAAACCAGGCAAACCTTGAGACATAATATCATGAAATACTAAATATATATAAATACTCTGAGATACTTTGTTCAGAACTTGTGTGAGTTAAGGTATTTGCAGTATATTTTCTTTCTTATAAAATTAAAAATATGATGTCAGAGGCTTTGACATTCAAATATTTATTTGCCCATGCTAGTCCTGCAGTGGCATCAGAGGCACTGTGTGTTTATTGTATAGGTATTTCATATTTATAGAATCTATTGCTTTGTAATAGAAATTTGTTACAATTTAGTGGACACTGCTTTTGTGGTTTGGTGTCAAGGCCTACAAGCACTTAAGCACACAATTTCTCTTTGTAATAGATGAGGAACTTGAGGGGTTTTAGTGAAACTGTTCCGCTGTTAGAATTCTGTCTATGCTGTAACCACAGTGTTTTTCATTTACTGCTATCCCTTAAATAAGTTTCATCACTGCATTTAGCACCACCCCAAACACAATATTGCTTCACAGCCCCCCTGAATGTTTTTTGTTCTTCCAGAGGCAGCCCCAACACTCCACTGCAGGGAGCCTCAGGGCCCTGCTGTGCCAGCTCCTGTCGCGGTACCTGGCACATCCTGGTGCCACGGGAGGGAGCATGGCAGCCAACATCCACCACACCTTCTGCTTCACCAACTCCTCGCTTCTGGAGGCCTTTGCCCAGGAGTTCAGGACCCAGCTGTCCCAGGTGAGTGCCTGGGACCTTCCCTGGGGGCTGCAGCTGGGAGCTGTGGCAGTTCAGACACGTCAGGCAGGGTTTGGAGCTACAACACAGCCCCTCGTGGGCAGGAGTTGCTCATCTCTGTGCCCAAGTGCAAGTGGGGCACAGTGAGGATGAGTGAATTCTTGTGCATGGGGTTAACCCAGACACCTCCAAGCTGAGAACATGGCTTGGAAAGCCAAGGGTCATCCAGCCATCAGCTCGTGGCTACCAAGGGTTCTCACCATGCCTGGGCCTTGCTTCTCCTCTTTCTTTGCAGGTCAGCAGAACAGCATGAGGATGTGGTGTAAATAAGAGTGTTTAAACCTTAGGAAGGCAATAAATTTAATTGTGTATTACCTCAGCAGTATCACTTCATCCAGTGACTCCTGCATCTGATCCAGCAATTCATGATTGAAGCAGTACTTGTCTCTGGGAAAGCAATATAATTAAAGCAAATTAATCCTTTAAAGATAAAGCCTTCTTCTTTTTTTTTTTTTCTTAGCCAAGGTTAGAATTGATATTAATTTTCTTATATTCCTAGTCTTTGGACTCTTTAGGACATTGTGAATTGTAGGGCTTGTCTGAGCAGAGAATTTATTGTACAGCCTGGGGTGTGAAGGTAAAACACAGTCACACTCTCAGTTATTACCTGTCCTTTGAATGTATTGTTTGCAAGCTTGCATGCACGTGCAGTTCCAGCTAAAAAACATAGAAGGACCCCCCTGCAGCAAGACTTCTGGTGAATAAATAATTTCTTCTGGTTCTTAAATAATTCCTTACATTTTTGTTTGTTAAGGTGCAGCACAACCCAGAGTACCAGGAGACTTTTGTCAATGAAATGGTCTCATTTCTGACACTCATCTCCCAAGTGCAGAATGACACCTCCCTGTGGCACCTGCTTTTGCTGGCCCCAGATGTGTTTCAGGACAACATGCAGCTGCGAGACATCATTGATTTCCTTCAGAATCCAAGCAGGTAAAACAGAGAAAATGACAGGAGAAGCACTGAAAGCTGCTGGGCTTGTGTACTGACCTCTAAGGGCATCATCTTTCTTGAAAGAAAGGTGTTACCTTAAAAGCATGATTTGTTTGGGGAATGATGCAGCTCCATGCTAATGCATCTCTAAAGGTGTCTGTGGACTGTGAGCAGTGTGTTGTTTTTCAGTGACTCTTGTGTCATTCTTTTAATGGGAACTTGATATAAACTCTTGAGTTTTCTCCCAGCCTGCTCAGAGGCACTGTCATGCCCTTGTGCACATAGAAAAGCTGGTGAGTCACAGGCACTGCCTTTGGTGGAAGAAAAACCCTCCTGGCTGGATGAAGAAAGCAGCCAGCTGCTTCTTTCCAGAAAAGCACAGAGCCAAGTTCAGCTTGCTTTGGAACACCTCAAGCACTTGTAGGGGAGCCATAATGTTGGTTTTTAAAACTGATTTCCTAATCTACTGCTGGGTTAATCCTTCAAGACTGGTCCCAAGAAAGCAGAGAAGAGAGGGAGCCTGGTTTTCTACCATATGGGCTTTAACACATCTGACTTGAAGAAGAGAGTGCCAGTTATGCACTTGCTCAGTGGTTATATGAAAACAGAGCTGGCTTAACTGCATTATTTAACTGTACTGAAATATGTGATGCAGTTTGCACCTAGGGCAATACAAATTTCTAAAATGGGCTTAGCCTTGAAATCCCTTTCCTGGGCTGTAGTTTGGCTTAACTCTCCCTGATCTCCAGAAGACACAAGTTACTCAAGATTAAGGGACCGTGTTCCAAATCATCTTCTGGATGTGTGACTGATCCTGCTTGTTACAGTACATGGAGGACACCAAGAAATTGAGTGTTTTCAGACTGCTTTTTGTTTTTATCTTGCATACATGAGCAGTTGGGTTAAGATGCCAAAAGAAGTTGTAGAAGCTTTGGTTGCACCCAGGCTTAGAGGGACTCACTTTTGATCACTGGAGTGTTGCTGAGGCACTTAGAAACCTGTACATTTAATATCAAGGTAATTTTCCATGCTGCATTGTGAGACCCATGTGTAAGCTGTAATGTCCTTATCCTTAAAGGAGTCAGCAGCAGTGTGGCAAGAATTGTAATTTTATTCAGAAGCATTTTGTTCATGCTGCTGTTTCAGTCACAGGAGTATTACATTTGGTTGCATTTACTGGCTTGCAGAACCCAGCCTGAGAACCAGCCCTGTTGGAGTGCCCAGGGAGAATTAATATTTACTGTGCTGCCCTGCTTTGCCCTCCAGCTGCAGAGCTGGGGGAAGTTATCATAGGCACAACAAAGAGGCACATAGAATTTCATCACCAGAGCTGTGCAGTGCTTTTATGCCTGGCATCTGGCACTGTAAATGCATGAGTAAAGAGTTATTGCAAAGAGATTGCACAAATAGTACTTTTAATGATGCTTACAAAAGCACATCTTAGCCAGCCTGCCCACGTCTCTTACTCAGGCAGGACTGAACTCCTAAAAAAGTGCTGTACAGGGATTTTTTTTTTTGTGGTTGAAATATGAAGGTATAGAAGAACTTTTGCTCATTGTTGCATCTGCATGAACCGAGTGATAAACACCACCAGTGTGAAACAGTAACTTCCAAGTCATGAATCCTATAGAAAGTTTAGCAGCAAATTTTATTGCCCACAAAAACCTGGTTTGCAGACTGATTTCACAAATGTTCCTGTTTGTTGCTGAAAGATAGTTTTTCAGCTAAGCATATAAGCTGAGCTTTTTCTCCACAGCCAAAGTCTGCAGAAACCCTGCAAGACTGAAATTAAAGGGCAGCAACAACACTTGTTTCCATGTTTGCTGCCTTCTGATCTGTGTGATGTGCATCCATTTTTGGCAAGTCTGTGCCTGCCTCCTCCTTGGCTCTGCCATTGCTCAGCTAAATATGTCATTTGTAACTGGGTTTCTTCCCCTCTAAGACTCTTCCAAGCACATCTGCAGAATGAAAATGATGAGCACCAAGCCCAGGAAGCCTGCATGGAGACATTATGTTAAATTAGGAGAGAAGAGATCCCCAGTGCTCTGCTCTCAGTAGCAGCCTGTTCCCACAGATCAGTATGTATTTATTCATGCCACTGAGATCTTTGTGTGTCACCTGCACAACCTGAGGCAGGTGAGAGAGGAATGGTGCATTTCAGTGACCCCACAGCTACTGTGAAGGCTGCTCTTTATACAGGACAAGAAGAAGGGACTAAAAATCACAGTGAAGTTTTCAGTAACCTGCACACCTGAGCAGGCAGTCCTTTAAATTAGTTCCTCTGTGATACAATATGCCTGATTATCAGCTTGTTCCTTCCTAAGCCTGGAAAACATTCCTTGCTTCCCTGACAGCCTGGATATTACAGCATGAAAAAGGAAAGAAGGAGAATTGGAAATGGTACCAGTTATTTGTGATCACTTCTTCCTTCCACAGATGTTTTCCCCCCTGGGATCCCTGCTCTCCCTGGAGCCTTGTCTCCTTGGTTCTTGGGGATTTTTAGGAGGGAATTCCCCTGCAGCAGTGAATCACATGGCTGCTGTGTCACCTGGGTGTTTTCTGGATTTTAGTGGCCTGTAGATTTTACATAACTCTGAAAAAGTGCACCTAATGGGTGCCACACGAGTGTTTGTGCTGATATACCACCATGGCTTTCCCTGGTGTTTGTATCTTGTGCATCATCAAACAAATCACTAAAAATAGAGGTGATGTCTTGTCTGTCAGACATTTTAAGAATGATAGGCTGTATTCCAGCTGTTTCCTATTAGAGCATATAAACCTGTAACCACAATTTATTTTCCTTTTTTCCCCCCTCCTTCAGTGTTGTGCTGGGAGCTCAGAATGTCTCTGCATCTCCGGTGAGCGATGATAGATTCAAAACTGTTCAGAATGAGGTTACAGATTCTCCACTTCCCCTGAACTGCTTGGAGCAAGGTAAGACTCCTCCATTGAGTCATATCTCTGCTGAAAACCTGTGGTGCTGAGGAGAAGCAAACTGCAGGCTAATGAGTAACCATACAGATTGCACACTGTTCAGGGCTCAGCATAATGGCTTCTTCCTTCAGCTTTTTACAAATGCAAATAAAATGCCTCATTTCAAATGGAAAAGTAAAAAAGGCTTGGGTTTGTCAGTAGACAATGAATTAACATGAGTTTGTAGCCTCAGTGTAAATGGGGAGCAGTAATGGTTCACTTTGATTTGCTTTTTTTGGGGGGTGATGTCAAAATCTGCCTCTAGTTGTGAGCTCTAACTCAGCTTGGTGCAGCAAGGCAGGGGCAGCACAATGAGCTGTTTACATCCTGATGAGCCATTCCTTCAAATCCCTGTCCCTTCAGCAGAGAGATCCCCCTCTCACTGGGGATCTGGGAACAGGCAAGGGAGAGGAACTAAATGCTACAAGGGACAGATGGGGATTGCTGTCCCTTCTCTACTTGTTTCATGCAGATTGTGGGAGTTGAGGTGGGTAAGAAGAAAGATGAGGTGTGCAAGAAGGGAAAACATGGAAAGTGGCTGGTGAGAGGATTGGGCACATGGGTATATCAAGATGAGTGTAAATGGCTGTGGGGGACATGAATGATGCTGCAGACAGAGCTTATATGTGAGCAGTAAAAAAGCAACCCTAAATGAAGGGAAAGAAACCATAATAAATCCTTGGCCACCTTACTCTGCAGTACTGACAGCAAAGTGCCCCTAAAGCAGGAGGAGACCTCTGTCAGCATCCAGATCACAGGAGCATTGAATTGTTCCTGAATTATTTCAGCACAGAAAGGCACTTCTAGGATGCCATCCTCACTTCCCTTGAAAGGCCAAGAAGAGTTACACCCCAAAAGAAAACTCAGATTTGTAACCAGGTTATTGTGGCTTGTGGTAGGAGCCTGACTTCATATGTGCATATTGTCCTGAATAGATTTGCCATTATAGCACCTTTCATGTTCCAGAATTATGTGATCTTTACTAATATTCTTTTCACATTTTTGTTGTAGATAAAGAAAGAAGTTGGGTGACCAGATCTATTTGTAATTCCTTTGTTCACTGGAGAGACAATCACACTTTAGTATCTGAATTGGAGGAAGTTCTAAGGTGAGACATTAGCTAAAGGGATATTACTAACAGTGTAATTCAAATCTATGATCTTTGCTCTAAATCACCTTACATTTCCACTTGCATTGATTTCATATTCACTAAAACACTTTTTTGTTCCCCTCCAGAAAAATAAAGTCACCAGAGATTGGTGGAAAGCTCTCCAAGAGGTCCATTAATTCAGATGATTTAGAAGCCATACAAAAGCATCTACAACATTTAAAAGGCTTTGAGGAAAAAATGAATAGAAGTGAATTAAAAAGCTTAAATCTATTCAGAAATTTGAAGAATGAAACATTACAGAAATTGTATGCATTTCTTGAACTGGGAATGAATCCACACCATGATTATAAATTAAAGGAACCATATAATAAGGAAATAATTGATGAAATCTATAACTTCACATCACTGCAATTACAGAGTGACTTTAATGGGACTTCCATTTTCAATACAATGATCCAATGGAAAGAAATTCAGAGGGCTTTAAAATTAGCTACAAAGCTTTGGAATCCAGCTCTCCTAAGTAATTCCAATTTTAGTGCATTGAAAACTAAGGATGCTCTCAAAATGTTGCTCTCCACAAGCATGCCATCACTTCTGGAAGGTCTCAGAGACGGTTTGAGTGGATTGGAAGAAATACCATCTGTGTTTTCTGATGATCTGCTTGAGCCTGACTCCTACAGAAACTTCCCAGAGCAGCTCCTACCTCTCGAGGAGATGTTTTTCAGAATGATGGGCACAAATGTAGGCTATCAGTACCTCCTGCTGCCTGTGTTTGAGCTGATGAGGGCTGTAGAGAAGTCCATGGGGGAGGCCTGGTGGGATGAGCTGAACGTCTACTGGCGCATTGGGGAGAAGCTGAGATCCATGAGGTGGAATAACACAGCCATTGTCGCCTACGGGCAGTTCTTGGAGGTGCTAAACAGCCATTTGCAAAAGCTGAGTAATAAATCAAGTGGTGTCTTCAGTGAGGAGCTGGGTCAGCTGTCAGAGCTCATAACAGCTGTGTTTAAAGAGTTTGGGGAAAGCTCTGGAGTGGCCAATATCTCACAAGTCACTCAAGCCATCCAGAAGACGTTGAACATCTTAAAAGACTTACAGCTGAATTATAATGTCAGTGCATTAAAATCTATAGATCTTTTCTTTAATTTTAACAATAAAACCTTGGAGAGCTTGTCTGAACTTCTGAGAACAGGAATGAAAATCCTTCATTATACAAGTGCCAGTGAAGATTCCAGTGAAGACATAATTAAACCCATCTATAATTTAACACATCTTCTACTGCAGGAGTTCAGCCAGTCTCCCTCACAGCACAATTCCTCACTACAGGCAAGAATTTGGGAGTTCTTGAGATCAGCCTTGGATCCTTTCCTTGAGCCCAGCAGCAATGGCTTCAGGACACTCCAGAACTGCTCCTTTGAGCATCTGCTTGACATGGGCCTTGAGGTGCTGTTTGAAAATGCCACTCTAAGGGAGTCCTCAGGCAGGAGCCCCTGCAAGCCCCTCTTGCATTCCTTGGGCATGGAGGGTGGGACAGGGAGCAATGAGACCTTTACCAGGCTGTTCCAGCTGGCCATAAACAACCTGCAGCTGTCCCCAGAGTTTGCTGCTGCCTACAACAACAGCAGGGAGAGCTTTGCCAAGGAGCTGTCGTGCCTCAGCCGAGCTCTGCGTTTGTCCCTGAGTTTCCTTTCCAAGTTAGACCTTGTCTCTGGGCTGGGAAACTCGTGGCTGCAGGAGAAGGTGAGAGCTCTGAGTGCAGCCACGGAGGGGCTGGTGCAGGGTGGTGCCTCGTGCCCCATCCCAGCCCAGGATGTGGGTGATGTGTCCCCATCCCAGCTTCTGAACGTGCTCCTCCCTGCCCTGCTGAATGAAACAGTGCTGAGCTCCCTGAATTCCTCTGGCAGCTCAGCAGCCTGGGATGGGCTGCCTGTGTTCTCCCTCCTGCCAGCAGCTGCTTCCATGAGGAACAGCAGCCTCTATGAGCTGCTGCAGGTGGGCAGAGCTGCCTCCAGGCAGCCCGAGTGGGGACACTTCTCCCGGCTGTGGCACGCCACTGGCAGCCTGCTCACCTCCAAATGGAGCCTCACACAAGTGGGTGAATATGTGGAGCTCCTGCAAATGATGAAGAAAGCTCTAATCCTTGTGGACTTTGGAGTGGCTCCTGGAAAAGCATTGGTGCATCAGATCTTTCAGAATTCTACTGAAGCGATGGAATCCTCAGATCTGAGTGATTTGTACAGTTCATTAAAACTCCTTTTCAGTTCAGCTTCTGCCACAGACAACCCACTGGACTTGGAAAGAATGTTTCAAGAAATACTTCCTCTGTATGAAGAGGGTGGTGAAGGACTGTTCTACTCTAATCCCTATGGAAAAGAAAATCAAGATGTTCTGACTATGGCTGCAGTGATTTGGAATGAGATAATTTTAAACAGGACTCATTTTAATGCAGAGAATGCATGGGAGGTTATCAAAATGCTTGCACTCGATGCAATCTCACTCGAAGACATTGAAAATTATCTCAGCACAAATGAAAAAGTGTCATCATTATTTTCTGACTTCATGTTGACCCCTGAAACTTTTGAAAATTTTGCAGAACACCTTTTGTCCCTTGAGAAACTTCTTGGTGCCATGGCAAAGGTGAATACCAGTGATCATTATCTGCTGATCTCTTCTTTGTCTAAGCTAATGCAGAAGCTCCCTTCTGGAGGGCAGGCAAACGAACTTGATGCTTTCTGGCACATTGCTGAAGGTCTGCAATCCTTGAACTGGAGTAATCCAGACAGTCTCACTGCCCAGTCACTTCTGGACATGCTGCAAAATCTGCTAAATACACTGGAAGATGACTCCAGCCTTCCTTTCAGTGAGGAACTGAAGCAGCTGCTAAACTTTGCATCTTCCATATTTGAGCTGTATGGTGAAGATGACTCCAGGGGAAACAACATCTCCACGTACTTGCAGGCCATGCAGAGGGGTATCTTAACTTTGAAAGGTCTGCAGGAAAGGTATAACATCAGAGAGCTTGAATCTCTCAGCCTGTTACTCGATTCTTACAGTAACCATACCCAGAGACTGATGGAAATGTGGGGAGCAGGAATGAAAGTCCTACATGACACCAACTTAAACAACACATTGGAGGAAAAAATGGACTCTGTCTATAATTTCTCAAATTTGCTGCTGCAGGAGTTCAGCCAGTCTCCCTCACAGCACAATTCCTCACTACAGGCAAAAGTTTGGGAGTTCCTGAGATCAGCCTTGGGTCCTTTCCTTGAGCCCAGCAGCAATGGCTACAGGACACTCCAGAACTGCTCCTTTGAGCATCTGCTTGACATGGGCCTTGAGGTGCTGTTTGAAAATGCCACTCTAAGGGAGTCCTCAGGCAGGAGCCCCTGCAAGCCCCTCTTGCATTCCTTGGGCATGGAGGGTGGGACAGGGAGCAATGAGACCTTTACCAGGCTGTTCCAGCTGGCCATAAACAACCTGCAGCTGTCCCCAGAGTTTGCTGCTGCCTACAACAACAGCAGGGAGAGCTTTGCCAAGGAGCTGTCGTGCCTCACCCGAGCTCTGCGTTTGTCCCTGAGCTTCCTCTCCAAGTTAGACCTTGTCTCTGGGCTGGGAAACTCGTGGCTGCAGGAGAAGGTGAGAGCTCTGAGTGCAGCCACGGAGGGGCTGGTGCAGGGTGATGCCTCGTGCCCCATCCCAGCCCAGGATGTGGGGGATGTGTCCCCATCCCAGCTTCTGAACGTGCTCCTCCCTGCCCTGCTGAATGAAACAGTGCTGAGCTCCCTGAATTCCTCTGGCAGTGCCACAGGCTGGGATAACCTGACCTTGCTCTCCAGTGTGGCACAGGATGAGCTCCACAGCCTGCTGCAGAGGCTCCAGCAGAGCCTCACTATAGGCAGCTACTACACAAGTGTCTGGGATGTGTTTGACAGCTTCCTCAGCACCAAAAGGAACCCAGCTGAAGGAGCTTCCCTTGCAAGGCTCTTGGAAGCAGTGGCAAGTGACTCTGCCAGTGATCTGTCAACTCTAGAAATCACAGAAGCCACCTTCTACATTCTCAAGGCGCTGAACATCCCTGGCCTGCTAAATGAATTCAATATGAGTTCCAGTTCACCTCCTCTCTCCAACCAAACCAGTTTTGACACTGTGATTGATGTCGTTGCTCATCACTTCACTGTTGTGGCACAAACCCTTTACAACAAGACCCTGCCTTGGCCTCTGAGTGACCACACTCTGTCCCCAGCCAGCTTGATCACACAGTGAGTTTGGGATTTGGGAATTGTAATTCCACGCGTGGGTTGTGACCACCATTCTCATTCCAGCATGAGAAGTGTGGAATTTTCTTCCAGTGGAACAACCTAAGCCTGCAATCACTGTAATTTAGGACACAATGTGTAATGTGGGTTAAATTGAAGAAGAGGAAACTTCTCCTTGAGCTGAAAGTACAGCTGAAAGTCAGACTAACAAAAAATTTTGTGTGTTGGCACACGTATCAATGCAGTGGAACAGAGTCCTGAAGGAGTCTCACCACCAGTGGTAGGCTCATGGGAAAACCTTCCTTTGTGGGATGACTCTCTAATTTTTGATCCTCAGTCTCCCTTAGGTGTGCCTTTCCATCTGTGTAATGCATCCATCACATAGACGTGAACTTTTCAAGTGTGTTTTCTTATTTTGAGAGTGAATGACAGCTTTGGGAAATAACAGCAGAAAGAACTGATGGAATAAAACTGGGGGGGTACCCACTTAGGAGAGATGGCTTTCATCTGGAATTTTTATTTACTCTGCTGAGGAGCAGCATCCACAGCTGACAGGTCCCTCACTAATACATACCTTGTTTTTGAAGGTGAAGCTGATTTAAATTCCTATCTTATTTTTCAGATTTCTGTTTTTAGAATTTCAAAACACCATCTTGCAGGTGACAGCGAACAACAGCTATAACCCTTACCTGATGTGTTTAATAAATTCTGCAGAAGCTGAGGATGGGGAATTGACAGGTGATCATGATTTCATTAATGCTCAGGGGCCTCAGCTGCAATGTGGTTTGCCTAATGGTGGGAAGGAATGGTGCTGCATGGTTTTATCTGCTGGCAATTAACTGGAGCTGTGAGACATGAGCAAGCCAGACTGAGGTTTTGTTTGAGTTATGTCGCTTTGGGATTATGAGTTTCCATCCCAGTCTCTCCAGAAGGTACATCTCTTCTTCTCCGTGTGATGACAGGATGCTGACACTCAGACAAAGCAATCTTACAAATAGAAAATTCTTTCCCTTCCCAGCTTTTTGTAGCTGTAATATGACAGCAGTTATTTCTGAGAGCTAACATGGTGTTTTGCATAGATGTGTGCTTGTTGTAACACCCAAGAGGTTTTACCTGTGCACCAGCATGGGCTGGATTTCACTAGGAACAGAGCACCTACTTGAACTCAGTCCCTTATAACCCAGATTACAATTTGGGCCTTGCTCTGTGATTTCAGAGGTCCTCAGCCATGGGGGTTTGGTGGAAAATAGCAATGCTCAGTTGGCCACAGAATAAAAGTGCTAATATTCCCTCTGTGAAGTTTCTGGCATTTTTGTCTGGAGTAACTATTGTTTTTTTTTCCCTGCACAGAAAACATCACACTGCTTTTGAAGCAAACTCATCTGAAAAAGAACTCTTTTATGCAAAATAATACCTCTGAGAAACATTCATCCATACCAGAGCTCCTGAAGCTAAAAGTGAGTCTGCTTTAAATGCTGACTTGAAGGACATCCCGCAGTGATACATGAATGTGCAATGGTGGTTTTGAAAAACAGAGTATGGAAAAGAGTTTTTTTAAGAGAACAGCTGATAAAAACTAGGGCTGAAGCTCTGTGTTCTGGGGGCTGCCTAGATTTGAAGGTCACCTGTAAACTGGGTTGAGGAACTTGTTCTTTTATCTGTCCCTACTGAGTGTACATCCATTTTTCAGAGAAGGTAGAGGTGTTCCTGTCCTCCCATGGATAGGATGGCTCTGTTTGCCACCAGCTGTCCCAGGAGGATGAGCACTGCAGAGATGGCCAGTGACAGCATATTCCTCAGTGCACCACTAGTTTTAAAATTCAGTATATTGAGACTTCCTGAAGCACCTTGCAGAGCTGCAATCATTCCAGGATGCCTCAGCTTCACTTGAGGAGGAGGCAGGGAGGAGTTCTGAAAGGCACAGATAGGGATTAGATACCTCTGCCCTGCTGAAAATCCATGGAATTGTGCACTCCTGAGTGGCAGTTAGCAGCATGACTAACTGGGTTACTGCTGTGCCTAAGGAGCTGTACCAGCCCCAGTGTGGCTGCAGTCAAGTCCCCACATGCTCCTCTGGCCCCAGATGTCACACAACACCAGAATGGCTTCTGAGGTGAAGCACCAGGATTGATTCATGGAGTTCCCTCACCAGCTTTGGGTTTGGCAGTGCCTCATTTGAACAAAATGCTTCTTCATGACTGCACTAATAGCATGCGTGCACTTCAGTCTATTGCTCCATATGAGAAATAGCATTTAAAAGTCCCTTTAAAAAAATACAGCAGTGTGCAATGTTGTTGCTGTGTAATATATCTGTAACAATAATATGATGAGCCTCAGTGTGACAGGTACTTAAGGGCATAAAGCTGAAAATAATACTTCCCCTAAGAGCCTGATAATGTAAATAATGATGTCAGACAAGAGGGAAGCCCATAATAGCAAAGGACTATAATTTGACACAGTTTGGCAGATGAGGAAGCTCTGACTTGTGGCCAAGTCCCTTTCCTGTGCTGCAGTAGATGACCAGGTGGTATCTGAAAGGCTAAACCTGTTGTGCAAGGTAGATTTATTTGGTCTCTGAGAAGATTAATTAATAAACAGGTAAGTCCAATGGAGTACTGCTGTCTTAAGTGTGTTGGGCAGGGGAAATGACATGTTAAGGTTTGCAAGGTTTATTAGATTCAGCCAGGCTTGCCAGAAGCTCACACAATGATTGTCACAAGCTATTCCATTGGAGACCTTTTGAATGAACTAAATATATATATATTTCAAAATCCTAGTCCTAAGGAGACAGAGAAAGGGACAGCTAGACTCTTTAAAGCTTGCCTTTTATAATTCTCTCATCTAACTGGTGTTTGTGCATTTTTCTCCCTTTTTTTTTCCAAATGTCCTTTGAAGATCTCTCGCCTCCGGGATCTGACAGCACTTCTGTGTGACCATGAGAGCTTTCAGTCCATCCAGCAGCTCTGCCAGCTCCCTGAGGCTCCCTTTGGGGAGCTGTGTGAGCAGGGCCAGGCTCAGGAGCAGCTCCTCCGTGCTGCTGAGCTGAGCAGCCAGCTGGTGGCCAACGTGCTGAGTCACAGGAGGATCTCCCAGGAGCTCCAGAATGTCCTCATTGGGGATGCCACAGACATCCAGGCACAGCTCAAGTGGTGAGGCTCTCTCTCTGAGCTAGACTGTTTTAGTATTCTGTTTATGAAATGACTTCTTGCCTTCTCTTTGTATTCTCACTTTTGTTTGTTGTTTTGTTTTTCCAATTCAGGCTTCAAGAAAATGTACCAGAAATTGGTTTCTTTCAAGAGATTCCTCAGTATGTGGCTACTTTGAATTCCATGTTGAATGTCACTGAGGGTTTAACAGACTCCAGCAAGCAAGGTACTCTTCTGTATTTTCTTTACAATGTTGGTAAACATCACCACTGGTACCACACTTGCTGCTGGAAGTCCCAGAACTGCCCAGCTGCCAGGGAGAGCTGGTATGAATGAAATAACCACACAAAATGACCTTGAGATCCTTTATCTGGGGTACTTCCACAGCCTGTTCAAGACCACACTTTGTTTCCTTTACAAAAAAAAAGCACCAAGTATTTCCATCTGAGCAAATTTTGCTGTCCTGAGATGTGATAACTTCAGCCCAAAAACCAGACTGTAAAATGTAGGGAGTAATGACTGCATGTTCCAAGTTTTTTTGACTTTTTTCTTGTGAGCAGTGAGGTACCACACTCCCATACTTCACATAAGTGCTTGAGATTTGCTATGTGCCTGGAGAAAGCTGTAACATCAATTGTTCTTTGACTGTTTATTCCAGAAAAGTTAAGAGATGTATTTAAAAATGTGGAGCAGCTCAAAGAGGACCTCAGAAACACAACAAGAATGTCCACAGCCAGCATTGATGCTCTTCTGGAAGCATCTTTCCCAGAAAACAGCAGTCAGGTGAGTTTGCTGTTATCCTTTAGGGAGGTCTTGTTGCTTTCTACTGCTCAGACCATTAAAACTATAATTTGAGCAGGTCACTGGGTGTGTGACAGCACAGATGACCCCACAGGGACAGACAGAGGATAGCAGGGCATGTTATGGGTTGGGAAAGCCCCCAGGAATGCAGTAGGAGCATCACTGTTGTCAGCCCAGCCATTGGAGACTGGGAGCCATATGGTCCCTTGGGCTGTCACTAGGAGCTGGGCAGCAGCCAGGCACTGCCTGGAGAGGGAGGGCACAACTCTCTGGGACACACTCAAGGGGGCTGAGCAGGGTTTTCAGTTGTCCTGGTCACTGGGAAGTTGTCCCAGTCCAGGTGGAAAAGCACATTTATAACCACAATGTGTGAGAGCGCTCAGGGTCCAAAAATGCCCTCCCAGAATGAGAGAAGAGCTTCCCTTCCTCAGCCTCCTGCTCCTGCAAGCAGAGCTCCAGATGCTTTCCCCCTTCCCAGCCATCTTGTCTGGACTGGGCCCCAAAGAGTGTGCTCTTTTCCAAACTTCACATGCATCAGTCAGTGAGAAATTGAAGCCACAAAAGTTTTTACTACTGTGCAAGCTGGGTAGTAAAACACAGTCCTTAGGATTTGTCCCTGGGAGCAGGAGTAATGGGCAGGCATTTTCTGGTTCTTGGGTGGTTGAAATATGGCACTGTGGAAAGAACAACAGCCAGGCAAGATAAACCCAGGCATGGTGGAGTGTGCAGTACACCCTTAATAATTCTCTTTTCCCTTTGTGCACACCCAGCTCCTCTCTCAGGTGCTGCAGCTGGAGTCCTGCAGTGCCCATCCCACTGACCCACAGCTGCAGGTGGTGCTGCAGGAGCTGTGCAGCCTTCCTGTGCCAGAGAGGACTCGCAGGACCTACCTCCTTGGGGTCACCCTGCTGAGACACTTGGACATTTACAATTTCTTGTACAAGGTTAGTGCTGGATTTTTGGAGTGCTTTCTGCACGCCCTGGCTGAAAGGTTATAAAATATCATTGCAGTGGCTAGAAGCTACACTGATTTACACAAGCCAAAGATCAGGCTTTGCTCATGCAGCAAGTTTTATTGCATATCCATGCTGTGACAGCGTGGATATAAATGAGAATCCCAGCTGGTGTAAAGCAGCAAACCTCATTTAAAGGCACTGGACCTACTCTAAATGCCTCCCTGTCTGCTAGTATCCTTTATGGGCTGTCACAACCTTTTGAACACTCCCAGCTGACCCAAAAATGAGCTAAATTTTTTGATGCCTTGAAAAGGGAAGCCCTGGAAAAAGTCCTGTAACATATCTTTTCCCTATCTATTTGGAACTACAAAGTTATTAAATGATTGAAATTCCCCCCACCCCCCAACTATAGCAACAGCATCTAAGAAAACATTCATGAAGAAGTGAATAGTGAGCATGTATTTAAAAATACAGGAGTGATCCTGGGCAAAAAAAAAGTTGTTAAATGACAATGCCAATGAATTTGGGCTCAGGTCAAAAGTCACATGTGGTGTTTGACACCTGTGCTCTGTGAAATGGGAGATTTGGTCGTATCCCAGCCAGTACATGACACATATTTCCCAACTGCAGATATTTGGAAATACACTGTTAGATTATGTAATGTTCAGGTGAAAGGTTTGCAAAAGTGCTTGGGGATTTAGGAGTACTAATCCCATTCATTTCCCATGGGACACCCACTCTGTAAAGCCTCCTTGCAATTTTGAAAATCCCACAGTGCTCATGTTTGAGTTAACACAATATGGGTGTGTGCATGCCTGTGCATGCAGATTCCTGCTCATCATAATTGATTTCCTTCCTGCCTCTTGCAGATGTTTTTCCCTAAGGAACTCCAGAAACCTATGGACAAGATGTTAGGCCTTCTGACAAAAATGAAATATTTCAGACACCAGGTTGAATCTGGCATTGATCCATTGCTACAAGCTATTCATTCCCTGAAAAAGCTCCGACAGTCCAGGAAAATGCCACTGACTAAGGTATGTGTAGCCTGCATGTGCTTTTGAGGCAAAATACCACTGAAATGGTTTCCACAGTAATGTCTTATCCTAGAAACCACAGTTGCATTAAACATAGATTCTGTTTCAAAGCAACAGTGTTCTGAGGAAAAGCTCTATCGAACTTATCTCTGGAAGTGTTCAAGGCCAGGCTGGATGGGGCTTCTGGTAGGTGTCCCTGCCCATGGCAGGAGGTTGGAATGAGATGAACTTTGTGGTCTCTTCCAATCCAATCCATTCTGTGAGTCTGTGTTGCCTTCCTGGGGGAGTTTTGATTTGGAGCAGTGGGACCATCATGTGCTCATGAGGGGGGGGAAACACTTGGAGCAAGAATGTCTTAAAGGAGAGAGGATTTGCAGCAAAATACTGGAAGGATCAGCTGGAGAACTGCCCACTAAAGGCAAACCCTCCAAAGTCAGTAGCAAAAAACTGCCTTAGCTTTAGTGTGCATTAGATCACACCCAAAGCCTCAGAGTGCCCAAAACATTCAGTACAAACCCATTACTGCTCTGACAGGTGCAGTAACTCCAGGGTGCTCTGCCTTCATCCAGCAGAGTGCCCAATCCATCTCTGATCCATGGTCCAGGAGAGCACAAGTGACAGGAATTGTTCCTGGTCATCATTCTGCCTGCACATTGCAGAGCCACGTGCAGCCATGGGCTGGATGGGGACAGTGATGTGCACATCCATGTGACAAATGTGTGTTGTAACCCAGGTGTGTGAATGTCACCAGGCACACATTATAGGGAATTTCTCTGCACACATTGTAGGCACTTCCCACATTGGTTGTCATACCTGGAAATAAATGTGCCACCTCTGTCATAACAAAAAAATACATGATTTCCATAGAAAGTTCCTATTTTGGTAAATGCAAACCTGTCATAAGAAAGCAGTATAAAAAAGTTCAGTGCTTTCCTTCTCATTCTGTTATTTCTCTCCAAGGGGGATGCTTTCAGTGTGCAGGATTTATTTGTGTTTTGTCTTTTCTGCAGGCATTATTTAAACCAAACAACTCTGGGATAACACATGGCACTTTTAAATCCATGTCAAAAATCCTCTGCAACCAGGAGATCACACCCTTGTTTTTTGAGTCTTTGCTTCCAGACTTTGGAGACCCTGTAAGCAACAGTTCTCATGCAGGGGATGTCTATGTCCAAAAGCTGATGAGGAAATATGGGATTCCTCAGGATTCCAGTAAGTCTGGCTTTTCCCTAGGGCACAAACGTTTCAGAGCTGAACTCTGCTATTTCCAGACAGATCTAGTGCTGAGCTATTCTCCATATGTCTCTGAGGGCTGTAAGTGCTCATTATTTATGGTAGCTGAAGATCTGCACTGCCCTAATTGTTGGTGGTTTATTTCCATAAATGTTCAAAGGGAAAACTGCCTGTGCAGCAGAGCAGTGCTTGACACTGCACTGTCTCCCATTTGTTGATGATCTGGTCCTAGGGCTCGACAGGTCACTGCTTTTTCTTGATGTGTAGTTTTCCTGACTGTACTGACATTATTAGCTCCTCTGAGTTCACAAAACTCCATTTAACCTTCAAGCAGATAATGTTGGCTCCAGCAGAGAGACTCTTGTTGTCTTGAGTTCAGCAACAGGAGATCTTGGGGGTGGATTGCTTTTGTCAAGATGCATTAGATCAGTCAGTGAAGAGGGCCCTGAAGGTATTCACTGGCCACAGCAACAAACTGGGCAGATGGGAGAAAAAACACACTGGCAGCTTTCTTGTGTCTGGTCTGTTTGTTCTCAGTGTAATTTTTTGCTTTTCTCCCCTTGCAGCCCCGTTTTGCTTATCCTTTTACCTGGACCTGGTCAAGACCCCCACTGGAGCTTTGATTTGGTCTTTCTTAAAACCAATGGTGCTTGGGAAGATCCTTTTCACACCAGACACCCCAGAAACTCGAGCAATCATGGGAAAGGTATGGCTCTGCTCCAGGACATCAGCATACACCCACTGCACAGGGCTGTAATTTATCTAGCACAGGCTTGTTTCCCTGGGAAGCAGAGGGCTGCTTTCTCACTGTTTGGAGTATTCATCACATTATCTTTTCCTGCTTGCCTTGCTGGCCATATGAGTCATCTTTTGTCTTTGGTTGAATCTTCTCTTCAGAAGCTGCTGTTGGTCTAATATTTATAGGACAATTGTTGAAGGCCTCCAGCTTATCAAGTTTCACCCCCATATTTTCAGCCAGTAGGAGAGATGTGTCTCCCAGGACAAATGCTGTAACCAGTGCTTGTTCACAGGCAGACTAGAGGCAGAAGGAAAGCAGATATTCAAGACATGCCCTAAATATAATATTTTTAAGTACTTGCATAAATCCAGTGTGTTAAGACATTTTGCCAAACAATGAGAGTATGCTAAGAAAAATCCTAAGGAAAACAAATTTGATCTCAGCAGTCTTATTGATTTATTTATTAATTAGTTAAAATCTGTAAGGTAATGAATAAAGTAATCCTTTTATGTTGTGGGCTTCTTTTGTAGTCAAATGCAACCCTGGAGCAGATGGCTGAGTTAGCCCTGAAGTCCCAGGAGTGGCTGGACCAGTCTCCTGTCATCCTGAATTCACTGACTAAGTTAAACCAGACAGTTCCAATGATCAAGGTATGACTTCCAACCTCCCCTCTGCCTCTTGCCAGCAGGGAATCTGTTCACTGAAGCAAACTGGGCTTCCAGGGACATCTTAGGTCAGCTGGGGAGGCCCCTCTCAGGGTGTCCTGGACTTCACAGTTTCTGCCTGTTCCTTAACAGAGATGCTCCTGCCTCACCTTTCCCTGCAAATTCTCTTTCTCAAATGAACTGTTTGTAATGTGTTCCCTGACCCTGGCTGTACTGGGGCCTGCTGGAGGGAACACTCTTCAGTTTGTAAATTAACTTTCTGCTTGATGGACTGATCCAGCCAGCCAAGACCAGGCAAGAAATGAATTTTTCAGAGAATGAAACAGTATCTATAATAAGCATGTAGTTCTGGGTACACACATAAGAGCTGGAAGATGTTTTGTACCTCACTGAATGTAAATAAAATTTCTTTTTCCCCCTCCTAAGAAGCCTAGCCTTGCCTGGATACAGAAGGCAGTAGACTGTAATGTTACACACACTTGTTTACCATTCTCTGTAGTAAAAATTGTCTCCTTTTCTTACAAAAATGAGATCCCTGGAAGCCAAAAGCATTAGCAGTTAATTTTAGGGGCTGGAATTCATTCTAATTTCCATGGCACCAAGAGAAAATCCAGAGTGGAATATGCAAAAGTGAAATGAAATGCTCTCTGCTGATTGCAGTCATTGGTGGAATATTCAGCCAAACAAAAACCTGTGCTGATCTCCAAGTTAAGTTTTGGTTGCCTTTGCATTGTGCACTGGCTGTGTTCACAGGACTTAAAACAGACACAAGGGAAATTTACTTCTAGAATAACTAAAATCATCCATGATTTTTTTGATGGGACTCCAGTGCCTGGTGGAGACTCAGTGGGCATCCTTTCTTGACTCAGAGAAGCACTGACTTGGATTTAGGGAGCTTTCTATGGTGTTTCCATTGCTGACATTTCCCCATCCTGATGCAGAGTGAAGGGAGTAGGGAGGGGGCAGTGCAAATACCCAGTGAAGGCAGCTGCTCTGTGGTGGTTTGGAATTGCACAGTGAGTGAACTCAAGGAGCTTCTGGTCAAACTGATGCTTTGTCTTTCTCTGCTTGCTGGTAGAATGCCCTGCAGAACCCCTTTGTGCAGGTTTTTATCAAGCTGATGGTGGATCTGGACGCAGCTGAGCTCCTGAGTCAGATAAATGAGCTGGGTGAGTGTGTCCACGATGTGCTGCCCTCTTCCTCACTTGTGCTTCAGGCCTGGGAGCTCCAGGTTCAGCCAGCTGCAGCCATCCCATAGTCTGCTCTTCTCTGGCCCATGTTGGAGGCTCCAGGGCACGGCAATCGCAGTGATGCAGAAATCTTGCAGGGAAAAGGCTCTTAGAGAGCAGAGCCCTGGTGTGGAGAGGTGTTTCCCCCGGGTGTTCGGGCTGCAGGGACGGGAGCTTTGCCGCGGTGTGTGGCCACTGGGGGACACTGTTCAGCCGTAATTATGGCTTCAAATGAGCTACCTGGGACTCGGCTGGAAAATGTCGTGGAGAGCTCCCTTGCGTCGCAGCGAGGTTCAGAGCAGAACTTCTCCAGAGCAGAAGAGCCAGGGATCACATAAATGTACCCAGGCTGATGGAGCCAGGGGCAGCAATGCAGGAGATGCTCTGCTGCAGTTTGGTAGGTCTGCAAGGCCCTCCAAGGTGGCATTTGGAGCTGTGCCCTGTGAGAATCACCAGTAACAGTGGTGGTAGTACATCCCTGTGAGTGCATGGGGGATCCCAGTCCCTTCCTGCCAGCCTTGCTGTCCCTACCTGCTTTGGCAGTGAGTGGCCAGGCATGTCACCATAGATCTGGACTGTGCCAGCAAGGCCCAGCAGCAGCCAAGAGTGATTATGGTCTGTTGCAGCCATTTACATGCAGTTGGTGCTGACCCCTGTGTTATTCATGAGCAACAGCTCCTGCCTAAACTCCCCATAAAGCCACGGAGCCTGCAGCAGCTGTTCCATATTAGTTACCTTGCATTATGCAGCCACCTTTGAAACCTGCCAGCAAACAGCAGCATCTTTATTAACTGCAGCATCAGGTTGAGTCCACACATCAGCACAGCATTCACAGCTCTGCCTTGATGTGCCTGGATAAAGCATGTCCTCCTCTGAGACACAGCAGCTCAAAAGGAGAGTTGATTACCTACTAAACCAGAGGGTGTGGAAGGAGTGGGCAAAGGATGCACCACGTGCATGTCTAAAGCCTCAGCAGGTTAGTGGGGACTTCTGATTTGGGATGGCTGTCACATCCCATTGCTGGCATCCTCCCAAAGGCAAGCTCACGAGCATATTACAAATGATTAACATAAAAACTGGGTCAACAGCATGCCTCCATTGCATTGCTGAGTGCAGAAATGTATTTCACCCTGCATACTTAGCAGGATGCCTTTTGGTTTGTTTTCTTTCCTCCTTTCTGGTGTCATCAGCCGCGTGAAGGAGTGGAAAGATGGAGTGGGATTTCTGCTGGGTGTAGTGATGTTGGAGGGCTTGTTTGTGGGGTTTTTCCCTAGATGATATCCGGCTGGAGCTGCAGAACAACGCTGATGTTGTTGAGCAGCTGAACACTTTGGCTGCCCTGGCTGTGAACGTCTCCTCCTGCGTCTCCTTCAACCGCATCCGGCCGGTGCAGGACTTGGACGAGATGGAAGCGGTGGCTAAGGAGCTCTTCCTGAAGAACGAGCTGTTTGCAAGTATGTGACAGTGCCAAGTGCCCCTGACAGTTAAATTCTGCCTGATAGAGTGTGGGAATGCAGCATAAAATATTTGGCTTTTCTCCAGCAACTGTTGTGGTCACAGCTCCCACCACACTGCAGTTGATTTGGAGCAGGTGTGTGTGGGACCTGCACATTGAGACCTCCTTTTCATACCTCCTCTTCCCTTGCACCTCCCCTGTCTGTGGTCAGCTGGTGATTCCTCTTGGTTAATTCTCAGTTTGAATAAAATCCCACTGGCCCAAGGTGATCTTTGTGCAGCCATTTCCTTTCAAGCTGCTCTGGGAAAAGGTGCTTTAATCAAGAAAGGTATCACAGAATCATTCAGGTTGGAAAAGACCTTTTAAGATCCACAAGGCCAAATATGAGACAATTCAATTTATTAGAAGGTCATAAATCACTTGAGGTATTCCAGCCAAGCACCATAATGGTGTACTGGGTCTTCTAAGTCACACTTTTCACATTTGTGGTATTGGATTGTGGGATCAAACTGCAGAGAGGGGTAGAGGGAGCAGAAAATAGGAACTTATATTTGTATCATTAATACATCTTAATGTTTAAAGATTAGATCCACTCATAAATCCTGTGACCTGTTTGCTTTTATACTTCATAATTGAGGGGTAGATAGAAACTTCTGCCTCTCTTGGAACTCCAGACCTTGGTAGTATTTGTCCTTTCCCATAGTAGCAGTTTTCTTCTCTGTTCATCCTCCATTCTATCACATGTTTTATATATGGAAAAATCAGGAAAAATGTTCTGGATAGAAAAATTTCTGTGAAGAGGCCTTGTAAAAAGGAGGAGTTTCTACATATCTGTGTGTGCTGTCGACTCCAAAGGAAATCATTTTCCCTTTCTTTTCCCAGGTATCATTTTCAAGCTGCCTCCAAGGGCTGGCCAGTCAGTTCCTGGTGGCCTGTCCCTCCCTCCTGTGCTCAACTACACCATCAGGATGAGCAGCAGGATCACCCAAACCACCAACAGGATCCGCGAGCGCATCTGGACCGTGGGCCCGCACAACTCCACCTCCCAGAGCCAGATTTACAGCAGGGCCTTCATCTACATCCAGGACAGCATTGAAAGGGCCATCATTGAGCTACAGACTGGCAAGAAACCAGAGGAAATAGCTGTTCAGGTCCAGGCCATGCCCTACCCCTGCTACAACAAGGATATGTAAGTTTGGGTGGCTTTTGCCTTCGTGTTTTGTGTCAACTCATCTTGTCCCTGACTGGTTGAGTTCACCATTCCTTAATACCATACTCACATGGCATAAAAATAATTTCATTCTGTTCAGTTGGGTTTTTTTCTCAAGAAAATTCCCAAAAGAGAGAATATTTGACTCTAAGATGGTCTGTTTAGTTTGCCTAATCTTAGTTTTCAGTGTTTTTTTAATACCTGGTTTGTGGTGGTAACTGTAGGTTTTCCAGCAGGTAAAACTCCCTGTCCCTGTTTTGCTACACATAGTGGGGTTGAGATTTGCCAAAACTTGATTAAATATGAGTCTTGGCTTGTTCTGCAGGTGTTCACATGCAGACAATGCAGCAGAACTTAGAAAATTGATTTTTTTTGGGGAAGAAAGGGTGCCTAGGTTTATGAGCTTTACAGTGGCCAAACTGAGTGGAAAACACACAGGGAAGGGATTTCAGGGTCCATCAGGAAGCACTGCAGGATGTTCAGCAGAAGTATTGATGTGAGGATCACTGTGCCCTGACTGAGTGTCTCCCTTGGAGCAAAGGGATAGGCTGGACCTAGGAGTTTTTCCTACTGAAAAACCTCCATGCCAACTGCATGAGCCAAAAGATTGTTTGGGAGCTGTAAAATATCATTTTTGAGCCACAGCAGAGCTGTTCATCTCCTGTGTCAGCTGGCACTGAAGAGAGCTGGGCACCTAAAACCTGTAACCCCTTCTCAGGACAAGTGAGGTGCCCAGGAAGCAGGAAGGAAGCATCCAAACCCAATTCTGCAGCAAATTCCTGGGTTATTGCTGAGAGAGAGTTTTGTGCAGTGATTAACTCCTGGGAAAACCACTTGCCTTTGGGTTTCCCTCTCCCCAGCCCAGGTTCAGAGGGAGGTGTTTGCTCAATTATTGAAATACCTCAAGGCTTTGGATTTGCATCCAGCAGAAGTCATCACAAAATGTCTGCTTATTGATTATTGCACAGTTATTGCACAGTTACCATACTGGAGAGAAGAGGGGGGAGAATATATATATAGATATATATATGTATATATAGATATATTTATATTTATATATATTTATTTATAAATTTATATATTTATACATTTATATATAAATATATTTTATGTATATTTATATGCATTTATATATATAATATCATTATATATTTATATATTATCTATAATATATATTATATATAATAATATATAATATATGGTATGTAATATATATGTTATTTATGTATTATGTATTATATATTATATAGTATATAGTACATAGTATATCATATATAGTATATTATATAGTATATATAAATATATATTATATATTATATAATATTATATATATATATATATAATTTATATATGTTGTTATTTTTATATATATAAGCGCCAGTACACAAGAGGTGTTGTGCTATGCTGAATTTTTAGGGGAGCCTTTCCTGGTTCTTTACAAATAAGGCTTCATTTGCATGGAAGCATTTCCTAAAATGCTGGTTTATAGGAAATTTTCAGCTTTACAGGGAAAAAAAAAGTTTGAAAACAAATGTAATGTTCATTTCTCACTGTTATAGTACATTATTCCAGGAATAACACTGGTTGTGGGTTTTAAGTCAAGTTTCTGAATTAAGGAGGAAAATGTAAACCCTGCAGATGGAATGAAGGGGATCCCCTGCTATAAAAACTTGGTTTCCATGTCAAAAGCAGAAATTTATTTTTGACCATTGTATTTGGGATTTTTTTTCCTCACTCATTTGGCACTGGAAGGTTTTAGCTAAAATGAGGAGCTAAGAAATATGCCCTGGGTCTGCCTGTCCTGTGGGGTGGTGGGACAGACAACCTTTGGGAAAACACCCACATCCAGACTCCAACACAGGAAATATAGCCTGATCATGAAATTTGGCCATTAGATCTGGGTATTATGTGATGTTTCCAAATGGAATGCAGCTCATCAGAGAGCCAGGAGATGCCACTGCCCATGGTGCTTCTTGCCTCTGCCAGTGGTGCTGCTGAGCAAGGAAATCCCTCTGCAACATTAAAAAAAATAAAAATATTCTGAGCAGTCAGGAGTTTGATGAATAGAAAGTCCAATGCAATGGCAAAGGAGTCTTTTTTACTAATTATTATTTTTACTCCACATTTTGAAATATAAGCATGTCTTTTCCTGTGCCATAGTATTGTTCTGAAAAATATATTCTTATACAAAGCCTTAATCCTCAGAACATTTTGTATTCAGCTAAAGCTTGCTTTTGCCTTTTACAGGTTCTTAACCAGCGTGACCTACTCTCTTCCATTTGCTCTGATGGCTGCCTGGGTGCTGTTTATAGCTGATTTTGTTAAAACACTCGTTCAGGAGAAAGATCTCAGGCTTTATGAGGTATGGGGAAACTTTCTGGGGCGTGCAGAATTATAAACAGATTTTCCTTATTCGTGGTTGGCGTGTCTGATGTGCAATATTAAATGGAGCAAAACAAGCATTAAGGCAAATATTCCAGATACCTATTGTTTGACCTGCAGTGTGTGAATTCTGACATTATAACCAAGCTCAAAGCCATGGAAATGCAGGGTGTTTGCCCTTCAAGTGGAGGGAATATTGCTTTGCAATGCTGAACACAGGAAACATGGGCACCTCACAAAATTACAGAGTTTCTGAAGATTTAAAGCTCTCTAAAAATTGACTTTGAGTCATACCTACTGGGGACAAAGATATGAAAAGTGACTTATTTCCTATCCTTGAAGTTATTATACTTAATATTTCAGAAGGTGCTACATATTACATCAGCTCCTCTGAAATGAAGTTCTTCATTCAGGCTGCCTGTTGGAAAAGAAATGACATTGAGACATTGGGAATTTATGAAATTAACTCAGGTTTTCAGTGTGATCACTGTCAACAGAGATGAACAGCGAAGAACTTTTGTCAAACTAAGCCTCAGCAAGCAACAAAAGCTTTGGGCAGATTTGTTTTTTATCCAACACCATGGAAACAAATACTGATTCACCAAAAACACTTCCAAGAAAGGACACTCTGACCTGTGATGAGATGAAAAATGAACGAACCCCAGGGTGTGCTCTCTGGCAGCCCCCTACTCTAATTTAGACAACCATTTTCACTGTCTCCAAGGACCAGGGCATCACTCATCTTTTTAGCTGTGTTATAATCCACAAGAAAACACCAGCACCTGTAGTTTCTTCTGGGTTTATCAATACAAATTTGCAGTTTTATGCAAGTTGCAAATTTGCAAGCTTCTTCTGGATTTATCAATACAAATTTGCAGTTTTATGCAAGGGGAATTAATTGTCAGCTAATATAAATTAACATTTTTTCCTTCTGACCATAGTAATTTAGCTGTTATTTTTTTGTCTTGGGTTTGTGTGAGAATGGTCTGGTTTCAAAGACATTTGAGAGCTTTTAGGCTTAAGCCACTATTTTAAAAAACAACCAAAAGGCTTTAGAAAACTTACAAATCTAAGGCCAGAAGGTGCTTTGGAGCCTGTGGGCTGTGACATTTGATCCTTGCAGGTCCTCTCTGGGTTGTTCTTTTCCAACAGACTGCTCTGCAGACTGTGGGCATTCCTGAAATGGGAGTGCAGGGTTTGTCCCTGGATAGAATGAGCGTGGTCTGGTTGCAGGCCCTGTCCAGAAGCTGGAAAAAGAAATAATTCTTCATTTCTCTGAAATGCCACTTGTGATTCTTATTTTTACCTTCCTCTGTGCAGTACATGAAGATGATGGGGGTCAATGCCAGCAGCCATTTCATCGCCTGGTTCATCGAGTGCGCCATCTTCCTCCTGATTACCGTCACCTTCCTCATCGTTGTTCTGAAAGTGGGTGACATCCTTCCCAAAACAGACACAGCCCTCCTGTTCCTGTACCTGATGGACTACAGCCTGTCCATCATAGCCATGAGCTACTTCATCAGTGTTTTCTTCAACAACACCAACATCGCTGCCTTGGTGGGCAGCCTGGTCTACATCCTCACCTTCTTCCCCTTCATCGTGCTGCTCGTCATTGAGAACCACCTGAGCTTCTCTGTCAAGAGCCTCCTGGTGAGTTCTGCTTCTCCATATTCCCAGGCAGTGTGTGGAGGCAGGGACCTCAGTACATTCCAGCTTTTATTGTACCTCGTGCCTTTCTGAATTCCATCAGTGGGTGGTGACAAGCACGCTAGGAGAGTTGGCCATGGACCTTTTGAGGGACACCTGGAGTTAGCTGTGTCCCCTGAATGAAGGCACTCCTTGTGGAATTTTAGTGAGTTCCCACCTGCCAGCTGAATCACAGTAGTCTGAGCTATGTGTTTTCATTGCAAAAGAAAATGAGCTGCTTTCACCCACTCTGAAAAACCAGGCTGTCTCAGTGAGAGGTTTGGGTTTGCTCATTGCTGCCTCAGATCATCCCTGGCTTCCTGTGTCTCAAATCCCTACACATGGGAGTAGATGTAAAGCCTTGTTTCTTACCAAGGGGCAGAGTAGGTAGGTGTTAGGTTCCAGAAGCCAGACTCATCACCAAATTCAGGAAATGAATTAATGCAAGTGGTAAAAGAATTAACCACATGGCTCCGTGAGGTAATTCTCAAGCACTGCTGTATTTCAAAAGCCTAAAATAAAGCCCTGTATGAGGGAGGAAGCTGTGTCCAGGGTGTGGATGCAAAAGAAAGTCAAGCCCCAAGGAGACATTTCAGCCTGTCACCAGGTAGCACTTCCCATCACAGGCCTGGTCCAGTGCTCCATGTGACTGCTGGGGAAAAAACAAACCCAGCACTCATTTTTCTGGCTATTGGAATAACCCAGTGAGGTACCTGATTGCTTGACTGACCTGACTTCTCTTAGAGACTAATTCAAATGTTTCTTGTTTTCAATTTTGTTTATCCCCCAGAGTCTGTTGTCTCCAACTGCCTTCAGTTATGCAAGTCAATACATTGCTCGCTATGAGGCACAGGGCATAGGTGAGTTTGTGGCTGACAGAGCCAGGCTTTGAGCTCTCCTGGGGGTGGTATTTCACTGGCTGAGAGGGGTTCTGATTGCATTTCTCAATTCCTCTCTGCAGGACTGCAGTGGGACAACATGTACAAGTCCCCAATGATTGGAGACAACACTTCCTTTGGCTGGATGTGCTGGCTCATTCTGATAGACTCCTTCATTTACTTCATCCTGGGCTGGTACATAAGGAATGTGTTCCCAGGTAAGGGTGCAGAGCATTGAGGGTGGTGCTGTAGCACCTCTTTTGGAGAACAGTGAACACAGAGCTGGCTGAGGCAGTGAGACAGGGCACACACTCTGTCCCACACCAAAGGGAGCACAACATTGTGGATGTCTGAGCCTGTTAATGGCACTGAGAGAGAGCACAGCTGGGGAAATTAGGGTTTCTCAGCCTGTCACTTGGCTAGGTAGGTCTCCTGAAGAAGCTGAAGCCAAGGACACAGGAGGGTGTCACTGCAGTCTGGTGGGTGAGAGTGGAGCATGTTAGACTGCATTTGTCAGCTGAGTGATTTTGAGCTGTGTTACTTACATCATTTGGTTTCAAAAAGTAATTCCTGCCTTGGGCAAGAGCCAGTACATTTGTCTTTTGCTTTTCTTCCCCACCTAATGAAGCAGTCCACTGGCATACGGAAATCTACCCAGTGGAAAATGTAAAGTTCTCCTGCCCTCCAGCTATGGAGTTACTCAGAATAACAAATTAGTGACTGCTTCCTATTGTGCCAATCAGAAAAGTCTCTACAAAGTCTTGGTGGTGCATGAACATATCAAGAAATCTCTGTGAAGTTAATTTTTGCTGTTTTGAGTGCACCCCACCAGTGGCACTTCCTGAGGAACAGATAGCTGAATGAGACTCCTGTTCCTGCAGGTAGATATGGCATGGCTGCTCCCTGGTACTTCCCACTGCTTCCATCTTACTGGATTGAGTACAACAGCTACCTGCCCTTCTGGAATGAGAAACAGAGATGCCTGCTCTTCTCCAAGCTGATGTTGAGGAAAGAAGTCACCCTCCCCAACAAGATATGTATGTGGATGCTAGAAGGGGTAGCAATAATAATTTATATTTTGGGTAAACAAAGCCAAATTTGTGAAGAGGCACCATAGTCAGAAAACACCATTGATTGTTATTTTGAAGCACAGGAAATATTGAAAGCTGGTACTCACATGAATGGAGATCTGGCCCTTAAATTATATTTGCTCTTTCTATTTGTTGTGCAGAGTCAGTACTGATTTTCACACACATATTTGTGTGTGTTGTAGTTGGGCAGTTACCTTCCATGCCTGTCTGTCTGTGTAGAAATACACTTTTGTCTGGGCAAGCAAATACAGGTTTCCACTTGGCAAAGGGCACGTGTTCTTCTTTGCTTATCTCTTTAAATATTTAGCCTGTAAAATATTAGGATCACACATAAAACCTTGCTGTTTCCACCTAACTGAAAATAACTCTGTAGCTTTACTTCATGTCCTCTAACTTTCTGTGCTTGTTTAGTATAAATCAAGTTAGGTGCTCTGAAAAACCTAAATATGAGACCTTTCCAGAAGTGATTAATGCCTGTTGTCAGGAGTTGTTAGAAGCTTCAGAAGTAAAAAGGAAAAATCCCAGAGAGTTCAAAATGATACACATCTGATGGCATGTTCTCAGTGTTCCTGGCAGAAAGACACCTGCTTTGCTGTATTTTGGTTTGCTCTGAGATGAAGAAAGTGGCACAAGCACTGCAGTAGCTGTCCCTGACCCTTCTCTTTGGTGTCCAAGGTGCCCCCCACCCTCACGTGGAACCAGAGCCCACCGACCTCCCCTTGGGAGTCTCCCTCCACGGCATAACAAAGGTTTATGGATCCAAAGCTGCAGTGGACAACCTCAGCCTCAACTTCTATGAAGGGAATATCACTTCCCTGCTGGGACACAATGGAGCTGGGAAAACTACAACCATGTGTGTATCCTTTAAAGCAGCTCTTTTTTATCCTGTGGGGTGTGGCTGGGTGAGCAAGAGGGCAAGTGCAGCAGTGGGAGACTGAGGAAGGTGCTTCACTAGGCCAAATCCCTCCTGTAGTTTCACCTTGCTCATGGATGACCTCGGGAGTTCCTTCATCTGTTAGAATTCTTTAGGTTCTAAAAGGTCCTTTCCTGCTTAGGAACATGCTTTTTAATCTGCTGAGATAGCTGGGATACACAGCACAGCAGCTGTTCAGGGGTTTTGTTCCATGGCCTGGGGTTAGGTTGTTCTGGAACCTGTGGGGAGCTCATGCACACACCAAAGCTGAAGTGATACCAGCAAGAAAACTTAATAAAGATACACTTCAGCTGTACAGAGGCATGTGTTGGCTGGGCTGGAATGGCAGGGGATTAATGCATTGGCCTTTCAGCCTTGCTGTTTATAAATTATTATTTGACTTGTTAGATAACAGCACTAAAACAGACCTGTAGAACTTGATTTCTCCACTGATATATATGTGCATATCTCTGAAAGGAACATTAAGCTGATAAATAGAAGCCTCAGAAGAGCCAAAATCAGTAAGACAGATGTGTGCTTCACCTCAGCTTATTATCAATTCACCTCATATTCTGTTTGCAAAGTGTAGCAAAGGTGATATGCAGAAAAGTATAAAACCTTCCTGAAACTTAGCAGAGGCTTCAAATCCTGAATAAGGTCACAAATTACTGCTTTTAAATGATGGTTTAAAGTCCCAGGAGAGAAGAAAAACTCTGTGAAGGTGAAGGGTGGTCTGAGATGCATCTTCTCCCTTTAGTCCCTGCAGGACAGCACCAAAAATGAGCTGTAATGTGCAAGGAGTTATTCTGAGCAGAGGGAGTTTGACTCAGCTCCTGCTTGGTGGGTGATTATTTGCTTGAAGTAGATGAAAGTGCTGCCCACTGTGAGGTGTCTCATGGAGAAGTCCTCTCCCATTTCTCACGAATAATGGCAGTGAAATCAGGTCTGCATGCTCTGCTGGGATTAGGCAGATGAAGAGGAGGTTTTCAGTCCCAGCTGTGGTTACAATATGAGGCCCTGTGGGCACTCCAGGCAATCCTCAGAGAACAAGGAGTCACTGCATTCTGGGAATTCCCAGTAACTAAACTGGAAGTCAAGGGCATTCCTGAGTGTGGGGGATATGGGTCTGAGCTAGGGAGAGGGAGGCTGCAGCAGGTAAAAGCAGAAGGGAGGAGTAGCCAGGGTGAGCTTGGAGCTTGGCCCTGCAATCCCACAGAGGGGAACAAGGATGTCCATGGATGTTAATTTGCCTCTGCTCTGCCAGAGCCTGGCACACAGTGGGCAGTGGTGTCTGGCTGGAAGGAATGGGAGGGGACACAAAAAAACCTTGGAAGTGGTGACAGCTCCAAGGCCATGTGAAAAAAATTACCCATGGCTTCCTCCTTTTTCTAACTTCCCCTTTCTATTTCATTTTCCTTCAGATCTATTTTGACTGGGTTGTTCCCTACATCATCAGGCACAATCTTTGTGTATGGCAAAGACATCAGGACTGACCAGGAGGTGATCAGGAAGAACATGGGGGTGTGCATGCAGCACAACGTGCTCTTCAACTACCTCACCACCAAGGAGCACCTGCTGCTCTATGGCTACATCAAAGTCCCTCACTGCAGCAAGCAAGAGCTCTACCAAGAAGTGAAGAGGTAGAAAAGTAGCAGGAATGGGGGGGGAGGAGGGAGAGAGGGCTGTCAAAATAGTTGTGTGGTGGTGCCAGTGCCCCTGCAAAGCTCAAAATGGTGGATTGGAGGTCTTGTTGCAGCTCCAGCTTAGGGTTCAAATGGTGCCTTGCTCTGACTAGAGGAATATATTGATACCTGTGCTGTAAGAAAACAATATCTCTTCTCCAGGGGGTTTACATGCTGCTGTGGCAATTATTTGGAGATGAATTTATAGGCCTAAGGGGCTACTCCTTGCTGCTTTACAGTTTGCCCTGGGAAGAGATTTAATCAACCAGTCAGAAAGATGATGTTGGCTTTATTGGTTCTGCAGAGAAATGAAGCAGCCAGAACATCCCAGGGACTTTGGATCTTGGTGTCTCAGTTGATGGGGTTGAGCCTTTAACCTTGACTTGTCAGATGAAAACTTTGAAAACATCCTCAAAAATGTTTTAAATGAAAATCCCAATGACTGAGCTGCAGGGTGACTCTACACTGTGACCACTCGGCAGAGCAGGATTTCATTTCCAGTTACAGTTTTTTCAGGTATTTTCAGATTCCCTGCTTGAAGGACAACTTTTGGGAGTTTTCCCTCTGTTTTGCAGGACTTTGAAGGAGACTGGGCTGTACAGCCATCGACACAAGCTGGCTGGCACCCTGTCAGGAGGGATGAAGAGGAAGTTATCCATAGCCATTGCTCTGCTGGGGGGATCCAGGGTGGTGATCCTGGATGAGCCAACCACGGGCGTGGATCCGTGCTCCCGGAGGAGTATTTGGGAAATCATCTCCAAGAATAAGAAAGGTACTGTGAGGAGAGATGATGTTGCCCTCCAAAGAGGGACAAAGGTGATTTGTGTCATTTTACAAAGATGGTACCAGTGGATTTGAATTGTGGGTTTTGGAGGCCAGAGAGAAAAAAATCTGGGAGACTGGGATTTTGCAATTCTGGAGGGTCCATCCTGGTTGGTTTCTGAAATTCAGTGTCATTTAAAAAATAACTTCACCATAGAACACAGCTTACAATAGTGTAAAATTTGTCTCTCTTGTTGCCTTTCATTCAATTTCAATAATAATTACCAAAAAATGCAGTTGATTTTCACCTGATACTCTGTGTTCCCTCATCCAGTGAGGCTTTCAGCTGTCTCACTGTTGAGATAAGGGCAGATCTGACCAGAATGTGATAAAATAAAATTGCTATTAACATTCATTGTGTTGGTTTAATAATGTGGATTTACTTGCCATGGGCTGATCCAGAGCAAGGGGAAGCTCTGGAACCCCTGCAATTATATTGATGATATATCATTGTGTAGGGAAATACAGAAATTTTTGAGGAAGAAAAGAAAATAACCCAAATCCTTCTAAAATCCAGTTTTGCCATAAAACCAGGTGTCCATTCTGTGGTGACTGTGTTTTCCAGGCAGAACCATCATTCTCTCCACACATCACCTGGATGAAGCAGAAGTGCTGAGTGACCGGATTGCCTTCCTAGAGCATGGAGGGCTCAAATGCTGTGGCTCACCTTTCTACCTGAAGGAAACCTTTGGGGATGGCTACCACCTGACCCTCACCAAAAAGAAGGTTTGTGTCTGAGCTGATCCCAGAGCTCCTGGCAGCTCTGTCTCCAAGGGAGTCATCAGGGCTGGTGGAGGGATGTATGGGCAGGAGCTGAGTGATCTCCATGCCTTGTGAAAACAGCAATGTCAGGGCTCTGCTTTGGTGAAAAAGAACAGGGTCTCCTTGAAGGTCGAAGGCAAGGCTGCAGAATGTGAGGAATAAAGCAGATGGAAAGAGCCCATCCATAGTGTCTGGCTTGGGCAAAGTGTTCTACTTGCAAGGAGTGGGGAACTCTACTCTTGCTAGCATTTATTACAGTGCTGTTGGTAGCCCCAGCACCATGAGATACCAGCCCCTCTTCCAGACTACTGGCACTGGAGACAGAGAAAGTAAAAATAGTCCCATAAGCAAGCCCTGTTTCCCATGGGGAAAAGAGTGAGTTTGTGCTGGCAGCCACATTAAGGTCTCTGCTGGCCAGGCTTTTTCTCTTTTGTGCTACAAACCTCTAGCACTGCAAAATAGTTGATTCAGCCCAACCTGCTGAGGTTATGGATGGACCAAGATGGGAGACTGTCACACATCCCTTTTTCAAGGGCCAGAAATAACCCACTTTCATCTTCTTTTGATATTTATCCTGTTGGATAGCTGGACTGAGATCACTTAGCAGTTATGCTCTGGGACAGGATTTGGGCTACATCCTGCAGGAGAAAGGTTGACCTTGCAACCTTCTCAGTGACCAGAGTGTTTTCCTCTTTTTTCAGAACATGATAGAGGAATGTGACACCACAGCAGTGACCTCCTTGATCCAGTCCTATCTCCCAGAGGCTTATCTCAAGGAGGATATTGGTGGAGAGCTGGTCTATGTGCTTCCCCCCTTCAAGTCCACGGTGTCAGGAGCCTACCAGGCCCTCCTCAGAGCCCTGGACACCAGCTTGAATGATCTCCACCTGGGTTGCTACGGGATTTCCAACACAACTGTGGAAGAGGTATGAGCTCAGGAGCTGCTGGATTTGCTGGAATGTCATGGAGATTCATTTCACAGCACTGTGTGGCTCTGCTCTCTGGGCATGTTAGGAATTCCATGAGGGTTTCAGGCAGGGAGGAAGGGGTTACACTGAGGTACACATGAGTGTGTGGATGCATCTATAAATCTATATATATATACTAATGCACTGTCTCACCTGGCTGTGACAGCCCTTTGATGTTTTAACCAGAAAATGAGGCTCTGGAGTTTGACTGAGGAGAAATAAACACAGGCACCTTTCTGCCCATGGGAAATCTCTGGTCAAATAAACACATTTAATTGCATCAGAAATAAAAAGTAAATGATGAGCAGTGATGAGCAGTGATGACCCATGTCTTGCAGAGGGGAAGGAGGGAGATTGTTACCTTCCTGCTCAGAATTTCTTAGTTTCTTTTGAGATGTTTTGCTAAAGCAGCAAGAATCAGGTGTACATCATGTCCCATGTGCCATGACTGCACACTCTCAGCATGGAGGTAGTGGGATTGTCAGGAGCTAGAGGGTGAATATCCCAGGGAAACAGGTTTGACTTTCCACTGCTGCAGCAGAACAGAGACAGGAGTATATGGAAAAAAAAAGTTAATTTCTCTCACTGAACAAAAAGGGAAGAGAAAGAGGATTCTTGTACATAACTGCTGCACCAACTACAGCTACAATGCAGGAGAGTGGGTTCTGGTAATTGTTCTGGTAAATGGAGTCATTTGGGCAAATTTCCCTTCATATTTTCTTGCTCCATAGGTGTTCCTGAATCTGACAAAAGAGCTGGTGAAGGACCAGCAAGAAGATGCTGTGCTGCCCCATCAGCTGCCTGGAGTCAGTGGTCACACTGGTGGTGACGAAATGTCTGTGAGCACAGACACCTTCACAGAAAGAGATGGTACTCAGTCTCCTACAGGGTTTATTCCAGATTTACTGCAGATGCAAACACTGACAGATGGACTGATTTGAGCTCCCTGTCTTCTTTCTTTGTTGAAAGCCACATTTCACCCAGCCAGGAATCACAAAACTTATAAATCACTGGAAGTACAGCACTCATCAGTCCTTTAGATCCCCTGCTTTGGAATAGTCTGAATCACAGGATAAATTACTAAAGGGGTTTTGTTTGCATCTGCCTTCCTTTACATTGATCCAGGTTTTAATCTAATCAATACAGCATGTGGGTGAAAGAGTAAATGTGTACCTCTGAAAGTAATTGCTGTAATAGATGTAGAGGATTATTTCCCCATAACTAGTAGAATTGGAAAGAAACTTCATGGAAATTCTTTAGTCTGTTGGAAAAGCAGCACAGCTCTGAGCTGGGTCCTCTTTGATGCTTTTTGCTGTGCCCCAGACATTGCAGTTTAGCAAAGGGGCCTAAGGGAGCAGACAGTGGGGTAAATTCAGAAGAGAACCAAGCTACACCACTATCCCTGGGGGTCTGAGACCTCCTAAAGGTGGCACAACCCAAAAATGAGACATACCTTGGGTTAGAAGCACTGTTTTGTACTTATAAATATACCATTTATAGTCAAGAAGGCATCCAAGGGACAACGCAGAGGTATTTTTGTCCTTCTCAAAGCTGACCTGCACTATAAATGTTACTGTAAACAGTGACTCAAGTAGAAAAGTGTTTTGTTTCACCCTTAAAGAAGGCTGAGAACGATTTGCTTCATGGTGTATTATACAGGTTAATATTTCATAGAGAAGAATAGCCAGCACAGGATTTGGCTCTGTTTTTAGTATACCACAAAACCTGTCCATGCAAGAGGCCCAGTGGCTTGTGCTTATTTTCTTATTTCAGAATTAATTCTGTTATTTTTCTGAGGACCTGCTTTTTAAATTATGAAAAATTTCAGCTTGCAAATCTAAAAGAAAAATATGTTTGCTCTGAAAGTTGGAGTGAGTAGGTTGGATGTAGATAACCTTTTTCATCTGGAAGCCTGTGTTCCTCTTGCAAGGTCTCACACTGAAGGTCACTACATGTACACATCTGAAATTTAACAAAATACTGGTGTTACATGAGCTTATGACTGGAGCCCTGTCCCACACCTGATCCTGTGTTTGGTCCACCTTAGTAGTTTGGATTTGCTATCTGTAAAGGTGTACAGGAAGTGAAACACCCTCCCAGAGTGCTCTACCCACCACCTCTCTGCCTTGCAGAGCCATGACCCAGTGCCATCCTTTGTGCCCAGACCAGCTGCTGATCAGGTCCCATCTCCCCATCACCTCCCTGCCTTGCACAAATGCAGAGCCATGACCCAGTGCCATCCTTTGTGCCCAGACCAGCTCCTGATCAGGTCCATCACCTCCCTGCCTTGCACAAACACTGAGCCATGACCCAGTGCCATCCTTTGTGCCCAGACCAGCTGCTGATCAGGTCCCATCTCCCCATCACTTCCCTGCACTGCACAAATGCAGAGCCATGACCCAGTGCCATCCTTTGTGCCCAGACCAGCTGCTGATCAGGTCCAAGAGCCTGCGGGGTTTGCCGCTGCTGCTGAAGAGAACCTCAGCGCTGTTCATCAAGAGGTTCCACCACACCCGGCGGGACGTGCGCGGCTTCATCGCCCAGGTCATCCTCCCCGTGCTCTTTGTGATGGCTGCCATGGGCCTGGGGACACTGAGGACCAAGGAGACCGAGTACCCTGAGCTGCCTCTGTCCCCCTCCCTGTATGGCACAGCTGACCAGGTGGACTTCTTTGGGTGAGTGCTGCTCCTCGGGACCTTGTGAGGCCTTGTGAAGGCTGACCTAGAACAGAGACCAAAGAATTAAAGAGTTGAAGGATAAAGTAGAAATTTTAATAAAAGGCCTCAATGGATCCACCTTGGGCAGCACAAGGGCCCAGCCAGGGCTACACCCAAGATGGACCCAAAATGGTCACAAAATGGACAACCGATCACAGGGTCTCTCACTTTTATAAGTTCTGCTCCATTTGCAGATTAGAGTTAATTGTCCAATTATAGCATTAGGTTATGAAGTCCCATCCTGCTTTTTTTTCCTCTTTCAGTACACTGTTGTTTGTGCTCTTGGGCCTGAGATTTGGATCATTTGTCCTTGGTCCCCAGCTAGAGAAGGAATTGTTTTATCTCCCTACTCTGTGAAGAGAGCTCATCATCCCTTTATATAAAGCTCAGACCTACACACTTCAAGCACACTTAAGCACACTTAAACATAATCTGAAAAATATAAAAGCAAAAACCAGAGACATCAGTTCAGAATGAGCTCTTCAGGGTTATTTCTGAGCACAGCCAGTGTCCTACACATAGGACACGTGGTTATGCTGTGCAGACAGCACAGAGAAACCCTGTTCCCAAGGGATCTCTGAGGACATGGCTTGGCTCAGACCAGAAAGCTTCAGAAAAAACAACCTCTGATTTGGATTTAACTATGAAATATCTGAGAAATGTTCTTGGTGTTTCCCATTGGAGTCTTTCGGCCTTGTAGCAGCCACAGAGTTTTTCTTAATGTATACATACATGCTCCTCCCCCAGTACCCAGATCCGTTGCCTCCAACATTACAATTTTGAGATCAAATTCTATCCATCTTGTGAGCATTTCCCTCCTCTCTGTTAGCAGAGGATGTTCTTTCCTGGTCAGGCCCTGCTGGTCCAAGGCACTCAGGCAATTGGAAGAGCATGTGCTTTTCCAGGGTTGTTAGGATGCCACCACTGAATTATGTCATTCTCCTTAAAAATCCTGTTACCAAAACAACTATGATTGGAATCATTTGGTTTTCATGCTGTGCACCTCTTTCCTTCTCCAGTAGTTCTCAGCTCTAAGTCAGAAATACAAAATTCAGCTCTAAAGCCATCTGCTCTCAGTGTTCTTCCCAGGATTCCTCACACCTTTCCACTTCAGTCCTGCTAGATGGGGGAATGAGCCAGAGTTGCATGCCTGAGTCCTCTGTTCCTAATGTTCCCTGCTTCTCCTTTTGGATCATTGCTAGAGAGCAGGGGCAGAACCAAGGACAATCTTCTTGAATGGTGTGAACCAAGTGGATGTCATGGATGAGAGACCTGATTGAGTCAGGGCTGCAAGCAGTGCCTGGAAATTGCAGGAGATTTTCTTTTTCCCCATAAAGAGAAATTTGATTGTCCAAAAGTATCTTGCTTGGATCTAGAGGCAGCAAATCCCTGGAGTGGCTGAGGTGATGAGGGCTCCTTTTAAAGCTGTGTGACTGTCCTCACGTACTGCGTGTCCTTCAGAGCTGCTTCCACAAATACTCAATTATTCAACACCTTAAATCTGTTTCATTCAAGCACAGTTTTCCTCTACACAGTGGCAGTGGAAATTCTTTGAACCTTCTCCTGTTTTCTATTTTTCTTTGTTAATTCTTAGGAATTTTAATGAAACCACAGCTGCTTTAGTTTCTTCGATGCTGGCTTTCCCTGGGACGGATAACACGTGCATGAACGAAAGCAATTCGTAAGTATTGGGGTTTTTTCCACTTAAAACTCCAAACCTGCAAGAGAATTGGCATGACACTATTAGCCATTAGACCTTAATAACCATCTTTGATCATGGGCACAATCCTCATGCATTGGACTCCTGCACTATGAGGAGTGATAAGGAAGCAGCTTTGGTGGTGGCAGGATGCCAGGAGGAAAATGAGCAATTCTCCTCTCTGAGAAGTAGTCCTTGCCGCCCCAATAATTCCAATTATAACATGAGCCCACGCAGCAAGTCCTCAGCACAGGGTTTTTTACCTCTGTCTAGAAGCTGTGCCATGAGGGCTGGTTTGTTTTGGGCTTTGCAGATAAATTCTCAGGATGGTAAAGTCCTGGGCAGACTTGAATGGTCATGCAGGCAAATATTTACCCTGTTTGCAGTGACTGCCCAGGCAATACAGCCCATCACAGAATTGCCCAGGGATTGCCACAACAATAGCCCTTATTTCTGGGCAGGTTTCAGATGCTTTTGGCCTCTGAGTGCCCATTCCTTGCAGTGCCTACTGTAGGAATGAAGTGATGCCTGGATTCCATCTGATGGCTGAGCAAATCCAGGCACAGGGAGGGCTCTCTGCCAAGGGGCACAGGAGGCAGCAGCAGGCTGGGGATTCCCTGGACCACCCAGAGCTGACAGGAAGCTCTGCATTTCTGCTGGAGCTGCCCAACTGCCAGCCTTGCTGTCATTAAACATGACAGCAATTAGCTTCGTTTGCACACCTGAGCCCAGAGAGCCTCAGAGGAAAATGTGTTCCTTTTCAGGCAGTGCTTAACAGAGGACAAGCTTGGCCAGTGGATTGCCAGTGGAGACCAGAGAACTAAATATTCTGCCTGCAACTGCACAGATGGCATCCAGGTAACTTGGATAAACCCAGAAGTGAAGGGGCTTGGGGGATAATTGGGGGCCTTGTTTGTTGGGAGGGGTTTTATGGCTGGGGCTCAGCATTCCAATCCCTCCTGTCTCTCTTTGGCCTTGTTGAATTTACACACTGGATAACCACTGTCTGCACCAGTTTGGGGACAGGAAAGGAGACAGCATCCTCAGAATATTCACACCCTAACATCCCTGGGAAAAGGTTTAGTGGTGTTTTTGAGTGTTGTATGATTGTCCCTTTTGAGAGAGGGGAGCATGTGTTCAAGAGGAAGATTTCATCTTATACCAGCACTGTCACTATATAAAATCACAGCTACTTTTGCTGCTTGCTCCTCAGAATTTAACTTTATGCAAAGTCTAGATCTGCTCCTTGTTCTAAGAATTAATTATTAATAATAATAATTTGTATTACAGTGGTACCTACAGAGCCAGATATGGGCACTGCTGGGATTTGCATGCACATGGGGAAAAAGCAGATCCTGCCCCAAGGATGTTACAATTTTACTTTAGTTTGGGGTTGAGCTCTCCTCCCTCTACTGCTGCTCACCAGTCCTCAGCTTTTTGCCATAGCAGATAAACTCATGGCACCATGTGATGCCTTTTAACATAAAGGATGTACTTAGCTGAACGTTTCTAGTCATTCTTTAAAATGCAGCAGCTATTCTGTGCAGTTTCCTGGACATACACCTAATTTCACATCATTAAAAGTATTGGCATAATTTCTCCAGCAAGTTGGGATAATGTTCAAAGCTGATTCTCACCTCTAGCAGGCACAGGCAGGTGTTCCTCAGCATGGAGGAAGCTATTTTGTGTATTCAGATGAACAGATGCACAATGGGGGAGTCCAGGGCTTTTGTTATGGATGAGCTGAAGGAAGAAGCCAACATGCTGTCTGGGAGGACACTTCAACCTCATGAAACACTGATGTGACTTTGGCCCTCAGCATGTGAAATTATATATTCAGGACTAATTCAAGGTTTCTCTGAAGCCCAGGAAAACATTTGCAGTGACTGACAGTAAAGCAGAAATGTAGAGTGTAGCTTCTGAGAAATGGAAGTTGAGAGTTTGAGGCCACCACAGAGTTTTCTGCTCTGTGAGTTGTTTTGCCTTCTGCAGTTGTCTGTGCAGTCACTCTGCTAAGTGGGATCAGCTTTAATTCAGCCAAAATCTTCCTCCATAGCATGAAGCACATTTCAAGGTCCCACTGATGCCAGGAGAGCTGAAGGGTAGATTTAAGCAGAGGTTGTTTTTAAGCAGCTCCCTGAATGTTGGGGACAGTGTGCAGGGATGTGTGCTGTGTGTCCCTGCACCCTGGCTTGGGAAGGAGCAGAAATGCTGCCATGGCAGGCTCTCAGTCTTGTCCTCATGTGGTGGGTTTTAGTTAAAACACAAACACTGAAGTTTTTTCTTTGTTTGTCCCCCCTCAGACTTGTCCACAGACAAACTACACTCCCCCTCACAGAAGGACCTTCTCCACACGGACCCTTTACAACGTGACAGGGCACAATGTGGAGAGCTACATCCTGGCAACCACCAAAGATTTCCTGCAGAAAAGGTACAAACCCCTCCCTCTGTGCTGAAAGGCACTGGGAGCAAGGCAGGACATCCCACATCCCCTCTGCATGAAGAGGTGGCTGGGCAGTGGTGGTTTGGAGTCTGCTGAAAGGAGCTGAAGTGCCCTGCAATCATGGATAAAATTAAAAAATTTAAGAAAAAAAGAAAAAATAAGGTAAAAAAGAAATAAAATAAAATAAAAAATAAAAAAAAAGGTAAAAAATGAAATAAAAAAGATAAAGGCTTGTGCAAGTGTTCTGCTTGACACAGCAGATCATAGCCTGGGGATAATGTGTCAATCAGTTGGCATGTTGGGTCTGCATCTGCAGACAAGCCTTTTTTGTCTGACTCAAATCTTTAAAAAGAGGAAAATCTGATACAGCCTGTCATGAAGTAAACCCTGGGGAGAGATTTTCCTCCAGATCTGACTCTCTGAAGAGTCTCAGTGAGAGCTTCACTTGGAGGAGTGCATCCATTGCAGTGAGAGCAGAGCCTGAGCATTTCCTTGTGCTGTGGGGTGGCTCTTGGGGCAGAGGTCACCTGCCACTGAGGCTGGCAGGAAATGTGTCCATCTGCCACTGACAAACTGAGCTGCTCATCTCCTGGGTCAGAAGCAGCATCTCACCCCAGAGTGGCAGGCACACAGCTCAGGAGTCCACTGGGCTCCAGGATCTGCCTCAAAGGGAGGCTTTCAGCACCTTTGTGACAAGTTTGCCAAGCTTCTGGGGGCTTTTAGCCCCCAAAGAAAGGCTCCCAGGGGAGAGGTGGCTTGGCTCCTCACTGGGATAAGCTCTCTGAAGTCAGGGGGCAGTGACATGTAGGCATGGCCCATCCAAGGCAATCAGAGCTTTGGGATGAGGGCAGTGATGCATTTCCCTCTGGTTTTCACTCAGGTATGGTGGCTGGAGCTTTGGGCTGCCTTTGACACCAGATCTGCAGTTTGACATCAAGCCAGTGCCCCCCAACAGAACACTGACTAAGGTAACCAAGCCCCACCTGCTCATCCTGGCATGGGAAGGGTGGGACTCAGGAGAAGGAATGCCAAGTTCATGCATATTCCAGAAAAAAAGGCAAAACCCTCTGAAATCTGCAGCTTGGCATGACAAAGATGACTTGCAGTTCATTTTCTTTTCTCTCCCCATTCTTCTTTATTGGTTTCACTTCTCTTGCTAGCAGGAGGCAATTTTTCTGCTGTCATAATTTTATTATACAGAGGTGAAAAGATCAATTAGTAACACTTTTATCTCATGAGGGGATGTATGTACCATAACAAGGGCTGGCTGGTGCATTCTGATATGCCCATTTCTCTGGTTCAGCTCAGTGAAAATGTTGTAAAACACCAGGGCTAAAATGTGAGGTAGTTTGCACAAGTGAAGCAGGACAAACCAACATGTTGTCAGTAATAACTCCCAAATTGTTTCAATTTCTCAATTGTGTGCAGGTGTGGTACAATCCTGAGGGTTATCACAGCCTCCCAGCCTATCTCAACAGCTTGAACAACTTCATTCTTCGAGCCAACTTGCCAAAAAATGAGACTTCCAGATATGGTAAGTGTCCCTTTACAGGAGCAGATAACTTCTCCCCTTTGGAGGGATATCCTGCTTCTGCTGAAACCAATGCCACCACTTACCTTGGCTTCAGTGAGACCTTTTCTTTATTCACTGTTCTGCAATTCCTTTCAAAACAGAATTCAAGAGGATAAATAAATCACAAAGCTCATTTGTCTTAGAGGCTCAGGGGAGCTGGACAGGGAGCCCCAGCTCCTACATAAAACCCTTCATCTGAGACATGGCAGCAGTTCCTGATTGATTTATTGCCTCTCATGTGCCACTGCCAGGTCTGTCTTTGATAGGTGCCCATCAGTTGTGCACAGAAAAGTTCCTCTAGGTCATCTCCAGGGGTGGATTAGGAAATTTTAGAAAATTAGATTAGGAAATTTGAATATGTCACCCTTCTGCTGAGAGCAGCCCAGGGTGAGTGGGCATCTGTGTTTGGGTTTGAGTGAGAGTGGGGAGGGAGAGATTAAAGAAGAAACAGAATTTCCAGCTGTGTTTTTCCTCTGACACCTGACTTACACCAATCCAAGGAGAGCTGATGGCCCATTTGGGGTTTCTCCTCCACAACACACTGCAGCAACCCCAATTCCTGCTGGTAAACCAGGGCACTTTGCCTTTCCCTTTGCAGTTTAGCACCTTTCAATGTGCAGTGTGGGCACAAACCTGTCTGTGGGTGTGTCTGCCTCCAGAGAGTGCCAGGGTGCAGAGACAAGAGAGAGATTTATCTTGCACAGAGATGTCTGGGCTCTGCTCAGCAATTGTGTGCAGAACACCCTCCTGATTGACTTCCTTGGAGCAGCAGTGCCCTTCCAGCCACGTCCTGGCCAGGCCCAGCCCTGCTCACCTCAGAGGGCTGCTGTCCCTGGTGGCACAGGCACAGGTGGCAGTGTCTCTTGGCTCACAGGACATGTCTGAATTGAGCTGTGATGGATCCAAGCACCTGGCCTGGAGCTTTTTGAGTGTGACACCCTGAATTCCAGCAGCAGATGCTGATCACAAGTGGCCCCCAGTGCTTCCCAGTGAGACTGAGCCTTGTCCTGGCTGTCCCCTCTGGGCTTTGCAGTGTGCCCTCAGCTCACACATCACAGAGCTGCCAGAGAGGAGACCCCAGCCAGGCACTTCCAGCAGCAGCAGCAGCAGCAACATCCCAGAGCAGCTGAATTATTAAGCAGTGAAGCTCCTTGCTCTGTCTCTCTATTCCCAACACATGCTGTGTTGGGAAAGAGCAAAGAGCAAAGGCAGGAAACTCTTGTGAACAGCCAGAAAGTTCTCACAGGGAAAGTTTTCTACCAGCAAAATAGCAATTTTCAGGGGGAAAGAATAGCAGCAGGTTTTGTTCCATCTGTCCTGCTGCTTAGGTGTTTTTGGAAAGAAATACTTAGTAGTAAATGACCAGACAGACAATTCTGTGCTTCCCACTAATCATCCAAGCCAGAGAAAGGGAGAAATAAAATGAGTGGATGAGGCTGGTTCCCCTGAGGTGGAGTAAATCCAGTCTGAAACACAACTGAAGGCACGTTCTCTGGGGTGTGCTCCTGGCAGCTCAATGGAGTTGTTGTTGTGACAAATAAATGATGGTTTAAGAGCCATTGAAATGGCCAGATAAAAGTGTGTTGTCACTTCAGCAGTCAGAAAAAGGTGCCAGTCCTGCTTTAGAGGTTTGACTTAGACTGGGTATATTTAAAAAAAAAATACATAAAAAGCTTTTTACCCTGTCACTAAGCAAGTCATAATAGCTTTTGACTTCTGTATATTGTGCTTTCTCTTCTCTCAATCCCAGCTAACAAAAAAGGAGGAAGCATTGAAATGGAAATTTTGACTTCTAGCCTAAGCTGCAGTAAAGGAAAATGGCTTTATAGTGAAGTATTAACAGATTAGACAGACAGTATCTTTCCTTCTCTCTCTCCTTTTGGAGAAGGGAAACATTTCCTGGCTGTTTGTATGGCTTTATCAGCAGTCCAGGATTTTAATCCCATTTCTCTCACTGATGACAAGACTGAGGTTTGGTCAGGGTTTTTTTTTTTTTCCACCAAAATTAATTTCTGATTAAATCCTCCCTTTCAAATTCATTTGCTCAGTATGGCATTTGGTCAGCTAAACCCTCAGGCTCCTCCCTTCTGGTCCCCCCTGTCAGAGTGCCCATTCTTAGGGAAAATTACCCAGAAAAATTCTTCATCACATCATTCCTAAGGTCTGCCACCTGGCTGTGAGGAGCTTAAATTCCCCAAGTGGCATGGTATAGAAAATCTCTGAATTTTAGAGCAGCTGGAGGTCCCCCAGCACTCCCTGAGGCATTTTTTTAGATGTCAAAATACGAATTGAGAGCCTCATTTTTAGTCACATAAACCTGGGAACCCTTTCTCAGGCTCTGGAGCCTTAGAGACTGGGCTGCCCTGCTGGTGGGGCCAAGGCAGAGACCTGAACTGGAGGATGGGACTGGCCCACCAGAGCCCCTCCATGCTCTGCCTTTTGCTTTTGTGGGCACAAAATGCCTCCAGACGTGGCAGAAGCACTGTGGTGAGCAATACTAGTGAGTTTTGGGCTAGGAGAAGGAGTGCTTAAACCTCATCTGAAGATACCTGCACATAAGCAGAGAATTTCTCATTTGGAGTTTGAATTTCTCATTTGCAGTTTGAATTTCTCAGAGAATTTCTCAGTTGCAGTTTGGGCCTGATACAAACCCATTTTTAATAGATTAGTTTTTTGGAAAACATCACAGGGACTTATCAGTGTGATAATTAAATTTTTGCTAGTAACTTTTTGATCAAAATACTCTTTATTTTATTTTTTTCTGTTTTTTTAAGACAGAACAGTTCAGAATTAACTCCCTGCCACGCTAGGGGCAAAAGTAGCTTGCCTGGGTTTCTGCTCTCACCTCCAGAGATCCCATATGGAGAAAGGCATCTATGACAGGCAGGTAGCAGTTGTGGAGGTGGGCAGCAGAGAAGGGATTGTTCCTGGTGATAAAAGAACAAATGGGAAAAGGTGGGATCAGCAGACAGCAGCTCTGAAGCAGAACACATCCATGAGTTTGGAAGGTGGCAGTGCTGAAGGATCTGAGCTGGAATGCACAATCAGCCCCACAGTGCCTGATTGGAGTGTGGGGAGGGAATGGGGCTGGAGGAACAGGGCCCAGGTTTGAATTTCAGATCTGCTTGCAGCCAAGTGAAATCCAGGAAAAAGGGGGAGGCTCAAAATCCTGCCCAAGATCACACAGAGATGACAGAGCAGAAACACTCTTTTGATCTGCTTTTCTTCTCTTTCCTCTCAGTTTTCTATATTGTTGTCAATATCAGGAGCTGCTGAAGGAAGCTTTAATTTGGACACATTTTCAATTTCTTTTTTCCCTCCCATAGGTATTTTCCTATCAGCTCACCCATATCCTGGAGGACAGAGTCAAGAACAAGTAATGTAAGAAGATTCATTTGGTTGATGCCTGAATTTTTTTTAGCTTTAAAAGGAGCAAACCACTTATTGCAAACCATAAACCAGCCTAAATTATTGGATATCTTTCTCTAAGTGATGAAACTGTTCTCACTTGTGTTCATTCCCCCTATACATGAATAGTGTCCTACTTGCCACCAGAGCTGGGGATTCCTGTGGGGGTTTTTTGGCAGGATCTCATGGAGATCTGGAGGTCACAGTTACAGCCTCACACATTTGGGTGTTTGGCCATATAAACAAACAAACAAAATAATAATGATGATCATGATGATGGTGACATAATTTTCCTTTTGGCCCTTCCACTCCATGCTGGGGTCCAGCACTCCAGCTCAGTCCTGTGAGTCCCTTTTGCTGGAAATCATTGCCATCAGCACAGGGAGCAAAGAAAGGAGGAAGTTCTCTCTGAGGGTGGTGAGGCCATCCCTGGAAGTGTCCAAGGCCAGGTTGGAGAGGGCTTGGAGCAGCCTGGGATAGTGGAAGATGTCCCTGCCTTTGTCAGGGGATGGAATGGGATGAGCTTTGAGGTCCCTTCCAACCCAAACCATTCCAGGATTACAAAAGATTTGTCCCAGAATCAGGACCTTATTCCTTCTGAGCCTCAACAGTGAGGGAAATCTGCCACTTTCACTCACCAAATTCATGTTTCTCCCCCTTTTTTCCCAGGCTGAACAGCTTATTGGACATCATAGTGTCCATGTCTGTTTTGGTGGGCTACTCCATCACCACAGCAAGCTTTGTGCTCTACATGGTCAAGGAGCACCAAACCAAAGCCAAGCAGCTGCAGCACATTTCAGGCATTGGGATGACAACCTACTGGGTGACCAACTTGGTTTATGATCTGGTAAATAATTCACATTCCTAAATGCACCAGGGGGAGCATTACACACCATGAGGGGAAAAAAAAGTTCTTTATTTAAAGTTCTTCTTATTGCTACCAAGAGTGTTGTATAGTAATTGTTCTCCAAGGCACTGGGGAGGATTCAATGTGAACTGCAGCACTGGATTGTGCCAAGCAAAGGCATTCCTGCTCTCTGGAGTGTGTGTAAAACACCCAGCACATTTATACAGGAGCAGGCTGCAGCCTGGTTTCCATCCCAGCACCCAGTGCTGCTCTGACAGCTTACAGGGCTGGATCTGCTGCCAGCCAGGCTCCACAGGTCTGGGGTGAGGCTGTGGGGCTCAGGGCTGCAGCCACTCTGGGATCCCACAGCAACAGCTGACACAGCCCTGCTGGGCAAAACCCCACCTCTGGCTGGAATGCTGTCTCTGTTATGAAGTTTTTAAGCCAGGAAAAGCCACAAATGCAGCCTTGCAGGACCTGAGCAGTTCTTTTTCACAGCGCTGCAAGGATGTGCCTTGCTGAGCTCCCAGCACTATTCCCTGGTAGAGATGTGCCCTTGTTTCCCCTGAAGTTGTTTCCTCCTGGTGCAGAGGACTCATGGCACTGCTGGAAAGCGTTGCTGGGCCAAGGGGAAAAATGTTTGCAGTGTGTGTAGGCTGAAGGGCTTTGTGTGTTCTGCATTCCCTGTGGTGCAGGTGTCAGACCCTCACACAGGGAATGGGCAGTGCAGCCAAGCTCAGCTCCTGAGCCTGGCACTGCCAGCTGGCCTGCAGTGGTGACCAGCTCCACTTATCCCACACATTTCTGCTGCTGAGGCACATCTGCAAGTGCCTGAAATCCCAGTGTTCCATTGCTTCCCAAAAGCAGGAAATCCTCAAGGACATTTGGGTGACTGACCCTCTTTGGGGCAGGGAGAGCCAAGGGCTGGAATCCCATGGGGAATGTGAGCCAGAAGGGCCTGCCTGGAGGGGCTGATGAGTGCAGGCAGCAGCACAAGGATCCCCTGCCCTGTAGGGGGAATTGAGAGGATCCCAAGGCAGCAGCACAGGATGCCCTGGCCTCCAGGAAGAATGAAAGGGAGCCCAGGACAGCAGCACAAGGATGCCCTGCCCTGCAGGAGGAATGGAAGGGATTCCAGAGCAGCAGTACACAAGGATGCCCTGCCCTGCAGGAGGAATGGAAGGGATCACAAAGCAGCAGTACACAAGGATGCCCTGCCCTGCAGGAGGAGTGGAGGGGATCCCAGGGCAGCAGCACAATGATTCCCTGCCCTCCAGGAGGAATGGAAGGGATCACAAAGCAGCAGTACACAAGGATGCCCTGCCCTGCAGGAGGAATGGAAGGGATTCCAGAGCAGCAGCACAAGGATGCCCTGCCCTGCAGGAGGAGTGGAAGGGATCACAAAGCAGCAGTACACAAGGATGCCCTGCCCTGCAGGAGGAATTGAGGGGGTCCCAGTGCAGCCTGGCCCCAGGCTGGCTCGGCAGTGCCCTGCAGGGAGGGTGGAGCCGGTCTGTGCCTGCCTGCCCGCTCCGGGCCCTCCCTCCAGCCCTGCACATTTGTAAATCAGCCTGTGGCCAAATCCCCGGAGCCCTTGCACAGTCGGTATTCAGCGGGCTGAAACTAATGCAGCGCTCTCGGCAACTTGATATTTCTCAGTGAATCCCTGCCAGTAAATTCTGCAAATCCCGGAGCTGGGGAGGAGAGGGAGCTCTCCAGGCAGACTTTTGGTAGCTCTCTGGCTTGACTCAACACTATAAAGACTAGATTTACAGGGCACAGTGAAGTGGTGTGACTGCAAGGCTAACAGAAAACCCAGAGGGGTATTTTTCATTCACAACCTTTTTTTAAGGTACTTTCTGCCCACTCTCCTCAGTGCTGAGGCTTTGCCTATTCAAAAAGGCTTTGTGGGAATTCATCTGGGGGGAATTGAGAGCCCACCTGTGTTTGGCTTCCCTAGAAAAACCATTCCCTTAGAAAAACCAAACCAAGCTGCATTTGTGGGACCAGATTCAGTCCTGGCATTGTTTCTTCTGTTTGGTTGTAGGAAGGTGTTTCAGAACTGTTGTCCTAGTAACATCTTTTTAATATCATTTTGCAGGTACTTTTTATGGTCCCTATTGGACTCTCAGTAGGAGTTATTTCAGCCTTCCAGATCCCAGCTTTCTGCAACAACAGTAACTTAGTGGCAGTATTTCTTCTGCTGTTGCTCTTTGGGTAAGTGTGGAGCTTAGTTATTTAAATATCACTGCACAGGGTAAGGAACTGGCTCTTGCAGACTGCTGCAGTCTGAGATCCAGGGGGGAATATGTGGGCTTTTCTCTTCAACATGCCCTTCACAAACAGTGACTGAGTTGCTCCTTCCAGGAGGTGAAGCATTGTTCTCATGCCTGCTTTATTCAAAGCAATCCCTACACGAGGATATAGAAATCTCCAAGGTCCCAGAAACAGCCCAAGCTATAAGCAAATGCTTGCTGACCTCTTGCAAAGTTCAAGAGCATTTTAACAGCACAGAGCAAAATAAACAGCAGTAGCACAATTCTGGAAAACTTAGACTTGAATCCTCCAGGCCCAGTATCTCTGTTTTCAGGTGGGGTTCCATGTTCAAAGTATGTCTCATAAACCTTTTCTCCAAATTCTAACAGACACAAAGGCATTTTTCCTTTCTTTAAGCTCTGTCATGTGGAAATGTAATTACATGCCAAAACAGAACTGTTGTGTTCCAGCTCTGGGAGTGTTCAAAGCCAGGTTGGACAGGGCTTGGAGCAATCTGATCTGGTGGCAGGGGGTGGAACTGGATGGGCTTTAAGCTCTCTTCCAACTCAAACCATCCAATGATTTTGTTGTCTGATGTCTTCAGTGGTTTGTTTTCAAAGCAGCCTTTGAGTTACCATGGTTTTCTCTGCACTGTTGGTATTTATAGATATGCATCATTTTCCTGGATGTACCTGCTGGCTGGGCTGTTCAAGGAAACAGGGATGGCCTTCATTGTTTATGTCTGTGTCAACCTGTTCTTTGGCATCAACACCATTATCACTCACTCTGTTGTGTTCCTGCTCTCCCAGGAGAAGGCCACGGACCAGGTAGGAGCCCCACAGGTACTGACCCTGTGGTGAGCCAGCAGGAGGGTCCCTGTGGGCTTGGTGGCTTTGATCAGGTCTGTAGCAGCTGGACACAGCCACAGGATTTCATGGGCTTTCCTACAGACAGGACATGAGTCACATTTGGATCTTGCTTGGCTGTAAATCTGCACCCCCAGCAAAGAAAGAAATGATGGTGACAGAGGGGAGAGCATGAAAAGAGAGGGAGGAAACTGAGGACTCTCTTTATAACCACCCTGGTGATGGAAGAAGGAGGGCAGGAGGTGGTGGAGATGCTCGATAAGAAGTTGTTGATGGACACTTCAAACCATTGCTGAGTTCTTGAGCGTGAGCTGTGGGGAGTGACAGCTGAATGTCACTGCCCTGAGTCTGACATGTGCTGCAGCTAACCCAGCACCAGCTGTCTGTCATTCCAGTCTGTAATGCAGTCATCTTCTCCCTGCAAGGATGAAAAACAACCCAGAGACAGTGATGATTCCCTAAAGTAAAGCCCTCTCTTAACCTGAGATCTGCCTGGGAATGGCTGGGATAAAATGCACACCTTACACTTAGATTTCTTTCTTTATGAAGAGCAATTACAATAGCTGGGTTGGATTTTTCTCTCTGTCTGGACAGAGTTTGTTCAGCAACCCCTTGGATTTTAGGGATATGCAATTATGATCACCATTCATCCCCCTGTGCCCCAGTGGCAGGGAGTCTGTTCCCTTCCATGCTAATTCAGTGCCTCTCCAGTTTGCTTTGTGCCCTAATCCTTTCTTCTGCTAGAAATGTACCAGAGTTCTTTACTGTGAGACTGCACTGGGCTGTTCTGCTGTGAATTAGCTGGAAAAGCCCTTCTATGTCTAGAAAAGCCAAACCTTTTGTTTTATGGAGATGTTTGTCCAAGGAAAACAGCCAGGGCAATGCTCCAGGGCAGCAGGCTGTGCTGGACAGATTAGGGGGGCACAGTGGCAGGGCTCAGCTCTGGCTCATGGTGGGTTCAGGCTGCTGGAGCAGCAGCAGGGCCCATGCTGGGAACTGGCTGCTGTTTACTATGGGTGATCACAACCTCAGAGCTGCCTGTTGACTTTTATGACCTTGTGTCTGTGAAACGAGCTGTCTGCAGAGCTCTTTGCTCTCAATTTATCTCTGCTGAGACACAGGCAAATCCCAGTGTAATTGTTACACTTCAGTCCCACAGTAAAACCTATGAATTTATTCCATGAATAAAAGCAGTGACTGACTGTGCTGCTCTTTGTTTTTCTTTTCCAGGGCTTGCATGATCTTGCTGAAAATTTAAGGCATGTGTTCCTCCTGTTCCCACAATTTTGCTTTGGCTATGGCTTGATTGAACTCTCTCAGGATCAGGCACTTCTGGGCTTCTTAAGAGCCTATGGAGTGGACTACCCTGACAAAACCTTTGAGCTGGACAAGACCACATCCAAGCTGCTGGCCATGTTCATCCAGGGCACTGTGTTCTTTGCCATTCGACTCACAGTGCACGACAGGATGGTCCAGAGAGTCTGGAACAAGGTCCTGGAGTAAGTACCATCTGCAGCCTCAGTCCTGAGTAACATCTGCAGCCTCAGTCCTAAGTAACATCTGGAGCCCAAGTCCTAAGTTGTGACCGTGTTCACAGGGGTCCGAGGATGAGGGAAGAGATGAGGATCTGACTCCATGTTTCAGAAGGCTTGAGTTATTATTTTATGATATATATTATATTTAAACTATACTAAAAGAATAGAAGAAAGGATTTCATCAGAAGGCTGGCTAAGAATAGAAGAAGAAAGAATGATAACAAAGGCTTGTGGCTCAGACTCTCTGTCCAAGCCAGCTGACTGTGATTGGCCATTAATTAGAAACAACCACATGAGACCAATCACAGACCCACCTGTTGCATTCCACAGCAGCAGATAACCATTGTTTACATTTTGTTCCTGAGGCCTCTCAGCTTCTCAGGAGATAAAATCCCAAGGAAAGGATTTTCCATAAAAGAAACACTAAGTAATATCTGGAGCCTCACTGGGAACAGCCACAGCTCTGTGGTCTCATTCTGGGTTCCTGCACCATCACTGGAAATTATGCAGGACATAATTTCCAGGACAATTTGTGAATGTGGAGTAAGTTTTCTCTCAGGTAATATTAACTAGGGTTAATATTCTAATATTAACTGAGGTTAATATTAGAATATTAACCTGGGTTTGGTGGGTGGATACTCAGCTGTTGGTGAGGGCTGTCATTCCACTGACAGCCTCCTCTGTTTGGCTCTCCCCATCTCCTCTGCCCTGGGTGCACACAGAGAGGAGTGACAACATCCCTGTCTCCTGCATTAGGAGCTGCCAGCAAGGCAGGACCTGCTCCAGCCCAGAATATTTGCTGAAAAATAGGAGGAAAAAACAGGCAGTAAGAGAACTGGGTGGAGCAAATACCAGGAGAGAATAGAAACTGTATATCTGAGTATTGTGTGCATGCCCTGGGGTTCCACAGGGAGGCTCCCTGGGATCCACCCCGGCTGAGTCCCTCTCTGCCCTCCCCAGGTTCCTGTTTGACAGAGTCCATGGCAAAGCCTCCCTTCTGCCCCCTGCGGCCGTGGAGGATGGCGATGTCCAGGCTGAGAGGAGCCGGGTGGAGTCTGGCAAAGCTGACTTCGACGTGGTGCAGCTCCAGAACCTCACCAAGATCTACCACCTCCCTCACAAACGCATCACAGCAGTGAAGAACATCAGCCTGGGCATCCCTGCTGGGGAGGTGAGTGAGGGGAAAGGCTGCAGGCACCTTCCCCTGTCACTGCCATCTTCTGTAATGGTTTGTGTTGTTCCAGTCTCTTCCTTTCTTTGCCTCATTTATTGATTCTTGGGGTCACAGAAGGCTCCTGGTAGATTTGGGATATCAAGTGACAGTTTAGAGGCCCTAGAAGGAGGGAAAGTGGATGGAATTGATGGAGCTCTATATTCAGAGCAAAATGTCTGCATGCTCTGCTTGTACAGTGCAGTCTTGGGGGGGGGGTCACTGGGGATCACCAGGTGGTAAATAATGACAGCAGAACGTGTCCAGCTGAAATTAGTCACCTGAACTGCATGGGAGATGGTGAGTCAGGCTTATCTGCTTGTGTTTTCCCATCAGGGGAAGACAAATCACTCCAGCTGAACACACATTTTCATGAATCAGGACCTAAAATTCGCTCCAAAGAAAGCAACATTCTTTGGTCATGTCAGTGCAGTGAGAAGTGAAAAGACAGGAGTACACAGAGCACCTCTGAGATCCAGAGGAAACTGGAGACCAGATTGTACCTCAGGCTGTGCACCTGACTTGTGGGGAAGGTTGGAATTAATCCTTGGCACCTGGTTTATTTTAATGGCCTGGGTCCCACTGAGATGAAAGGACAGTATCCTCACATGGACACTGTGCATGTCTTTATGGCTGAGGATTTTTTACAAGCCAGGACTGCCACTGAGGTCTCTGACTTCTAGCAAAATTCACCCTGATGCTGGTGGGACTCAGGGCACCATTCCCCAGCTGTAAGCAGGAGCTGTGGCCCTGCACTGCAGACTGTGCACAGACAGCTCCTGTTCCTGTGTGGACCAAGGTGGGGAAGGGCCATGGGTTGCTGTGCATCCCCAGCACAGGAGGGCTTCCACATCAGCTGCTCTGTGCTAATGATGGCAAAATAACAGTAATTAGCAGCACAATGGAGATGGCTGATGCAACACACAAGTGCCTAAATCCAAGTTTAGCTATAAAATGTGGATTTTACCATGATATGCTGGAACTACACTACAGGGAGATAATTCTTCATCTTATTAAGGTGGTTCTTTGGTGATGCTATGTGACAAAACCTTGTGTTGATCAAGGTTTTAAGCAGTGCCAAACCTGACTCACCCCATTCCCAGGAGCAGCTCTGTCCCTGTCAAGGGGAGGCTTGGCACAGATGAGCTGCTGGGGATTTGGGCCTGAGCTCCTGCAGAAATGCAGCTCACAGTAAAAGGACTGACTCTGCTGGAGACACATCCTTGGTTCTTCACCACATTAAACAAATGGTGCTAATATAAGCTGGAGTATATTGCACCATAAACAACCTCCATTATAACACTGGCATGCTCTGAGCTCCTCTGGCAATTCATCTTGCTCAAGGGCTGGAAAAAGAAGGGCCAAGGTGCACTGAGCACCCATCTCAGAGCAATATTTCTGCATGTTTACATTTTGACTTTCCTTTCCCAGTGCTTTGGCTTGCTTGGTGTGAATGGAGCTGGAAAGACAACAATCTTTAAGATGCTGACAGGGGATATTGGAGCATCCAGTGGAAGGCTGCGGGTCCAGGATCACTCTGGGTATGGAGGATATGATTTCTGGGGAAGCAAATCAACCTGAGAGCAGTTTTTAAGGCTGGGTGGCAAAGGAAAAGAAATGTAAAAATCTGAAATAAAACACTCAAACCAGAGCAAAAGTAAAAAAACCAGGGAATTCATCCTTTAAGGTGGCATGGTTGCTTCCTGGGGATAGGGGTGTTGCATTTTGCTGCTCAGAGGTGTTTGTTCCACTTCAACCCATTGCAGATGGGATCAGGCTCAGATCCTCAGCAGTGGGATCCCACTTCTAAGCCAGACCTGGAGCCCAGCAGGACTCACCTCAAAGCTTTCCTTACCAGGTGCAGGCTTGGTGGCAGCTGTGCTGGCAGTAACTGGGGAGCTACATGCAGCCTCTGCAGAACTGGGGGCCTGAAAGCTGGAGCTCTGCAGATCCATCTTGCATTTTCCTTCAAGGGTTGGGGAGGTGGCTAGGGAGTAGGAGAAAGGAATGTTCTCCCTCCTATTTAATTCCAGAGCACACTGGCAATTCAGTGAGGTTACAGTGATGTGCCACCTCCTTCCACAGGTCCTTGAATGACATCAGTGAGGCCCACTGGCAATTCAGTGAGGTTACAGTGATGTGCCACCTCCTTCCACAGGTCCTTGAATGACATCAGTGAGGCCCACTGGTCACTCTTTGGCTACTGTCCTCAGGAGGATGCCTTGGATGACCTGCTGACCGTGGAGGAGCACATGTACTACTACGCTCGGCTGCATGGCATCCCAGAGGGGGACATCAAGGGAGTGAGTAGCAAGGGCTTTGACTTGCAGCATTTCTGCCATTTGGAGCCTTTAAATCAGTCCTTCAGTAGATCCATGTGTGGTATTCCATGGGCTGGGCATGTTGTGGAAGCAGAACTCTTGTCCCCTAGGTTGTACTGCAGCTCCTGCACCGGCTGAACCTGATGGCCTACAAGGACAGAGTCACCTCCATGTGCAGCTATGGCACCAACAGGAAACTGTCAACTGCTCTGGCTCTCATTGGCAACCCATCCATTCTGCTGCTGGTGAGAAACGGGGTCTTGTTGAGAGGGAAGATGAGCAGGCCCTTGGGCTGGGAGGAGAACTTGGACAGTCTCACAAAACCTCCTCAGGCACAGCTTAAGGGACACTCCCCACGTGCCCATACTTGGCCTGACAACAGAAACCATCATAGGGAACTTCAGATTCCAGCAAACAGCCATATTTTCTTTGAGGGCATAAGTGAGTGGCAAGTCTTTCAGTTTCTCTGGCAGCACCTTCCAGAAGTCAAAATTAGACCATACATTTGCCAATTAAACTCTGCTCTCTCTTGTCTTTTATTTCTATCAATTTACCTGCACAGCTTTGCAAGAAAAGCAGCAGCCAAGGCTCCAGAACTGTAGGAGAGCAAAGGGGCCACTTTCCTCAGGATTAGAATGTGACTGCTTTTTTAGGTTTGGCTTCCTGACATGCCTTTCACTCTGAATTTCTAGTTCTTCCATGGGCTTACCCCATTGGTAAAACCTACCTTTTTGTGCAGTTTTCCCACTTGCTGTGCACTCAATGTGTGCAGACCTCTGTGAGCAGGATTTCCAATATTAAGTTTGATACCTAGTGGACATAATTATCCCTTATCCCGACTTCTATCGAACCCAGCAGTGCTGCCTTTACTTCTGACCACCTGCCAGTGCTCCTGCTGCTTTGTGAGATAAAATACCTCTATAAAAATAGGAGGGGGGAATTCTCTCTATACTAAACTCCTGCCTGAGCCCAGGCTTGTTTATTTTTTGAGTGCAAATTTCCATCCAGTCCTGTCTTTCCCAACAGGATGAGCCGAGCTCTGGAATGGACCCGAACGCCAAACGTCACCTTTGGAAAATCATCAGTGAGGAAGTGCAGAACAAATGCTCAGTGATACTCACATCCCACAGGTAGGGCTGGCCTGCTCTGCCTCTCTTTTTGGGGTCAGCACAAGTGTGGAGAGACCCATCCCTCCCTGGTCCTTGCACAGTTTCAGGGCACCAAGCTGTGACAAGTTTGGGGGTTTGCTGTGGCTGAATGTGGTGTCCAGAGAGACCCACAACACTTTAGGGAAGATCAGTGGTGTTCCCCAGGTATTAACCATATTTTTATACTTTCTCAATGACTAACTAGAGCTTCTTGGTTGGTTTTGCAGCATGGAGGAGTGTGAAGCCCTGTGTACCAGGCTGGCCATCATGGTGAATGGGACATTCCAGTGCATTGGCTCTTTGCAGCACATCAAGAGCAGGTCAGTAAAGTAAACCTTTTCCACTTTTACTGAACAGCCTCTGGAGTTACTGACCTACAGCTCTGAGTACTCAGAACATGAGACCTGTGTTATCAAAACAATGACATTTCCTGGTTCATGTCCCTTAAACAGTGCTGAAATTCTGTGTTAACTAATGCACTTTCTACTCCCTCACAGCCTGTCTTCCCAGAATGTGTCCCCCAAAGTATTCTGTTCACTGCTACAAATGAGAAATGTGTATTAGGGCTGAGCTTTGCTTTTATTAGTTATAACAATAGCTCAGCTTCTTACTAAGTTTCACTCCAGGTTAACAATCCTGACCCCATTCAAGCTGCACCATGCCTGGATTAGATTTCCCCAAAGAGGCTGTGCAGCACTCTCAAAGGAGTTTCTTCATCTGTTTTTCTCTTTCCTACAGTGTTAATTGTGAGTTTCTTTCTCCCCCAGATTTGGAAGAGGATTCACTGTAAAGATGCACTTAAACAGCAGCACAGTTTGCACTGAGAAGCTGACAGAGTTCATGAAGTCACACTTCCCAAATACATGCCTGAAGGTAAGCCAGGCAAATGCTTTCAGGAGAGGCTTTCAAAATCACTTCAAAGTGACCAAGGAGATCCTTGCAAGGTGGACATCTTGTGACAAACTGTGCACATAGACCTGAGCTCCCAGAGCCACCCTTGTCACTGCTTTCAGCTGCATTTTCTGAGGGCTGGAGCACTCCAGTTCCTGGTGGCTGAAGTAACATCAGCCAAAGAGCTGCAGTGACCCTCCAAGGCAGCTGTTAGGTGCCCCTCTGCCCTGGGAATGCCCTTCCCTCTGAAGCCTGGAATGGATAGAAACCCCCTTTAGGTTCAGTGGGTAGAGATGCTTCCAGTACTTCCAGTAACTGAGTAATTGTAAAACCAGAGTAACTGAGTCACAAATCCCATCCATTGGCTGTAACCCAATCTCTGCATGAATCAAAACTGCACACCTGGAGCTGGAAAATGCCATGGGCACTGTTGGCTCCAGCTGTTGGATTTGTTGGCTCTTGGCTTTCCCCCACCACTCCTGTCCCCACAGGATCAGCATTTCAAGATGGTGGAGTACCATGTCCCAGTCTCTGCAGGAGGGGTAGCAAATATATTTGATCTCCTGGAAGGCAACAAAGCAGCCTTCAACATCAGGCACTTCTCTGTGAGTCAGACAACGCTGGAGGAGGTAAGGAATTAAAATGTGAGGCCATCCATTTAAAACTGCTAACAGGGGAGCAGAATGATGGTTACACATAATGGACTGCTGCACACAATAGACTACAGTTTGAAAGGGATTTCCATCTATATTCCTCCTGGGGGTACTTTGTCAGCACTGCTGCCTCCAGGTACCTCTGCTGGTGCTAGGGAAGCACACACAGAAAGCTGCCTGGAGCATAAAGGATCTATTCTTCCCTCTGCCACTGCTGATTTCAGGAGCCTCGTGGGTGTGGGTGAAGGGCAGGATTATGAATCACCCCCAAGTCCAGGGCTAGGCTTTCCACCAGTCCTGAAAACATGCTTAATTTCACTTTTCAGGTTGTAAGTTCACTTAGCATTACTCCAAACTTAGCTTTGGAGTTCATTCCATTTTCCCTGGGAAGAACATTCCCAATGGCAACAAAATCTCGTAGGGAGCACATCAGCTGAAGGGATTGCCACAAGGACTATCCAGCAGAAATCAGCCTGTTGAGCATCAGCACCTGGAATGTTAGGTTTGTCCCAGACAGAGGAGCAGAGCTGCAGCCCTGCAGTGCCATGGACTGTGACACAGCAGTCTGGGAGGGATTCCCTCAGTGCTGCTCCAGTAAGGGGCAGTGGCTGTGAGGGAAACAGGCAGGCAAAGCACAGGAAGCCCCAGCTCAAATTTTGTGGGAGGACAGCTTGGCTCTGTGAATATGCAAATGTGATTGCAGGGAGTGTTCTGGTGAGAGTCCTTTCTGTATTCATTAGCTGCTGTTGAAAGGAAGGCTGTTATGTGTGGTTTCACACACCTCTCTGTACACTCTGCAGTTGTGCGTGAACAGATGTCAATTACACAGGGACAGATGGGTTTATGAAGTAATCATGGGCCTGTATTACAGTGTGATTGAAAGGAGCACTGCATGGGCAGTGCCTGGCTGGCTCCTGAGGAGCCTGAGCTGCAGGACAATGAGGTTCTGTGCAGGAATGTTTGCACATCCATTTATTTACATGAGCCCACAGAAGCCCAACCATTTGCAATTCTCAAATTCAGTGTGAATCCATCCCCGAGCGAGCTCTCCAGGCTCACAGTCAAATGAACAGCCATGCCTTTTTTACATTCATTCATGTCATAAATTATTTATGCTGTCACACACTGACTGTTTTCCTTTAAACTTGCAGGTTTTCATCAACTTTGCTAAAGATCAAGCAGATCCTGATGGCGTGGACGCGGGTCCTGATGTGACATTGGACAGCTCTGACACAAGTAGCCAGGCTAGCACCATAAGCTCCATCTATTGAAGGGATCATAGAAGCTGGGGAAAAGCCCTGACAGCCCCTCCAACCCTGTTTTAAGTGATTTTAGGGTGATGGGGATAAGCAGTCCCACTTTCTTAAAGTACTTTGTTTTTTTGATAAGCGCTTAATTAACGTCACTAGGAACGTGGTAGGTGTTTGAGACTGGCACTTGGTTACAAATCAGATTGGGCTTTCCACAGGTTCTTTCCCCTCCACCCCCAATTCTTGTTTTATGATCACTGCAATGGCTGTGAGGATTTAAACACCACGTGCTGCTTGTGGCTGTGATGGAGCAGAGGAGCTGTGGGCAGTGCAGGTGTCTGACCACAGAGCAGCCCCACGGCCACAGAGGAAAGCCACACTCCTCTCCCTGCTCAGCAGCAGACTTGCTGGGTGAAAGTGGCTCAGTTCTGACAGGCTCTCCCTGGGGAAATGGGGCTCATGGCCTTGCCCCTCCTCACAGGGGGGTTGTGAGGATGCAGGTGTTAAATACTGACAGTGGCAAAGGCCACTGCTGGGGGCCATCTTTGGCAATGACACAGAGCTTCTCTGGTTATGTCAGCACAAATATAATTATTTTATAAGTTAGTGCTTCCAGTGGTTTTGGTTTGTTCCTGTAGCTTATTCCAGCTCTGTGTAACTCCTCTGGTCCCAGGCAGTTCCTGGCTCTTGGTACCCAGTGGAAGATGATTCCCCCAGGAGCCCCTTTCTCCTTCTGGCTGGAGTTCAGGGCTGCTCTGGAACAGTTGAAGAGTGGAACAGGGCAGGTCTGTTGGCTGAATGCTCTGACTGGAAGAAGCTCTTTCCTTCATAAGATTGTATTTCCCTGAGCACAGCAGAAGCAAGGAGTGTCCCCCTTGCTCATACAGCCTCCATCTCCAGCAGCTTTGCCTCTCTGTGTCCTGTCCAGTGACCTTCCTCCTCAGCCCCATGTTCTAGCTGCCCACTGACCCTGGAGATGTGTTTTCCCACATAACAAGGCATCATTAGCTCCTGCTTCAAAGACTCTGCCTGCTGGCTTGGAGGGAGTGCTCTGCCCATTCTGAGAGCAGCCCCCAGCAGCTGAGTTCAGCACACCACCACACACACCCTGCTCTCTTCCCCCAGAATGATTAATAGATAGGATAGTTTAATATGGTTCTTTATTAGATGTATCAGCATAAGGCCCCAGAGACTCGGGTTTGGGTCAGGGCATTGATGTACCTTCAAGCACAAAATGAACTTCAACTCTGAGCTCAATAAACTTGCTGTTGCTGGTAAAACAGATTGCAGATAAAGCCTTACCTTGTGAGACCTGGGGTGGCCCACACAACTTACCTGGGTTCACCCACACAATTCCAGCCAGGTGGTTCCTTCTTCCTTTTCTTCTCCTTCCCTCAAACTAATTCAAATCAAAGGAACCTTTCATGAAAGCTGCAATGACACATCTTTGTTACCCTGACCATGAGTTTGACTAGTTCAGCTTCTCTGTGATGCCAGGATTTGCTGTGAGAATTGTGCAAGGAGTAGGCACTTTGTAAAACCCCAAACACCCTTGGTATTCAGTGGCATGCTGAAATTCAAGGTTTAGCTGCTGCAAGGAGGTCACGTCCTCTCCTGGGTCTTGGTGGAAACTTCTTACTGATAGTAGGAGGAGTTTTATTATGGATTGAAAGTATTATAGAGCTTTGAATTATGCCTTAACCTGCTGACTGTAATTAAAACTGGGATTCAGCTTCTTTGCAGAATGCATTTGACACCTGCAGTTTATAAGTGACTGAAAAAGCTGCCCAGACATCCATTGTAGCCTCTATTATTATGTCTCCAGCTCTGCAAAAGCTCTTTTTTCTCATTTTCATTGCACATCTTACACAGATCATAGTATAAAATTAAGCTTTTTGCTAATGGAGGGCTTGTGCTCCCTGCAAAGGACTGAGAGCATGAATGCCAATGATTTAAATGCAGCCTTGTAATACCAATCAGAGTATTATTTTATTATGTCGATGGCTTTGCAACTGCCAGTGAAAGATGGATCTTCAGACTCTGTCCAGATGTATTTTACATGTAATTGAGGGAGACTGATACAAAACTATTCTTTTGTCCCTTTAGAGCCTACTAATCAAACAGGGGAAAAAAAAAAAAGGAAGTGATTCATTGATTCATTGGAATACTTCAGCAAGTTGCAATTTAATTGTGTAAAATAGAGTTTTGAGGAGAAAAAAAAGGCAAAAGCATCCTTTGAATTCCCACCCAATTCTGGCATTAATAGAAACATCTGCTCCGTGTGAAATGTGTCACGGCCATGATCTACAATCCCCGCTCTCACTCGCAGGTAAAAATAAACCATCTGCTCTTGCAATCAAACTCTGGGTATTGGTCCAAGCAAGGCACAGTTTATTTACTGGGGGAATTGAACTGAGGCCCGTGGAGAAGCAGCTACATCCGTTTGGGGGCTGGAAGCATCTGGCAGGGAGCTTGTACATAACGTCACCAGGGGCTGAATTAGCATTCCTGCCACTTTCCAAACACCCCATTCCCTGCAGAGCCTCAGATCCATCCCGGCCCTTTTGGAAGAAGGACGACATGTTCTAAGCTCAAATTGAAGCAAAACCATTGGAAGCCAGCACTCTCCTGCCTCTGAACATCAGCTCCATGCCTCCCATCCCCTCCTTGTCTCCCTGAGAAGGTCCCAGGGGTGGCCAGGAATGCAGAGCACTGACTGAGAAACCACTGGTGAGAATCTGAAAGGTTTTGAGGGTCTGCAGGAGAGGGGTGTCATACTGGGTGCCTCCCACTGCCAGCCCTCTCTGAACCCCCTCAGAAGCCAAAATTTCTGCTTCCAGAATGAGCCGCCAAGTTGCCTCCTTCCTCTGGCCTGAGCAGGGAGCTGGGATTGCCGCCTACCACGGCACACACCACTCCAGGAGGCAGAGACGAGCGTGTGTTCCAGGGGAAACAAGCTTTTCATCTTCCTCCTTTAAAGCAGCGTCACCTCAGTCACCCCAATATCCCCCGAGGGGGCAGCAGTGCCAGGGCGAGCCCGCCCAGCACGGTCACACAGCCCCGGGGCGTTAATTGGCACCGGCTTCATTTAAAATGCATTTAACAGCAGGGACAGGCAGGGCAGTCGCTAAGCAGGGCCAGGGTGTCAAGGAGGAATTGCAGAATTGGTTGTGTGCATTGGCAGGCTGATTGAAGTCAGGTTTGTAATTGGAGTTGTGGACTTGGAGACAGTGATTCAGATCTCCATCCTGCCTTTATCACTTTGTGCTGCTCCCTTAGCTCTGCTCTCGGTGCTAATGGCACTGAGGGCTGGTTTGGCAGGGTCAGAAAGGGTCTGGCAGGGCTGGGGAAAACTCTTCAGATGAGTCAGTGTTAAGTAAAATATTGTAAATATAAATTCAAGGTCTCTAATGGGATTTTTTGGTCCTTTCACGAGAGCTGCAGGAGTGGTTTTGTTACTGGGTCAGTTCAGTAAACATGTTTACAGCTCAGATGAACACATCCAGGTAAACAAAATTCAGTGACTGCTGGAGCTTAGGGGCTGGTGGTGCCCAAGGACCTGCAGCCTGTGAAGAGTCACTCCTGGGTCCAGAATTTGAGGGATCCAGCCTCATAACAGGCTCACAATGGGGTTTAGCCTTTTGGAGGAGCTTCAGCTTCCTTCCATTGCTGCAGCTTCAGTGAAGTTGCTGGGAGGCTTTTTGCAAGCCAAGAAAAATATCTGTCTCTTCAGTTAATAGTGGAAGGGTTATTTTGTGAGCTGGTGGAGAAAGAAAAATGGGTTTTGGATGGCAACAGCACATAGCATGATTTTACTTTTTTTTTTTTTTTTTTTTTTTTGTGGACAACAGCTGTGATCTTGCATAGCTCTAACAAAGTATCAACAGCATATTAAAAGTGAGCACAACACAGAAAAGCAGCAGTGGGGAATGACAAAAAAAATTGAATTCACCAGAATTATCATTCCATGGCAGTATTTAAAGAAAAAAAATCACTCTAATTAATTTAGTTGTTCGGGGAGAGGATGGAAAGAAGGAAGATGGCACTGAAATAATAAGAAGAGCATTAGTAAGGGACACAGCCAGCTCTTGCTGTTGGCTCTGCTCCTCATGCTGCTCACATACACAGCTCTGGGAAGGAGGGAGCACAATGGTGAGTGCAGCCCATTTTGGGCCAGACCTGACTCCTCAAAATATCTGTAGAATGCACAAAATCACCACAGGGAGTGTGAGAGTTTTGGGGCTGGAGGCTGCCCCATGCCACGGTACAATCCTGCAGCACCTGGATGGTGGCACATGCCCAGAATGGAAGAGTCCCACTGGGATGAAGAACACAGATCCTTGTGCCTGCAACCCATGGAGCAACACTTGGAACCAGTTCTCCTTCCCAGGTACTCATCCTGGGGGGGTGCAGCCCCCACTCACTGCTCATTGCTGCTGGAAGACACTTCTGGAAACAAGGAATCCACCAGGGAGAGCAACCCTGAGGGCCCCGTGCTGGGGGTGAGACAGGACATGGCAGTGCTCCCATGAGCTGTAAGGCTCAAAGCAGCAACCCCACCATCTCCCCAGCCTTGGGTGTCATGGAGGTGCTCTGCTTTAAGCAGTGAGGCTTTCACTAGACCTGCAGGTTGGGTAGAAATTAAGCTTCTCTTGGAAAAAGTTCAGGTCTTCACTGACAAAGAAAAAAACAAAGCACGGCCATGGCAATTTATGGTAACGCACATGAGATGGAATCCAGGTGAAGACAGGGGAATATTTGAGGCTCTTACCTCCATGAGCAGGTCAAGGTGAGCTCTCAGCCCTCTACTCTCCATGTCCTGGTTGCCAGGGGAAGGGTTTTTGCCCAGCCCTCTGCCTCTTTCCCAGCCACACACAAACCAACTGAAGCACATCCAGTGTGTGACAGGGAAGAGGAAGCAGGATGGTCTCCATAACCAGCCCCAGCTGAGTTATTCCTGCACAAGACAGCAATGAATCTAAGTTAAAATGATACCAACCAGATTGAAATGCAATTAAAGGAGTCCCCTTAGGGTTGTGCATCCAATTAGTGGCGTACCTTTAATTACACCAGTGCAGTTCCAGGCAGACATGTGCTGAGAGGGCCAGCAGCCCAGAGCTGAAGCCTGCCTGGTGACCCATGTCCCTGAGGTCCCAGAGGAGGGACATGAGGGTTTGCATCACCAGCAGTGGCCTGCTCCTCCCCTGGGAAAGGGCTCCCAGAGGAGAAACACAGGAAGGAACCTTTTTCAGCTTTGTAAGAGCAATTTTCTCCAACAGACAGTTGCTGGAAAACGATTAAGATCCAGGTGCTTCTAAAAGGTAAGAGCTTTTCACACGTTTTTGTACATGACATTTCCCTCTTGCAGTGCCAGAATGTACCCTGCCTCCAGGAACCGTGAAAGTTAAAGCAGCAGAGTTGACTTTGATAAGAAAACTCATTAAAAAATTAGCAATGCAAACATTAGGAATTGCTAGAAACACCAGAGCACTTCTAGGTGTCCCTTGGCCATCTCTGTGGAGTTACATGAGGTAAAAGAAGCTTAGCCTTGAGCATAATTCCATCCCCAAAGCAGCCAGCTGTGAGTCTGGAGTATGGCTCTTGCTCTGGAGCCTCAGCTGAAGTCCCTGTCAAAGCCTGCAGTCAGGCTGCTCTGGACAGCAGCAGGCTGTGCAACCACACCTTGCTCCCCCAGATTCTTATTTAAAATCCTGTCAAAGAGAGAAAATAAAGCTGAAGGAGACTCTCCTTTGCCCATTGTACCACAAAGCCTGAGGGCTGGCATGTGTTGATAATCCAGATACCCTGTTTTAATGCAAACTCACATCACCACATGGAGCCCTGGGATCAATTCTGAGGTGCACAGAAGCAAATGCATCATCCATCTTCACATGCTCCTCCTCAGGTGTTTCTTTAGGTACCTTCAATGCCAGTAAAACAAGCAGAAGCTGAGAGCATAGGCTTAATCAGATTAACAATTATAACCATTCCCATCCATCACTGCAAAGCAGCTGCAGTGCTGCCAAATCCATTCTGCTGCAGGAACCTGGGGAATCACAGCCATGCCTGATCAGCCAGGCAAGGGCAGCTCTGGCCTTGCCATAAAGAGGAAGAGAGCTGTCGGGGCCTCTAGCTGGTCAGAGTGACCCCAAGAAATGTTCAAAGTCTCTTTTCCCAGCCCAGCACTTGAAGAAGGAGTCAGGGCTCTTCATTTCTCAGTCTCAAGGTTGTTTATTGTATCTTATCTAAAAATTCTTTCTCCTGCCCTGCCGAGGTCCACTCAGCACAGCAGTCCAGGCACTCTGCCTGCCCCCAGGGCTGTGTTATGTCTTTATACTAAAAACTACAATGTATACAATGTTTACAGTTACTTTCCAATGCCTATCACCTATGGTAGACAGTGAGCTTCTACTCTAAACCAATCTGTAAGTGTCACCATCACAGCAGCAGATGGAGGCCAAGAAGAAGGAGGAAGGCTGGACATGCCCAGATCCCTCCATCTTGCCCCCTGAACCCCCATACCAAAAACCCCAAAATCTACTTTTTCACTTTGTGATAAATTCACTATCATTCCACTTAGATTGTTGTGGTTTCAGATCTTCATCTAAGGTTGGTAACTTGCTCCACGGGTCATAATGAAAACCACAGGGGCATTTTGGGCTCTGTGCCAGGGTCTCTGAGCCCCCTGGCAGGGGTCTTGGCTGCTCAGGACAGCCAGAGGGATGTCCTGGCTCCTGACAGAGAGCCATTGCTCAGCTTGACTCCTTTACTCATTTTTTATGAGCCTCCAGAGCTCCCCAGAATTCCCAAAGCCTCTCTGAGGAGCCACAAAGGGCGTGATCCCTCCTGGGCTGCTGCTCATGCTGCAATAACACCCTGTGAGAATGTTCCAGAGCACGGGCAGTGAGGCTTCTCCTCCCCCCTGCCTTTGCCATTCAGCATTTGACCATCCTCCTCACACCCTCAGCAAGGACCTTTCTCCCCCACAATCAGCTCTTTGCCACATATGGGTGGATGGCAGCAAAGGCAAAGCTGGGGTGTTTGTTACAAACCACCCTGGCTGCTTGTTTGAGGGACCCTGCTGCTCCTCAGGGCTGGATGGGTGAAATCAGGCAGGATTAGGGAATACCATGCCATTGCAGCCAAGGGGACCTTCACTGGGAGGATTTGGGCTGCAGACCAGGCAGTGTAAAAGCATGTGCAAGCTTTAAAGGCCCTACACCTATGGCTGGACCCCCAGATGCCTGCAGGGGATGGAGATGCTCCAGGAGGAATGGGATGGTTTGCTCCATGCCTGCTGCCCTGCCTTTCCTGACAGTGGAGGCAGCACAGCAAGGGGATGCAGCTTCAGACTGAGTTCATATTTCAACCACTCTGGGAATCCCATGTGCCAGAACCTCATAACTCTGTCAGCCTGCAGGAAAATGTCATTCCTGGGTGAATGTCAGTGACCTGTGAGAGCAAGAAACCTTCACAGCTCCCTTGGAGAGTCTTGATGTTGTAAGGGGTCATTTTTCCACTGTGAATATCCCACATGAGATGACTTCAGGGCTTGAAATCAGCTCATATATGATGCTAATATAGTGCCCCTGTGAATAATAGAGCACCACTTCTCCCAGCAAGGGAAATGGGAGAGATGAGTGTCCCCCCTGGACTGCTGAGTTCCTGTATTATCTCAGCAGCCTCATCCTGATAAATCAAAGCTGCTGTGTTGTACTTCCCTCCCAGCCCCTTTGGCATTCCTGGCTTGGGCTGTGTGAGGGAGCACTCCAGCCTGTGAGGTTATAAAGTCCTTGAAATCACCTTGGGATGTGGGAAGCTGTTTTCCCACCTAGGCTGTGAAATGCAGAGGTGCTCAGCACCCACCTGGTGCAAACAGGAGGGTCTGTGCCAGAGCTGTCCCATCCCCACGGGCCTGCTTGCAGAGTGGGGCAGGAAAAAGGAGCCTGTGCAAAGGGTTTGGATGGCTCAGGGCTGGGGAATCCCAGCATGGGGCAGTGCAGGTGCAAGGCTGGGAGAGCAGAGGAGCTCACAAACCATCCTGCTTCCCTCAGGTGGATCAAGAGGAGGGATTGCAGCAAAACCAGGGCACAAAAATAGGAATTGTGCTTGCAGCATGGTGCGTTGGAGTGACAGACCCTGACAACCTGGAGGGGAGGGCGTGATGGTGTCATCCACTGTCACAGCTTGGCTCTCTTCCCTGCAGAGGCTGGAGAAGCCAGACCTGCTCTCAGAGGTTCCCAGAGGGAAACAGCCCCCCTGGCTCACAGGTCAGACCACTGTTTCTCCTGGGAGTTTATGGCAATCCTATTTGTGGATTAAAATGCAGCTGCCGAGGCTGCTGGCATAGGATTTACAACGTGGCCTCAAAATACAGGAGGGAAGGAAAGCTGAACTCTCCTTTGATGTTTGCAAGTGTAAACTGCAGACCCGGGCTGAGCACACTGTAAATAAGGATCATTAATCATCAGCTAAGTGCCGTGCAGTTGCTGTTATTTACTATAACAACATAAATCACCAGGAGCCACTATCATGTTAATTTGGATTTAGTATGGATTAGGATGGAAAAAATAATATCCTCACCTATTTGCAGAATCCATAACTTTACTTGTAAACACATACAGATGTGGCTTTTGTTCCTTGGTTTCCTCTAGGCAGGATGAAGTCAGGAAGATGTTCTGGGAGCTCTCCATGTGAGGGACTGCCAACAGTTCAGGCCAAGCTGCAGCCCCACAGAATCTCTCTTGTGCTGACACGGTAAATCAGCACCGAGGGGCAAAGCAAGACCAGGAGGTCTTGGCCCTGTTCTGCCACCCCCAGCCCCAGTGCAGGGCACAGTGCTGGCACTTGCCAGCTGCTGCATTGCACCCATGGATCTCTGCAGTAACTCCACAGGTTTCCTTATTTTTTTATCTGCAGCTCAACCCTGGCTTTCACGTTTAAAAAGCACCAGGCATGGGTTTTGTGGGATGCTGGAGCCTGCTGCTCCTCCCTTTGGAAGGACGGCTTAGCAGGGAAGGAGCATTTCATTTTAAATCAAGGGAGCATTACCCACATAGTTCATATTCCCCAGAAATGCCAGCTGCAGTCCTTGCTGATGTATTATTTTTTCCCCTGATTTGACTTTATTCAAGTTAAAGGTGGGGCTGAGACACTCGTGCACCAGAGCAAGGCTGGCAGGGCACCAACATGACAGTACTTGGTGTTTTGGGTGTGGAGCTCATGCCAGATTGGCTCCATCCCTCTCCACAGATCATTTCTAAATTTGGTGGTGGCACAGCTTCACTGCCCAGGGATCCTTATCTCAGTGCTTGGGCACAGCATCTGTCTCTGCCCTCAAGCACTCAGACAAGGTCCCCACTTCTTCTCTAGCCTCCAAAAAAACTTGAATTTTTTAAAGTGAGGCCAGTTTGTTGCTAAGAAATCATAGCATATTTCTTCCCAAAGTCAGTCGTGGTTATCTGCTTTATCCTGGTGGAACTGGAGGTGCTGAGCCCTGACTGAAGGTGTGGAGATCCCTGACTGACCTCATGGAGGTCACCAGTGCTGCTTTAGCTGCAGGTTAGTCCTGATTAAGAATTAGGCCTTGATATCTGGGAAACAATTATGGTTTGCATTTTTAAAATGTAACTGGAAGGGAAATAAAAAGAATTTGATTTTTTTTGAGGTGTCCCAAAGATTTCTCTTAGGCTTGAAGCTGCAATGATACTTTTAAAAACAGTCACAGGTGAAAAGAACAAAAGCAATGTTGCACCTGCACTTTGACTCCACTGGGTCTAAAAATGCAAGTAATTGCCTTTAATGGTCTCTGTCATTTTGAACCTGTGTTCTGTGTGTGCCAGATGAACAGACATCAAACCAGGGTGAATCTCTCCAAGCGCTGAGCCAGCGCTGAGGTTTGCATAAATTAAAACTGGGTTAATTATAATAATTCTACTGCAATAGGGGTAGTATAGTAAGATTAATTAGAGGGGGGCTAATAAGAGGATTCAAGCTACACTAGTACAAAACCTGCACCCAGGTTCTTCAGTGGTTTTCTTGGACTTTTCTCCCACTCAGCTCAAGAGCAATCCAACATCTAAAAGCTGCTGCAGAGCCTTGCCTGTGCTTTCCTGAGCAGCCAGGCTTGCCTCACACCGACCATATGTCTGTCTCTGTCTGCTAGCAGCTTGCACCAAATATTTTCCTTTTTCATGGTGCCTGAGCAAACAAACACCATCTGTGGGGCTTGCTGCGGGAAATCCTGGCCCCCTGGTGCCAAAGGGAAGGCAGCCACACGTGTCCATGGGGCTGACATTTCTGACGTCCACAGCCTGAGACAAGAACTTCCCTCTGCTCCTCAGCTCTGCCAATCCAACCAGCAGAGTCAGGACCTGGCATCTCCCAGATTTAAATTCGGGTTTTATTGAAGAAAGGCTGGGTCCCAGCAAAGCAGACTGCCTAGCCTGACCCAGGTTAGTGGGACTGCCTTGGGGTGGTGGTAGGTGGAAGAGGACAAGAAAACTGTTTTTTGGGTAACTCTGTCTTGGATGTACCCACCCTGCTGGGGGCTTTGGGCATTTTCCAGCTGTGCTGAAATCCCTCAAATCCCAGCACTGATGGGGATTTTTGGTCTTGGAGGGCAGCTGATGTGGGATGCAAATTATTCCCTGTTCAGACTTTTTTCCTTCAGAAGTTAAAACTCTGGGGGGTACCACCTAGTAGAGAGGTCTGTGCCATCTCTCCATGCACCCCAGCACTGGAGCAGGGGAGCATCAGCAGTTACTGCAGCAAAGGTGTGAACTCAGCTGGGCACAGGGTTTTCTCGTGCTTTGCTGTTCTCTGTTACTTGCCTTTCTGCAGGAAATCCCTTTTCTGGTCAAATCAGAAGGGTAATTTCAATTTTGTAAAATCCCCCACAGCTTTTGACCCATGTGAGCATTGACAGAGATCTCCTGCCAGGCGATGGGCAGGTGGAAATTACCTGTCACCTCTGGTGCTTTTCTGCAGTGCTGGGCCCAGAGCTTGTGCTCTGACCAAATCTTTTGTACAAGTGCCCTTTGGATTTAGCAATTCACACGGTGAAAGCAGAACCAATGAACCACAGGCTTCTCTGCTGCTGCCTTTAATTAAAAATGCCATGTCTAACACCAGCAGATGTTCCTGCTATCGAGACTCGAGGAATAATTCAATGCCGTGCAATGCAATGCTGACTGTGCTGCTTAGTCTGAAAGTGTAATAGACTTTATTATTATTATTATTATTATTATTATTATTGCCTTTGAAGGATCAAATCCTTCAGTATTTGAAATCTTAAAATTTGGTAGTCCAACAGCCCTAATCAATTCCTGCACTGAAGGATCTCAGCAGCCCCATGTCTGTCAAATGAGCACTGCAGTCCATGATGCCTCTGCAACCACGGTGAGCTCACAGGGCTTTGGGTGTGGGGCAAAATTGGCCCCAGAGGGGTGGCTGAGGAGCAAACTAAGCCTGTTAAAGCCTGTGATTCAGACATTTGGGAAGAGAGGGAATTCAAGGATGAGGCTGCAGCTCCTCCAGTTTTTTCTGCAGTCTTCTGATGAAGAGGATCCATCCTATCACTTGCTGTGGGTGTGCAGCACGTCAAGCTGAGCATCCTTTCCTGGCAGGGTGCAGAGGTTTCAGGATGTGCTCTGTATTCAGGTGGATGAGAGCAGAGGGATCCCCTCTTCAGGGAGCTTTGGCTCTTTTAACCCCTAAGGAAACAACAGATTTACAAAACTCAGTGGAACTGCTTCTCTCTGCACGCTACACAGTGCATCACATAATAATTGTATATTTGTTGACAAACAGCTGGGGAGCTCCATTAAATGAATAAAATATCAGGTAGCAGTGCATTTCCATAAAAAGGTCTTCACCAGATGGGCAATGCTTTGAAATGAAGCACGAGGCAGGCGAGGATTTTTTCCCTCCCTCATCAGCCAGGGAGCTGAACCATCCTTCAGCATGGCTTTGGTTCTGGAGCTCAGCATTGTTTGGAAATCCCATTTCCAGCCCAGCACAGTGAGGATGAGCTCTGCCTCAGCAGGGTGGTGAGGATGAGCCCTGCCTCAGCAGGGTGCAGAGCTGCTGATTCATGCACGCACCAACGCTGCTGCCTCACTATATCACACCACTGCTGAAACCCCTTCACTGGCTTTCTGTCATGCAACAAATTTATTTTAAAGTCTGTGGGCCTTATACTGCCTGGAACGGCTTGACTTGTGCTTTAAATACTGCATAAACCAAATTTAGAGTTATATTTCTTCCTTTCCTCTGTTCCCCCCCATCATTTTTTTTTTTTTTGCTTCTGACTGTCCAATTGGTTGCAGTAATTCACTGCTGAAGAAGACATTTCTTAGATTTCCAAGACTGCCAGCTCCTTAACCTTTATAAAATTAAGGAGAATGAATCATTTCTGACTTCTACATCTTTCTGGAACGCAAGCATTTGTTAGATGCCAGCTGCCCAGGGCAGTGCTTTGCCTCAGTTTAACTTAGTTGTAAATGTTTGTAAATTCCCACATAATGTCTCAGCACAATGGAAACTATTGCATCTGTGGATTTATTGAGAGAGGCACTAAACATATTTCAGCTGGAGGAAAGGAAGAGGAGGCACTTATCTGCTTTACTGTGCTATACACTATATATCGGCATCTCATATTTTGTGAACATAAATGCCAGGTTGACTCAAGAGATCTATGGATCAAGTGTGGTTTGTAACCTGCTCCAAATGCTTCAAACTGCATTGAAGTTTCATCTTAGCTGTGAGGCCTTTTGCCATCTTTCAGGATCCCTGGTGCACGGGGAGCTGCTAAGGAGCTGGTTTTTGGAGCACAGGATGAGCCAAGTAACAGGGACTAGGTTAAGATAGGTTAAGGTTAAGGTGGTTAAGGTTGCACTTGGCAGTTCTTCATTCTTAAGGGAAAAATGACAGGCTTGGCTTATTTTCTTAACCTTATTCTTATTTTCTTAAGCCTTATTCTTATTTTCTTAGCTTATTTTCTTAGCGTATTTTCTTAAGGAACCTAAGTCCCCTGGCTTGTAGGGCTTGGGGACAAACTCCTCTGTGGGCAGCACACCCAGGGCACCTCTGCCTGCCCCTTTCCCTCTGCCAAGACAGGAGAGGAGGATGCTGTGCCCTGCAGCAGCTCACTGCACTCAGATGACAGCAGGAAACGTTCTCCAAAGTGCTGAGAGATTTCACAATTCCACATCCTGTGTGGAGCCCATTTCCCTGTGTGCACCTCTGCTTCATATTAGTAAAAAAGATAAATATTTAGCCTTCCCTAAAGAAAGAAACAAAAAAATAGAAAATTCACAATTTCAAGCTGGAAAGCAAAGGAGTGTGACCCTTGGAAACTGTAGAACCTCCCTCTTGGAAGACATTAATAACTTATTAAGAAATACTTTCAGCTCTGATTTAGCACCCATTTAAGTAGAACTCCTTCTGTCTAGATGGCTGGGACACCCCTCTGATGGCTGTTTTCTATGATTGTCACAAACCAAATTTTGCAGCCATGTCCTTTTATGATGAAGTTCCCTCAAAGAATAACTTGCTCGCTTTAATCACGTTTTCTCCGAGATTTATGGCTTGATGCTTATTCACTGGCGGAGCTTCTCCACGTGAAATGTCAGTAAGCCCGTTATAAATTGCTCCTGGCATTCCTGCTCTATCTTTTACTTGGCCAGGAGTATTTCTACCTGAAAGTGATAAATTCCTGCTATAACTACTTTATGTGCTCCAGTAATTACGCTGTAGAGGGATGGCGGGGGCTGCATCTCTGTGCAGGTACCACCTAAAAAAGATCAAGCTGCAAAAGTGGGAGACCGGGCTGGGGCTGGGGTGCTGCAAGACACACAGGCTGAGGGAAAACCACCCTGGAAAGCTGAAATAACTGTGACCGGTAAGGTATCTCTGCCTGATATTTATATTTATGCTGTGTTAGACATGTGAAAAATGCCAAACACTTGTTTTTAAAATTTTAAAAGTTTAATAGTAATAAAATGGTTATAAAAATAGTAATACAATTAGAGTAATAATAAGTTGGACAGTTTGAATGAGGATAATATGAGACAGTAGAGACAAAGAGTTACGGACAGTCTGGGTACCTTTTTCTGGGCAAAATAAGCTCAAAAAAGGACCCACGTTAACAGAGGACTAACCCTTAAAAACAAGAACCTGTTGCATATTCATACACCTCATACATGATGCATAAATTCCATTCAAACACAGCATTCTGTCTGGTCAGTGTCAACTTCTTCCTCTGAATCCTAACAGAGTCTTCATGGCTGAGCGAGGTGGGAAGAAGTTCATTTGTTCTGATAATGGAGCAATAAATTCTTTTTCTCTGAAAGATTTGGGTGTCCTGTGGCTGCTACCTCGATGCGAATCCTTTCTTTAGAAAAAAAAGTATCCTATATAGCATAGTTTCTATTTTAACATTTTGTTATAATCTAAAACTAAATTTAACACACTACTTCAAAGAATTAATACAGCATAACTTTCTAACATAACACATCTAATATTAATTTTAATATTTGCACAAAGCCAATCATAAAAGACACATTTTTCAGAGACATGTTTGTTATAGATATAGAGACACTGGGAAGACGTACACAGGAGCATCAGGTTTGGGTAGGAGATCAATTCAGATGGTGTTGTGGTATCTAGACGGGCAGAGACCAACAGCAGGAGGTTCAGGAAGGCCAAGTGTGTCCTGCACTTTGGCCAGGATAACCCCCTGCAGCTCCAGGCTGGGAAGCTGGGAAAGGTGCCAGAGGCAGTGGCTGCACAGGAGCCCAGGTAGGCAAGAAGGCCAATGGCACCTGGTCTATATCAGGAATAGCGCAGGCACAGGAGCAGGGAGGTGATTTTTCCCCAGGGCTGGGCACTGCTGAGGCCACACCTCGGGTGCTGTGTCCAGCTCCGGGCACTTCAGGACACCATGGATGTCGAGGGGCTGGAGCAGCTCAGAAGGGCAGCAGAGCTGGGGAAGGGGCTGGAGCACCAGGAGCAGCTGATGGAGCTCGAAAGGGGCTCAGCCTGGAGCAAAGGAGGCTCAGGGGGGACTTTGTGGCTCTGCACAGCTCCTGACAGTAGGGGACAGCCAGGGGGAGTCGGGCTGTGCCCCCAGGTGTGAAATATGCGTATTTTATGATTGGCTTTTCACAAATATTGAAATGAATATTATATGTGTTGTGTTAGAAAGTTATGCTGTATTTATTCTCTTCAGTAGTGTGTTAAATATAGTTTTAGGTTATAACAAAATGTTAAAATAGAAACTATGCTATACTTTTTTTCTAAAGAAAGGACTCGGATCAAGATAGCAGCCACAGGACACCTGAATCTTTCAGAGAAAGAGAATTTATTGCTCCAGTATCAGAAGAAACAAACTTCTTCCCACCTTGCTCAGTCACGATGACGCTGTTAGGATTCAGAGGAAGAAGCTGACACTGACCCAACAGAATCCTGTGTTTGAATGGAATTTATGCATCATGTCTGAGGTGTATGAATATGCAACAGGTTATTGTTTTTAAGGGTTAATCCTCTGTTAATGTGGGTCCTTTTTTGGGCTTATTTTGCCCAGAAAAAGGTACCTGGACGTCCGTAGCGCTTTGTTTTTATTGTCTCATATTGTCCTAATCCAAATAGTCCAAATGATTATTACTCTAATTGTATTACTATTTTTATAACCATTTTATTACTATTAAACTTTTAAAATTTTTTAAAAACAAGTGATTGGCGTTTTTCACACAGGAACAGGGATGGGATGTGATATGAGGAAATGGCTTCGAGCTGTTTGAACTTGTATCGTTATTTGCCACTAGAGTTGGGAAGTTCAGACACTGAAGTAGAGTTAGAGACTCGTGCGGAGCCATTTCTACCATTACCCTGAAGTTCAGAAGTTTAAACTACAACAAGCTCCCGCAGTTTGATGTTCGTAGAGACAAAAACACTGTCAAGACTGTCGAGCTATTCTTTCAGACCTAGTCGATCCTGAGGACATTAACAACCTATTTTCCCTGTAATTACTGCAGACTCCCACCCATGGAGTCGCACGTGAAGACATTAACACCCAATTTTTCTGCCACAGCCCGTGCTCCTGGCTCTCCGCCCCGAGTTTCGCCGGGCCCGCCATTTCCCCGGCCCTCCCTCACGGGCGGCCCCGCCCCGCTCCCGGCGCGCGGGAAACGCTGAGGGCCGGCAGCGCGCGCGCGGCCTCTGCGCCTGCGCAGAAGGGGCGGGTGGGGGATTCGGAGCGGCGGCGGGAAGCGCTGAGGGAAGGGTGGGCTCGGGTCGGAGCTGATGAGGGAACCGCTGTGAGGGGAGCGATGAGGGAGGCGCTGCGCGGACGCTCGGGCAACCAGCCGGCCCCAGGCAGCCCCCTCCGCCCCGCTGCCCCCTCCATGGCGCCGCCCGGGCACACCTGGTCCCACACCCGCGCCGCGCTGGGGCGGCTGGAGAAGGCACTGACCTGCTCCCGCTGGTAATGGACGTCCTCCTTCCACCTTCCCCCCCACCCTGTCTTCCCCCACAGCCCCTGCTGTGTGTGTTAAAAGTGCCGCGTTTCTCCTTGCTCTGCCCACAGCGCCGGTGTCCTGCGGGAGCCCGTGTCCCTGGGGCAGTGCGAGCACGTCTTCTGCCTGTAAGTACCGGGGCCGCCGCCGTGCTGTGGGAAAGGACCGGCAATGGGCACGGCTGGGGCCGGCTGCTCCTCCCGGGGAGCTGGGGGGGACAGGAGAGCGGGAGCCGCTGTTCCCCTGAGAGTCTCATGTAGAAATTCTGGTTTAGGCTTCAGGATGCTGCTGGCCAGGTGTGAAGGGGGCTTTCAGTGTGGTGGAGGGAACTGTCCGCTTGTAGTGAGGTAAAAAATCCAAAACAACCTGCAGTTCGCATCACCCTCAACTCCTTTCTTCTCACATAAATAAAAAAGAGCGGCTTGGAAAAGTGTTTTCCTGTTTCCGAGGGGGGTTTTCCTCTGCTCCTGAGGGCTGGGTGCTGCTTGTTGTTGGCTTGGCCTTCTACCAAGGCTTTGCTCCTTCAGTTCTGCTGCTGTGCCTGTTGCTGTTCTCACACACATCCAAACACATCGGCACAGGCAGGCTTACCTCTGCTTAGAGCTGGTCAAATAATCTGAGTACTTCAAAAAACTGAACTTAAAGTGAACTTTTAACTTAAACTGACTTTAATTAGAAACGTTCTACCAGCGAGGCGCTTCTGAGGTGGCGGTGGTCAGGTTACCTGTTGTGGGACAACTCACTGCATTGTCAATACAGTCTGGGGCTGAAATATCTGTGCCCCAGAGCCGCCTTTGAGCGAGGTGGGGGAATATTTTGGCCGCCGTGTGTGTCACTGCTCTTCAGGGCATGCACATGCAAACACGGGGAGTTAAAAGGTCTGCTGTGTATCTTAATGAGTCTGTAAGCAGTCTGATAAAATCCTACCTTTGTCAGGGTGAGGAAGAAAGATACTGTCTAACCTCTACTTGTAAACTGGCATAGATACTCAGCTTTATGTCCTGTTATAGTCAGTATGTCCGTAAAAGCTGAAGAAACCCTCACGGGTGTGTATCCACTCCCTCTCTTCAGCTGCACTTTGCTAATAGGAGTTTACAGTGTTGAAGGCCTGAAAGGTAAAACACAAGTAAAATATATTTACTGGCTTTTTAAGGAGTACCTGATTGTGGGACAGGTGCCCTCAGCATCTCTTCCCCTTTAGTATGCATGCACTAAAAGATGCACAGGTGATTTATTTCTCTCCAGACACGTCTTTTCTCTCAGCTGTGGCCACTAATGGCTGTAGAAGGCTCTTGAAGAGGGACCTTTTACAAAGGCACATAGGGACAGGGTTAAGGGGAATGGCTTCACGCTGAAAGAGAGCAGGTTTACTTTGGATATTGGGAAGAAATTCTTCCCTGTGAGGGTGGAGAGGCACAGGGTGCCCAGAGAAGCTGTGGCTGCCCCTGGAAGTGTCCAAGGCCAGGCTGGACAGGGCTTGGAGCAACCTGGGACAGTGGGAAGTCCCTGCCATGACAGGAGGTGGAATGAGATGGGCCTTAAGGTCCCTCCCAGCTGGAACCATTCTATGATTCTGCTGTTTGAAGGAATTATTTAAATCATTTATTTCATTTATACAACATACCTATGGATCATTTTGTAAGTTAACCCGCAGAAACTTGTAAAAATTATTTATAAGCATGAACATTAATAATATTAATAAATGTAATTGTTCAGCTGTTGGGCATCTAAGGCCGTGTGGTTTTATTTTGGATAACCTCTGTGTATTCTATGTGATAGATTTCAATCACCCACTGTTCCTTAGAGTTTTGTGGGGTTTTTCAAGAAAAATTTTCCAAATATCAAGAGAACAATGCAGTTTGTATTGATGAGGCAGGAAAGAACAGCTAACAGGAGTTTTAAGCACTCATTAGCAGCTGTTTCTTGCTCCAGAAAAAGGAGTTTATTTGCTGTTATCTGAGTTATTGTTGTGCCTGATCTTTTCTCTCCTTCATCCCTGACCTTTTAGCAGCAATTCCACCTGTCCTTTGATGATTGAGTCTTGGGCAGTGGCTATTTTTTAAACTTAACCTAAAGAAATTCAGATTAATTTCTTTAGAAGCAAATTAGATATTTTCAATAATATTTGCAGCCACTATGAACTATTCTCAAAACTAAATTACATAAAACCACAACGTATTTGCCACACCTTTATAATCTCTCCAGTAAGTCCAAGTTGCTGCTGTTTCAGTTACAACTCAATTGTCTGCCTGCATGTTGTCCATTGATGTTTACCTGTTGAAATATAAATTTCCAGTACCTTTGATGTAACCCTGGAGTAAAAATGAGTTAAATTCTGTTGGATCTGGGACTTTTAAAGAAGCACTCTCAACTCTGACTTTAGAATAACAGATTTGAGGCTGCTTTGGGGAGAGTGGTATTAGTGAGTAAATCTGTTTTTCCCCACCTATCCCACCATGATCATCTGGCATAAATGCTGGGAAAGAGCAGTGAGAAAATACTCTGAGCACCTGAAGATCCTCGTGGGACTTCATACAGAAATGTTCACACAGGTGAAAGTTCTTCACAGCACCAAGCAGATTTTAACTAGGAGAAAGTGGAAATTGTAGTTTACTGTGGGTTGGCTTTCTGGCACTTATTTAAAAGTGCAGGAAGGCTGCAGAATAGATGTAAAAGAATTTGTGGTTTTAACAGTGAAGCCTGATTGTTACCTGGAGTCCAACAGCAGTGGAGCATTTGAAAATTTGGGTCAGCTTGTGAGGTGCTGTGTTTTTCATGGCTGTCCTGACCAGGCTTGGGAAGTGGGTTGCTTGATTTTCTGTTCATGTCAACGGAAGGAGACCAGGACATCAATTTGATCATCACAGGCCCAATTTTATTGATCAGTACGGCGGGTTAAATACAGTTAATAATGAGCTTCATACATATTGCAAAAGTTGAGCTCAGGATTGGTCAGCTTACATATCAGCACCTACGCCTACTTCTACATTCCTATGGTTCTACTTTTGATACTTTCTACATATTCTTAGGATATATTCAGGACTAATCTCAACTCCCTATCCTCATGTTGCAGCAAGGTCGCTGCTGACTCTTCCTTTCAGCTTGCTGACTGCTGACTTTTCTCCTTCAGTTTAACCAGTGGCATTAAGTCAGTGTGGCCTTTCTCAGCTAACCAATTATGAATAAATCTCTCCACATTTCCCCCGTTTTCTTCTTGAGCAAGGAGATTAGTTTGCCATGTTTTTGCTATTGTACGGCTGACCATGTTTTGAATATAGTTAAAGATACAAGGCAAAATAAGCAAAAACAGTAAAATTACACCCAGCAGTCCTATAGCATAGATCACAAGGTTCCTCAGCCATGGCCCAAGTCCTAGGCCTTTAAGCCATTCGTCAATTCCTAAACCGTCTTCTTCCTTAAGTTTGTGAAGTCCCTGTTGTAATTCTTTTATCTTAGTGTGAATGGACACCGAATGATCAGACAGATTCATGCAACATGTTCAGCCATGGTAAACGTGTCCTGTGTTTGTGACTGACTCGTGTGGGCTTTCTGTTGCCCCAGTAAGAGATCCTGGCTGGGCCGTGGCATGGCTGATGGTGGGTGCAGAGGGTGACTCCCCTGGCTGATGGCTTCTCCCTGTGCCTTGCAGGTCCTGCGTGGGTGACAGCGTTGGCAGCGGGTGCCCCGTGTGCCACGTGCCAGCCTGGGTGCAGGACGCGCAGATCAACCGGCAGCTGGACAACATGATCCAGCTGTGCAGCAAGCTGCGGAGGCTGCTGAGCACCCACAGCTCAGGTGAGGCTCACCCCTGGGGGCTGCACGCTCCAGGCCACCCCTTTCATTGTCCAGCAAATGAGCAGTGCAGCCCTGCTTCAAATTCCCCTGAGGCTGCTCCAAATCGTGTTTGGAAAATGTGGTTTGAAGAGAGCTGTCTGTGTGGATTGCTCGTTCTTTGAATCTGTTTTAGTAAGAAATCCGTGTGAGCAGGTTAGTCCATAACTCATTAGAATCAGTTTTCCACAATGAGATGAAGGTGGGAGAGATTGCTGAGTCATGGGGCACAGCTTGCCATATCTTATGGGAGCCCCTGTGTGTAAAATTCTACATTAAAGAATTAATGCATGTCTTCTCCTGCCTCTGGGTTGCTGTGCACTGACTGAGCCGTGCCTGCTGTCCCAGTAATTTTCAGTTCAGATTTTTTGCACATGGGAAAAATGATCTGTGTTCTTTGCCTAAAAAGAGGAAAGAAGCAAGTCTTAACTTATTTGTTTTCTGGTCCCTAACAATCAGCTAATCTGTGCTAGGAGATTGCAGGGAATGTACTCTGGGAATGAATCTCTATCAAATTTTAGGTTGTTTGTCAAAGTGGGAAAAAGTGTGGTGAAATCCACATAGGTGATTGTGTGTTTCTTCTGCAAGCTCAGAGAGAAGCGTTTATGCAATACCAAGTTTTAGAAAACATTCATTTAGTTGTCAAATACAGAATAGGTGATTCTTCCTACATTGTTGCTTTCTAATATGTTTGTCTAAGTTAAAGATTCCTTTTCTGTGTGCAATCCCATCAGCACCTTCACTCATTTATGGAATATCTCTTTATTGACACCAAAATGGATTTTAAGTGACGAGGCTGGAAGCCTGTGTCCAAGTGTAAAGGAATACATTTTATATAGGTATAAAATCCTATGGTGATTAAATCTTCTGGAGCATAGAAAACAGATGATGGCTTAAACAGGATTTCAGGGAAACATTTTAAGTGATGAAGGCTTTTAAAAGCACACTTGGAAGAGAATCATTCTGAGAGGAACTGTTTGTGATGCTATAAATAAACCATTTAAATTACAACATGGTAGCATTATTGATACTGTTTAGGTGTTTTGGAGAGCTCTTAGAGATGGATTAACTCTTAAAAATGGGTCTGATGTTTAACTGTACTAAAAATTGAATAGTACATTTAATCCCATAGTTCTTCTAGAATGAAGTGTGTGTGGTGTTGCTGGGCCACAGAACTAAATGAGGCTCTTTTTATCCCTTGTTCTGACTTAAAAGCAGACACAAAATAGAAGTTTACAAGAGTGTTTCATAGAAATGATTTGGGAGATGCCTTCCTGTCACTTGGAATCTTTGCAGCGTGCTAAGGATTAGCACAGGGGCCTTTGGGATGTTTGATACTGAGGGTAGGAGAAAATCCTCCCCAGCTGTAATAGTTCACTGTCAGGAATGGCCTGAATTGATAAATAAATGAGCACACCTCTAAGAACAGCCATTTATATACTGGGAGAAAAATATGGGTGAAAATCACAGGATATTGCAGCTTTAGAGATTTTGAGAGCAAATTCTTCAGGATGTTTTGGCCCTCACCTCCCATAGATGTCTGGATCCATGAAGTTCTGCCTTGAACTTAATGTATCCAAAGAGAAATACGTTTGAGTTTGGAGAATCATTGGTTCTCTTCTCTTGTTAAGGACTTGCTTCATGTTCTTACAGCACTTCTGTCAACAATGTTTTCTTTTGTGTTAGAAGGTCAGAAATTGTACTTCATGTTCCACTAAAGGAAGTAGACTGAAAAATCAATCTTACGGTGCAGGAAAGGAAGAGAAGCAGTTGAAAATAATAATATTTCCATATATTTATGTTTTATGTCCCTTTTGCACATTTGCTTGTTTTGAGACAGTTGTGGCTTCTCTTGAATCTTGTTGGAGATCCTTGTTGACACTGAAATTTCTAAGTGCATCCTGCTAGTAATTTTTTTTTTGTCTCTGACAGAGCTAGTGCATGCCTTGAGTTGTGTATTTTTCTTTTAAAAAACCCCATGGAAGTGCTGTGACTGAAAAGGATAGGGTTAAGCTCACACTGAATATTTCAAATACAAAAATCCCTGTACCCTGAGGTTCCACAGTAGACATGAGAGGGATCTCACTTTGTATTCCATTGGGATAAAAATAGCTCCTGCCAAACAGCATGTGCATTGTAAGGAGCAGCAGCAAATAATTCAGGAAAGACTGCACAAAAGAGCTAATACTTCCCTTTTAAATTAGAGGGAAACACAGCCAGTGACACTCCTGGGGTGACTGAAGATGAATTGACAAACAAACCTGAAACTGGCTGTGGAAAATGCAAATTCTAGGTGGAAAATTTAAGCTCTAGGTAGGAAATGCTGAGCCTCCAAATGAATTCACTTGTTGGAGGTTTTTTGTGCCTAGTCCCTGGCAAGATGAAGAGAGGTGCCTGAATTTTTGGCTGCCCTGTGCTGTGCCTTCCTAAGGGTGAAGGGAAAAGCTGCCTGCAGGCACCACAGGTGGGATGTCTGCACTCAAACCCTTCAGCTCTGATGTGGAAGTGTCCAAGGCACGTTGGGAACTGACCCTGGTGGGATGATGGGTGGAACCATGGGCATAGTGCACATAAAACCCTAGATTTGTGGATTTACAGTGATCATTTTGACAGAGAAGTTGTAAATACTTCTCTGTGTAATGTTCTTTAAAAAGAAGGGGTTGTGTTAAATTCTCAGAACCATCACCAAGCATTTATAGTTGATTTTTACCTTGTTCTTTGTAGCAATCTGCTTCAGTTTTACACATCAAACAGAAAGCCTTCCTCCCTCTTCTCCTGCAGAGCTGCAGCTTGCAGGAGTTGGTCAGAGCTTCCCAAGCTGATGCTGGTGGACAGTCAGTGAGATGACTCTGTTTCACATTTACTGGCTGTGGAACTCCTGTTGTAACAGGTTACATTGCATTTCATGGCTGCTGGGACATTTTTCATGGCATCTAAAGATTAAGTTTTGAATAGCTGGGATTTCTCCCTTTCCCCTTCAGTGTTGAATACTTAACTTGCAAAATGATCACTCTTCAGTGAAGGCACTAATGTTGCACAGATGGTACCAAAGCTCTTCCCTGTGATTTTTAATAAGGGACTAGTTTGTCAAAGAGATTTCTCAACTTCTGTTCTGAAACCCATAATAGAGAATAATTGGAAAGGCACACAATGTGCATCATTATTTTCCTTTGATGCAGATTAATGATAGCTAAACCACATTTTCTAATTGCTCCTTTTTTCCCCCCTGCACTAGCCTGCTATTGCACTGCAGCAGGACTTGGAGCTCTGGTTGCAAGGCCCTGACCATGTCCTGGTGTTTCTGTGTACTCTCAACCCTTTTAACACTTAAGAAATCCAACTCTATTAAATGCCAGCATTGAGAAACTTGTGCTTATTAACTCTGAATTAGAAACAACTCAGTTGCTGCATTGTGTATCTGAATGTTACATTTAATAGGTGATGGAGACTAAATTTACTGCATTTATTGTAGGCTGATTCTAATGCTGTTATTGTGGATGCTCTTTATGCTATTGCACATGCTTGAAATCCAGAATTAGTAAGGAATGCACTACTGATTTACCTTGTCTAAATGCCTCTCTGAAAATTTTTGTGAGGACACTTATGTATTAAAAAGACAAATCAAAATCATGATAGTAATTTTTTTCAATCCTGTTAAAATCCAAGCTCTGGCTTCAAACACAGAGCCAGCAGAGAATTCATTGGGATTGATTTTATTGTGAGCAATTTTCTCTGAAGGTACTTTAACTGAATGAACTTAGCTACCAGATAATACCCTCTTTATATAAATTAACATTTACTTATTAAATCATAAGAACTTCCTTTCAGCTTCTTGGCTCTGCATCTCCCCTCTTTATTCCTCTCTCTCACAGCTCTGGGTCCATCAAAAGGTTTGATTTTCAGGGAAGTAGATTGGCCATTTGTCATTTGCAACTTGGACCTTGCTTGTACCTTGCACACTTTGGAAATGGAGGAAGGGGTAGCAGAAAATGCAATTTCCTGCCCTGGTTGTGCAGGGCTGGCCTCTGGATGGGTGGATCTCTTTGACATCTTTTAATCATGTCCTCTGAGTGCCTCCCTGTTCTAGAACATGGAAAACACTCCTTGGCAAGTATTTATTTAGCATGTTATGTTTGCAGCAGGTTTGTAATAACCTGCCTGGTAAATCCCTGCTGAGCAACCAGCAATGAGCAGATGAGTGCAGGAAGCCTGGTGGTGGATTTTTCACAGGCTTTCCTGCTGCCACAAGTGGTACAGCCAGTGGAAATGCTTCATTGTGTTCTGCTGCTTTAGATCATACTTCTGAAGGACTCTGCCTTTGATTGAATTTGTCACTTGGACTTTAAAGTCTTGCTGTGCTACACACATCAAAAAGAATTCTGGCCATCATAAAATTGTTGCACAAATGACTTCTGCAAGCTGATTTTAGTATTTCTCTCTACTTGGGGATGACTGATTCTTTTAGCAAGGTAAATATTTGACAAGGAGATCTGCTAGTTTGTGTAAACACTGGCAAGATGAGAAAGTAGTCACTTGTGTTTTATATTTTGCATCTGTTTGCAATCAAGCTCTTCCTTTTTTGAGATGTTATTGGCAGAATGAGAGTGGATGTGTTCTCAAGGCTAGCTAGTTCTGAGATTTCAGTCTAATTTCAGTGCTTTTTCTCTTGTTTGCACCAAGCCCAGCCCTAGAGGAAAACCAAATAGCTGCAGTTCTGTACTTGATGATTATCTTTAGATGGCTAAATGATTGATTAACTAGCCTCCAGCTGTATTCTTAATGACACTTTTGGTCTGATGCCTTACATATTCCTCTAGCTGAATCTAATATGTAACAGGATTTAATTCCAGGGGTAAGTAGGGTAATTGAAATCAAGATTAAGGAAACATTTAACTTTGCAATATTGCAGTAAAAGACAACTGTGCATGTCTGTTTTAGTGTTGAATTACTAGCTGCACAGTTCTCTTTTAAGTGGAGTTTCAAAAGCACTTTTTGTGACTAAGGGATTGGAACCAGTGTGTTGGTTGCTATGAGTTTATCCCAGCTTGCTGTGAAAAACTGGCTGTAGTTACTAACACCAAAAATAGAAGGTGTGGAGATAATAAATTAGCCATAGAAACTTCATGCACTGAAGTGCAAGTGATAGATTGTTGCAGTGAGTGTCTGTCACTTTTAATAATTGAGACTTTATTGCTTGTTTTAAGAATACTTAAAACCCTCCCCTCCCTTCTAATCTTGGTCTTAGTGCTGCTTCAAAACAAAATTCATATTGGTTTTATGTTTGGTTGTTATAAATCACCAAGACTTTTGTGAGTGGTAGTCCCTGAAGTTTGAGGCAACAGGAGGAGTGAGTTGTGCATTTACTTTGTCCAAATAACCTAAAATAACACCAGTTCAGAATGAAGGAATTGGTGAAAAATCATCTGTGGTTCTTTTGTGTCAAAAAATGGTGAAATGAAATTAGTGTCTGACTTTGAGGTCACTTTATACTCCTTAATTTATTCTTAGGCCATTGGAGACAATATTTATGTGCTCAGTCCTTGTTCTCACTGCTATTTCATGTGCTGGGGGTACAGGATATTCCTGCATCACCCTGCTCATTGATTTGTAATGTGCTGTATGATGTGATTTATAAAATTGCTCCACTGCATGTTTTTAAAGAAATGTTTGAGATCATCAAAATGCTGAACTTCCTTGAAGTTATTTACTACCCAGGGGTAGAGGATCAAATGACAGGACACAATTGCTTACAGATTTTCTATATATATTCCTTTGCTTCATCTGCTATATCTGTGGAATCAGTCAAAATTTCTCAGGAATGTTTGACATTTTTATAAGGACATTGTTTTTGCTTGCTTACACCTATTTTTGCTTTCCATCTTTGGATGAACTCTTATACCTCTTTAGAAAATTGTTTCTGTGCTCTTTTATGTATGCACATGCCTCTTTGTCAACCCTATTTCCAAGGAAAACTCAGTGAGAAAACCAACTTCTGTCCTTTTCTGACCTGCTCAGAACTCTGCTGTGCTCTGAACCCTGACTGCTGAAGGAATTTTATTTGCCAGGATGCTCATTGGCCTGTTGGATCTCTGAGCTCCACAGTGGCTTGTGGCCTGGCCAGGGCTTCTAAAGTCACTGTGCCTTGTCAGGAGTGTCACCTGGCCAGGGCTTTTAAAGTCACTGTGTGTGCCTTGTCAGGAGTGTCACCTTGCCAGGCCTTTTAAAGTCACTGTGCCTTGTCAGGAGTGTCACCTTGCCAGGGCTTTTAAAGTCACCACATGTGCCTTGTCAGGAGTGTCACCTTGCCAGGGCTTTTAAAGTCACCACATGTGCCTTCTCAGGAGTGTCACCTTGCCAGGCTTTTAAAGTCACTGTGCCTTCTCAGGAGTGTCACCTTGCCAAGGCTTTTGAAGTCACTCTATGTGCCTTGTCAGGAGTGTCACCTTGCCAGGGCTTTTAAAGTCACTGTGCCTTGTCAGGAGTGTCACCTTGCCAGGGCTTTTGAAGTCACCACATGTGCCTTGTCAGGAGTGTCACCTTGCCAGGGCTTTTGAAGTCACCACATGTGCCTTGTCAGGAGTGTCACCTTGCCAGGGCTTTTGAAGTCACCACATGTGCCTTGTCAGGAGTGTCACCTTGCCAGGCTTTTAAAGTCACTGTGCCTTCTCAGGAGTGTCACCTTGCCAGGGCTTTTGAAGTCACCACATGTGCCTTCTGAGAAGGAATGAAGGCACTCATAGATTGTATTTGGTAACACTTCATCAATCCTTGCAGTTGTTATGTTTTTTTTTTTTGCTTTGTGAGGTTCTGAAGAGTACTCTATAATTATTTTTCCCCTTTGCTCATGCTCTTAGGTTCAGCAGAGGATCCATCCACACCCCCTGAGTCAGAGTTGGAGAAGAAGAGCAAGAAGGAGCAGATAAAAATGTGGTTCAGCCCCAGGAGCAGGAAGATTCGATGTGTTGTGAACAGGAGTCAGGCTGGCACTAAAAGCACTCACCTTGCTCAAGACACATCTTCAGTTTATGATTTTTTTCCTTCCCCTCCTCATGAAAAGCCCTCTAAGCCAACAAAAAAACCAACTCAGAGACAGATTAAGAAGACGAAGAAGAAACATCTAGCAGACATTAACAAAGTGTGGAGCTTAGAGAAACCTGAGCACAAAAAAGCTGAGAAGGCTCCCAAGGAAAAGTGTGTGACCATCTGCAGTCAGCCAGTCGTGCTGTGCACTCAGGAACCAGAGAGTCCTGAGCACACACCTCAGCAGGAGCCTGTGAAGGAAGCTGACTCCAGCAGTAATGCAGAAGATAAGGAAGTTCTACCACAGGTGGAATCCCCAGAGAAGAAAGAGAACAGTGAGGCTGTGTGCCCTGCAGCAGAGAGCCAGGAAACACGTGGTGCTGCAGAGACATTGCTGTCAGCAGCAAGTGAAGTCACACCCTTGAAGCGTGGCAGGGAGCAGTGCAGACTGCAGGGTACTCCTCAGTCCAAGAGAGCCAGGAGGAGTGAGAGGGGCACTCCTGGGAACAGGCAGGCTGATGGCTCAGAGGAGTCTCTGCAGGGCTCCCCCAGCTCCCCAGCCACTGAGCTGACACCAGTCCACATTTCCTCCTCTGCACCCAAACTCACTGACACTGGAATGAAGACCAGAAGATCTGCAGCCCTTCAGGCCACAAACAGCCCTTCACTTCCAGAGTCTCCCTCTACCCCATCCACTTCCAAGAGTTGCAGTCAAGGAGCAACCCCACTCAGTCCTTCTGTGGTGAAATCCCCTGGTGTCAACTCCATTGCCAGAAGGAATTACAAGGGAGAGACTTTGCTCCACGTTGCTTCCATCAAGGTAGGACCTTCATCTTCTAGTTCAGCTTTAAGCAGAGGTTTAAAGAGACAATGTTGTTTTAAAAATATTCTGAAAACCTGTTACTTCAGAACATCCTATTTCAGGGAGGGAAATCTCATTCTGGGTTTACTGGGAAGTTTCCAACCTGATTCTCTGATTTCATCAAGAAATGACTGAATGATCAAAGATGATTGTAGTTGGAAAATGTCAGAGCATTACAGTGCCAGTTACACCTGTGATAGTTCAGCTTTAAGCAGAGGTTTAAAAAGACAAGGTTGTTTTAAAAATATCCTGGAAATGAGTTACTTCAGAGTATCCTATTTCAGGGAGGGAAATCTCATTTTATGATCTTTTTCTTCTGGGTTTTCTGGGAAGTTTCCAACCTGATTCTCTGATTTCATCAAGAAATGACTGAATGATCAAAGATGATTGTAGTTGGAAAATGTCAGAGCATTACAGTGCCAGTTATACCTGTGAGTTTTAGGAAGTGATAAGCATTTAAATGTTTTGGCCTTGTGTGCCAGGAAGCTGTCTCTGATTTGTCACAAGGAGTTTAGGAAGTATTTCAGATCTCACTGAGTGACCTTGATCAGTTCACTGGTAACTCAGGCAGCACAAGCTCTGAGTTATGTACATGAGAATAACTCTGTGAAACATTGGTTAACATTATAAAAGTGTTGACATCCACCACCTGATGCAAATATGATTCCCATGCTGAGCCCTATGCTCTGAAGGGAAGGACAAGAATTGGGGTTTTCTCAGTTTTATGTAAGCCCAATATTATTCTTGGAATGCCAGCTATCACTCATGATGCTGTTATATCTTAACCAGTTCCTGGAGTGGTACAACTTCATGGCTTTGCTCTTTGCAGGGGTTGTCCTTGCCCATTTCTTTGGAAAACATGTCCCACTCATCAGTGGACTCATGGCAGCTCCCTTCTGAGAGGTCATTTCAAAGAGTTTGTGCTCTGGCAATTTAAATGTACTTTGTGTTAAATCATATAACACAAATGCTGGGTGGTTAATAAGCTGCATCTACTGAAGAATTGATTCCTCTGTAAGCACCTGACATTTATACAGCACTTCTGGCTGCTGAGACAGAGGCTGTTCTTGATAAATAACTCTGTCCTCTTCCAAAGGCATTCTAATAAGCCACTCCTGCTGCAGGAGACCTTTCTAAATGGAAGTGTCAGCTGAGCTGAGTTCAGATCTCATATTTGATGTCATTAATATGGAATTAGGGGGGAGAAAATGAAATGCTGTCCTCACAGGACTCAAAAGCTTTGAGGGAGAGATCTCTTGTTATCTCTTGTCACAAGTCCTGCATATTCCTCTTTATTAAAACACTGTTTACAAATTACCCTTCCATGATTTCCTGAGAATTTGTAATGAATGCAGTCATGACTGACTGGTTCTGAAAAAAATGGGTCTGCCCTGACAAGTTTTCACACAGGTGTGGTTTGCAGCAATGTGCCTGGTGCTCCTTTGGAGCACAGGTATTTCATCTAAGGAAACAGCATCCCTGCAGCTTGTGGAGACTTGGAATATTGGCATGTTGGTGATATGCCAGTAAGGTTTCATTGCAAAGCATTTTGGTGATAAATGAAAAATTAGGCAGTTCATGCTGTAGACAGAAAGGATGATAAACATGTTTTGATTATTGAAGTTCAGTGGTGTTGCTAGCATTCCTCACTGGCATTGGTGCAGCCAAAAAAAAAGCTGATTTCCAACTGGAGTGTGGGCAGTGGGATGGGCTTTTCCAGTCCTGTGTGTGAGTTCCTTTCTCTGTTGTCTTTTGATGTTTATAATTATTGAGCTAAAGTGGGAAATGGCTTCTGTTCCTCATTAGCTCTGCTGAGGTTTTTATCCAGCTGCTCCATCCTCATTGAGGTGCTCATTAGCAAAGCCTTGTGTAGCTAGGTAGGGCTGCAGGGTGATCCCAAAGTTTCCTTTGAAAAGGAACTAAAATAACACAAGCAAAGTGATCCCTTGGTTATGATCTTTTAACTTGCAGGAGCCCTCTGTGAACTGATAAAACTATTGTGTCAAACTGGTCTTGAAAATACCAGCCTTTATCCTCTTTGTGTATTTTCAGTGTGGGGTTTAGATTTGTTGGTTTGGGTTTGGTTCCTGGTGTGTTTTTTTTTTTCCCCTCAAATTAGTTGAGAATTTTTTTTTCCTGAAAGAAGCATTTCTCTTCCAGTTTGATTTTATGGGCAATTTTTTTTCTTGTTGTTTTCACAGCCAGTAATGTTTTTCCATGTGTGTAAAGGGAAACAGACTTGTAGCTGCCACCCTACCCCAAAGTAAAATGAAGTCTAATTCTCTGGGGCTTCATTAGTTATAAAAACAAATCTGTATCATTTTCATTAGCTGTTAGGGTCTAATACCCAGAATTTAATTAAAGCTAATTGAATTATCCCTTTTTTTCTTATTTAAAAGAGATCATAAACAAGGTTAGCAGGCATGAAAACTAAGAGTGTTGTGTTGTTTATAATGACTCTGAAGGATTGTCCCCATTTACTACTACTACTAGTTATTATTTTCACTGAAATCAAAATTGTTCTCAAGAAAGGTTCTAGTGGGGATGAACTTAATGTTGAGTTAAACTAATAAATGAAAATAAAAATGAAAATAAATGTGACTCTTCCTGTAGCAACCAGCAGTCACGTTTATCTTCATAGTCATTAAAGAGGAAAATCCAATTAATTAAAATAGAAAATGTGACCTGTTCAACTCTGAATATTCTGAACTAATGGGAAATTGCCCCATCACACAGCCCTTCCACATGGGACTATTTTTTACAGTAAGGACAAATTGTTCTAGGACCAGCTCTTGCATGGCAATTAAAGATTTGGGACTGAAGGAGTCAGTGCAGAGTCCCAAATCTGCTGTGGAGAGAGGAACCCCCTGTAGGGGGATAGAATATCAGAAAATAAAGATAGTGTAGAGAGTAATCTTACTTACCCCTAAGGAGATTATCAAAGATGAGGAGCAGGCCTGAATTTACCAGGCCACAGCAGTGAGCAATGAGAAGAAGATGCTGTAAAAGAGTGGGGTGGCTGGGTGAGAAGGGAACTGGGGTCAGTGGCTGCTTTGTGAAGAAGAAAGAGTCAGTGCTCTGAGAGATGCCCATGAGAAACACCAAGAAGGTGTGACACTTCTGTGATAAGGAGACAGCAGCGTGGAAGCCCTGTGATAAGGTGACAACAACCCCCAGTGCCTGGGCACTCCCTTTCAGGTCTGGGTGCTGCCTGTGCTTCTGCTGTGCTGAGGGAAGGGATGGGGCAAATTGTGGGTTCCAGGGAGAGGGACAGTGAGCTGCAACACCAGAGGGTGACAGGAGACCTTAGCACAGCCAGGTGTTACAAGGAGTGGGTGGGAAATAGCTGGGAGAAAGCTCCTGGTGCTTCAAGGTAGGAGGAAATAAGGAGTTTTCATCCCTCTGAGGAAGGAAGAATTTGCCTCTGTGCAGAGCATCTGCTGAGTTTGGAGAGAGAGGTGCTGTATTTGGACCAGTTTTGGTGATCTGCTGTTCCAGGAGCCCTTTAGTTTTCTCAGCTCATGACAGCTTCCCCTCCTTGCACTCTCAGGACACTCACAGAAAGGTTTCACCCATGGCTAGCCTGCTGTGCTGGACTCTGCATGGTCATTATAATTAACCCAGTAAAATAACGAAGATAATTCCTCTGAGCCTGTGAGAGAGCTCCTTTATTGCTTTGGTACCAGTTAATGACACACCAGGAAGGAGAGCAGAGGAGACGGTGTGCTTGTGTGAGCATGTGATGGCAAACAGCAGGATGGCTTTTCAATCTTGTTTTCAGGTGTCTGAGCTATCAGCTGTGCACTTCCTTGCCTTTGGGACTGGATCTGTGTGTGTCATGGTTGAGAGATGGGTCACAGATTAACATCTGCCTTCCCTGAGGGGGGAGGTCAAGGCAAATGTAAAATAATGCAATGGTTTCAAATGCAGCACTTGAGAATATGGAAACTGGCAATGAGTCAAAGCAATCCATCTTCCCAAGTGCTGATTTGGAAACCTGGAAACAAATGACCATTTCTTTTGCAATAATGCTTGCTTGTCACCTGTCTCCTTTCTGAGGCTGGGTAACTTCTTGCATGTTTCTCTTTATTAAAGGGTAAGCACAGCTTCTTCTGTGTTTGTTATTAGGGAAAAGTCCGTAGGGAATTCATTTGGAGGATTTTCAGGTGAGAAGCTTGCAGGATCCTGGAAAGAATTCACAATTCATATAAACTCTTTAATTCATATTTGTCCTCCTTGACCATTTATGAGTTGTGGATAATCTAGTTCCAGTTCTGATAATCCATAGTTCCATTTTATGAAAACCATGATAATCTAGTTCCATTCGTGATAACCATGATAATCTAGTTCCATTTATGATAATCCACAGTTCCATTTATGATAACCATTTAACCATTTTATGATAACCATGATAATCTAGTTCCAGTTATGATAATCCACAGTTCCATTTATAATAACCATTTAACCATTTTATTATAATAATGATAATTAGTTCCATTTATGATAACCATTTAACCGTTTTATGATAACTGTGATAATCTAGTTCCATTCATGATAACCATGATAATCCATAGTTCCATTTATGATAATCCACAGTTCCATTTATGATAACCATTTAACCATTTTATGATAACCATGATAATCTAGTTCCAGTTATGATAATCCATAGTTCCATTTATGATAACCATGATAATCTAGTTCCCATTCATGATAACCATGATAATCTAGTTCCATTCGTGATAACCATGATAATTTAGTTCCAATTCTGATAATCCATAGTTCCATTTATGATAACCATTTAACCATTTTATGATAACCATGATAATCTAGTTCCATTCATGATAACCATGGTAATCTAGTTCCATTTATGATAATCCACAGTTCCATTTATGATAACCATGTAACCATTTTATGATAACATGATAATCTAGTTCCATTCATGATAATCCACAGTTCCATTTATGATAACCATTTAACCAATTTATGATAACCACGATAATCTAGTTCCATTCATGATAACCATGATAATTTAGTTCCATTCGTGATAACCATGATAATTTAGTTCCAATTCTGATAATCCATAGTTCCATTTATGATAACCATTTAACCATTTTATGATAACCATGATAATCTAGTTCCATTCATGATAACCATGGTGATCTAGTTCCATTTATGATAATCCACAGTTCCATTTACGATAACCATGTAACCATTTTATGATAACATGATAATCTAGTTCCAGTTATGATAATCCACAGTTCCATTTATGATAACCATTTAACCAATTTATGATAACCACGATAATCTAGTTCCATTCATGATAACCATGATAATCCAGTTCCAGTTCTGATAATCCATAGTTCCATTTATAATAACCATTTAATCATTTTATGATAACCATGATAATCTAGTTCTATTTATGATAATCCATAGTTCCATTTATGTTAACCATTTAACCATTTTATGATAATAATGATAATCTAGTTCCATTCATGATAACCATGATAATTTAGTTCCAGTTCTGATAATCCACAGTTCCATTTATGATGACCATTTAACCATTTTATGATAATAATGATAATCTAGTTCAATTCATGATAACATGATAATCTAGTTCCAGTTATAATCCATAGTTTCATTTATGTTAACCATTTAACCATTTTATGATAACCCTGATAATCTAGTTCCATTCATGATAACCATGATAATTCATAGTTCCATTTATGATAATCCATAGTTCCATTCATGATAACCATGGTAGTCTAGTTCCATTTATGATAATCCACAGTTCCATTTATGACAACCATTTAACCATTTTATGATAACCATGATAATCCATAGTTCCATTTATGATAATCCACAGTTCCATTTATGACAACCATTTAACCATTTTATGATAACCATGATAATCCATAGTTCCATTTATGATAATCCACAGTTCCATTTACGATAACCATGTAACCATTTTATGATAACATGATAATCTAGTTCCAGTTATGATAATCCACAGTTCCATTTATGATAACCATTTAACCAATTTATGATAACCACGATAATCTAGTTCCATTCATGATAACCATGATAATCTAGTTCCATTCATGATAACCATGATAATCCAGTTCCAGTTCTGATAATCCATAGTTCCATTTATAATAACCATTTAATCATTTTATGATAACCATGATAATCTAGTTCTATTTATGATAATCCATAGTTCCATTTATGATAACCATTTAACCATTTTATGATAATAATGATAATCTAGTTCCATTCATGATAACCATGATGTTCCAGTTATGATAATCCATAGTTCCATTTATGTTAACCATTTAACCGTTTTATGATAACCATGATAATCTAGTTCCATTCATGATAACCATGATAATCCATAGTTCCAGTTATGATAATCCACTGTTCCATTTATGTTAACCATGGTAATCCAGTTCCATTTATGATAATCCACAGTTCCATTTATGACAACCATTTAACCATTTTATGATAACCATGATAATCTAGTTCCATTTATGATAATCCACAGTTCCATTTATGACAACCATTTAACCATTTTATGATAACCATGATAATCTAGTTCCATTTATGATAATCCACAGTTCCATTTATGATAACCATTTAACCATTTTATGATAACCACGATAATCTAGTTCCATTTATGATAATCTATTCCTCCACAGCTTAAACAAGCAAATGGCATTGTCTTTGAAAGAGGGATTTTTTGGTTCGTTTGACCTAAAGATTGAAGTTGCTTGATTAAGTTTGTAAATAAAAGAAGAAATATTGGTTGAAGGAGTACAGCTTTTTAGCTTCACCTTCATGTACTCTCCTAATTTGTTGGATCTCTCTCATTAACTGGTAGAATGTGTGTGTGTTCTGGTAGAACATATTTCCATTTATTTAGCAATTTGACTTTTTGGGTGGAAAATACCTTGCTTAATGGAAGTTGTAAAGGGCAAAATGGGAAAAAAAACCCTGTAAAATAGAACTAAAAGGACACTTGCAGTTCTTAACCATATGTATTAAATTCAGGACTTGAGGGAAAAGGGAAAAAAGCCTCCAACAAGCTTGTGTAAGCCAAGTAGAGATGGTTTTGTGGTCTTATGTCAGCTGTGGCTGCAGGAACTAAATTCTCCTTGGGAGGAGAAGTGCTAAAGGCCTGTAAATGCTCCTCTCTGTCCCATCTACTGCCAACAGATGGCCCCAGCGCCTTTCCTGCTTCTCCGGGAGCTGCGGTGCCGAGGAGGAGCAAACCCGAGCCGGCTTCACTGCCTTGTCACTACAGCTGAGCTTTGTTGTGAGCGTGAAATGTCCTGAGCTTTGTTTGTTCCGAATGGATAATTCTGCATTCTGCACTAGCTCCTGCCTTTTCAAGAGCTGGATGTAATCCTTCATTGATAATTAGATTTCAAAATAAACACATGCCTGGGAATTCTTAATGGTAGGAGCATTTCTCTACCTGCTGTTTGCCTTGTTCTCCTTTTCTGAACAAGAAGTGTCTCCACTTAACGTGTCCCCTCTGCTAAGAGGGTCTCTCCTTGTGTCCCCTGGTTCTGGCTTCTTGGTGCAGCCTGGTGATTTTCCTGCTGCCTCCAGTATACTCAAGGAACTCAATGTGCAAAATTAATTTCAGCATTAGTCAAAGCACATCTTTATGCAGCATGTTGGAATTAGTCATTCCATACTGCTAGGTGTAGTTTCTTCTGCTCTCTTGTGGAGGGCAGACCTGGCATTGACACATTTGTGTCTGGATTTGCACCTCTGTGCTCCTTACTTTTGTTTAAAGTTTAGCAAAGCATTTATTAGCTTATAAGTGTTAGTGATTCCATCAACTTGGGTAGAAGTGGCCAGTGTAAAAAATAACCAAGCCACTTTTTTTTTTTAGTAATGGATCACAGTTATTTGGCTGGACTTGTCATCAGCCTCTGGAAGATGCAGGCAAATGTCAGAGGCACCATGGTTGGATTTGATAATCTTATAGGTCTTTTCCAACCATAATGATGATCTTATAGGTCTTTTCCAGCCATAATAATTCCATACTAATAGGTGTAAATTTCTTCTGCCCTCATGTGGAGGGCAGACCTGGCATTGACATATTTGTGTCTGGATTTGCACCTCTGTGCTCCTTATTCTTGTTTAAGAGTTCAGCAAAGCATTTATTAGCTTATAAATGTTAGTAATTCCATCAATTTGGGTAGAAGTGGCCAATGTAAAAAATAACCAAGCCACTCTTTTTTTACTCTTGGATCACAGTTATTTGGCTTGTCTTGTCATCTAAACCTGATATCAGCCTCTGGAAGATGCAGGCAAATGTCAGAGGCACTATGGTTGGATTTGATGCTCTTAGAGGTCTTTTCCAGCCATAATCATTCCATACTAACAGGTGTAAATTTCTTCTGCCCTCATGTGGAGGGAAGACCTGGCATTGACATATTTGTGCCTGGATTTGCACCTCTGTGCTCCTTACTTTTGTTTAAAGTTTAGCAAAGCATTTATTAGCTTATAAGTGTTAGTAATTCCATCAACTTGGGTAGAAGTGGCCAGTGTGAAAAATAACCAAGCCACTTTTTTTTTTTTTAGTATTGGATCACAGTTATTTGGCTGGACTTGTCATCAGCCTCTGGAAGATGCAGGCAAATGTCAGAGGCACTATGGTTGGATTTGATAATCTTATAGGTCTTTTCCAACCATAATGATGATCTTATAGGTCTTTCCCAGCCATAATCATTCCATACTAATAGGTATAAATTTCTTCTGCTCTCTTGTGGTGGGCAGACTTGGAATTGACATATTTGTGTCTGGATTTGCACCTCTGTGCTCCTTATTCTTGTTTAAGAGTTTAGCAAAGCGTTTATTAGCTTATAAATGTTAGTAATTCCATCAATTTGGATAGAAGTGGTCAGTGTAAAAAATAACCAAGCCACTCTTTTTTAAGTATTGGATCACAGTTATTTGGCTGGACTTGTCATCTAAACCTGATATCAGCCTCTGGAAGATGCAGGCAAATGTCAGAGGCACTATGGTTGGATTTGATGCTCTTCTAGGTCTTTTCCAGCCATAATCATTCCATACTAACAGGTGTAAATTTCTTCTGCTCTCTTGTGGAGTGAAGACCTGGCATTGACATATTTGTGTCTGGATTTGCACCTCTGTGCTCCTTACTTTTGTTTAAAGTTTAGCAAAGCATTTATTAGCTTATAAATGTTAGTAATTCCATCAACTTGGGTAGAAGTGGCCAGTGTAAAAAATAACCAAGCCACTCTTTTTTACTCTTGGATCACAGTTGTTTGGCTGGACTTGTCATCTAAACCTGGTATCAGCCTCTGGAAGATGCAGGCAAATGTCAGAGGCACTATGGTTGGATTTGATGCTCTTAGAGGTCTTTTCCAACCAAAATGATTCTCTAATTGTGGTCCTGCTTTGATAACATGTCTATGAATGATCTGCCACTTGAAATTTCGTCTTGTGCTTTTTGAAGCTGGATGTTCACCTTCTGGTGGCTGAGGGAAGAGCCTCTGAGGACACAAAGGCCCGTTCTCCTGGCTCTGGCTTGTTAACACCTCTCTTGTAATCCTGACTGGCAGCCCCCATCCAGGCACTGCACAGCCCATGACAGCTTTCCCTCCTTGCTGTCACTCTCAGTGCTCTGTGCTGCTTGTAGGGAGCAGGTTCCATCTACAGATGACATGATGACAATATTTATCTTCTGTTAAGCAGCAAAACAGCAATTTTCTAATTTTGACATGGGCCTGGATTTGAGTCTGGGGATGTTGTCAGTCCTGGTGTCCACACCAGCAACATTTCCTTTGATGTTTTACAAATCAATGCTCACATAACTGATGTGAAAAGCTGTGCTAGTATCTGATGCCCACACAAATTATTAGCTGTGCTTCCTGCTTTAAAGCAGTGCTCCTGAAATGTCAAACCCTTTGCAGTGCATGTTTGCAAACTGAACTTTAAATGATAAGCTCAGCTCTCGCTCATTATAGATAATTGTGTTCTCTGTGTCTTAATGCTGAGCTGCCTCTGAAGAACTCCTCAGGTTTGATCTATGTCTGTTACCTTGCAACCATAAAGAATATGCTGCTGCTCCAAGCCTTTAATTGCTGTGAAAGGTAACATTTTGCTGGGACATCCAGCAAAATGTGAATATAGCACGTGAAATTTATCTCTGATGTGTTAATTTGCTTGATGGTGGTAAAGCCAGCGAATCTCAGCATTTATTTCGGTGAGTTTTGAGTTTTACAGTTGTTGCTTGCTGGATTTATTTTTGCAGAGCAGTCTGTCTTAATGTTTTTTCTAACTTAAAGAGTAAAGATTAAAGCTGTTTTGTTTTTTCAAAGAGTTTCTTGGTAACAAAATCGGATTAAGTTTGTTTTTATTGTATTTAAAGCTTAATATAATATTCTCTCACCTTTTCCAAGGCTTGCTTGAAATTCCTTGACTTCCCATTACTTAAAGGCATTAAACTTGGTGCATATCATGGATTAAATTTCTCTCTTTCAGATCTTTTTTTATATTGTATATTTAGCCCTGGCAAGAGCTACATACCACTTTAATAGTCTCTTCATTTGGGATCTCAATACCCTGGTCTAGGCAAAGTGTCTGCAGTTGTATTGAAATACTTCATTTTGCCTAAAATTATAAGAATTGAGGCCTGCACTGCAGAGGTCTCCTTGCCTCAGCTTCCACAGGCACCTTCTCCTTACCTATTTATAGCTGCATCTGGATATGCTCCAATCTTATTACCAGCTTTTGTTTTTCAGGGTGTCAAAACCTCTGATTCACAAATTCTGCCCTTTTGCTTCCTTTGCCTCATCTCTATGCAGCCTCTTTTCCTTAGGCTCTGCATCAGTTTCCACCCTTTCCACACCTCCTTGCTAACAGTGAAAGCTGAGTGTAGCATTTTCCCAAAAAGCAAATTAAAACTATTTTGGTAGATCGCTGTCAGAGAAAGTGTCAATGAGATTCAACATAAAGTAGTAATTGCAGTGTTAAATAAAACTCTTTTCCTTTCGTGGAAAACCAATTTCTAGAAGCTTGTCAGGCTTATTAATTTATTTCACCTGTGTTTTCAGACAGTTACTTTGATTAACTTGAAAAAAAATCCAGTCTGAAGGACGAGGAAATTCTCAATAAATGTTCCTGAGGTTAATGCTTGCAGTTTGACTGTAGTGGACAGATTGCAATTTGTTCAAACTTTTCCATTTATTTTGAATTAACTCTGTTACACACATAGTTTTTATCTAGAAATATGTCTTTGTGTAAAGTATGTGGGTGGTTCTAAATGAACAGCAATGATTAACTGTGATCTCCAGGTCAGTTGAGCTTTTGTTATCCTGACAATATCTACATGGAAGGCTTACATTATAACATTTTTATTGCAGCTAAATTTATAATTATATTGTATCTATGTATTTTCTTCATTACTTTTTCATAACTCTGTTTTTTTTATCCTGTGTAGGGTGACTTAGCAGCTGTGGAGGAGCTGCTGAAAAACGGGGCAGATCCCAATGTCAAAGATAATGCTGGCTGGACACCACTGGTGAGTGTTGAAGGCTTCTTTCTGTCATCTGTCTTCTAATCACATTTCACTTCATCCCTCCTTTCCTCTCTGATATTTTACTTCCCTTCACACACATTTAGGTGACAGAGAATTATGCAAAGTGCAGGAGTGATGATAAACAAGGTTGAAATAATTCATCAGCAGCCACTGACCTGCCCAGGTGTCATTGTCCTTTGCTGGGGTGAAGGGCAGGCCACAAAATTGATCAGCTGGTGACTCTGCAAATGCAGACAATACAGCTGGGATAACTCAAAAATTATCAATTCAAAACAATGCTTGTATTTAATGGGTTCCTAATGTCCTCAGTGGTTTGGAAATATATCAAGTAGTGGTGTGAAAAAATTGCTCGATTGAATTACAGAAAATAAACAAAAGGTTCTTGTCAACCATGACTTCTTCCTCTCCTGCAGAATACTCCTGGCAGCCTGTAATCTGGAGGGGTTTGTTCCCTGTGGTCTAACTTGCACACAGTTGGCCTTTGTTCAGTTCTTCTTGGGGCTTTCTGTCAGTGTTGGGCTGGCACAGACATATTTTATGAAAAATCTTTTTGCTAAGATCTTTTCTCTTAAGAAGCTGAGAGGCCTCAGAAATGAAATGTAAACAATGGTTATCTGGTGCTGTGGAATGCAACAGGTGCAGCTGTGATTGGTCTCATGTGGTTTTTAATTAATGGTCAATCACAGTCAGCTGTCTTGGACTCTCTGGTCAGTCACAAGATCCTCTCTCTTTTTCCTCTCCTCTCCCCTCTCTCCTTTTCTTTTTCCTCTCTTCTTTTTCCTCTCTCTTCTTTTTCCCCTCTCCTTTTCTTTTTCCTCTCTCCTTTTCTTTTAATATAATAAAACAAAATAATACATCAGCCTTCTGAAACATGAAATCAAGATACTCATCTCTTCCCTCATCCTGGGACCCCTGCAGACGCCACCACATTCGGTGACCCCGAGTGAAGAACATTCCCACATGGGGTTCCCAGGTAAATTCCTGTCAGGAATGTGACACAGCACTCTTGCATCATCTTCCCTGCCATCTGTGGAGTGCTGCCATGGGTTCTGGAGTCCCCCTGTGGGTTCTGTTTCACCTGAGTCCCTGTCACCATCCGTCCTTAACAGAAGGGTTTCCTGATGGTTCGTGGATTGATCTCAGGGTGCAAAAAAACCAACACAGCACAGGGAGATTGCAGTAATAATCAAAACAGATGCACGTTTATTGAGTGACCATAGCAAAATGTGATAGAGGGATTAAGGGAGAGAAAAAGATAAAGAGGGGGATATAGCTACCAAATGTAGAGACAAAGTCCTTTGGTCCACTCCAGTTGAGGATCTCGCCCTCCGTTGGGGAGATCTCGAAATCTCCAGCTAACTCAGAGGTTTTTATTATGATAACTCTATTGGAAATTGTGAAGGGGAGGAAAGAGATACCATAAAGAGTAGTTGTAACAGGCAGTCCATGCTCTCAGCAGTAAGCAAGAGCCATTGTCTCCTTGGTCCAGTGGTCTCACCTGTAGGCAAAGATACAGGTTTGGTTAGCTTGCCTCCCCCACACACCTCCCCTGGGTTGGGGGGGTTTCAGTCCCAGTCCTTGGAAGGAGGAGAGGGGCCTTTTCACAGAGGGATTTCATGTCTTGATCTTTGATGGAGAGGCTCCTTTCATCTGTCTGTCTGTCACAGTGCTGGGACAGCTTCCAAGGCTATTGTTACAAAAAGCACACAGTGCCCCCTTCTTCTCATTGGGCTCAGTGTAACATACAGCAAACAACAGCTTAGCGCTGTGCTCAGATCTCCAGCCCCGTGGCGTGTGTAACTTTCTCCCACAGAGAAGACAGGAGGGGTCTTCTCTTCAGTGGCCCTCAAACGAGGGACAGACTCTCACGGCGCCCCCGTGTGTTCCCCCGCAGCACGAGGCGTGTAACCACGGGCACAGGGAGGTGGTGGAGCTGCTGCTGCGGCACCGGGCGCTGGTGAACACCACGGGCTACCAGAACGACTCTCCGCTGCACGACGCCGCCAGGAACGGCCACCTGGCCGTGGTGGAGCTGCTGCTGCTGCACGGCGCCTCCCGCCACGCCGTGTGAGTACTGGCACTGCACCCGGGCTGTTCCTGCCTTTACTGGGGGTGTTAGAGAATGTGAAGCACTGCTGGTGATAAATGTGCTTTGTGGGTGTTCAGTGTGTGCTGTTAAATGTGTGCTCTGCTGTGCGTACCAGGTGGGTGTTGCCTTTCCTTTTGGTTTTGTCCTAAGCTTTTCTGAGGATTGCCTGAGTCGCAGATAGCTGGAGTACTGGAGAGGAAAGTAACAACATATGCTCACCCTAATCTTACACTTTCCTGTTGGCATCTTGTTATAGCTGCTGTCAGCTCTAAGATGCTGAGCTAGATGAGTTTTGAACTGCTACAGCTGGTTTTTGTCTCTTTACTTTTACTACACTACTTGCTAGCAGAAGGCATTTTGCTCCAGTCTCTTCTGTTTTCACAAATGACATAGAGGCTGAGATTTGGGAATTTTCACTTTTGCCTTTCTGGATCAAAGCACTAATCCTTGGTATACCTTTTAATTAAAAAAAAAAAAAAAAGCAGCTAAGTAATATTTTCAGTTGACTCTTCTATACATTTAAGTCTCCTGAAGATTTTGGCATTTGTGTATAGGAGGTGGTGAAGAATGTTTCAGTGTATGAACAACTCCTGTTAGCATTCCAGGCACTAATATAATCTTAGGGGTTGTATTGTTGTTGTGCCAGGGCCTGTGTGTATAAATTTGAGTCCAGTGCAAATTGTCAATAGGTGTGTGCGTATAGAAACACAACAGGATGAAGTTTCTGTGGCAGCCAGATGAAGAAGCATCAACAAGTTCAGCTTAATCACTTCAGCTCTCAACATTCACACTCTTGAAGCTTAGAGAATTAAAGTACTTGGTGAGAAAGCACAGGGTTCTCATAAAGTCCTAATCTTGAATATACTAGAGTTTAGAAAGCAAGACAAAGGCAAAGCAAAGCAACAAGACTTTTGACTCACAACTTGAGCATGAAAAGGTAAAACAAAGATCAGTTGTTCATCTTCACTTTGTTCTTGAGCAGCAAGGACTGGTGCACCTGGAGAAGCTGCCAGTTTCAGAGATTTTCAAGCCCCTTGAACACGAGGAGCTGGTTGTGTCACACTGAGCACGTGTGTGTCTGCTGTTTGAAAGCACAGCCAGCAGCTTTGCTGTGAGGTTGGGGCAGGGTTTCAGCTCTGCTGGCTTTGCTCAGCCCAGCTTCCAAGTGCCAGCCATGGACTCAGCAGGGCTCCTGTTAGCTCTGCTGCATGTGCTCCCACAAACAGAGGTCAAGCTGAACCTCTTTCTGCTCATTATATGTGAGCAAACATGACTCTGTTGAAACAGAAGCTTTTTAATCAGGGAAGGGGAGATTTATGTAAACCTTAAGCCCTGCTTTAACTTTTCACTGAATGTAGATAACATTCAGTTAAAATCTCTGAGAACAAATGTAGCTGCCATTAATCTTTGTGTGATTTGTCTGGGTGCTGTGGCAAAAATTCAGTCCTGTCCATCCTTCCTGGAATAACTGAGGCTTCCAGATCTTCTGTAGGCTCTCTGAAATGCTAGTGTGTGTGTTGCATGGAAAAGGGGTTGGGGTTTCCCCTCCCCCATTTTTACACATAGCATTGGAGCCACAGAGAAACAGATGTACAAGCCAAGTTTTCAGGCTTGCTCTGCTCACCTCTTCCAAACACTGTGAGGAAACAGCAGAAACAAGAACAGTGTGTCTGAGGCTCCTGAGAATGCCTTGTGCCTCCCTTCCCTCCTGTGCCCCAGTAGCTTCCAGCAGTGAATGGTGCTGTGATCTTCCCCTGGATCATGACCTTGCAAATCTCACAGGATATTTTTGCAGCCTCTGCCAGTTGTAGTCCTGATGAGGCAGTGGTTGGATTTGGCTAGGTAAGGGGTTTGAACATTCTTGCAGCTAGAAGGTTTAGTTAATTCTTTTTGCCTAGTGGATGCAGGTATCCTTGTAATGGAGTCACATCTGACAAGAGGCTTGTTTTTCTTCAGTGACTTTTTTCCTAGATCTCTGAAAGCAGCTGGCCACAGTTCTGAGAACAGGAGATGAGAACAGGCTGATCACTTCAAATGGTGCAATTACAGTTCATTTCATTATGGCTAGTTATAATCGATCTCTTTGTACTTAATGCTCACCTTCACATTATTTTAGGGTCTTTACAGTAGAAGTTGAAGCAGTGATGAGAGAGTTTGCATCTCCAAGGTGTATTTTCTTGAGGAGTGCCTTAACTTGAGAGGTGTGCAGTGTGTGAGCTAAGACTACACCAAACCAGTTTTGTCAAACGGATAAATTGGTCTAATTTTAGTTCACTTTTTTTTTTCTCTTTGGTGTATAAACCCCTTTCTAGTCCTTTTGTAGGCTCTCCAGGCTCACAATGAATTAACTTTCAGCCAAGGAGAGGTCTCTCCTTAATGTGGTGGGATAAAGTGATTCTTCTTTATCTCACAGGAGCGGGGAGGAAAGTTTGATGAGTTCACTGTGGTTACTTAAGTGTTTTACTTTAGCTAAACTAAGTAAAATGTGAACATGACAAATGCATTCAAATCTTACTTGGGACACCATGAAATATATAGCATGAAACCTCCCAGGAGTGACTGATGTCTTGCTGCTGTCTTAACAGTAGAATTAACTCAGTTTGGTGTCTTAATGCCCCTTGTGTGCTGAAGAGTTAATCTACTGGAACAAAACCAGAGCTTGCATCCAACAGCCTGCTTAGAGCAGTAGTTTGGGAATTGAGCATGATACTCAGTTGTGCCAGGTGAAATTGATTTTAAAGGTGTGCAGGAATGACTGACAGCAGCTCCAAAGGCAGGTGAGACACACTGGTCTGTGGAGGAGTGTAGGATTTATCTGGGAAACCTCAGTGGGTGAGGTACAGCCCTGTCCAGAGAGCTGAGACTTTGCCCTTTCAGATTTAGATGTCAGATATTCACAAACCCATCCAGTGGGCACATTCCAAGTGCCTTTCAGGCTGTGTTTTTCTCTTTTCATGTTAACTTGTAGTGCATTAAGAAATGGCTCTATATAACAGGAAGCAGCCATGTATCTTTTGGACCAAGCAGGAACAGATGAGGGCTTCCTCTTTTGCCAGAAATTAATCCTGGGATTTCCTTATTCCTTGGCAAAAGTTCTTTTTGGAAATCTGTGAGATTGAATAGTTGTGGCACTGCAGTTGTCCACAACTTCATTGAAGTTTTCACTGTCTGGGAGAGACACAAACTACAAATGAAAAATATTACATGGACCAGTGGACCTATTTAAAGGTGTGCAGTAATGACTGACAGCAGGTCCAAAGGCAGGTAAGACTTGCTGGTCTGTGGAGGGATGTAGGATTTCTCTGGGAAACCTCAGTGGGTGAGGTACAGCCCTATCCAGAGAGCTGAGACTTTGCCATTTCAGATTTTGATGTCAGATATTCACAAACCCATCCAGTGGGCATGTTCCAAGTGCCTTTCAGGCTGTGTTTTTCTCCTTTGATATTAACTTGTAATGCATTAAGAATGGCTCTATATAACAGGAAGCAGCCATGTGTCTTTTGGACCAAGCAGGAACAGATGAGGGCTTCAATTAATCCTGAGATTTCTTATTCTTTGGCAAAATTTCTTTCTTGAAGTCTATGAAATGTAATAGTCATGGCACTTCAGTTGTCCACAACTTCATTGAAGTTTTCACTGACTGGGAGAGACACAAACTACAAATGAAAAATATTATATGGACCAGTGGACCTATTAATTGTCCTACTGGTCCTGTTAGTTTTTTACATTAATCTCCTACACATAACTAATTTTTATTTTTATGGCTTTTTACAACATGCTTGAATTCTTCTTTCTTTGCTTCACAGCAAGCCAAGTGATTTGAAAAATTAGATCTGTGCATTTGCAATTTCACAGTACTTCCTAAATGCTTTCACTCAAATGGGCTGTCTTTCCAGTTCTTCATGCACACTAAGTTTAGCATTAGCAGAAACTGTCATCTTGCTCTGGGTTTTTAGGTGTAGTGGTTGTGAGTCTGACTCTGAACAAACCTGTGGGAGTGCTAAGGGGAAGACCATGGTCCTCAATTATAAATGGCACAGGGACAAAAATGATTATAACCTGCAGTCATTCCAGGAGGCATTAGACTCATGGCACTGATACTATTTTGTCTCCTTATTCTGAGTCAGGATAGTGCAGGTCTTTGCTGCCCAAGTGCAAGACAGTGTGCTGAGCTTCCTGCTGGCAGTAGGTTAATTAAATTCCTGGCTCTGTTTGGATATCTCAGATGGTCTTTCTGGCTACACAGATGAGGTTTTCTTCCCTGTGTCAGGTTCAGAAAAGGTTTCTACTTAGCACTTATTTTTAAAATCCAGGTGCTGCCTGGGGAGCCCTGAGCCAATCAGATTTCCATGTCTGGAGTTAGTGGGTAGTGCACTGGGACCTGGCTGCAGGATTTCCTTCATTGCTGAACTCTTCTGTGGGACTGGGGCAAAACTTGGTTTGTGGAGCAGCTTAAAAGCCCTGATTATAAAGAATTGCAAAGTATTATGTCATTTCATGGAAAGTCACACTCAGATTTGGTTGTGTTGCTCCTCACTGGGCTCCTCTTCGTTCTCAGCACAGCCATCCTGCTGTGGGATTGGATTTGTTGCAGCTGTAGAAGCCCCCTACTGATTATTCAGTACCTTGATGACTGGCTGACAGGAGGCTGCTTGCACCCAAATGTACACTTGACTCTGGAACGTTTGAAAAAACTTCTAGAAAGGCCACTTGCCTTCTGGTAGAAAGAAGGGTGCCTTGGGGACCTTGTATTCCAGCTTAGGCACCTCAGTAATTTCTCTCCAGCAGAAACACTTTGTGTTCCTGCTGAGTGTGGAACTCATCATGTGCACTGGAGCCATTCCCAGCAACCCCAGATTTGTAGGAGGAGCACACAGAGTTATTGGTATTTCTGAAAACACTGTTTGTGTGTTAGGGTGGATGTAATGTGCACGTCTGATTTGGTTTTGACTATTGGGTAACAATTCATCTTAGAACAAGGTGGATGATTTCCCTTGTTCAGATGGATGTGAGCACCATTTCCCTAAAGCTTCTGCTCCCCATTCCCCTGCCTTACTAAAAAAGTACAAATGTAGTTTTCATCCTTTCTCTTTGAAAAGTAAATTACAACACTCTCCTCCTTGAAAATCTGTTGTTAGGATGTGTTCCTTGTATTGGTTTTGATTATGTAAACCCTCTTTTCTCCTGTTTCAGCTACACTTTCACACTCTGTTTAAGCTCAACAATCTGTTTAGTTGCAAATATTCTAAAGTCCTAAACCATTTCTTCTGCTGGTGTTCCTTTTTCAGACCTCAGCTCTAAAACTTGTCACAATTTAACTAAGCCACCTTAACATGCAGTAAATAACCCTTAATTCTTCAATGCTGAATAATGATGGGACAGCATGTCACAACACTCTAGTGTAAGAAGCAACTAAAACAAGCATAAAACTGTAGCAGAAAATTGTAAGTGAATACAGAAGGAGGAGCTGGAGCTTGTGTTTGTACAGTTCAATCGGCAAAAAATGTTCTGTATTTAACTGGGGTGGTCTATGTCTTTTTAATGGTAAACATTGATGAGGGTTTTCTTTCTAGGATAAACATTGAGTTTTTTTTTTCTATGGTAAACATTGATGAGTTTTTTCCAACAGTCAAGAACCTTACTGTGCTTTTGGAGGGAAAAGCACTCCCAAATCTGTGCTACTGACATGCAGGGATTCCTCCCTCTGCTTAGCTCACAGTGGAAGGTCAGCCAGCTAGTCTAAAGGTGATTTGGGGGTGTTTGATGATATTTCTATGCATTTCTCCCCCTGTCTGGATGCATTGTTCAAAGGAGCTTTATCTTGCAGCAGTTTGAGTTGAATATTGGCCTTATTTAAGGAAAGGGCAAGAGCTACCCTGATGATGCATGACAAAGCAGGAACAGCATGACAATATTTAATGGGCTGCAACTCCCAGCCTGGGCAGAGATTTAACCAATTATCTTTCAGTCTGCACAGTTTCTATCATGCCTGCACTGTGCTCATTAGTAGCACAGAAGAGCTTGGGGTTGGTAATGGTGTAAAACACCATCCTGGACTCTTCTGGGGGGATTTTTGTGGCTTGGTGTTTTCCCCAGGGGCTGTGTTAGTGAGCAGGGCTACAGAAGGGTGCTAAGGTCAGACTTATCTTTCAGCTCAGCACTGGCCAAAGCCTCCTAGTTAAGTCAGAGTGGAGACTTAATAATTTGAGCTGCTCTTTGGGCTGGATTGGGTTATGGCCTTCTGTGGAACTCCCTGTAAAGCTTCCTGGATTCCTACTGCACAGAAATGTGTGGCCAAGAGAGAGCTCTTCAAAGCTGCAGTGGTCCTGTGACCTCTTTAAATGTTTCATTGTTTGATGACTAAGCTTGCCAGGTTTCAGACACTGAGTCAGGGCTTTGTTCTCATGACAAGCTTCCCCTCCATAATGAGCTCCCCTTGTGCCTTTGGAGAGCCAGAGCTGTGTGAGGTGGGCAGCAGAGGATCAGCTGCAGCAGCCATGATTCTCACAAAGGGCAAAGCAAGCAGAATATTTCCCCAGAGTGCTGGCAGAGGCTCCTGTTTGCTAATGGCAGTGATACCTGTTCTGCAATTTCAGGCTTCCCTCCCCTCACTGCTGTCCTGCAGCAGCAAAGTTGTGTGGAGAAGAAATTGAAGCCATGGCTGAGTTTGATGTGTTTGTAGCAATCACCTTTGTCTGAGGAGTGCTAAAAGAGGAAATCAGTCTGGAAGCACAGCTAATAACTATGAGGTGCCACCTGCAATCAATAGCTTTGAACAAAATTGTCAAACCAACTGAAATCTGACTGAATTGGCTCTAATGTGTTCTGTGGAACAGTACACTGAGGGAAAATGAGATGCACACTCAGAGTTGGAAGTGCAAGGGAGCTGTGGTTCCCAAGTAGGAAGCAGATAGCTTTTCCCATAAAAGCACTACCACATCAAGCTCCCATGTTTAATACACTATGGAGAGTCTTCTGACATGTCTTTTATGGCAAATGGATAAGCCAAAAATACATTGCTTGGTTCTATGACTGCAATGAAAGATTAAAGCTGAAATTTCTGGGTCTTGCAAATGATATCAAAGTGCATCTTGAGACAGTTTAACAGAGGCTGTGGTTTATTTAACTGAACATTCTGCTCTGAGCATCCCTTACTCCTCAGCCGAATGCAACAGCTTGTAATTCAGTATCCATCTGTCTTGGATGCAATTCTTACTTGAAGCTTTGTGCTTTTAGCTGAAATTACATATTAATAAGAAAGTGGGAGGGAAAGCTACCCAGCTAATATGCCTGGTTAGTTAAGAATCAAGTCACATTTTATTTACTTAAACCCATCTGTGCTTGTTTTGCCAGTAATATATTTGGTCTGCGGCCTGTGGACTACGCAGAAAGCAAAAAGATGAAATCTCTGCTCATGTTACCAGTGGAGAATGAATCATTTTCACTCACCCAGCCCTCTGAGGTAAATGTCTGTGTGGGTTTGTTTTTGTGTTTTGCTTTTTAACAGAACAACAAGCTGTGAGTTCTTCCTTTAAATATTGAAGGCTTGGATGTAAGTACAGTACATCACCTCCTTTACAGGGAGGCTTAAAATAGGCTGGGAGCTGTCTTGGACAGTGTTTCCAGGATGTGTGTGGAACACTGACAAACTATGAAGTTCTGTGTTACAGCTTTATATGGGAAGACAAAAGATGTTTCTTGTCATGTGGTTTTATTACAGGAGAACAAGCCTGTGTTATTCCTCAAGTATCAGTGCTTGATCTTTGCTGTTGATGTTGTTTTTCTGCATATCTAAATTTGTTCTGCTTTCCAAACTGCCTGCAAACAGCAGCAGCCTTTGTTCCAGGTGCTTTTTGTGTGCCTTTAAAAGGCTGTTCCACTGTCATCCTTTGTCCAGCAATGGAAATATCAGCTCAGCACTAGAAAATAGCTTTTGAGAGGTTGTGCTGGGATTTTTGTTTTTCTCCTCCTTTGGACAAAGACTTCCCAGGACTTGTAACCAGAATCAGGTGCTCAGACCTAACAAATGGCTGCATTATGAAATGCTTTGTGCTTCCCAGTGGAGGAGGATTAAGCTGACCTGGCTGATGGAAACAGCCCATATCTACTCCAGCCCATACAGCCTGCAAAGATCCCTCCTCATTGAGGTCACAGGGTACCCAGTGGCCAAAAGTAAACTTGCTGCTACACCAGGACTGATGTGGCTGTTCATTCCACCTGCAGCAGGTGTAAGATGTAGCTCTTCTGTGCCAAACAAACCATTTTGGTATTTGCATTTGCTTTGGGGTGAGTGTGTGCTCACATGGATGACTTGATCCAGAGCCTGAGGCTGTGGGGTAACTGGAGCTCAAAGGTCTGTCTGGGCTATGGAATCTGGAGTATTTAGGAAAAGCCAGGAGCTGCAGTATCCTAAAGCTTCTCTTACTTTGCATTAACACTACCCACATCTGAAATCCCACTTAAGCACTGGTTGCTTACAGGGTAAATATTAGGGGTTTCTACTAAAAGGAAATGCAGATATTAATTATGTAGGTTACTCAATAATGTTCTGTTAATACTTTGCTAGAAGTAGGAGGTTTTACTACTTAATTGGGATTTTTATTCTCCTTCAACACTGCAGTCTGCCAGGCTGTTTACACAGTGTTCAACCAGCTCTGTGTGTGCCCCCCAGTGTCTTTAAAAAGCACCAAAGAGGGCAAGGGAGGAAAAACTGATCCATGGTTTGGTACCTTGCATAAGCTTCATGAAGTATCTCTAATGTGGAGCTGATTTGTTACATGGACATTTATTCATGGCCCCTGTCCACTAAGCTTGCCATGAATTGTTTCAAAATGCTTATTCTTGAAAAAGAAAGCTGCCCAGTAAGTAAGTTGCTTTCTTTATGTTCCCAAATATTGAGCTGATTGCAGAATTTTATGTTCATGCAGGTGCTGAGCTCCAGCCAGCCAAGAAATGGACCCCTTGGTATACTGGGGAGCAATCTTAGTGTGGAGCAGCAGAAATTGCTGAACAAATTAGCAGCAGTCCTGAAGGCCCAGAGGTGCACTGAATTTAACAGCAGAGGTAAGGAGTCCTGTTGAAATGTCTCTGTCCAAATATAAGTAACTGCAGTCCTGCACTTTATGGTTTAAGGTACTACCTGCAAGAGGCTTTTTATCACTGCTGGGAAGGGCAGTTTCTGAAACCCCTGAGCTGTAGTTGCAGTGGGGTGATGGTGTGTTTTGCATGTAAACACATAATAAAGCTTGTCTGGCTATCAGGGCAGGAGGTTTCAGGGGGAGCCACAGTTTGGCAGTTTATTGTCTGTTATTTAAAATCCCAGAGTCTCCTCAGAGGCCTCTTCTCTTTACACCCCTTTTACCAACTTTAAGGTCTCTGCTTGTGAGACATCCTGTAAAGTTTTTACTCTCCAGAAGTGAGCCTTGGGGAGAAATGAGCCTTGAGAGAAGGGCATGGCATTGACTGAAAGTTTACATATCTTCTCACATGCTGCCTTCCTTCAGATTTTGTACTTCATTAAGATTGGTGAACCCAAATTATGGGGTTTGGTGGAGTTCTTTTCCCCTCAGTGAGGACAGCAATATTGTCTTTAATCCCTCCTGTTTTTCTTTGGAGTGCTTGTGAACAAAATGTTAAGATAATTTCCCCCTACCATCTTTCACTTCTGGATTACTATTCCAGAATGTTGAGTGGAGTTCTGTTAGCTTTGTATTAAAGCAGTGAGATCCCTCAGTAAGATTCCTGTCAGAGTTAAATATAACTCTAAAAGGATTGAAAAAAAATGCTGTCCTATAAACTGGAGCCTCATCTGAAGATTTAAGTGTTAGTGTAGAACTATAAAGCCATGAGTTCCCTTTTTCACAGCAAGTGTATGTTGAAGCCCACAAAATTTCTAATAGCTCTCCTACTAACTCAGATCATAGTCTCAAAAATCACCTCCTTGTGCTGGAAAGAGTACTGATAAATTATTATAGTCTGCTTATTCTTTAAATAATGATTGCTTGCTTTTCAGCCAGGCATGGTTCTGCTTTTTCTGTGCTTTTAGTTTTACTGATGGAATCTCTCTCCTAGTAACTCACCTTGTTATCCCTGATGTTCCAATGCCAACCACTGTCAAGTGCATGATGGCTGTTCTGGCTGGATGTTGGGTCCTCAAGTTTGAATGTAAGTATTAAAGATGTGGCACTCCTTGGGGTTTTTAAGGAGAAATTGTAGATGGAATTCCAAAGAAACTTTCTTTTTCAACAATATCAATAGCAGTGCTATCTTGACACAAAGTGCAAGGCATTGTTTTCAATTCTCAGGAATGACTAGAAATTTACTTGAATATATTTGATTAAATGTAATTACTACTTCCTTGGTAAGAGTGCATTTCATCATTAGGTGTGTTGAAGAGATCATAGCCTAAGTATCAGTGGGGAGTGAATTTTTTCATTGCCACATTAAGGCTGATTTGGAACCTAATGCAAGACACCCTGGGAGAGAAGGAAGGGTTTTATTGAATTCTAGGATTTGTTATGAGCAGTTTGCATTGAAATTGAGAGGAGACTTTGGCTTGCTTGGGATATGTGCTCAAGGCCTGTGGGAAGTGAGCTTATGTTCACATACAAGCTCAGATCTATTGGAGGTTGGAACTTTAAACCTCCTTCTAACTTCTAATTTAGCATGCAAGTCATGTTTCATGCAGTCTGTAATTTGTGTTTATACAGTGCATGCTTTTTATACAGCTGTTCTGTGGACTTAAACCCTAAATTTTGAGTTTATTTATTTATTCTGATGTATTTCTTAATATCTGCCTTCACAGTAGATGCAAAACACATCTTCTTCCCCTTGACCTTTATGGCTAAGTCCCTTTAGCTAATAAGGACACTACAAATGAGTTAATTACCCATGGAAAACTTACAGACAGATTTCATTCCAGTTTTCTACTGTGTGACTAAATGTCAGAACATAAGGATTCTTTAATGGCCTGGACACTAATGTTTATGAAAACACTGTGCAAAGCTTCAGAAGCTGCAAACTAAAGCACAGCATCAGGTTGGACACTGGACTCAGGGTGTTCATTTGGCTTCCAGAGAGTTTGTTCCATGCTTTTTTTCCCAAGACTGAAAACCCTGTTTCTGTGGTGAATTCCTTGGCAGGTCCTTGCCTTCACTCAACCCAGAAGGTTTGCATACATTCTATCCTGTGTGCTTCCTTTATTTCATTTCATCTTCCTGCTACTCAGATGCTTAGAAAACTTCTGAGTGATAGGGAGATTTCATTAGTGAGACCTGAATTTAAATCTTCATGAAGAACTTTCATATTTAGAGGCAATTGGAAAACTAAAAAAAAAAATATTATATAGTCCAGGGGTTATTCAGGGAGTATTTTTGTGGGTTTTTTTTCACAGTTGAGTTTTATTTTATGCTATTGGTACTGATTAATACAATCCTGGCTGCTAATGCTCCCAGCTTAGTAAGCAACATACTACTTAAAAGCAAGTGATTCTCCTCCCTAGTGGGAAATGTTAGCAATAACTCATGGGGTCTGATGCAGCTAAGTGCCTATAATTAACAGCACCACTCCATCTGTTCCCACCAGTCTGTTATCAGTCTTCTTCAGAGTCATTACAAGTTAAAGATTGTTATAACAAATAATGGGACTCCTGCTGATGGAACATTTGTCTCGGAAAAAGAGGTCCTTGCTTTTCCTTTTCATTTCCATTTATCGTGCCTTTTTGACTTCTATTTGGATAAGTTTCCTTAAATGTGATGCAAATAAACTTCCAAAAGTATATGCATTTCCTGGTTATATAATAAATATAAGTTGTTTATGGTTCACTGTTCTAAGCTATTCACTTAAAGTGAATTCATGTTGAAAAAATTCACTAAAATATTTGAAAAAACAAAGCTCAGTGAGGCACTTAATGAAATGCTGACTATGCATAAGGGAGTGTTTGAATTTTTTTTTTTTTTTTTACTACCAGGTAAGCTGCATTTGACTGCTATCTTTAAAGTTATATTTATAGCCTACACATTATACCTCTTCTTAAAAAACAGAAGCTTGCAAAACAGTATTTTATTTGAGAGTCTCATATGTTAACTCTTGTGTTAACATAAGCAAGCTGTGAATATTATACAAAGCAGTTTCCTTCTCTTGGTGTGATTCTGTGATACTCCTGTTTCCATGTGTCCATGCACACAGATCCAGCATCCATTCATATTGGTAGAGAGGTAATGTGGAATATTCCAGCAGGGTTTGAGCTGTTGGGGAGCCAAGATTTAAGTATGTATCCCCAGTTTTTGTCTTCAGGGAGGAGATTAGGATGAAAGGATGTCACCACTGAGCAATATTAGATCTTCACAGCAGAACAATTGGATGTTACCAGTTGCTTTGCCACCTTTTCTGTACACAGCACACTGTCAGCAGTGCATCCACTTGCAAGGCAGCACAGAATTGAATTGAGGCAGTGTTGCCACAGTGCTCCTTGCCCTTGGCCATATCTTTCACTGGTTTCATTATTTTATGGCCTTTATTATTTCAGGGATGGTAATAGGGCACGAAGTGGCCAGTCATTATCCTTCTGCAAGTGGGCTGAGACAAAGATTCAAGCAGCACTGTATTTCCTCTCAGCTTTATGTGCAGCATAGAACAGTGTAATTAAAACCAGCAGAAGTCTTTAATAGCTTTTCAGCTTGGTTTTTTTCTTAAAGTTATTGTCATCTCTTAAAGCAGGGAATGAAAAATGATCTCAGTAATGATATGCATTGAAACAAGCTTGTGTCAGTCCTGGCAGAGAAGTGTCTGGCAGAATTCTAAGCATCTGATTGCTCATTCCTTCCCCTGCTTTGCTTACCTGAAAGCAGCAGCAGTGATTTAGTTCTGATCATTATAAGGAGGCAGAAAAAACTGCTTTTCCTGTAAGGACTCACAACAACAGGGGGTTGACTGGAAGAGCTAGGGGACTGCATGACTGACATTTCAAGGTGAAAACATCTTTCTGAGTTTTCTATGCCCATCCTTGTTTAGGCTGTTGGAGCAGAGGAGTGCAAAGCTGCTTGAGCTGACTGCTCCTCAGACTGGACTGTCTCTCTTTCATGCAAAAACATCTTTTAGGTGACTGGCTGATTCTCAGCAAAGCCCTCCCTCCTTGAAACACCCAAAACTTTTGATCACTGGAGTTTCATGCTCTTTCTGTACTTGGAAACTTCCTTCAGCAGCCTCCTACAAAAGGGCTTCAGCTCTGAGAGGCTTTAGAACTCTCCCAAATGCAGGTTCTGGTTGCATGGGGTGTGCTGCTGAGGGCAGTTCTTCAAACCAGCAGGGGCTGAACTTCTGTGCCTGCACCTGCTGGGAAGGAACTCACAGCTTTACACAGTGAAGCTGCTGGGGTTTGCAGAGGAGAAAATGGGAGTGAGAATATCTTCAGTGTGGTGTCTGCAGAGATTGGAGGTGGGTTGGTTTGAAATAAGGTCTAGAAGAAAAGGAAACCTTGGTGTTTCCAAAGCTCCCTCTGTTCTGTGCCATCCAGGTACTCAGTTTTCCATATTTGTGGAGTTCTTTGTTCTAGCTGGCTTCTGGTTTGAAGAAAACATGGCATCAAGGAAGATGATAGGAAATACAACCTCACTCATTAAAAAGCCTGTGATGGAATCCAGAGGATGAGCACTCCTGGGGGAATTTAAATTTAACCTGACCTTAGGAAAGGCTACCTCCAGTCACTTTGATCACTAGAAAACAGCTGTGGCCAGCAGTGTTTCTTTCCAAAGCAGATAGAACTCCTGGGGCTCCAAGTGAAGGAATAATTTTAAAATCACATGCTCCCAGCTGCTGGGAATGTTTCAGGACTTCCTAAGCACCTGTTCCATGCTGTTCAATAAATACCACCTGGATTCACTTGCAAGCTACCATTCTTAAGCAGATGCACTTCAGTCTCTGCAGGTCTTGTGTCATTTGCATGTGATGAGCAAACAGACTGCTCTTGTTTCACCAGTGAGATCTCTACCTCACTCCATGGAAATCTCTGTGTCTGAAGTCAGTTTATGAGCATACATAAGAGACTGTGTGAAAATTCTTTGCTGTAGCAGAGGCCTGTAATGCTGTTTATGAAAACAAATTGAAGGCAGCTATGCCAGATTCCCCTAAAGCTTTCTCTCAGTCCAGATTTCTAGGTTAAAAAAATCCCACCAGGCTTTACTCAATCTGCATGTAAGTTGTAAAACCTATTGCAGACTGAGCTAAGGAAGTATCAGGTGCACTTTCTACCAGATCTTGGATGTGTAGTATTTAATCTTCTTTGTTGCTATCATGTATTCCTAAATTACCTTTAGCCATTCTGAGAGATTTTTGGGACTAACCCCTGCTCTTTGCCTTATTAATGCAAATCCAACACAACTCCACTAAGGCTAATTGAGTTACTGAGAGATACCCTTGGGTATCTGTGGGTGATTACAACTTGTTCTTGGCAACCAGGTTGTTTTTGTACTTCATTCTCATCAAATTGTTTTTGCTGATGCAGTTAGTTTCATTACAAACCATAAGACTTACATGAATAAGGATTAGAGGGCTCTGATGTTAAATTTTGCAAATAATGAGTTCTTTTATTTCCAGTGCTAGCAGCTGCACTTGTATCAAAGGTCAATTAGAGTGGGCACCCTGTTAACCTGCTTGCTCCTTAGATCTCAAAGGTGAGAAGGCAGGGGCAGCTGCTCAGTGAGGTAATCAGCATCAGTGTAGGTAGTGATGCTTTACTGATCTTGTTAGTCAGGGGAGAAAACGAGCAGTGCTCTGTGTGCCAAATGTGGATGCATTAAGCTAAAACTTCTTCCTGCCAAGTTTTCTAGGGACTTCAGTGCAGGCTTGGATTTTGCTAAAATTTGGTGCAAATTACCTAAAACTTGCAGCTGTGAAATCAGCTCTCTAGGAGGCTCTGGAGCTTGTGATGCTCTGTATTTCCAGGGCAGAACTCTGCAGTACCCCTGTGCCCATGGGAGCTGACCCCACAGTGGTGTTGTGTCAGGCCAGCTTTCTCCATCAGGGCTTGCACACTGCCCTTGGCACTGCAGGGCAGCTCTGCTCTGCTCCATGAGCATTAAAATCCCACTTGCACTCACACAAGTGATTGATGCAGCTACCGAGGTTAAACTAAAGGGCCATTAACACCTAGCTGTAATCATCACCCTCTTCTCTCCAAGAGCAAGGATAAACCTGAACAGCCTCAAACTTAGATGGTCCACAGCTCTTACTGGCTGTAGTGTTAAGGAATAAATCAAGAATGGCTGAGACCCTGTGCAAGTTGGATAATCTTAGGTTAGAACAGAACAGATTAGATTTTTAGTCAGGCCTGCTGGTCAAGAGTGCACAGACTCTGAATGTGTAGAGGAAAACAACACAAGCCTGATCTCTGCTTCCTCCTAAAATTACAGGTGTCTTCTCAAAAATAAGTTTAGGTTCCCTTCCATTTTCAGAAACCTTCTTCAGGGCTGTCCTTGTCCTTCTGAGATTCAGTCCTATTTTGAACATTTTTTGCATAAGTACCTAAGGTGTCTATCTCAGTTTCAGAAGGGAGATGGCATCCTGGTTATTTTTAAATTAGGGTAATAGCAATTTTTTCAGTCCATTCATGTGACCAGTGCCTTGGCATCAGATTCTCACTGGTGGATTTTCAGTGAGAGTGCTAAAGAAATGAGAGTCTGATGTCAGGAGTTTGGGGAGTCAGTTAAACATGTCTCCTGTTGGAAATCAGAGGGGCATTTTGACTTAAATGATGTAAGGTCAAAGAGCTTCTGGAAAAGTTCCTGTAAAAGTAGCAGACTGATATATCTGTGAGTAAAGTATGGAGTTTTATCTCCTTTTATATGTCCTAATCAGGATGATACTGAGTTGGATGAAGAGACCATTAAAATGGAACTGTCTTGTTATCTAGCCATTTATACATGTTAGCAGTTTTAAAATTAATGCCTACTGAAGGAGAAGCCATGGCCTATACTGAATGGACTCAACACTCATTTTCAAAGAAGATAAAATCTCTAGCAGTAAAAAAAACAAAAAAAAACCAAAAACAAAACAAAAAAAAAAAAAACCCAAAAAACAGGCTGGAAGGGTCTGCAGTGTGCTGCAACCTTCTGTTTGCATCCCTACTCTCAAGTGTAAAATTGGATATCATTGTTTTTAGCACATCATCATCTTGTGGTTGGTCATACAGTCTCCTGGAAGAAAGGTAAAACTTGTACATTCCTGCTGCTTCCAAGTGACACCATAACACAGCCAGAGCTGGTTGTTCTGTCTCTGAGAACCTCACCTGGGCTATTGCATCCAACAGGATTCACTGCTCCTGAAAATGATAATGGAGATTTAGAGATCTAGAAGCAAGTTTTGTGTGGAGAGGGGGTAAAAAAGAACAGGAGAATAAACTTTTGTTTAGACAAATTAATATGGAATTAGGTATAAAAACAGCTTGAGCCTTCTGTCATTTTATCTCATATATGAGAACGAGGGCATGTTTCCCTTTTATTTCTTTTTTTGTTCTGATATTTGACTTCCTTAGTTCTTTAATACAAACTCTGTAGCATGCAGGAGTCATTGAGGAGAAAGGAGCCACTTGGCAACAAATCAGTCTGAACAAAATCTGCAGTTAAAGGCCATACTGGTCTCCATCACTTACATTATTTGCCTTCCTTCTTCTAGTCAGGAAGTCTTCCTCCATGGATAAATAATCCTTGACTGTTCCCCTCAGTGTTGTAAGCACCTTTCTCAAAACCTGTGACACTCTATGTCAGAGCAAATTCTTCTTCTAGATCTTGTATGGAAAATATGTTCACTAATTGAAAATGTACTGGTTTTCCATCACCAAAAAAAAAAACCCAGAGGTTTTTTTTGCTCCATGAAGGTGTGTGTATGTATACCTAGCTGTTGCCTCCTGAAATATTTATAATGAAGGAAGATACCTGGGCACTGAATTTGTGCTCTTGGCTCTTTATGCTATTTGGAAATCACATCCTTTGTGTCACAACCCTGTTAAGACACAGATCTGGCCTGTTTCTAGCTGGGAAAGAAAAGTTGCAGTTAATGAGAATGCTGCTCATGCAGACACTTGGCAGTTTGCATGGCTCCAGTTTCTGCAGGAAACAGATGTGTGCCTGGTGGTTCTTGTGGGCACAGGGAGAGCAGGATACAGGTGGATGGGTCTCTCTTGTGGCCCTCTTGGAGGATTGTAATCAGGTGTGACAAGGAACTCTGAGGCTTTCAGCTCCTCACAGGAGCTGGCACTGTGAAATGGACTGATGTGTGTCGGCAAGGCAGACCTCACTGATTTTGCTTTCTGTGACATCAGCTCTCCAATGACATTAGTCATTTCCCTGACTTCATCTGTTTTTTTTTTCCAGGCAAGCAGCAGTTCAAAAAGACATTGTAGTCTTTTATATTCATTCAATCTTTTATTACTTTTGTATCCCATTTGCTTCATTTACTGATGCTGGCTCTGGATGCTCAATTTGTGATGCACTTATTGTATAAAAACCTCATCTCTGTAGTGAAAGTCCTTGAAATCGAGCTTTTGATGGTGGATTGAAATAAAACAGGCTCTTAATGAATGGACAGTTCCATTCTTAAGATGAGATGAGAGTTCTCCCTTCATGGTAAGTGGCACCCATTAATATCTGTATTTCCTTGGAGGGAAGGAGCAGCAGTGTAAGTTAGAGGCACATTGACACAGGAAGTCTTGTTGAATTGTGGTGATTTAAAATAAATAAATAAAATGTGAAATAGCTTTTAGATTTATTTCTGAGTTATGAGTACTGAAATTAAGTTATCAGTATTCATTGCTGTTATCAATAATGAATATGTAAGTTGCCTTTCTGGAAAATCCATGACTAGGTTTGCCCTTCTAGTTCATGTTAATTTTCCTTGAAGGAATGAACAAGTGCAAATAATCAATCTGATACTTGCACAGGGAGGCAGATATTTGCTGCAGTGTTCAGCCAGTTGCAATTTTCTGTAGGGGTTTATCTTTTTTGATGTAAGCACATTGAAGTACTTCTACCTAAAATGTGAATTCCTGTTGCATTTTGTGAATTTGTATGAACTGACAGCAAATTACTGCGAGCTTCTTTCAAGATCTCTTCAGATTAAATATTCCTGTCCATTGTCTTCTTACTGCCATGGCATCCAAGTGCCTTTGTCAGTGATATTTCTCTCTTCATAGCCTTGGGCTTTCTTTCTTTTTAGGGCCAACCCTCCACAGTTCTCCTTTGATTTGGTTCAGTTTATAGTTTTTATATACTGTGGGTTTCCTATTTTCCTGGTGCAAAGAAGTTGCCTGAATTAGAAACACGGTGGAAGGAGTGAGGTGCTATAAAAGTTACAGCCTTGGCCACGTTGTAAATCCTCGTGGAACCCTTTGCAAAATCAGCTTTGCAAACTTTTTCCTGGGTAATTCTTATTAATGGCTTCAATGTACATGCAGGCAAAATGTTCCATCCTTGAATGGGTGACCACAGCAATTCCTCTCCCCGGAGTGAGGTCAGGCAGTACATTTTATGGACGTTAGCAATGCATTACCATCAGGGCTTTCTCCATTGGAAAAAATAACTGCCCTTAAAACAAGGTAAAAACATGTTGACTCTAAAAGACAATCTCATTATGCAGCAGTCCTAACAGAAACGAATGCCACTGTTAAACCCCAGCATAAATCTCCAGTTTGTGCTGATCCTGGAGACCTTGAAATCCCATCTGATTTGTAATTTGAGGCTGTGGCTGCTCAGGAGCAGCTTTGTGCTTGCCTTGTAATTGCTCTTTATCAGGCAGTTGTGTCCATTCCATAAGTGCCGTGCTGGCTCCACGCACTGCCTTTGAGCTCCCAGTGATCAGCAGTTTGACATTTGACATTAAGTGCTTGACCTTTGGAGGATAAGAGGAAGAACTAATAATTCCTGGTGTTTATAGCACTGATTTTAGTGTGATACTACTTCTCACCATCTCACTTGCATCTTCAAGCACTGTTGTAAATTTTTTCAGGTTTTAAAAGCAAATTGCTAAAGCACACCAAATGTAAAGTCTTGCATTGTAATAATTTTCTCTTAGACACGTTTTAGTCCCTAAAATGACATGCAAGCCTCTCTTAAAGCTTGGGGTGTCTAATTTCTGCCTCCCTTATGTGGTTTTTGCAGGGGTACAAGCCTGCCTGCAGAGCTCAGCTCGAGAACAGGAGGAGAAGTACGAAGTGCAGGGTGGCCCCCGGCGCGGACGGCTCAACCGGGAGCAGCTGGTGGGTTAAATTAGTGTTCCACACAGCCTGGATTAATGACCTGGGGCTGGGCAGCTCTGCCCTTTGCCACACAGAGGTGCAGGGGATGTAAAACTTTAATGTGCTCTTGGACAGGGAATTTGATTATGTGCAAGGTGATCCAGAGAGCCGTGAACACCCATAAAGCTGTCATTTTTCTCCATTAGTGGAGATGCTGCTGTAACCTTGTCAGGGGAACACTGTTGCACTCTGTAGTATCACACCTGATGGGACAGGAGGTGATGTGCTTTGGTCTTCTCTGCTCAGCTTTAGAGCATAGTTCTGAAAGAAAAATGGTTTTATTACTATTTATTTCCATTTAGGACCTTTTTTACATTTAACTGGGTTCACTGGTGGTTGTTTGCTGGATTACACTGTAGGATTTACTAACTGCATTGTAACAGTAGCTGTAAATACTCCTAACTCATAGTTCAAACCCTGTTGTGCTGGAAAGTATTTAAACATAAGCAAGAATTTACCACATAAACAAGCTTTTCTTGGCTGTATTCTTACCCTGAGAACCTTGCATGTTAAGTTACTGTTCTACTTATAAATTGTAGGGGTTTAGTATGCTCTGCGTTTTCCTTTCCACTTTTTTGTTGTGAAGTCCTGTATTCATGCTTGTTTCTCTTTTCTTCCACACAGCTGCCTAAGTTATTTGATGGATGCTACTTCTACTTTATGGGACCTTTCAAACAGCACCAGAAGAGTGACCTGCTGGAGCTGGTGAAAGCAGCAGGTGGCCAGGTGCTGGTTAGGCAGCCCAAACCAGACAGTGACGTGACCCAGACCATCAACACAGTGTCCTACCACGCAGAGCCCACCTCTGACCAGAGGCTCTGCACTCACTATGTCATCTATGACGGGGCTTCCAAGTTCCAGCCGCAGAAAATCCGGCAGGGCAAGGTGTGGATGGCCCCCTCCAGCTGGCTCATAGACTGTGTGATGTCATTTCAGCTCCTGCCTGTGAAGGGAATATCAAACAGCAGCAAGGCTTGAAAATGGGCTCAGTCTGGGGCAGCTGGGATGCTCTGACAGGCTGCTCTGAAGCTGGGATTTCTGGTTTGGATTCAGCAGAGCTTTGAGCGTTTCAGTGAGTTACTAAGGTGACTGCTATGCTGGAACATACAATGGAGGAAAGGGTTGAAAAACTGCCTTGGCTTATTTGATATGCTTTGTTTTTACATTGAACTTAATAAATGCTTAATAAATAATCACTGACATTTCCTAACTGGGATTTTGCAAAATGAAACCTTTTGCTTTCTTGATTTGAACCAGCCCTTTGTAGGCAATTGAGCTTGACTCCATTTATGTTGTGTTTAGCATCCATTGATAAGGATCTGCTGCAATTATCAGGATTTTCCAGGCCAGAAATTGTATTTAAAAAAAAAAAAGGACTCAATGCATTTGAACCTGTGCAGACATGTCAGGTGACATTTATTATAACTTCTTACAATTGAATTTTGCTGTAAATTCTTAGCATGGGATAAGTCTTGTGAAAATCAGAGTTAAATAAATGACACGAATTCTTCTGGAAGCAGACACTTTTGAGAACACTGTATTTAAATATCTTGGTCTAAAATTTACTTAATTGTAACAAGATTCATGATTTACTCACTTCCGCCCTCATTCGTGCTTGTAAACATGTAACTAGAATTCAGTTCTATTTTCTGAAGGCTTTTAAGCATTGAGGCACTTACTTAATTATTATAGTAAATATTTTTGTAAATTTGGATGGCTGCTCTCATAAGAAAGAAAAAGAACAAAACAGTGATCACAAAAGAATTGCTTCACTTTGCACCCGTGTACCTGAACAGCTGGCTACACTGGATGAATGTTTGATTATTTGTTACAATATTTCTCATAATGGCTCTTAAGTTATTGTCAGAAACTTGTGCCCTCGCTCTCTGTAATGTTTTGTATCTTAGCTTGTGAAATTGTAATTGAGGAATGGTGTCCTGGAATGATACACAATAAGAATGATGGTTGTGGGCTAGTACATGAGTTTTGTGTGTTTGTTTTTGTATTGTTTGTAATAATGAAACTTTTTTATGTGCAATAAGTTTGGAGCATCTGTTGCATGAGCTTGGCTGCAGAATAAATGCATATCCCATACATATCTTAACAGGTAGATGAAAAGTTTTCTGTGAGCTCAGTACAGCTGTGAAGATGCTGTGTCACACCAAGAGCTGTTTTTGCAGAGGAGGAGAGCTGTTTTCTGTTTCCATTGCTGCTGGAGGTCCTGTGCCCTGTAGAACCATTAGAAGTGTTCACAGCAGGTAGAGCAGGTACAGTTTTCAATAGCATCTGCTAGATTTGAGCAGCTGGAGTATCTTAATCTTATCATTTATGTTAGAGTGAGTCATTGCTGTTCACTAAAAGCAGGGCTCATTAGTAAGTGGAGCAGCCCATGGGATTAATGGGGTTTGGGGTTTTGTGCAGATGAACACTGGCAGAGAATGAGGCACCCAGTCAATACTGTGTGGGCTTGGGCATTTGTCTTAACAGTTATAGCACATTTTACCTTGGCATTTCATAGCACATCAATACACCTAATGCAGTGTTCTTTGCAAAAGTAGCAGTGAATCTCTGCAAAATTCTTAGGAATGGAGCTTTTCTGCCCTGTATCAGGAAGAAATTCGACCCATCAGTAATCCTGCTCTGTGTTCTAAAGTGGAGGCAGCACTTTTACAGATTTTAAGAGCTGTTGTTCTGTGGCAGATGCAGAGAGAGAAACTCAAAAAATTGCCATGAACGTTTTGGGTTTTTCCAAACCATGCTCTGAACCTCAGCCTTGTTCCCTTGAATACAGGTGTGTTAGCAAGCAGTGCTTCTCTCCAGTCACATTAGGAATCACCCCATGTCACACTGAGGAGAGCCCCTTACCCCAGATTAACTCTGGCCCATCTGCTTCAGGTCTCTGCAGGAATTCAGAGTGATCAGCTCATGTACAGGTAGCCCTGAGGAGCCTCACAGTAGACTTTGATGCCAGAGCTACAGCAGGTGCCAAACACTGCTGAATGAAGCACTGCAAGTACACAACCTTTAAGGTCAGTGACACAGTAATTACACAGTAATTTGCTCTTTCTCATTGTTGGAAACAAAGGGATAGCACTTGATAGAAGAGCCCTGTGGTAAGCATAGATCAAATCCCTTCATCCATAGGATGGAGATTGGCTCCTGAAAGCAAGGCTCTAAACTCCTGAAGTGAGGTAAGGAGTGTGTGGGGATCATTTCTCACTGTATCTTCTCATCTAAAACCCAGGGTGCACTAAAGGAAGGCAGGCTGAAAATGGAAAAGGGATTTTAGGAAGTGTGAGAGACTTGTGGTCCTGATGGCCGTGGGGGCTTGGCTTAGAAGCAGTGAGTAAATGAGTTTATCAAAGAAAATCTATATTAGAGGTTAATGAAGAACTTAAGCTGTAGCATGAATTTATATTAGTTAATGTTCTCCTGCTAACCTGCATATATTTAATGTGCACTCATGATTGGGGCATTTCACAGGAACAGAGAATGGGTTGGAAGGGACCTTAAAGATCATCTAGTGATCATTACCTCACGTGAAGAGATAGAAGTTCAAGGCTTGCATTCAGGATTGTAGATATTTTTATTGATCTTGATCGAAACCACTGCATCACAGAATGGTTTGGGCTGGAAGGGACCCCAGAGCTGATCTCATCCCACCCCCTGCCATGGGCAGGGACTTCCACTGTCCCAGGCTGCTCCAAGCTGGCCTTGGACACTTCCAGGGATCCAGGGGCAGCCACAGCCTCTCTGGGCACCCTGTGCCAGGGCATCACCACCCTCACAGGCAAGTTCTTCCTCAGTTAATGATTTTCAAGCATCTTTTCTTGAAAATTATCTGTTTCTCCTAATTAATTAGTTGATCTGGGACACCTGATAACACCTTCAATAGCAGTGTCTGGGGTTCAGTGACAACATCAGTTTAACACCCCTAATAGTTAACAGAAGATAACATTTTAAGTAAATGCTGTGAAATCTTTTTGAGAGGTGTTTCAATATTTCTGCAGATGGTTCAGGGAAACAACAGGCAACCAAGCAGAACCAAACAGCAGTAGCTGCTTTTGCTCTCAAATCAGAAATGGCTTTACCTGGGAGGTGCTGTGGCTGTTTCTCACAGCCCTCCTGTAATGATAACAAGCATGGGAGTGTCCAAAGATCTCTGGTAAAAAAGATGTCAGCAAGTGCTTCACCCAGCTGGCACCCACACAGCCTTTAGGGGGATAAAGCCCCTTTCTTCTGCTCTGTGCCAAGCTGTGAGCTGAGGCTGAGCCTGACCCAGCATGGCTATCCCTGGGCAAGGCTCACTGGAGGGAATTAATTCAAGTGAGTAATTCTAGGCAGGGGATTGAAGCTGGTTCTGTTTCCTCCATAGTTCCAATGTCTCAAGACCAGACTAACTCTGGAGCAGTTATTTTGTGTGGCAGTGTTCCAGGAGAACTGCATCTTGGCTGATGCAATCTCTGCATTCTGCTCAGGACATGGAAGCTGTGGCCTGCTGTGAAGCTGCACGTTGGTGTGGGTTATTTGGGGGAAGTGAATAAACACAGGGATGCTCTGGTGCCCCTGTCTGTGCCTGCTGTGCTGCCTGCAGCTCCTGAAGGCTGCCTTGGCTGCCAGGGTGGCACAGGGCAGGCAAGCAGCAGCTCCTCAGTGCCAGCCCTGCAGTGCTGACAGAGCTGCTGGGCAGGAGCACTTCTGGCCTGGCCTGGCCTTTGGCTGAGCTGCCAGCAAAGTCTGGGTAGCAGCATCTTGGCATGTTGTTGAGGACAGGTCTGTGAAACACAGCAGAACAAAGCTTTCCCTTTTTCCTCTTTAGGCTATTCTGTCCTTCAGTGCTGGAAGATCACCAGCAAATGGGGCAGATGTGATGTCACATTAATTGGTATTTATCAGTTTGGCCCCATGTTCTATTTCTGCCTTTACTTTGATAGAAAGGTTTGAATCTTTGATGCCTAAGGGGACTGCTTTGTGTTTAAAGAGCCAACAAAGCAGGCTTAAATACCAGCTTAAAAACAACAGCAAGGGGTCTTTGGACAGCTGGGTAGTACTGGCTTGGGAATGGGCAGCAGTGTCTCAGTGGAACAAATGAAGATTCAGTTGTTTTTAATAGCAGTGCAGCATGTTCTATCTTTTCAGACTTGTTTGATTTAAATTAATGGTAGTTTAACTAGTGTTAAATTGCCCTTAAAAGCAGAAGAACATTTTGTGTGCAATCAGATGGAAGAAGGGGAGGAAGCCTCCCCACCTTTATTTATTTTTTTTCCTACGGAGAAGATGCACTTTGTGTGCTTCAATTGAATTGCCGGCAGGAGGGCTGAGCTGATGAAGGAGCAGAGAGCCGTCAGCTCCCGCTGCGTGTGTGAGACCCCGCTGTCATTCCCTGCTCCGAGATGCCGAGGGCCACGGGGAGGCGGCGTCCCAGGGCTCGTGGTGCGGCAGGGCTCGGGATTTCTGCCTCCAGCGGGGTGGGGACAGCTCTGCTGCACGCCTGGGAGGAGCTGCGAGGCAGCTCCGCCCTCGGCTGCCTTCCAGAGCCTGCCCTGCGTGTCCTGGGGTGTTCCCGAGGCAGGGATGCTCCTTCCCTGGGAGGTGTGGGCTGCCCTCGGGGCTGTGCCTGCCCGGGGACACTCGCTGCAGCCGGGCAGGGCTCCCTTCTCGAGCCCTGCAGCAGAGCAGGTGCACAGTGACAGCAGGGTTAAATAGGGATTAAAAAACAGAATGTGAAGCAGCAGCTAAGCTGGCTGTCTTGCTCAGCTCGCTGGACTGATAAAAATGTACTTATTTCTTCAGCTGGTGTGGGGCTGGGTTAATTTCCTGATAGTTTAGGGAACTGCCTCTTCTGGAGGCTCAGTTGCCATAGGAAGGCCTCTGAGCTGAGGTTTTTACATTGCCCTCCACAGCTGTGTGCTTCCCAATCCCCTGAGGGGGTCCCAGTCTCTCTGCAGGGTTTGTGCTGGGTGCTGCTGGCAGCCTGGCCAGGGAAATGGTTCTTCCTGCTCAGCTGGAAGTGTCAGCTTTGAGCAGCTGGTGCCAGGAGAAACCCAGAGCAGCTATAGTTTGGGTCTAGCTGGAATTCGTGGGCTAGCAGAATTTAATTCTGCAGCACAAAGGATCTCAAGGAACATTTTAAAAAATTGTGAGCCTTTTAATTGAATTAAATATTAATATGGATAATGCAATCAATGCTTTATTGATTGCAATAGCCACAATAATGTTTAATTCAATAAGTCTGCAGTGCTGGATCTTTTTCTTCCCTTGTGCAGCAAGGGAATGCCATATGCTGTGCCTGGCTGTGTCCCCCAGGCTTGTTCAGGAGAGCAGGAGGTGATGGGATTGGGAGAGGGCAAAGGAGCCAGGCTGTGCTGGGGGTTGAACTCCTTCATGTGCCCTCAGGTTGGCTGTGTAATGCCAGGGTCACTGGCATGGCTGGATTCAAACCAGCTGCTCTTAGCAACATGCATCTTTCCTAAAGCCCTCTTACAAACAATATTGCTATTAATGCCATATTGCCCCTGACCCTGTGTGCTCCTGGAGCCCCTGCCCAGTGCAGTGCCTCACTCCTGCCCTCAGCAGCTGAGCTCCAGCAGCTGTGTCTGTCAGAATGGGAAGATTTTCCACCCTCAGCTCACTAACGTGCTTCTGAAGAGGTGCCAGGTTCTGGTTTTAAACCCAGCCAAGCTTGAACAATTTTATCTGTGGTTGTAGGCAGAAGGCTTTTATTAAATTAAAGTCACAGTTTTGTTTCACTGCAAAATCAGAGGCAGATGTTCTCCCCAGCTCAGTCACTCACACTACAATATTTCTGGCCTCTGCTTCTTTGTTTGCTGTGTACTTGTTGCACAAGATGTGGTAAAAACATCTGGGAAGAGCCTGGAATAAACATTTGGGGGTTTTTCCAGTGATGTCTTTTAGAGAGTTTGATGAAAGCACCCTTGACTCAGTAAGGAGAGATGTAGGAACTGCCCATACAGAATTGGCAGCTGCTGCAGTGCCTGGGGCTCAGAGTAGCCTGTCCCTACCCAGGCTGGGATCCTGGTAGCTGCAGATGTGGTGTCCCTGCCATCAGCAGCACACCAGGCTTGCCCAGGGAGCTGGCTGGGTGTCTGTGCCTACCCTGCACCCTGGGCCAGCCTGGGACACTCAGGCTTTCACCAATCTCTGGGGCCCCTGAGGAGATTCTCACCAACAGGCAGAGGTCAGGATTTGATTTGGTCTTACTGCATTCCATTTACATTTGTCAAATCCAAGGAAAAGCTCCTAACCTTGCTTTGATTTCCTCCTTACAGGGCCCATGTGTTTCACCACAAAGCCTTATTGGTGTGCAGGGAATCTGGGTGCACAAAGGATGGGCTCAGCTGCAGTCCATCCACCAGGACCATGTTTGGACACAGGTTCATGTTTTCTCTTGGTTTTGGGAGCATGCAGTCAGGTACTTTGGGCAGGATTTGGACTGAAGGACAGGCTGTGAATGCAAAATGCAGTAGAAGCTCCCAAATTCACACATCAATGAGTGAGTGATCAGGTGCAGCAGCTCCTGCTGTGGTTGTTGCACACTGTGATCCACAAGCTGGAAGGAGCCACAGTTCTGAAGGCCAGGCAAGGCTCTGGATCAGTCTCTGGATGGCACCACAGGGAACTGTTAAACTGAGGGTGGCACTTGCACTGCAGGCATGAGCAGTAATGTTTGACCATGGCAGGTAACCACACCTGAGTGCAGCAGGGAGAGAGAGAGGCTCTAACCTGGCCTGGGGATGTGCTGCATAGTCCCACACTTAATTAGGGCACATTAATGTAAGTATTGCAGCTCTCTTTGTGTATTATATATTCACTTCTGGTCTCATTCTTTCCCCTTTCTCTTCACATCACTGAAAGAAAAGCACTTTAGTCTTACAATTTCAAAGCAGAACACACAGCAAGTGAAAACCCCCTCAAATAAAGGCATTAGAGGCTGTTCTGTCTCTTCATTGCCATGGTCACTTTCACCTCTTCTGTTCCTTCTTCACTCTGTGTCCAGGCTGCTCCTGGTATTTCTTTCATCTTCAAAGAGATGATATTAAGGATAATTTTGTACCTGCTGGAGGAGGGAAATCATTGTTTTGGTGCTGCCCAGCCCAGCACAAGAACTCGGGAAGGAGCTCATGTTGCACTGCCCATCAGCATTTGTGTGGCAATGGAAGGGGTTTTATACAGGGGCTTCAAGGCTCTGCTCTTGGCATGAGCAACAAAATTCCCCTGCTAAAGGGGCACTGCAAAGCTCACTTTGTGAATCCTCACCTCCACAGAGCCTGTTCTGCAGGGTTTCTCTGCCCAAAGCAGATGGGAGAGCTCTCTTTGATCATGTTGCACCTGTAACCACCTTTGCATGGGTTCCTGCTGTGCCCACTCCAGAATTTTGGCCTCATTCCCTGCATCAGAGCAGTTCCACACTCTGCTTCCCAGGTGTTTCCCTCTAATGCATTCTGCATTAGCAGCTAGAATCAGGAAATCTGGTACCAAAAGGTTAATGTTCATCCATTAGTCCTCTTCCCCCCTTCTTCTTTGTGTGCAGGTAGAAGACAACCAGTGTCATTAAATACATTAAGTCTGGAAGCACTTGAAATTCTGTATGTGCAGAGCTCTGGGGCTGTTAATATTGTCCTGTGTAAGCATGCAGGTCAAATGGGATTTGTGGATGTTGAATGATTCCTTTCAGGTGTTTCCAGCCTCCACAACCTTTCTCTTCCTCTTAAAAGGAGTTGGGGGTTTTGGAGACCTGCTCAGGATTACTTGTTTGGCATCTCCTCCTTCTGTGTGGTCTCTCAGCTATGGCAGGGTAAAGGAGGAGGGATTTTAGGGAAGTTGGGATGGTTGTGTGGGCAGCTGAGCTGGCTTTGACAGCCAGACTGTTCCTCCAGCTGCAGCAAGTGGTTTTCTCCTTCCTCTCCCTGAAGCCAGCATGACAATTTCTGTCCCACTAATTAGAGAGAAGCTGAACCCTGTGAGTATCTCACTGCATTCTCTGACCTGCATTTTAGACAAGGAACCCTGTGAGTATCTCACTGCATTCTCTGACCTGCATTTTAGACAAGGAACCCTGTGAGTATCTCACTGCATTCTCTGACCTGCATTTTAGACAAGGTCAAGCTGTTTCAGTGAAAAAAAATCTATTACTCTAACAATCCCAAGTGGCAAGTGGTGGGGCTGGAGGGGGCTGGCTGTTTGTTTTGCCTCCTGATGTGTTTATGATTTGAGGAGTGTGCCACGTGCTCTAACTGAAGCCTTGTGTTTGGAAAGGCAGTAATGTGGGTGGTGGTGCTGTAAGGCCTCCTGTCTCTGTGTGTGTTGGGATTGCACAGCAAGGTTTGGGCAGCAGCTGGAAGCCCCCACAGGAAGGAGTGGCAGAGACAGCCTGTGATGCTCTGATGCAGCCCCCACTCCCTGTCTCCCTTTGCCTCTGGGGGAGAGGAGGTAGACCAAAAAAAAATCTGGTTTTTTAGGTGAAATGGGGACAGGCAAAGCAGGGTGCATGAGCAGCAAGTTCAAATGCAGCAGAATCGTGGCCAAAAGAAAAGAAAAAAAGTTCCCACGGGCTTTAATTTCACTTAATGAGAAACCATTCACAGTGTTCCATTTCTGATCCATATCTTTCCATTCCTATTCTAATGGTAATTACTGTAGCAGTTTATTAACAAAGAAATCATTTGATAGCTTTCACATGATCCCATACTTCAAGTATCTAACAACCTATTGATTCGATAGCTTGGCAGCCTTCCTGATTGAGGGGCTGGAGTTTGATTTTTTTTAATCACTTTGATCGTCTCTCATGCAAAGGATAATTATTTTTCTGGTTGAAACATGGGCTGGATTGCAGAATGATGGAATTTAAGCATGTCCCTGTGTGGGATCCCTGTTGCACCCACAGTCAGAGTGAGCAGTGTCTGTGCTCTTACAGAGGGCTGAGTTACTGCAGTCAGGTGTGCAACACACCTGCACAGAGGGGATTGCAATATTTGTCACCACTGAGTGTAATTATGGTGCCCAGAGAGCTGAGGATTCCCCTTCCATGGAAGTGTCCAAGGCCAGGTTGCATGAGGATTGGAGCAACCTGAGACAGGGGAAGGTGTCCCCAAGACAGTCTGTAAGGTCCCTTTCAACCCAAACAATTCTGTGGTGATTCTTTGATCTCTTTATGGAGGGTTTTGTGTTTGCACCTGTGTGCCCTGCTCTGCTGAGCCCCAGGTGTGCATGGAGCAGGTTTTGCAGTGGCATTTTGGCAGCCCTCCCTTGTGCTGCAGACTCATGGCACTGCTGGCTGATTCTCCTGCCCTGCTCTCACTTGCTCAAGGTGTTTGGGGAAGTTTCCCTGGACAGCAGCTCCCACTGGGACAGAAGACCAGGAGCTCCTGGAGGGCTGTGAAATTTGTCAGGGGGGACTCTGCCAGAGCACACGAGCCCAGAATTGTGGCCCAGCCCCTCAGAGACAAGCAGCAGCCAGTCTGCAGTGTCCAGGGATGGCTGGTTTGTGTTTCACTGGCAGCAGTGTGTGGCATAGGCTACTTGTGCACGATGCTTTCATACTTTTTGAGAACTTCTAGGAGATTGTTCCCAATTTTATTGGAGGCCAGTGTGGGAATTGTGTTTCTACTGTTCAGTTGAGAAGCTTGGCTAGAATTGAGCAGTTAGACTTGGACCAAACAGCTTTTGTCACATCATGAGCCCTTCTGAAAGGAATGAGGGGAACAAAATGGATGGAAGCAATTTGCTGGAAGTTTTCTCATGCAGGTTTGGAAAGAACAGAAACATCTGGACCTCCATGAGGAGAACCTGCCACCTGTGCTCTCTCAGGGCATTCTGTGCACATGCCCCAGATGGGTCCCTGAACTGGTTGGTTAACAATTCATACACTTCTGGAACAGCCTGGATTGATCATGCAATGCCCAGGTGACCCTACACCCTGTTGGGAATAAGGTGCTGGGAGAACTTGAATTACAGGTTGGTCATTTTCTCATCTCATATATCACAGACTGAAAGCTTTATGACTTCAGAGCTTACTGTATTAATTTTATGCATGAGTGCTTTATTTTTTGCCATATGAGATATATCACTGGCTTACTAGAGCAAAATATCATTAGACCTGGAGAAGGATTTGGTCACTTAAACTTTGTCACCAAGGATCATTGCACACAGATTATGGAGGGCTGTACTGTGCCATTTCTCATGTGTTTATTAAGTGATTATAAATATCGAGCTGTGTGCCTTCAGGGGACACTTGAGATCTGGTGCTGCAGCAACATTTCATTGAAAAGGTGGCACACACACACACACACACACACAGAGTGATTTGTGCCTCAGCAGGGTTTGCCTGGTGGGAAGGCAGAGGTCTGTTCCACCTGAAGGAGCTCTCCACTGGTTTTAGGCATCAGTCACAGGTTGGACTCGATGCCCTCAGAGGTCCTTTCCAACCAGAAGGGTTCTGTGGTTCTGTTATTGTGCATTTTCTGACATCCTGCTGGCTGCCAATGAGGTCAGGATCCTGTGGCACCCAGGCTCCAGCCCATGCCTGAGCCCTCAAGTGAATCAAAGCACCCTTCAGCTGCTTTGGTTTCCTCCATCTCAGCTCAGGATGTCAGTCTTGGAAACACCACAAACCTTTCAGAAGTGCTGAGCCTACAGTGTTTATTGTTTCAATAATAACAAATGGAATTTTTATATGAACCCATAAAATGCAGCTGTTCACCCTGAACATTCCAACTCCTCCTGCACAAGCCATTTCCTGGCATCAGGTGATAGGACAAGGGGTGATGGCTTCAGACTGGCAAAGGGCAGGTTTAGATTAGAGTCAGGAAGAAATTCTTCTCTGGTGAGGCCCTGGCACCTCCAGGGTGCCCAGAGAAGCTGTGGCTGCCCCTGGATCCCTGGGGGGTTCCTGGCCAGGTTGGACAGGCTTGGAGCAGCCTGGGCTAGTGGGAGGTGTCCCTGCCCAGGTGGAATGAGATGGGCTTTAAGGTCCAAGCCAGGCCATTCCATTTCTGAGTCTGAAGCAGTGCAGGACCATGGCTGACCACACCAGAGCTCTTCCACTCCTCAGTCACCAAGACCAAAGAGCAGGCCCCATCTCCAGATTTTCCTTTCCATTTGCTGCCAAGATCCTGCTGCCCAACCTGATTCCTTCAGTCAGGTTTTCCAAAGCACTGTGTTCCTCTTCAGTCACTGCAGTAGGTTTTATTTTCCACAGAAAATTAGCTTGTAAAGCATCTGCAGGAGAGCTGGTAAAGGCTGAGCCTATTCTGGAAATGGATGCTTCTTTAGGTCCCTTCTTTTCAAGTAAAATTTTATATTAAAATCTTTTCTGCTGGATAAAGCACAAGCTGGAATTGTAGCTGTTCTCCATTTCTGGATTTCCACTTATAGCTGAACAACTCAGGCCCACCTTTGATTCAGTGATCCACAGAAGAAAACACAAACCTGCTGTCTGCCTCTTAAAAGTTAATTAATGCTTCTGTGATTCACTAATGAAAAAGACCAAGATGAGAAATAGGTGAGCAGTAAAGAGCTGCATAAATTCACCAACAAAGCTGACAGAAGCCTGCAATTGTGTTCTGAGCCTGAGAACACGAAGAAATGGGGATAAAATGATTTGTGCCCAGGAGAAGGAAGAATTTCCTTCTGTTACATGACTGCATGTAACTTTTATTAGTTTGATGATGTACACAGGGACTATTTCTCTTGGAAATGGCTTTTTGGTTAACATTTCATTTTCCTCCCTAAAGTTAGCTCTCTTGCAGTGATAGGAAACACAGCTCCCTGCAATTTCCTAGCCCCCAACTTTATTAATGGCACTTGTTGTCATTGCAAATGATCTATTTCAGGCCAGGCCACAAAGCTCTTGTTTTGCAGGTGAGTGAGCCCTCTGCCCTTTATTGCATAGCATCTCAACAGCAGGGCAAGGATGAAAAATTGCTTAATAAAAAATAGCAAGAATAAAGCTCATGATAGGTTGCATTGATAGTTTTATATCAGCTGCTGCTCTTTAGGAATTGGAGTCTGTGCACTAATTTGATGTCATTAAATTATCCTGGGTTTTGGTGTGACCTCTCTCAATATTGCATTTCCAGCCTTTGGTATTGCCCAGTGCATCCAAACAACACCTGCAAAAGTACCAAGGTCACTCCTGCCTGCAAAAGGCACAGGTTTCCAGGGCTTGAGAGGTGGTGCAGATGACCTGGCAGTGGATTAGGATACATTTATCACCAAATAGACATGAGAAAATCAGATGGAGTGGCCTCTGGCCATGGGAATGGTTTCCTGTGGGGAATGGAGCTTTTAAGATCATGTCTTGGGAATGGGGAGAGATTCCTGCTCCTGTTGGTGCTGGATCTTCTCATGAGGCCAGTTTTTACCCCTGCATCTTCTCCAGGAGCAGGTTCTGGTCTAAATTTCTGTTTGCTTGAAGGGAATGTGACTCAGTTGTTTTCATGTTTCTTTTTTTTTTCCCATTTTCTAACCTGCTTGGTTTCTCTTTTCTCTTCATAGGTAACAGAAAGGCTTTAGCTTCAAGGCTTCCCTCCAGCACTGATGGCCCCTGCACATGGAGGTAGCAGAATCTTTGCTATGTGTTGTGTTCTACAGGTGTTTCTATTCTCAAAAGAGTGGTTTTAGTCTCAAATTTAAGGTCAAATGCCATGGTTGGGTAACACTACTTGAAGAGTGTGTCTGACAAAATGACAGAACAAGTCTGTAGTGGATGTGGGTGGATTTCTCAAAGCCACTCTGTGCCCTGCTCATGGTTAGAGGTGCAACAGGCCAAGCCTGGGTGGTGACACTTCCCTTGCTGGGGTAATTCCTCCAGAGGATGCTTTAGTGGTCAGGAATTCAGGTGTGTGTCCACCTAAACTTCTGTTTCTACACTGACCTAACCTGCAGCATCTTGTCTCCTATCTGGGAATTTCTTATTTCTGCCCTTAACATGATTTCACAGAAGCAAATTCCTGTATTTCTGCCAGAAGGCATCACACTCGTGGGTAGCATACAAACACTGGGGGAATTTTGGCCTAGGAAGTGATGGCTTTGGTTTGGGATCCACTTTCTCAAATCCAGAAGTGTAGGGGGATAGAATATAAGAAAATAAAGATGGTGTAAAGAGTAATCTTACCCCTAAGGAGTTGTAGCTGGGCCAATTATCAAAGATTAGGAGCAGGCCTGACTTTAGCAGGCCACAGATGAGAAGAAGGTGCTATAAAAGAGTGGGGTGGCTGGGTGAGAAGGGAACTGGACTCAGTTGGCTGCTTTGGGAAGAAGAAAGAGTCAGTGCTCTGAGGAGCTGTCCATGAGAAACACCAAGGTATGAAACCTTTGTGATAAGGAAACAACAGTATGGAACCCTGCAATAGGATGACAACACAGAAGGATGCAGAGAGGTGGGACTGCAAATGATGATTTGGTCCCCATGCTCCAGCTGGATGGAAATCAGCCTTGGATCTTCTCAGAAGCACCCAAGAGGAGCAGGCAGGGAACCCCCATGGTCTCATGGCAATGTGGTATGATTTTAGGGCTTGTCTTTCCCATCCCCCTGCTCCCTTGCCTGAGGCACCTGCACCTCCTTCTATTTATTGTTTTTCATGCTGCTGACAAAAGCCAGTGGGATTTAGGATGCCTTTTAGGAGGGCTTAAATATCCCAGGAGCTTCCCAGCAGGATAACAACCACACTTTATTATCCAGGCACGTCTCCCTTTGCTTTCCCTTCAGCTGGGGGCAGGGAGGGGCAGTGCTGTTTGTTTGGGAATGCAATTAGCCCAAGTGCTCGGGCCCATGGCCAGCCAGGAGGATAACCTTGAATCCAGGGAAGTTAGGGGAAAATTAAAGCCATCTGCAGCTGCAATGGGTCCCCACACACCCCTTTGGCTCTCAGCTTCTATTCCTGACAATAAAGTGCCAGAAGATTCGCACTACAATGGGAAATTGCTTCTTTGGGTATCACAGTATCTTGACTTAGGAGTGCTTTAACCTTGGCCTCATGCTTCCTGTGGGGCCTGTTTGCTGGGCTGCACAAGTGCCCACAGCAGCCAGCAATGTATAGGATTTTCCATCTGAGGAAAATTAAACCCCAGAACCTTTACCATCCTCTCGTTGCCAGACATGCTCTACCTGCATTAACTTGAGCTTAATGGACTGCAAAACGAGCCTTTCAGCCTGTATGGGAGTGGGTTATTTGCAGCAGAGCAACTTCCTCACATTTTTATCTCTTCCCTTTCCCAAAGCTTTTGTCCTTTGGAAAAAAAATAAAAAGAGAGAAAAGGCAAACACAGCCAAGTTGTAGGAAGAGAGTTGGGCCCTAGGAAGTCCAGAGAACTGTGTGGGCAAGGCAGAGGGTGCAGCCACAAGTCAGGTAAGTAATGAAAAGAGCAGTGACCATTGCTCCCTGTCTCTTAAAACCAAACTGATGTTTATTAGCCAAGATCTTGGTGGCAGTGTTGGGGATGGTACAAACACTCCAGGCCACACTTTTCAGCACACCAGCTGAACTCCTCACCCTGGGCCTTGTTTCAGCCATCCCCAAAGTCCTCCAGGTAGGACCTGAGGCTGCAAAAGACAGAGCCTGGTGCTGGTGGGCTGCTCCTGTCTGCAGGGTGCACTCATCAGCTCCCCTGTTGCACAAGGGGTGATGGTTTTACACTTTATACTGGATGTAAGGAAGATGGTTTCTGCAGTGAGGGTGTTAGGCCCTGGCACAGGCTGCCCAGAGGTGGTGGCTGCTCCATCCCTGGAAACATTCAAGGCCAGGTTGGGTGGAGCTGTGAGCAGCTTGGGCTGATGGGAGGTGTCCCTGCTCATTGCAGGGGGTTGGATTGGATGGACTTTAAAGGTCTCTTCCAACCCAAACTATTCTGTGAGTCTGTGATCATCACACCTTGTTTGGAAAGGCAATTTAAAGCCTGGTGAGCCCCCTTTTTCACCTGCTTCCTTGGAGGTTTGCCTTCCAGATTTCCAAATCACAAGATTTTTTCCCAAACTCCCTAGGCTTGGATTTGGCTGTTTGTCCAGACACAGAGCCAAGGCACCACTGAATCCCTGCAGAGACAATCCAGATGGGTAACAGGATAATCCCTGTGCAGCCTGGGAGGGACAATGGGCTGCTGGTTTCTCTTCAAGCTCTCATGGGTTATCATTGTCAGGACAAGCAGCATGGAACATTGTGTGTGTTTAATGACCAAAAGTACCTTCAGTGTCTCCTTGCAGTGCCAGATGCCTTACAGTCTAAATGAGGATCTTTAATGGAGGCATTAATTATTACTGAGACCCTGCTTTGTCCCACTGAAACAAGTCTGATAGCTCACACTTGCTCTGCCTCTCTCCTCCTTTCCCCAGATCCCATCTCCTGTATCTGATGCCAACACCAGAAAGGCTCCTGTCACCTGGCTGCTTGGGCCACCAGCATGGGGTGCTGTGCAGAAAAGGTCAGGCACAGCTCCAGGGCTGCTCCATGAGCTGAGGATTGGGAAGGATGCCCTGAAACTGTCAGAGGGCATCACTTGGGGCTGCCATACCCACACCATTGCCTTCTTTTGTGGGAAGCCCAGTGCCAAGAAAATATCAGCTCCCAGCTCACAGGGATGCAGGTAACTAATTGAAATAATTAATTAAATGCAGATATCTCTTCTCTGTGAGGGTGGTGAGGCCCTGGCACAGGGTGCCCAGAGAAGCTGTGGCTGCCCCTGGGTCCTGGAAGTGCCCAAGGCCAGGTTGGTCAGGTCTTGGAGCAGCTTGGGATAGTGGAAGGTGTCCCTGCCCATGGCAGGGGGTGGAATGGGATGATTTCTGAGGTCCCTTCCAACCCACACCATTCCTGATTCTGTGAAATAGTGGCTCCAGGGGAGCCAGCACAGTCAGAGGACGTGAACTCCTGAGAAAGGAGAGGCTTTGTGTGGAGCAGCCATGGATAAGACCCAGCTGTCTGTCTGTCCAGAAGATGAGGCCATCTCTGCAGATGGGTGCCACCATCACCTGCCCTCAGGGACAGGAGCAGTCAGTGCTGGCAGGTGGGGGGGGAGAGGATGCAAGAGAACAGTGCAGAAGGTAATCCAGCCCTGAGGAGCTGCAGCTGTGCTGATCACCAGAGATCAGGAACAGGCCCCAGCTGTGTCCAGTAATGATGAGTGCTGTAGAAGGGTGGGTGAGGAGGGCATGGAGATTGTTGGCTGTGCTGTGGAGAAGGAATCAGTGCTGTGAGGAGATGTCCATGAGAAATCACCCAGAAGGTATGGGAGTTTTGCAATAAGATGACAACAGGCAGGGGCACCATCTTGTTCTGTGCCATCCCAAAGGAGCCTGACTTAGCTTTTGTGTTGGGTTCTGTCTTTCCTTCCAATTTCCTAGTGTGTAATTATCCCTTTGTCTGTGTGGGGCTGAGCAAGCTGGCATCTTCTGAGAGCAGAGCTTTTTTAGGTACTGGACTTAGTCATGTAAAAAGATAATTTCTCTTAAAAAAAAAATAAAAAAGGTAATCTATCTGCAAGTACAAATGGTATGTTATGGTATATAATTTACCATATGGTCTATATACCATTTAATAGTCCATGTGGTATGTTAGATGGCCCTTGAAAGGTTCCAACCCAACTCATTCTATGATCCTAAATATATAAATACAGGCAATTCCTTTCCATGCCTTCCATCCCCTGTGTTTTAAAAGCTGAGCTTCCACACCACAAGGAAGCTGGATTCTTGATAAATTTTTCATTTTCTCTATTGACTTGCTGTTGCAAACCCATGTCCTTTTGCTGTGTAAAGGGCATTCATTTGCCCTGTATCCACATGGGCCCTCTTTCCCCTTTAACAAGCACCAAACAGAAACACTTTATTGCTCTTGCTGTGCTGGAATGTGGGATTTGCTCTTTGCTTTTACCTCCAGCAGAGCTGTGGCTGCACAGGGGTTGCTGCAGTGGGTCTGTTCTCCAGGGATGGTCACCAGGGCACTCAGCTCAGTGTGTGCCACTGGAGCCATGGTGTGCTGCTGCCTCAGGAGCCCTGGTAGGGGGGAGAGTCCCCAAAGGTGGGGATTTTCCCAGGCTCAGCCTGGTCTGGAGTGTGCTTTGCAGCTTCCTGGGGGAGAAGGACATTGCCCTGCGGTGCTCCGGAGCTGAGTCACTCCCCTGGGGTGTGCAGGAAATAATTCTGTAATTATAAAACAATCTTGACTAATGGCATATTAATGAGGACAGGGAAAGGTGATGCTCCTGGGATGGGCTTCCCCACTGCTAGGAGAAGGAGGAGGGAACTGTACACAGCTGCTGCATTTGGGGGGCACAAATGGCATCACATCAGCAAGATGTGTGAGAACCCTAAGGTAGGACTTTTCCTGACTCTGGGTCTGTTTCTTCTGCAAAATTCACTGTTGTTAAAATTCACACAGCTCCTGCTGCAGGTGTTGCCTCTGAGCTGTCCACTCTCTGACCTGCTCTTTTGCTCCAGTTTGAGTCCTTTTGGCTCCCTGTTCCAGCCACATCTGCTAGGCTGTACCGTTGCTATCTCCCCTCATTTTTCCAACCCATCACCTCTACCTTCCCCTACTTTCTGCCCTACCAAGCCCTCTGCTCTTCTTCACCCCTCAGTATCTTCCCTCACCTTTATCCACCTTCTCTCCTCCATCTCCCACAAACACCTGATGTATTTTCAGGAGTGTCAGCCTGGGGGCACGGGCAGGGTGGTGCCCACAGAGGGGGTTGTGCTCTCCCATCTGATAACACATGTACCAGGCACCTTTCCCTTCAGCTGGCAGCCTCTGGAAGCCCAAGATGAACCTTTCAACAAGATTAAAGAGATGGTATTAATTGCTATCGATCACGGGTCAACAAATTAAATTGCATCTGCAGCTGCATCTCTGAAAGGTCTAAATGAGAAGAGTAGTTAATGGCTCTGGCTGGCCCAGAGCTGTGATTAATTAAAGAAAGAAATGAACTACAACACTGAAAAAAAAAAAAAAAAGGAGGAGATTGGGTGAGAATGACATTCTGTGGTGTATCTGGAGAGTGCCTGATGGGAATTCAGTTCTGGTTCCACCCTGGCAATGGTTTTTGGGGCTACTGGCACCCCAGTGCTGTGGGGACACTGCCCACCTGTGACTGGCAACTCTTCCACATAAACAGTGCAAGGTTTCCTAGAAAATGATCAGTGCTTTTCCCTTCTCCCTGTGGGATCCCTCAGTGGGACTGTCTGACACTGCTGGATTTGGAAAATCACTTTCCCTTCTACAGCCTGAGCCACAGAGCCTTGCAGACACTTCCATGATGGATCTGCAGGGCTTTCCCTCCTGTGACCCAGAGCATGCTCCTGCTCCCTGTGTGGGCTCCTTGGGGCAAGGGGTCCCCCTCCATCTGCTGCCTCTTCCCATGCTTTCCCACAGAGTGAAGGGCAAAATCCTGAGCATTCCCCTGTTCCTTAGCAATCCCCCTGCTCTTCCCATGCCAACCCAGCAGTGCAGCATCCCCCTGGCAGCTGGGACCAAAGGACTCCTGGGTGGGAACAAGGGTGCTACTGTGACTCCTTGGGAAATAATGAAGTAGCACAGCATGGAATGGAGATGGTGCTTAATTAATAATGAAGAAAATAATAATATGTGGCACGTATAGTGCTGTACTTGTTCCAAGCACTGTACAAACATTAACTACAGTAATTAGGCTGTAATTAATTAGAGTAACTACTAATCAGTGTAAATAATGATGCATCTGGAGGTACCAAAAGGAGTTTGTGAACTGAAAGCAAATTTCCATGTTCAGGAAATGGTATCAAATATAAAATGGCACCAGTAAAAGTAATAAAAAAGCAGATGGAGGTTGAAGTGAGAGCCTGGGAGCCGTGTTGGTCCATGGCAGCTCCACAAATGGGAATCCTGGTTTGGCAAAGCAAAACTTTCAGTGAGTTACTGCTGAGACACCCCCTGAGCAACCCATCCCATCCATGGCATTCTCATGGCTACTTCCAGGCTTCTCATGTGCTCTTCCCACCCCAGCTGCACTCACCAACACTGGGAAGAGGCAGGGACTGGAGCAAGGGGTGAGATGGGGAATTGGGAGCTTGAGGAGCTGATGATCAGCTGAGTAAAATACACCACAAATATGTAATTTTGGGGTTGTTTTGCTGGTTCACACACTTTATATTTAACAAAATAATTTTTTAATAATATAGTCTTTTACACATCAAATATTGTTTCTAGGACCCCTCCCTCCCATTTGTACAGATTTTTTTTTTCTCACTAGTTTCAGGCACACTATTGTTTGTAAGTTTTGAAACTGGATAGTCATTGACAGGCAACAGCTTACAGAGAGATGTGGTGATGATGTCTGGAATGGTACCAGCTGGGCCTGCAGGGAGCCAGTGCTCAGCCACAGGACAGCACTGCTGTGCTGAGAGCTCCTCCCACCCCTGCCCTCCAGGGAAACACCAAAATGGGGGAGAAATGGAAGTATAAAGGCATTAATTAGTGTGTATGGAGTGAGCCTGATGTGCTGATCTGCTTGGGTGAGGATGCTGTGGGGAGGATTTGCTGCCATCACTGGGAGCAGTTGCTGGACTGGAGCCTGAACTGAACAAAATGAGCACCACCCCCATGGATGGCACTGACCAAAAAGCAGGGAACCGAGCGTGGACAGAGATGGGAAAGGCCCCTGTGCTCGCCTGGCCAGGCAGGCAGGGAGGTGACATTGGTGGCCTTTCTTTCACAGTATTGCCTGGGAGCTGCAGCCTGAGAAAGGAGGAGGTACCAGTGCTGGAATCCCTTGGCTGCTGGGGAGCTGTGCTCCTGGCAGGCAGGCACAGAAAGCAGCTGCTGTGGAGGGGCAGCCCTCACAGGAGCCCAGGCCTGCCCTGCTGGCTCTGTCCCCAGCTGTGTGGGTGCTCCCAGGGAGTGCCAGGGCAGCTCCCTCCCTCTGCAGCAAAGGGTCTCACCTGCCAGTGAGCCAGTTTAGTGCTGCCACAGCCATGGGACGTTCCTGGGCACCTCCAGAGTGGGGTGATCCCATATGTTCATTGTCACCTGCTCTCACTGAAGGCAATGGAACTCTGCCCTTGGCTCCAGTGAGAACAGCCTGGGGATGGGACAAGGCAGGTGAGCACGTGCTCAGCTCAGGAACCAGGCACAGACTGGGCCCTCTTCCCTCTGCTCCACCACTGATGCCCGAGCCAAGAATCACACATACAAGCCACGTAAGATTTTGCTTTCATGGAGCACTTGGATGGCTGCCCCAGCCTGCCCATGCAGCTGCTGTGGGCCCTGCTCCCATCAAGGTCACATTGACTGTGTAGGTGTCTTCAACTTTATTGTCCCCACTCAGTGGAGAAAGTGTTACACAGATACAGCTTTGTGTCATGGCTGTCCAGTCTATACCTGTGCATCTACCTCAGTCCTGCTGCAGGTTACATTCCGGTTGGGATTTTTTTAAACCCCCCATCCTTTGTAATTTCTACCTCCCTGCTGTCCTTAGTGCCCCCTGCACTTACAGACACAATCCAAATGCTCCGCCTCTTGCTCCACTCGTAGCTGTATTGTCCCGATGATCCCAGCTTAGGAAGAGACTTAAAAAAAAATTCACAATAGCAAAAAAACCTTCAAATAAATAACTGTGAAAAACCCCAGGATCCACACTGCAGGAAGTGAGAGCAGTGACTCCATCGGTGCCTTGCCAGGCCAGGAACGTGTGTGGGCTGTTTTCCTGCTGTCCTCCCCTGCCAGCTCCAGTGACTCCCACAGCAGAGCAGACACCTGGGAACAGAGTGTGTACAGAGGGACAGGAGCTGCAGGGGACACGGGGACACCCTGCCCCACAGGGACCCAGCTCTGTTCGTGCGGCACCCGCGCAGGGCTCGCAGCTGGCAGGAGGTCGGGCACGTGGGCAGCATCGAGGCCATTCCTTCATCATCACCATCATCACCATCACTGTGAGCAGGCTGTTGGCCAGGGGCTGCTACAGAGCCTGCTTGCCCTGGCACTCGCGCTTGGAGCACTGTGCTGGCTTCCACCAGTCCCCGTTGTGGCAGTGGCAGATGTTGCAGTCGTCCACCTTCACCTCGATGCCCGCGGGAATGATGGTGGTGCCCGCAAAGCAGTTGGGACCTGTGGAAACAAACAGGGGGGACAGGATAAATACTCTGTGTTTGCATGGGGCAGGACTGCCCTGAGCCTGGGACAGGCAGGGTTCCCAGGGGAACAGGATAAATACTCTGTGTTTGGATGGGGCAGGACTGCCCTGAGCCTGGCACAGGCAGGGATCTGTGAGGGAACAGGATAAATACTCTGTGTTTGCATGGGGCAGTGCTCTGCCCTGAGCCTGGCACAGGCAGGGATCTGTGAGGGAACAGGATAAATACTCTGTGTTTGGATGGGGCAGTGCTCTGCCCTGAGCCTGGGACAGGCAGGGATCCACAGGGAACAGGATAAATACTCTGTGTTTGCATGGGGCAGTGCTCTGCCCTGAGCCTGGCACAGGCAGGGATCTGTGGGGGAACAGGATAAATACTCTGTGTTTGGATGGGGCAGCACTCTGCCCTGAGCCTGGCACAGGCAGGGATCCCAGGGGAACAGGATAAATACTCTGTGTTTGCATGGGGCAGTGCTCTGCCCTGAGCCTGGCACAGGCAGGGTTCCCAGGGGAACAGGATAAATACTCTGTGTTTGCATGGGGCAGTGCTCTGCCCTGAGCCTGGCACAGGCAGGGATCTGTGGGGGAACAGGATAAATACTCTGTGTTTGCATGGGGCAGGACTGCCCTGAGCCTGGCACAGGCAGGGATCTGTGGGGGACAGGATAAATACTCTGTGTTTGCATGGGGCAGTGCTCTGCCCTGAGCCTGGCACAGGCAGGGATCTGTGGGGGAACAGGATAAATACTCTGTGTTTGGATGGGGGCAGGACTGCCCTGAGCCTGGCACAGGCAGGGATCTGTGGGGGACAGGATAAATACTCTGTGTTTGCATGGGGCAGTGCTCTGCCCTGAGCCTGGCACAGGCAGGGACCCAGTGCCAGCCCCTTGCTGTGCTCTGGCCATGCCACCAGCACTGCTCATGTCTGCAGCAATGCTCTCACCTTGCTCAGTGCCCAGCCCTGGACCCACAGCAATTCCTTCTCATTTTTTGGTTGCACTCAGGCACTAAAGGGGAAAATGAAGGCCTCAAAACTTTCCTCTCTGTTTCTAGAGCAAATGGCATTGGCAATCAGCTTTTTCTGCTTGGCTGACCACTAATTTAGTACCTCTTTCTCAAATTTTGGCTGCAGGATGGACAAGACCATGAGGACACAGCCCAGCCTTCCCTGCTCCAGTGTGGTAAAGCTGCAAGGAGCTGCAGGGACCAGAGCCAATCCATCCCCTAGGGCCATTGGCAGCCATGCTCCAACACCAGGTAACCCCAAGGACATCCACCAGCTTGGAGCTATTAACCAAAAATTATGTCTTACATCACCTCTCCAATTAGCTTTCTGATAAAATCTTGGTTATTCTCCTCAAGAGTAATTCCTTTAATCTGCTTATTATTGCTTTGGGTATTTTTTAATTTATTTTTTATTCTTTATAACACAATATCAAAGCTGAGCAGCAAGTCAGCAAGGATCTTATTTCCCAGTCACAGAATGGTTGGGTAGGAAGGAATCTTAAAGCCCTTTCCTCCTCCTCCTCATAAAAGCCCCACAAATATCCACTGCCCATCTCTCCCTCTGCAAGATCTTTCTTCCCCTCTTATTCCTTCACTACTTGGTGCCAGGAATTAATGTCAGAGCCACACAGAAAATTCAAGGCAGTCACACTGGTGGCATGGAGGAAGCATAAAGACATTTGAAAAGTGTTTTGTGGCTCAAGTGCTGCTCTGAAATGTCACCCCTTGACTGGCCACCAGTTTTAACCCATGTCTCCAGTGCATGAGGTGCATTCCAAAGGTGACAGCGTGTACAGACATGGAGTTATGGGCAAGTTGTTCCTTAAGGCTGGGAAAGGGAACTGGGGTCCCTTACAAGGCTGGAAACAGGCTGAGCTGCAGCCAGCCCAGTGCCAGGGTGCCAGAGAGCTGCTCATGGGTGCCCTGGGTCAGTGAGGTGCTCCTCAGGGCCCTTTGTTGAACAGGCCACGAGTCTGGCAGGGCTGGGCTTAGCCAGACAGTTCAGGGTGCCTCAGTGTCTTTCAACACCCTCCTGCCTTCATTAAAGGCCCCTGCAAACATGGCCTGCTCTCACTTTCACAGCATAAAACCCTCCTTTTCATTGTAATATAAACAAAAAAGCTCCTGGAGACTCAGGTGGCAAGGAAAGGGGAAGATCATCTTCCCTCTTGTTGCCCTGCCTGCTAAGCAACTCATTTGAGAGGCCAGTGCTGCCTGCACACCCACACATGGCTCCAGACACAGCTTTGTCTGGATTTACAGCCCTGCCAGCCCATTCTGTGTTTGCTCACTCAGGTGAGTCAGCTTTGCCTCCCAGACAGGCTTTGGGGTCCCAACACCTCCCTCATGGGACTCTGGCACCCCAGTGGTGCAGGGACCATGGTCAGCCAAGGGTGATGGGGTTGGGACTGGCTGATGGGTGCTGCCAACTGGGAAAAGGTTATTTTTCCTTCATCCTGCTTATCTGTCCATTCCTTGGCTGCCCTTTCTCCTCCCAGCAGCCCCAGGTCTCTTCTCCCTCCTGAGCTTCCCCAGCAGGTCATATGGAAATAAAATAATTAATAAATACCATTCATTAATGCCCCAGGACAGGGAGGAGCTGAAAGCAGACACTGAAGCAAAGAGGAGATGGATGAGGGGGATGTGCTAAAACATCACCTGCACCTCTGAGGTCCCACTGGAGAGGGGATCCCTTACTCTGGGGACATGGGGCAACTCTGCAAATCTGTAATTGAACACTAATGATCTGCTCCTCAGTAATTAAACACTAATGATCTGCCCCTCTAATTGAACACTAAAGATCTGCCCCTCTGATCCCTGTTGAGCCTGGAAGGACCTGCCAAACATCTCTCTGTCTCACAGAAGATCCTTGGGATACTGCCCCCATCCCAAAGGGGGAGAATGACAGCTGTGGTGGGTAAATCCCAGGCACTGCCACACCAGCCCCACTGCAGCAGCACTGCAGCACTGCAGCCCAGGGAGCTGCAGCCAGAGGCTGAACTGAGGGGAAAATCACAGCAATTGGGTTTGTTTTCTTCTTGGCTTTTAGCAAAATGGAGGAAAACATGACCCAGGGCTCTGCTGACATCTGTCCTCCTGTGGGAAGTTCTGCCTCTCCCCAGACAGACTTTAGTACTTTTAATTTGGGCCAGCACTGCCACTGCTCTGGGCCTTTTCTTTCCCAGCCCTCCCAAAATAGCCCCTTCTGCATTGCCTGAGTGAAATGGTTTCTTTTGCTCACCCAGTGAGCTGGACAGAGCTTTACTGCATCCTCCCTCTGCCACTGCTATCCCCCATCCCTACAGAAACATGGATTTCTGACAGAAGGCAAAATTTCCACACTGCATGTGTGATAATTGAACTTCAATTCCCACTGCCTGAAATCCAGTTTTCCAGCACAATCACTACCAGCCAGCCTCTCCCCCTCTGCTTGTTTTTTCTCCCCCATTTAACTTCTCCCACCTTCCCATGCAAAACTGGGTCCTGTTTGTCCAAACTGGGATGCAGTGAGCATTGCACCTGCAGTGAAGGTGTGAGGAAGAGGCACTCAGAGAGGGAGCCCTGCTGGAATTCAGGTGCAAATGTGCCATGGCACAGCAAATGCTGCTTGGCAGGAGCAGAAGTCACCAGGGAGTTTTCCAGAAAGGTTGGGATTTATAGAGCTGGCAGCTACTGGTGGAGATAACCTCCAGCACCTGGGGATCTGCATGGCTGTGCCATAGTTGTTTTTTGTTTTTTTTTCTTTTTTTGTGCAGTAGAGCTCAACAGACTGTTTTAAATTCTCTAATATTCTTTTTCCCTCCCAACATTTCCAAAGCTCAGGGCCCCAACCCAGCACTGCTGAGGACTGGCCTGAGCTTTTCCCACCGTGGCTGCTTGGAGGAGCTGGATGAGAGCAGGGTCTGCCAAACCCCCAAGGAATGACACAGAACAGCAGCATGGGTTTTTTAATTGTCATTCAGAGGAGAACACTGCTCAGAAATATTTGATGACATGTCAAGAACATCAGGTTACTTAGGATAATAGCAGCAGGAACAAGAAGCTGCTTGGGGCAAGGGCTCTTGTCCTGCTCTTGGCAAAAGCATCTTAAACCATGACTGTGATGATAACAGGACACCAATCACCCTTTTCCTTGCTCAGGGAGACTGATGGGAGAGGTTTGCTGCTCCCACAGACAGTGTAATAGTGAGATTTGCTTTGCTTAACATGGTTAATACTCATAAAAGCCAGCAGCACTCCAGGCTGTTTGCTAGAACAGCTGTGAAGATTTTTATGGAGATGTATTAGGGACATTGAGATGCTGGTTTGATGGGAGAGATGTAAAAAAAATCATATTTGGTTTGTGGTTTGGGGAGAATGATGGAAAATTCTGCAACCATCTGCTGAAGACCAGTACTTGGGTGATGACCCTGCAGCCCTGTTCCAGAGGGGATTCAGGGCCAGGCTCTCTCCAACACCACGAGCTGATGCCTTGGAGCCACTCTGTGAGATCAGCAGGGTCCCCCCAGCTCCCTGGGACTCCTCAGATGGGTTTTACTGAACTCAGCAGCTCTGCCTGTGGCTCTCAGCAGCTCTGATTTAGCTCTGTGTGTGCAGAGAAGCAATAAAAGGAAATCAAATGTTAATCAAACAGCAAGCACGGATCACTTCAGGCCAACTGTGATATTCAGATGTGCCCTGAATAGCATCTTGCCCCAGACACAGCTCACTGTCTCCACCAGAACATCTCATTGTGCAGCCTCTGATTCCAGCAAGAGCAGAGGCTTCCCCTCAATAAAACATGTCTCCTGCCACTCTGAGCCCCTCCCCATGCCTTTAGGAAACATTAAAGCTGACTCCAGGAGAATTTAGCTCATTCAGTCAATGGATTCCATCAAGGAGGGAGAGAGGTGCTGATGGCTGTGCTTATCTGCCCAGTTAAGACAGCTGCTAAACAGCAGCTCGATTCAGCAGCCATCCCTCAGGCTCCCAAGTGGTGTGCCCCACTATTGAAGCTGCAAGGGATAAGTGCAAAGCTGTGCTGTTTCCTGACAGTGTTCAGGAATGGAGACATCCTGGAACATCCCCCTGGACACTCACTCAGCTGAATGAGGCTCAGTGATTTTGCTTTTGGAGCTCCACCATGAGCACAACTGGGAATGGGGCTTTGCTGCTGGCAGTGTGTTCTGCCTGGGGAGGTGTTTCTGCTGAGCATGGCCAGGTGTCTTCCCAGTGGGAAGGCAGATTTTCCTCTGCATGTTTCCATAAAAACAGGCCTCTCCCAGGCTTCACCATGACCACCCCACACCACAAACCATGCAGTCTCCAGCACTGGTGTCTGGGACTGAAACAGGGTCCAAATGAGGATGCCACTTGGAATCCACACAAGGATGCTCGTGGATCCCCAACAGAAAAAGAGGAAAAACACAACAGAATCCCCAGGCTCTGTCACAGAGACAAGAAATTGCCTGAGCCTGCATCCTGGGACTTTTCCATGTCTGGGCTGAACTCTGTGCTCAGAAGGAAAAGAAAACCATCATCTTGTTTTTAATGATGGCTGCCATTTCTGAAGGATAACACCACTCCTCTCTGCTGATCCTGCAGGATCTTTTCAAATGTTCATGTAGCTCTGGCAATGCTATTTATGTGATCACTTCAGATTGCAAGAAAAGAGCTCAATTTGTGGCTTTAATTAAGGAGCTGGGGAGGGAAGAAGTCCTGTTTTCACTCTGCTATGCAGAGTGCCAGGCCCATCTCCCTGGGGAAAGGAGGCAGCAGGAGAAGCAGGAGGTGAGACATAAAGAAATCAGCTGGTGCTGCTGAGCTCTGCCCTGCTGAAAATTAAATTTGGTGACACTCTGCAGGGGCAGCTGAGAGCCCCACCCATAGAAAACAACCCTTGAGCTTTCTTGTGTTAGAAGGAGGCCAGAGCTGGAGGTCTGGCTGGGAGCATGGCTGAAGCCTGAGGCTGCCATGATCCCAGGATGTGGGGCAGTGAGTTCCCACCCCAGGAACCCCTGGCTCTGACCCACGTCTGCCACTCCTCAGTGGTGGCAGGAGGTGTCCACGTTCCCCAGGCTGCAAAGGACACAGCTTCTCCCAGTACAAACACCAGGAGAAAAGAACCCCCTGGACTCAAAGTCCATCATCACCCAACCACCCAACCACCACAGAGACTCCTGCAGGGCTGCCAATGGGGCTGCTTCAGGTGAGTGTCCCCATCCCCACCAAGCCTGGAAGCTGCTTCTCAGGCAGCAGTGAGCTCTCCTGTGGTGCACAGACTGCATCACTGCTTCAGCTGCCCCTTCAATAAAATCTGTATGCTGCTCCATTTGCAGGAGGCACTGAGAACTGAATCTGCCAATCCATGCCAGCCTGAGTGCCACAAATTAAACCTCCTTCCCTCCAGTGGCCAGTGGTGGCTCCAGCACCCTTCCAAAAGCTCAGGAATTGCTCTGTTCCCCCTTTTTTGGCTTGCTGTTGATATTTTCAAGTACCAAAACAAAGCCTTGGCCTCTGTCAGTTTAACCCCATTCCCCCTTGTCCTGGGTGGCTCCCATCTGTAGTAACAAGGGTCTCTTCCTTGAGGTGACCCCAGCATGGGAGGTTCACTCTTCCCCTGCCACCCTGCCCAGCCACCAGCTCTGGCTGACACCTCCTGGAGTCATCTGCTGGTGCCTTCTAGATGTCCAGGAGCTTTCAGTCATGTGCACCACTGCCCCAAAGAATTCCACTCCTCTGAAGCTCATCTGCAGCTCTTCTCCATCCTGCCTGCATTTTGCACTGCTCAGAAGTCAATGTTAACAGCCCTTCTCAAGTACTGCCTATTTACAGGAGAGATTTTTCCAGCCATAATTCACATTACTGGGTGCCTGAAGATGCCTAAAAGTTATTTAATCTCTGCATTAAAATATATATATATCTCTGCAGCATCCTTGTCCAAATGAAATCCAAGTTGCTCAGTCCAAGCAGCCCTCCATCTTTAGAAGGAATGCATTAAGAAGGCGAGGGGGAGGTGAAAAGCTCAGTTCAGGTCAATGAGAGCTGTTCCACTGATTTTTGCCAGCCATGCAGCCACACAATTAGGAAAATACAACACAGCAGCAGCTCCCAGCCAGCCCAGTGGGACAGGGACCTCATTCCCTCCTGGCTCTCTGCACACTGAGAGGGTCACATCATCCAGGCTGTGCTCAGACAATCCCAAGTCTCTGCTGCCTTGCAGTCTAATGGATGCAGGGCCTTACTTGAATTCCCTAAATTGTGAGCTGGCACCAGTGACAGAGACTGATTTAGGCCTTTGCACTGCAGTTAGAGAAATACTGATGGCTCCTTATCCGTCTTAATCAGCAGCAGCAAACGTGAGGGACAGGGAGACATCCAGAAGGGAACACACGGCATTACTCCTCCTTATTGATAGCACAGTCACTTAATTTGATGTGGAGACATAACTTGAGGCATCACTGAGTAGTGCAGCAGGGCTGGTTTGGTGCAGGGAAGATCTATGGGTGCAATTTAAAACCCCTCTGTTTGGCAGCGGTGACGTCCGTGTGCGCCCTCACGGATCCCGGCTCTGCAGACAGCTGGACACCATCCCTCACCAGACAGATGGGACAGTGTCCCTTCCACAGACAACTGCAGCAGCTGAAAATGGGGGAGCCTCACCCCACTCTTCACTTTCTGTGCTTGTGGGGTGGGCTGGACAACAGGGGACCAAGCCAAGACTGAGCACAGAATCCCAGAATGGTTTGGGTAGAAAAGGACCTTAAAGCTCGTCCACCTCCCTCTGCCCTGGGCAGGGAGAGCTTCTGCTGGACCAGGCTGCTCCAAGCCCCATCCAACCTGTCCTTGGACACTTCCAGGGATGGAGCAGCCACACTTCCAGTGTCTGATGGCTTCTGGTCATGTCCAACCCTCCCTTCCCTGGGCAGCAGAGCTCTGGGTCAGACCTTTGGCACAGCTCACTCGGGGAAGGCAGCATGGAGATGGTGGAGCAAAGCTCATATCTGGGCACACCAAAGAAAATAATGCATGCTGTACATTTCCCACTGCTTTAGGTAATGGTATCTGCCTCCCCATATGGACATTTCCCCCAGCCCTGTGCACCCAGCCCCTCTGTTTCTGATCCCAAGGGCACCAAAATCAGAGCTGGGAGCATATCCAAGTGCACTTTGAGCTCCCTGCAGCCCCAGGCTGCCCATTTGCCTGGGTTTCTAACCCAGCTGTGGGTTAGGGACTGCTGGCCAGCAGGGTTAGGCATTGCTGCAGTGGGAATTAACAGGTATCAAACTCATAACCCTTTATTCACTCTGCTCACTCACACAGCCTTGAAGTGACCTGGCTGGAGGAGCCAGCACGTGGATCAGCTCCCAGACAGCACAAGAGCAACTCCCAGTGTTTCAGACCCATCTGTAAATCCAGGGCTTTCCCCCCTCCTTTTAGTGTAAAAATGCAGGTTGGTATTTTCAAAGCCACCTATGGGATTTACATACCAAATTCCTCCTCATTTTAAAAGGATCTGTGTGTGCAAATACCTTGATCAGCACTGAAAAATTGTAAAAAAACTGCAAAGGCAAAGGGCCCAGCATTACATAGGGACAAACTGTGCATCCAAAGCAGATTTTCTGCACCAGGTTTTACTGTGCCCACTCTGGGCTGGAGGAGGAAAACTGTAACACCTCAAAGGCAGCAGTAACCACCTATTAAAGGAGAAAGCTGTGTTTCAGCATTTACCTGAGCAAACAAACAGCATTAGCTCTTAGAAACCTTTTTGCAGACAGCATAAAGTTTTGGGAAAATAGCATAGATTTCTTTTTAAAATACAGGTAGATTGCAGCTGTGAAAGCTACTCTGAGGTAATTTTAACCTTTCAGGTAAGTAGCAGGCTTTCAAAAATTTGTCTAAATGAGTACTTCCCAAAATGAATTCCAACAGCACTGAAGGTACATTCATTCTTTTAATGCTTCAAACGTTAAAAGGTGAGGTGAGTTTTTTGAGCTGGTATCAAATAGATTAATTGAAAAGAAATTAATTAATAGAACTACCATTAAACTATTGCATCAGGTGAAGAAAAAAATATAAAAAAGCATGCATAATGTGCTGTAGTGTTTGTGCTTCCTTCACCTCCCTGGCTCAGGTGCCAGGAGCAGCCACAGAACAATGTGTGCCATGGAACGGGCTCAGGCCCAGGACTGTGCCCTTGCAGCCAGTATTGCCCAAGGAAGGAACTGGGATGCAGAGAAGCAAACTCATCCAAGGATGCATGCTCACCCTGCAGTGCTCTGGGACACTGGGACACTGTCAGCTCGCACAGGCAGCTGCAGCTCTTGGTCCCTGCAGGCATGGGAGGACACCCTGGTGTAGGGAAATAAGGGCCCGGATAGCCCCTGGATGCCAAAGCACCAGGCCTGTGGAACCCTGCCCAGACATGTCCACTCAAAGGCAAAGGTTAACAACAAAAGAATAACAAGCAGGACTTTTTCCCTGGGTCTCGTGAGATTTTAGCCAACTTATTTGCCTCTTGGTTGCGCTTTGTGTGAAAATATAATGATTTTTATGGGCCACTTTAACATTTTTATGTCTTTTTTTCTTCAGAAAAAAAAATCCCACATTTGGTGTAAGAATTAAAACAGTATTTCATGCTTAACTGCAATCACAGATGATGTATGGAAGAGAGCTGGCTTCATGTCAACTCAATATAAAGCCAGAATTGAATCTAACTTGGTCACTACAGCTGTGCGATGTTTTATGGGGTGAGGGGATTTTTTCAGATCAGTCATAAATGAAATGGAAACTTTGACTGTGCTCATTTTGTATCAAATGGGAGCAAAAAAAAATGTAGGGCAGAACCAAGACTGCTACACATTCATCTGAGTTGTTCCTTTAGAGGTGGAGCGTGCTGCAAAGCCAGCCCAGCACCAGGCCCTGCTGCAGTGCCCATCGGTGCCTGTGGGCACAAGGGCCCTGCCAGGGCAATGGGGCTTTCCTGAGCTCTGGGGAACCACACGTGGGGATCAGCCCCCAGCTCCTGTCTGCAAACAGCAGCACTGCAGCCCAGAGCCCTGTGGGATGGGCTCAACTGATGGAAAAATGCCCTCAGGCCTTTCTGCCACCATGGCATGGGTGTGATGCCTTGAGGGCACCAGCACGGTCCCACCTGCATTCCCTACCTGGTTTTTTGGATGGTTTTAAATGTGGAGTTGTGTTAGAAATGGGAGTTCAGAGCAAAGATAAAACTTTCCATGTAAGGGAGGAGCTCCTGTGGAAACCATTTCTTCCTGCTCTTGGCTCATGTTTGAGTTGTTGAGTTTTCTGCTGCTGACTTTGAGCAGAACCCATCTCCTGCTGCCTTCACCACCACGCCCATCTCCCTGGCCTCCACTATTCCCAGCCTCCTGGCCTCTGTGATGATGGACACAGAAATGATGGCCACAGCCAGCTACGACCCACATGAAAGGGGAATTTAATGGTAAAAGTTAAAGTCAGTCAGCAAAGGTTCCCCTTCCAGTCAAAGGATGGATCTCCTGGGGGGTGTTTAACAGCATCAGCCTTTGGATCTGCCTGTTTTCATCCCTATAAATTTAGGATGGGCTGCAGTGGCAAAGCTCCATTTCTATGCAAATCCACACAAATGATTGATTCCTTGTAGAAACAGAATAACCACAATGGCAGAAACAGTATTTCTTCGTTTATGTGGGGAAGTTAATTACTTGCCTGTGGCACAGGAAAAGAAAATCAGGAGAACATCTTCCCTGAGCCCACCCCAGCCATTAAGGCTGGTGGTAGAGAGACAGGAATTGGCACTGCTGTGCCAAAATCTGCATCTCCTGAGGAAACAGGAGCAGCAGGGAATGGAAGGGGCAGGGCAGGATTGGTGGATGGATCTTGAGGACTCACATGGGGAGACCAAAGCACTGCAAGGACGGGCACACCTTGGTCTGATGGACAGAAGACACAAACAGAGGTTGGTGCTTCTGGAATAAACAGGCCCCTAAACACTTCTGCTGGCACCTGCCCTGCTTTCTCCAGCAGCTGCAGAAGAGCTGTAATCCATGTTTTGTCCCAGGTTTTGCCCTTCCTGTGCTGTTCCACGGAATTGAATGGTGTCCATGATATTTCCAGGGTGCTTTCTGGTGGTTCAGAAAGAGTCTGGCTGGTGACAGAAATGAAATGAGCAGTGCTGGTTTTGCATGGGAACAGCTGCATTTAATGACATCACCCAGTGAAAGAAGGAAGGTCCTTTGCTCATAACCCTGGGTGTCCCCACAGAACACCACAGTGCACGAGGGCCTTTGTTCCCTGCAGGGTGAGGCTGTGCTGATGTGCTGGGACAGGACAGTTCTGTGAGGTACCAGCTGGCAATGATGAAAGGCTGTGGGAAAATGATGCTGCCTACACGTGGTTCTGCATCCCTCCTGCCCAAACCTCCCAAATGCTTTGTTGCCCTTCTCTGCAGTCTGTTTTTATTCATTCCCAGATGAAATTCTTGCTCACCCTCTGGTCTCAGTGGCACCACAGCATTTGAACAGCTCACAACCCCTCTCCTCCCACCTTCCCCTGGCACAGGGAAGTGCACTGGGCAAACTGAGGCACAGAGGCAGTGGGGGCTCATGAGGGGATGCAGGTTATTCAAACTACATCCAGCAGGAAAATGGATTTGACTTGCAGCAACAGGAAGGCTTGAGGCTGAAAACTGCCTTCTCAAGTGTGATGGGAACTGGTTCACCTTATTGGCAGAGGGAAGGAACTGTGGGACAGGCTGGCAAAGTGAGGGACAATGACACCCAAAAATTCCCCAAATGGGGAGTATTCCCACACTCTTCAGCTAGTATTCCCTGCCTTGTTTTTCCTGCGTTCATTCTGTGCCTTAGAAATTTTTTTAAAGCCAGAAGAGGGATTTAGACATTAGAACAGCTCCTGACCTGATATGAGTTAATGATTTTATAAAACCCCTGAAAAATGCTTTACTTTAAAAGATTGATGTTTCCTATTGTATTTTTTCAATGCCAATTAATTACTTAATTCATTAGCAATGTAACACAGGAATAGTCTTTGAAAATCTGCTGCTTTGTGTAGATGCCTTTAATTATGGATAATTAAATACTGTGGAAGGACCTGATTATACCTCTGAGCATTTTCTAATCTGGAAAATGAAACACACTCCTGTACTCCTGAACACATAAAACAAAAGCTGAGCTCAACAGCCACAAGAAGTAAAAAAAGATGGGAAAACAAACACCCCAAAAGCCAGAACCACTCCAAACCCTGCAACTACAAGAGGGTGGGAGTTCCTGGGGAGGCTGGAAGGCTTTGTGATGCCCTGACACAGGGTAGGACCCAGATCTTGCCTTCTTGGGGTACAAGGGGGAGCCCAAGTGTGCTCAAGGTGGAGCTGCTGCAGGCAGCTAACAAACATGGGCCCAGTGAACACAACTGGAATCATACAAACTGGTCCCTGTTAGCACTTGCTAAAGCTGGGAGCAGATTTCCAGATGTTCCTTGTACATATGGCAGCAGTAGCCAAAATTGCCCCAAAGAGCAAAGCAAAGCACTCTGCAAACATAGCCATTGGAAGAGAAGAACCTGCCAATGGCAGAAGTTATGCTGGGGTTTCTTTCTGTCTCAGTTTTAGCCCCAGAAGAAAGCCAGGAAATGCTTGTCTTGAAGACAGCATTGCCCCAGGCCCTCTGAGCCAGATCCCCTCCCTGACTCTTCCTTTGCATCCTTCCTCCCTGGGCCATGAAGTGCCAAACTCAGAGAACAAACTCTCTTGTCTTTATTTATTTCTCAGCTGGCAAATTTTTGGAGAAAACTTAGGACAGGTCTTGTGAAACATTAGGGGCAGGATGGCATGAGGGGCACAAATACATGTCTGGCACAGATGGAGACACTAAAAGAAGGAAAATGTCATCCCTGACACAGGGACTGCCTGCCTGCTGTAATTCAAAGCAGCAGTGTGGATGGAACTGGATGATCTTCAAGGCCCTTTCTTACCCAAACTCTTCTGTGATGATTTCTGGGTGCTGATGTCCAAGAGTGAGATGTTCTCCTGCCCCAGAGATCCCCTCCTGGGTGCACTGCCAAACTCCTCAATGCAGCAGCTGATTTCAGCTGAGAGATGCAGAAACTCAGCCACCATGGGGTGAACTGCACAAGGAGACACTGCAGCAGGTGGGACACACTGCAGCACGTGGGACACACTGCTGGGGGCAGTGCCCATGGCATCTGTCAGGATTCCTGTGTGCACAAGGAGACACTGCAGCAGGTGGGACACACTGCTGGGGGGCAGTGCCCATGGCATCTGCCAGGATTCCTACTGTGTGCTGCCAGGTGCCAGGCCTGCCAGCAGTGCCAGCCCCACTGCTGCTCCCACCTCACCCCCTGGTGAAGTTTGAGACATGATGAGCTTATGTGGGGGATTGTATTTAATTATTTTTGCCCAACAGATTAGTGGAAAAGAGAAAGTCAATGCTGTCTTGCTGACCCCCACAGCTGTGCCCTATGAATGCACACAGTGATGAGAACCTTTGGGTTGGCCCCACCTTGGAGCCAACATTGAATGAGCCCATGACTTCCCTGTGCCAACACTTCCTGTGCCAGGGCTCATTGTGTCTAGAAAGCCCAGACCTCAGTCAGGCACACATCTTTGTGATGCACCTTGAGCCTCACCATCACATCTGACAGGCCCTGTTCCAGCAAGGAGAAGCTTTCACACAACCTCACTCTTCAACTGAGCCTTAGCACCAGGATAATTGAATGTGCACATCTGGCCTGTGGCATGCACAAGGTAAAACCTTTCATGTTGAGCAGGCTCATGTTTGCTTTGGAAGGCTGGTGCATCCATGGGTGGAAGAGCAGGGCTTGTTGGGCACAGCTTGTCCTGGCAGTCATGGTGCCTGTCAGCATCCCACAGGAACCTGTCAAGCACTGCTCTTAATTAGCTGATGCTCTCCTCTCATCTCCTCTCATCTGTGGCTACTTTAACCCTTGGTTACAAGAGGAGCTTGGGCACAAGAAGAGGGAGAGAACAGGCAGCACTCCCCTGAGAGGGAGAAAACAAGCACAGGAGAAGGGGCAGTGCAAGCTACAAAACCACTGTGCACACAATAGGGGAGCAAGGAAAGTCCTGGGTGTTCTTTGCTGGGGGCTTGTAATGCCTTCTGTGGAGGCCACTCCTGTCTCAGCAGCTCCCCTCTAGCCTTTGGATCCATAGACAGGAGTTAGGCTAAATCTGTAAAGAAAAGCAGGCACCTTTATTTCAGGGGTTGACCCAACTAGGAAACCCAGACAACCATTTGGGCAGGGGTGTCTCTCAAGTGTGGGTGAAGCTGTCCAAGGAGGGGCCTATGCAGGCCCAGGAACTGGCCCTGATTATTTTTCTGCATGTGAAACCTTCACTCTCCAGCTGCTAGTGTGAATGAGAGTGGGGGCAGATCCTCAGCACACAAAACCTGGATGTTTCCCTTGGAGCAAGGCAGCCAGGCTGGTTTAGAGCAGCCTCAGGGACTGGATCACAGCATATTTACTCTCTGGGGGGGCTTGATGTGGCCAAGACAAAAAGTGGTTTCTGTACAAAACCAGCAAATGTATCTGATCATTACAGTTGTGGGCAGGTTTTCATTCTTTAACACAGTTTCCCATTTAATTTCCAATCTAATAATTACAGTTTGACGTTGCCTGTAATAAAACATTTCTTTTTTGTTTGGCACAGCTTGAAAAGTAACCAGAAATTCCCTCTTGCTGCTTTCCTTGTAGCACAGGCAGTTGTTAAGGGGGAGCAGTCATGGCCTGGGTGTTGTAGCCCTTTCTGTACCTGGTGAGAGCTTCCAGGGATGCAGGGGCAGCCACAGCTTCTCTGGGCACTCTGTGCCAGGGCCTCACCATCCTCAGGGAAGAATTCCTCCCAGTTGTCTAAACTCTGTCAGTGGGAAGCCATTCCCCCTTGTCCTGTCACTCCAGCCCTTTGTAAATTGTCCCTTTCCATTTTCCTTGTCAGCTCCCATCGATCCTGGACCTGGTTACTTACCCAGATGAGAGGGAGAGCCAAGCAGGAAGGACATTTCCCATCAGACAGAGTTTTTCTCCTATTCCTCTCCCACTCACCTGGGGAGGGAAAGTCAAAGGTGCAAACACTTTCTGCTTTCAGTAAAAACCAGAGCAGGCTGTCTGAAATAATAGGACAAAACGTCCCTTTGTTTCTGTCTTTTCCATTGAAATATTCCAAAGTATAAAATAAAGATCTACATCTGAAACCATATCACCCCTTTTATCCTCCCAGGTTTGAGGGAGTTTGTTCTGAAAGTATTAAATGGGGCATCTCATCACTTCCAGTTTTTTTCCCAAACCTTTCTGAGGTACAAACAGCGAGTTTGCTGTAATTGGCCCTTTTCCCAGGGAGGTTTCAGTGAGTCAGCATTTTCTGACCAACATATTCCCATCTTCTTCAAATACTTTCAGGCAGCTGCAGTGAAAATGTCAGAACTTTGACAGCCTGGGGAGAACTTTGTGTGCTCTTCCTCATGCAGATCCACTGCTCCCAACAGATCCTTGGGCAGGACACCAGCACTCCTCTCTTTGGAGCATCAGCTCCTGCTCCATTTATTCTAACAAACTGCTTCCCTACCAGCACTACCTGGCACAAAACATTTGTAACTGGGACAGATTGTGCTTAGTTGATGTAAAATGAGTTACACCAGTTTGCATCAATGGTGGTACTGGTCTGTAATGACTCCTTTGAACTCCTCAGTGAGTTCCTTGAGGGGATTATGATTCCAGAAGTGGGCACAAGTGGAATATGGACATCCTGGAGTTCACCTCCCATTACAAATGCTCATAGGGTCCCATGGGTGACTCCTCTGTCCTTGAGCTGCATCAACATGGCCAGAGCTGCAAAGAACTGACCCAGGCCAACCCCACCAGCCACAGCAAAGAAAGCAACATCCTCTCCTCATTCCCACCAGGATTTTATTTGCTCGTGACCAAGCCTAAGCTCTTCAGTCTTGGGCAGCAATTCCGACCAACACTGCAGAAAACACGAACAAGGAGAGCAAGAAAGGAAGCCCTGCACCAGCCAAGCTCTTTTGCAGCCATTGCTGCAGTTGTGGTGCCCTGGTGCTGGGCTTGCATTGACACTGAAGGCACCTGTGCAAAGGCAAGCAAGGCAGCTGGGAGCGAGGGTGGGCCAAGGGGGGAGTGATGGATGCTGATGTTTGTGGGCAGCAGAGCACCTGTGCAACAGGAGTTATGTGATGGCTGGCACTGTGCCAGCCCCTCCCTGTGCTACAGGAACCTCCCTCAGGCAGCACAGCGCCACCCCTGTCACACAGCAGCGCCACTGCCACCCGCACACGGTGTCCTTGCACCCCCACCTGGCTGTGCTGCAAATTGAGGGTCCCTCTGGCAAAATGCTCTCCTTTTTGTTCTGTTCAGGTGAGGCACTTCACCAGCAAATCAGGAAGAGAGATGAAGAGAAACACACCTTCAACCCCCTGTTAGTGTCTCCAGCCAAAGGGATGGGTGAGTTGACAAGTGACAGGCTGGGGCAGTGTATGGCCACACAGTAACAGCCAGGTTGAAATGACTGCCCTGCTGTCCTTCACCCAGCTGTGCCCTGTGGGAGGGACAGAAGGCTGCCCTGGAATGCAGCACCCTGCCAAAGGAGAGGGGATGGAGATGTAGGAAAGGTGGAGGGAAGAAAAGGAAGCAGGAGGAGAAAACTTGTAAGCACCTTTCTTAATTCCAAGTGTTCTCAGACTTGCTTAGCTCTAATCTTTAATTCATATTTTCATTTCAGTCTCTTTGCTCTGTAAAGTCTGCATTTCATGTAAAAGGAGCAGCTCAGACATAAATTATTTGAAATAAGTCAACCCCTTCTTAAAGACCTCTACTCTACATATGTGTAGGCTCCAATAAAGAAGCATTAAACATTCATCAAATGAGAAATACATGAAGACAGTGTCTGCCACTCTTCTCACACAGACATGCCTCACAACCCCAACCTTCTGGAGCAGCCAAAGCAAAGCCTCTCTAATCCTTTCAGAGCCCTGACCATGCTAAACACCCCAGCCTCCTGCAGTGTGCCTCTGAGCCACCCAGAGGTACCAGCAGGTCAGATCCTCAGCTGGAGTAAATCAGAGTAAAAAATGCTGTTTTACACCAAGTGACACCGACACAGGATTTGGCTTTCAGCTTCTCTTGCAGCAAAGTGGTTTACAGCAGTGTCATTGGATCATAAAGTCACTTCTGGTATTTTAAAGTCACACCAAGAACCAGGTGGGGAACAGCAATACAATGCCTGCTTGAATTTCAGCACTGCCCAGGCTCCTCGTGTTCTGCAAAGGAACCTGGCTTCCCAGCTGGAATGCAGGAACTCCTCCCTCCCCTCCAAAACCCCCTAACCCAGCCCTTCTCTACAAGACACAATCGTGATGATAGTGAACCTTGAACTAGCACTCTCACAGGCCAGTGCACACAAACTTCAGCACATCTCCCCAAGGGAGAACAACCGTGATGAGCAAAAGCTTCTTCATAAATATTTCTGAGTTTGAGGAGTAATGCAGAGCAGGTAACGTGTTTCCCACATCTCTGAGAGCTGAAAGAGAGCTTTGGAGCTGCTCCTGTCCCACAAATGGCTCCTCATGATCCTCCCTGACCCTTCCATGATCCTCCCTTCAGGGTGCCTGTTACATTCATCCGCACTCTGCTGTGTGGAAGCACAGGAGCCTGGTTAGGACCTGGGGTACCAATTCAGGCCAGCAGGTACCAATTGCAGCAGTCAGGCAGAGCCTTTTCCTCCTGTTTAACTGGTGAATGATCCCTTTCTTGCTTGCAGGGCAGAGAGCACAGAGGCTTGGGAAGCAGCAGGTGACCCGTGCAGGTGAACACACCGGGTTCAGGGGCCGCTGTCCTGCTGGCTCCAGGCTGCAGCTCCCTGGGAATGGAGCTCTGCAGCAGCATCCCTGCACTGCACAGCCCAGCAGCCTGGCTTTGTGCCAGCACTGAGCTGTGGGATGGGTTTCATCACATTGAGTGCTGCTCAGTTCAGGGCTTTTTTGTTCTCCAAAGGCTTTTCCTCTCCCTCAGTCTCACTTCCTCTGAAACTTCACAAGGTGGCAGATCAGCTCAGCCCTCCCTGATGCTGTCTAACATCAGCATGGCTAATTTTGGAGGTTTCAACTTTTCCAAAGCTTTTCACTGTTATTGAGGCCTCTTCCAAAAGCTGTGACCCATCTTGAGTCAGCAGGGCATTTGAGCAGCTGGAGAATTCCAAAGCAGTGGAGGATCTAGGTCTTGACAGATGCTTTTGTGTCAAGTTCAGCACCTACATGCCTTTAACCCCTTGGCCTGAAGTGATCAGATGGACGAGCTCCACTGAAAATCAGTTTCAGGAAAATGACTTCTTAAGGAACAGTAAAGCAAGCACTGGAGTGTTTTGTCAGGTTGGTGTCTGCCTGGCTCAAATACACATCTTCATTTTCAGTCTTGATCTTCTACCAGCTTTCAAATCAATCCTTTTTTTTTCTTCTGTTGGTAAGGAAATCACTGCTTCAGTTGAGCTCAGAGGGCTCCACAGTTCACACTCCTGGTGGCCATCCCAGAGAGCATCATCCAGTCCTTCCTGTGGCCCTTCAGGATGACACCTGAAGGGGGTGGTGGCCGTGGGGGTGACCAAGTGCCCCAAAGGTTGGCTGCCATCAGTAATTCCCAACCATGCAGGGTGATGGGGCTATGCTATGCTACTGCCTTCAGCTGCCAGGACCTGGGGAGAGGATGGTGGAGTCCAGCAAAATCCGGCGTGGGGAGCACTTCTTCTCCTTGGCTGGGCACATTCCCTGGCATCTGCACAACCAACCAGCACATTGCATAGACTGGGACTGAAGGGGGTTTAAGTGCAATCTTAAAATCTGGCCATTTCAGGAATTTCTGAAATAAATTAGAAGAGGAATTTTATTTAGTTGTTGTTGTTTTTATTTTTCTCTAAAGGCATCTCCCCATGGCTCCAAATCACTGTTTTCCACAAAGTAAATGAACATGAAGTCTTCTCTCATCCTCTTGCCACAATTTCTGTGTTGCCTTTATCCTCCATCAGTTGTATTTAATCAAATGGCAGACAAAACATCCTGTCCCCAAATCCTTCCCTCTTTTTTCCTCAAATTTTAGTAATTTTTTTCCATGCTTCCTTGATTTTTTTTTGTCACTGATCAAGTTGGAAGCAGAAGCTTTCCAAAACAATGACCTGGAGCTTCAGCGATCCACATCTTGCAGATAAGTAACAAGCTACATTTCTGCACTGGATTAAAACCTTGGCACTTTTCAAGCAGTGATAATTTGGAACAAAAGAGACCATGTGGGGAAGGGTTTTTGTCAGTACTGCTTACCAACATGCACTGTTAATCCATCACCTACAAGAATTGAGATGGGGCCTTTTGTCCTGCCAAATCCCACAGGGTTTTGCAAAGAGGACAGCTCCCATTGCCCTGCCAGGGCAATCCCTGAGCAGGGGTTTGGCTGTCCTGTTGGGAAGGAGGAGCCCTGCTCCCTGCCTGCACTGCCACTGCCTCTTCCTGGGGCATTCCTGCCCTGCTTACTTTGGGAATGGGAATGAAGCTCATGAACCACCTCTGAACTGGCTGGGCAGGACAGGAACAGCCAGGCCCATGCCCATTCACCAAGTGCCCCAGTGCCCACAGCCCAGCTTTTCCAAAGGGACACCCCCTGGGCACTCCCAAACATCTCCCACTCAGAAAAAATGCATTTCTGCATGGCACTTGCTAAGAAAAGGCAGCATCAAAGGTCTGCCCCCAGGTGTTACTGCACACAGAGACATGCCAAGCTCACTCAGGGACACGTGGAACACAGATTTGTTTGCCAAAGGAGAGGCTTCAACAGGCTGGGAAAATCCCTGGGGGGTTCCTGAGCAAGACACACTGTGTTACAGCAGGATCAGGCTGGGGTGCAGAATGCTTATTTCAAATTAACTCCAACAGAGAAATAATGAGCACTGAGTTTATATTTCAATACATTAAGACAGAAGCTTAGGTGAAATGTGGGTTTATATGCACAGAAATAAATTATTATTTACTCACATTTGTGCTCATGCCCTCAAATATGAAGATATTTGTAGGGATTAATTAATATTTATACCACATTATAATAAATACCCACAAGAGCTTTGCATGAAGACATGCTATTTTACCAATGTAAAATCTGTTGAAGGTCAAAGGGATCTTTTACTTGTGTGTGGATGGCAGGATCAGCCTCTTTACTTGGAAATCTGTATCAAGTGTGATAATTTAAAACTTTAATTAAAGACTCAGTGACACATTATCTACAAAATGTCTTCCTGCTGCCCAGTATTCCATCACAAATGTCTTCAGAAGCCCAGGCTGAGTAAGCACACTTGCCAGGAAATATTTCACTGTGGACATGTTAGCTTTTATCTGGCTCCTTGGGCAACAAATTCTTTTGTTGAGGATTGGTGACAACAAACTTAAATTGGAGGCAAAACCAGACCCAACCCAAAAATGTATAATATTTGTTTTGTTCATCCCTCAAGAAAATGAAGCACAGGGAATTTCTCCCTTTGTGCAGTGCAGCAGGCGAGAGTTGCTCGAAGCTGGCAAAGCAGAGGAACCCATTTAATCTGGAGCACAGATTAAACCAAATGAAAGGATGTGAGGGATGATACAGTGGGGATGGCCCCATCCCCTGCTCCCAGACCTCATCCAAAGGGTTGAAGGAAATGGGAAGAGCAACCTCCAAGTGATGCACAGAAAGGGAGCTAAAACACACACACCCCAATAGCAGGGCTCCCCCCACAGCAGTGGATGGGTTTATGGGGAGGGACAAGCAGAGCTCTGGGAATGAAGGGCACGGGGTGAGCAGAGAAGGGCCCAGAACACCTCACAGGCACCTCTGCAGCCCGGGCCATGCAGACCTGGCTGGGAATTTTGGCTCTGCCACAGTGGGGGGATGTTCTCACAGAAGTGCAGCAGGACCTGGGGCAGGAGGGACAGAGGTGGTGGCACCACGAGCTGCACTCTCACAGTGCCAGGCACTTGGAGACTCCACACAGCAGAGAGTTAACAGCAGTGACACACTTTTGTCTGGAGGAGTCACAGGGACTGAAAGAACAACTCGAGGCCATAATTCTGCGGTCTGTCACTACCAGGAAACGTGAAATCCAGTGACCTTTCATCTCTGTGACAGAAATGCTGCACAGCACCTGGAGCCATCGCCCTCAAAATCCACTCTGACAAATTGGATGATAGGACATGAAGGAGAAAACGTCCTCTGCCTCCTTCACCCCCAGACTGGAGCCTCCCAGTGAAGTCTGCATGCTCAGTGTGGAATGTGGGATCCCTTGCCAGGAACAGCCAGCCTTGAAGGAGCTGCTGTGGTTAGTGAGGCACGAGACAACAATTTCATTTCTTTGGCCAAGAAGGAACAAATCTCCCAAGCCATTTGTTCAGACTGCTCTTAAATGATGGGACAGAAATCAGTATTGGCTTTCTATGAAAGGCCAGGAATGTTAGAATCAACAGATTTTTGCATTATCACAGAATCACAGAATTCCAGACTGGTTTGGGTCAGAAGGGATTTCAAAGACCATCCCTTCCATCCCCTGCCATGGGCAGGACACCTTCACTATCCCTGGCTGCTCCAAGCCCTGACCAAGCTGGCCTTGGACACTGCCTGGGATGGGGCAGTCACAGCTTCTGTGGGCAGCCTGTGCCAGTGCTCACTGAATCACAGCACTTCTGCCCTTGGCAGAACATAATTAATAAGGTTATGAAAATCTACCTGACTGCATGGAAAGAGAATTATTCTCTCATTAATAGCAGCAACAGCTAAACAAGCAGGCAAGTCATGCTCCTAGCATAGTGCAGCAAATGATGCAGGGCTGTGCTTAACCTAAAATAAGGATTTTCCCTACCAAAACTTTAAGGGGTAGCTTTTGAATTGAGGATTTGCACCACAGAGAATACTCCCCCCCCACCAACAACTGTATCCCTTGTGCTCTTCTGTTTGTCAGCCTGACATTACAACCACAGGGACTAAAATCTTTTCATCACACCAGAACATGGCACTGTGTCTTCACCACCTTGGCAGAAGACAAAAGCTACCCAATGGAAGGAAAAAAATAAATTTAAAAAGGGTGTTTCAGTCATTAAGTGGGTCTGTCAGCTTGTGTTATCTTCATGCATTTGTGAAACTGAGCTTTAATTGGCTGGCTGAAGCAGAGAGCTGCAAGACAAAATGTTGGTCTCAAGATGAACACAGAGCTGAAGACACTGTGCTCCTCATTCATTAGGATGTGGCAGAGGGATTCAGATGGGAAGGGACACAGGAATGGCTGCTACACTTCCATTTTAATCTCTCAGACTGTAAGAGAAAGGTGAACACTGTGTGCCACACTCAGCCACATCCAGGAGCAGTGACAAACTCTGAGATCAGATTCCCCACGACACAGGAACTGCCTTGGTGCCTACCAATTTCTGTCCTGTGGGAATCACTGCATTACACTGTGAAGGACACAGCCCAGACTGCCAGCTTGGGCCAGCTATGAGCCAGCCAGCCCCAGCAGCAGCAGCAGGAGCAGACAGCCCTTCCAGCTGAGGGCTGTCCCTCCCTACAGCCAGGCTGGGACACCAGCAGGGGTGCAGCTCCCCCACAGCACCCATGCAGACATGCTCCTCCATCCCAAGGAACTGCCAGGACCTCCATGGCTGAGCTGTGCTGCAGCCCCAGAGACCAGCATTCCCAAGGCATCCAGGCTGCTCTGAAGGGGGTGCTGGGAAATACATCCCTGCCTAAAACAGGTCTCAGATGTAGAGCTTTATGTGTATCCCCAAGAGATGAGCAAATAGAGCAGTGGAGAGATTGGCTAAAACCATGGATGAAGCCTCCTGGTTTCCCTGTGAGGGTTCCAATCACTTCACTGTGTCCCACAGTCCATTCAGCACACAGCTGATTTTCCTCCTGCCCTCCTGTCCTTGTGCCACCAGCAGGAGCTGCTCTTTCCCTTTCCCCCTGGCTGTTGTGGGAAGAAAGATGCTTCTCAGCCCTGGTCACCATCACAGAGAGCCACCAAGCCCCAAAGGGGTCCTGGGGGAATGGCCATGGTGGGAAATGCAGCAGCTGCTGGGGCTGTGAGAGCCCCTGTGAGCCTGCACTCCTGGGAAGGCCAGGGGTGCTCACAGGTGGGATTGATGTGACACAGGCTGGGTGGGATGTGCTGCCACTGGAAATGGGGGATTTGGGATGGTGCCCTGCCTGAGACAGGAACACAGAGGCCACACAAGCTCCAGAGGTGTTTGTTGGGGTGACAGTGGGTCTGAGCTCAGTGACAGGCCTGGGGACAGCCTGAGTCACCAAGCCAGGACACCAATCTTGGTGAGTGTGATGAGAAACCTCACAGCCAAACACAGCTGTACACAAAGGTGGTGCACAGAGCCGGGTAACAAACCTCTCCTCTGCACTTCAGCAGTAAAAGCAAACCAATGAGATTTCCTACAAACATTTTCTGCTTTCCAACAGAAACACAAAACTCAATGAAAATATGACAAAATATTTTTGAACAAAAATACAGATACAAACCTCAGGATTTCAAGTAATATTTATGGTGTAATTTTCCAAACATTTTTAATTTTTCAAGTTCCTTCAGTAAAAGTATTTTATGTTTCAACTCTTTGCCTTTACTCTGTCTGACAGAGCAGAAAATGTGTTGAAAATGTTATTTCTTCAGCAACATTTTCATTTAGGTACAAAAGCAGCCATTACTCTTATCCAGCAGCAGTGATGTTTGTAAGAGCAAATATATACGGATAGTGAATTCTAAACACAAGGAGATGAATCCAAGGAGCCATTTCTTACATGTTTAGAAAGCTGTGAAAAAGTTTATGTGCAGCTGCCTTACCTTTTCATCTGTCTTCACATCTCCATTAGGAGAAAGGTGCTGTTTCAGAGATGTATGTGAGTACAGGCTGTGGTACAAGACCCAGGAGACCTTTTTGGAAACAGGTTTATTTTCCAAAGAGGTACTTCCAGTCATTCCAGAACATTTCTTGAAAGTATTGATGAATCTAATTCATGAAATCACCTCAGCAGGACAACGGGGGCCAGTGCTACACAGAGACTCCAGCACACAGCCAACAATGGGGTTCTTCTGGGGTTGGGGGGTGTCTTACTGGCCACAGGAGAAGTTCTGCCACTGATTTTGGTGAGTTTTCCCTTGGCCTTAAGCAATAACCAGTGGTTTGTTAATGCAGGGACAAAGGCCCTCTCCTTTCTCATGTACTTGATTCTCCATTAGACTCATTTTGAGAAAATAACAAAGAAATGAAACAACAATCACTGACATCAGGACTCAATCCCATAAAACCTTTGTCAAGCCAGCCATTCCATCTGCTTCAAGGAGAAGCCACAGGCCAGGAAGGGCAGCTTAAATGTTCACCCCATAAGCAAAACATTAGGAGAAGGACCAGCCCGTGCCAATGGAAGCAAACCCAGTAAGAGCACTTCAATCAACAGTTCCCTTTGTGTCTCTGTTAAAGCCAACACGGTTCTTTCTTACCATTTTTGCAGACAGGACAGCACTGCTCTGGCTCATAGACCGGGTTGACACACTCGGGGACTGCGCAGTCTGCTACAACACAGTGAACTTCATTGCTGGGCTCGCAGCGACACCATTCGCATGGCGAGGGCTAGGAACAAAGGTCAGATTAGCCCGTGGCCTCCCGCAGCTCACAAGTTTGCAACATTCCCATCTCGCCACAAGATAAACACATCAGCGCTCAATACCCCTTGACTGAGTCGTTCATCATGGCTGATACAAGTTAACCTCCGGCACAACAGAGCGACAGCTGAGAGAGGAAACCACAACATCAGAGAACCAACGAGCCTTGTTTGCCCATGCAGAGTGCCAGGTCTTTTAGGATTTTAGTCCCTTTGCCAAAAATCCTGAGCTGCAGCCTCTAGGTTGTACCTTGCTGTACCCATCTGTGTTATCCTACACGTGTGGCCAGAAGAAGAGCAGGATTTGTGGAAGGTTCATTCCAGGAAGGGAGGACAGGCTGATTTTCCAGGCCATACCCATCTCTCACATAGACCACCATTGCCAGCCCCCCCAGCTGTTGGAAGGGTGCTGCTGGCATGGCCTGTCCATGCCCCAGCCTCCTGGGCTGTTTGCATTCCCACTTTTCAGAGCAGAGGTGAACAGTGTTGCTCTTGGAGGGACAATCCCATTTTATTCTGTGTTTGTGCAGCACCTGCCTCAGGGGTCTGTGAGCACTCCTGTAGCACAACCATGAGATCTCAGCCTGGCCCCTCTCCTGCTTGCTTCAACAAGGGTTGTGAGCAACAGTCCCACATAAAATACATAAACAATTAAGAGACTGAGTAATTCTGCTGAGTCAGGGAATTCAGGATTAAAGCACCCAGCAAAATGGTTTTGTTTCAGCACCACCAATCTGGCCTGGAAGCTCTACCCACCTCCAAATTGTTACTGTCTCGACCTTTAAAAAGCTGTGAAAATCTGCTGCAAACATAGAAAGGTCAGTGTTTTAAGGTTTCCAGTGCCTTATGTGTGTGCTGGTGTCATGAAAGCATGGCAGCAGAGCTAAGGAAGGAGAAAAAAAGGAGAATTAAAAGGAAAATAACTTCCTTTCAGTACCAGTAGGTTTGATATGTAACTCCCAGTTTCTCAGCATCCATCACTAACATTTCAGTGAGTAAATGTGGGTATTGGGAAAAATTCTGCTTTATGTCCATCTGCAGCTGTGAGAATTCCTCAATATTAAAAAATATTACTCAATATTAGAAAATAAAGTGGGATGCAAAGAAAGAAGGATTCATGCTGATGTATTTCATACCTCAGTGCTGGGTCACTCATTTCTACAAGACAGATATAACCTGTGAGCCCCCTGTTTGTGGCTTGTAAGAAGCTCTTCAGTTCACCTCTGAGAAGCTTCATGTGTCTTGAGTCGAATAATTTATTCCCAGGAAATTTATTTCTACCTTCAAATGCACTAATTAAAGCTTCCCTTGCTTTGTCTCAGCATCTGCAGTCTATAATTCCCATCACCTCTCATTTGCTCATGGCTTTGGCAATTTAGATAAAATCAGCACTCCTTGAGCAAGGGAAGAAGTGTGTGGAGGTGGAATTCCTCTCTCTAATTATCGCTCCTCTTTCAATCCTGCTTTGATTTCTGTCTCAAGCACCAGGAATCTAAATTCATTTGACTGACATTTCTTATTCAAGGCTATTTAATAGGAAGAAACAATACAGAAGCAAACAGACAGAGCTATTTGCTGAGGGATCAATAAGAAAATTGCTGCTTTGTTTTTACTCATTTTAATCACTAATTATATGGAGCAGTAGAACTAGATCTTGTGATTTGTGGAAGCTTTCACTGACATCTCCTGCAGGGCTTGTACCCATCCTCACAACTCCAGTGGCTGCAATGCTGAGGAATAAGTGATGCTTTTCCAGGGCTCAGCCCAATGCAGGGCTCAAAGGGGATCAGCACAAGCAGAGGCTGCCCCTGAACGACTCTGCAGCTGAGCAGATGAGACATGACACACACATCTTCTGCTCAGCCTTGGTGGTGCAGCCTGAAAATGACACTGTGACAAAGCAGGATGTTGCCTGATGCTCAGAGCAGCTTTCCAAGCAGGAAGAGCTGCACACAATTAGAGAAGGAAAGCACACCCTGGCAGAACACGGTGAAATGATGCTTTGAGAAGGCTGACCTAGAACAGAGTTAAAGAGTAAAGCAGGGATTTATTAAAAGGCCTCAATGGTTACACCTTGGGCAGCACATGAGCCCAGCCAGGGCTGCACCCAAGATGAACCAAAATGGTCACAAAATGGATGACCAGTCACAAGGTCTCACACTTTTATAAGTTCTGCTCCATTTGCATATTGGAGTTAATGGTCCAATTACAGCTTTAGGCTATGAAGTCCTTGTTTTTCTATGTCCTCCTTGTTTTTCTCTCTTCAGTCCACTGTTGATACTTTTTGGGCCTGGAGTTGTAACAGTTGTCCTTGGACAAGCTGGAAAAGGAGTGTTGTTCAGCTACCCTGTGAAGAGAGCTTGCTAACACTTAGTATGAAGCTCAGAGTTACACAATAAAGCAGCACAGAATCTGAGAAATATAGAAGCCAAAACTTAAGGCATCATTCTCCCCTTTAGAGGCTCGACCTAAGCCACCAGATGAAAAGGCAGCTTTGGCATGAACCAGACCCTTCCCTGCCACCTCCTCCTCCTCACTGTGTTAAGGTCAAGCCACTTGGTCTTGTCACCAGGATCTTCCTCTATCTGAGCACTTAGGTCACTTGTCAGTGCCACTCACCATGGGGGACTCTGCCCTCCTGTCCTCTTGGTTTATGAGAGCCTGGGCACTTTCTTCCATGGGATGTGCTTTGGGATGTGACCTGCAAATCCCTGCCCGTTCAGAAAGGACTTTGCCCCAGGCACACTGGTTGAGCATTTGAAACTGTTGTCTGCAGGCTCTGTATCCAAGCTATTACTTTCCCTGGTGCTACCCTTCTTGTGGAACAATTCTGGGACACTGGCCAAAATGTCCTCTGTCTGTTGGTACAGGCAGCAGGAAGCCCAAGCAGCAAAAGGACAAACTGGGAACCAGTGAAGAACAGGGAACCAGCAGAAGATGTCCTTAATTTTGGTTTCCTATTTCCCAATTTAAAGATTTATCCCTCATGACAGAGGGGTGGTTTACACTTTTGCAGCCACCAAAGTTCAAAGAACAGTTCCAGAAAAGGAGCTCTCATCCCTGCTGAAGGATACTGAAAAAACACAGGGGGTTTTCTGTAGTATGAGGGAGAGAGGACACTGTCCCACATGAACAGTGCAAATGCATTATCTGTGTCCCTTTAACTGGTCTTCTGGAAAGAGTGTTAAGATTAAAGGATCACAAAAGGTGGTAATTTACTCACTCCTGTGTCCAAGGCAGGATAATCTCTTAGAAAACTCTCTAGGGAAGGATTTATTAGGCAGGATTTCAAGAGCTGTTGGTGAAGAAACATTCTGACCACTGCCCCAAAGGAAAGGGTGCTCCTGCTGCCCAGCCACAACATGGACACATATCCACACCATTGCATGGTCCTGCCCTGCTCAATATGATTCCAGAAATGGCTCTGTCAGGAGCAAGCTGAGCCCTTCTGTAGAAGGTATCAGTCAGTAGAGCAGCCTGACTTGGCCAAACCAGTGCAGCACTGAAATTCTTTTTACCCCCTCTCCACTCCTCATGGCGGTGAGAGCAGTGACCCTCAGAGCCAGTGGGGTAACACATTCTTGGATGCTGTTGTCAGGGCAGGGGCCAAGTCAAGCCAAGCTGGTGGGAAGCAGACGTGGCCAACATCTATCCACCATCCATGGGCTTTTAACAGCAGCTGAAATGGGGCACAGAGCACAAGGGGCCTTCTCAGCCTCTGCACTGACCCTGATCTCTCCTTCAGCCAGTCACTTCAAAAAGACTGGAGCTGCACAACCCATTCATAAGCACCCCTGAGATCACAGCCCCATTTCTATTTCTCTTCTGTTCTACTGATCTCAAAGAGGACTGTGAGCCCAGGTTTGGCTGGGAGGGCAGGTTCAGTCCCTGGGCAATCCTCTGTGGGACAGCCCCATCACACCTCAGGATGGCCAGAGGAAGGAGCCAGCACTCCCTCCATTGTGTGCCTGGCAAACCTGAGGCTCAGGTGCTGTCAAATGGGAAACATCTGCAATCAGCAGAGTTTGTTAACAATGCAAGAAGGAAGGGAAATTAGAACAGAGAATAGAAAATACACACGGCTAATAAAGATTTTATGTGCACGGGCACATAATGATAAACTTGATAGACAACATAAACAAACACATGGAAAAGGCAGCAAAGGCAGCAGAATGAAAAACAAGATACACCCTGAGCAGGGGAAATGGGGAAACCAACCAGGATATGGGTGCTCCACCTCCTGATCTTCACTCCTGCACCCACACACACCAGCTCCCCACTGCTTTCACCCTCTTTTGGGAAGCAAATGCCAGCAGATGTAGGAATTATGACTGCTAACATCATCCAGCTACTCCTCTCTTACAATGCTGGGCACCACCTGGGTCCTTTAGTCTGCTACAAGGTTTCAAAAAATTTTTTACCTCTGAGGGATCTATTTTGTGAGCAGGCCCTCTAAAAGTCCTCTAAAAGGAGGGCACCCATAGAGATCACACAATCAAACAATTCTTTAAGCAATACTCTACAAAACTGATTATTTCCAAATATAAGGGAGAGGTGGAGAGAAGAACATGGAAATCTGGATTCAGAACTCAGAATGGTTAAATCTACTCCTTTATGTTTTTCTACAGCTGAAGAGATCTGAATTAAAGTGGTACAATCACACCAATAACTGACACACAAAACTTCAAGATTTGAGGCAAGACCTTGCAAGAAGCACCTCAGTCATCTCATTTAGTCACAGGAATTCTCCTGTTGCAAGTACTTACTGAACCTCATCTCTGTATTTCTCCCTTAGCTCATGTCTTGGCCATAGCTACAGCACCTGAGCCACCCCTCTGCTGTCCCAAACGTGGGAAAGGCTTTTCTATGTCCTCACCACGTAGGGAATATTCTCCTTGAGTGAAAGGAGGAGGCACATCTGTATCTGTGAAATATCATTTTGCAGCCCTCTTCTTGCCTGCCTGCAATCAGGATTTCTCTGTCTTTCTGTCTGCTTGTCCATCACTCTTAGCTGCTTCTACAACAGCTCTGGAGAGGTGGAGAGGGAGTGATTTACCTAAGACAAACTAAAACCCCTGCAGATGACATCTGACTGATACTTTTTGTTCACCTGTTTGTTCTGTCAGTCAATGAGAAACCATTTCCCTCACTTTCTGCTCTGCTGCCACATTCACCAGGCTAACTGGTTTCCAAGCCAGGAGATGTCTCAGACCAAGTTTGCAGTTCCTTGTGATCAGTTGGGATTCTTCCAGCTGGCTTTGCTCAGACTTGGGGTTTGAGGCTCACACCCCCCCAGGAGCTGGGAAAATGCTGCTCATTTTCCAAGCAGCCTTCCAAGACTAAAGTGCTGTTTGGCACCTGAGGATTTCAAGAGCCAGTAGATCTTGTATCATTAAAACTCTTACTCCTGGAGACCTTCCACTCCATGAATTTAGACACCAGCTCCTCCAGGCATGTTTAGCTCAGCCATTTCCCAGCACTTAGGACCTCTCCTCACTTTTCCAAGAAAAGGCCTTGAATTGTGTGGCATTTTCTTTGTACTTGGGTTTTCTGCCTCATGGAAGAAGATTTACATCTTTGCTGAAGTCAGGCTGCTCAAAGCCTGAGATGCAGTAATCAGGATTCGTTGTGCTGCTCTCTTCCCCTCCTTCCTACAGCTCAGCCTGAAGAGATTTTGTACAAGGCTGTGCCCAAATCCCATCCTGGAAGCTTCACCTCATTGCCAAGGTCCCATGAAGTGGTGCAGAAGGATCAGGTTCTTGTGCTGCCTGACACACAACAGCCCTTCACCAAGCAGACACAGCTCCTACCAGACTGTGCAGAGCAACACAGACTTCACAGCTATTGTACCAGGAATACTTCACTTTTCTTTGGGGGAACAAAATAAGTGTTCACAACCACCTAATCATGTTACAATGCACCTACTGATCATCATGCAGAGGCTGCATTGGAAGACAATCCAAGTATTTTCACTGAACTCTGTTATTGAGGGCTGTGGTGTTCTTCAGTCAAAAAGGTGAATTTATAACATGGCCTGAAGGACTGGAGCAATCTGCTTGGTTGACTGGAACACAAAGAGGGGTATAAGCACAAAACTAAGCCAGTGGGCTTGACTCTGAGCTCTGGGGAAACCCAAGGAGTCATCACCTCAGAGCAAAGGCAGAGGAGATACCAGGACTCTCAGTACCACTGCAAACCAAAATCAGGCATTTCAGCTCCCAGCTCCTTCAAACACCAAAAAGGACATGGTGTCTAAGGATGTTCCTCTTCTGGGTGATACTGCAAAGGGAAAAAATGCTTTTCTTGGCAGTTTTACTGATTATGGAGTTGAAATACTTTCTCCCCCTTCAAGAACACTTTAGAAGAAGAAGTGCCAACCCCTTAAAAAGGAAGTGCCATCCTCTGCATTTCTGCTGATGCCAAGGTGGTTTGGGATGCAATGGATGTCAGCTGGCAGCTCTGCACACTTAAGGCATCACTGCCATAGATTCAGATCCATGAACTGTATCCACACTCACCTCCTGCCCACACTCTGGGTGTGTCCCACCCCTTGCAAGTGCTGGGCTCCAAGAAAAGGAAGACTGAAAGCCATGGCTGCTGTCAATCCCTCTCTCTTTTAGTTTTCAAGAGACTCCCAGAGAGAATCCCTGAGACAGGCTGGACTGAAGGCATCCTGCTCAAAACAGCAGGAGCAGCAGAGTGATGCACAGTGACGTCTGTCAAATTGGGCACTTCATCTTAAGAGGAGCTGTAACTTTTAATGACACTACGGACAATGGCAATTCTGATGGAAATTATCCCTGTAGCTATAGTTTCAGGTGGGGAATTTATTGGCAGGAAGCAAGAAAGGGAAGAAAGTTTGAAAGGACCTGATGAGTAAATTTGGAGGCAAAAATGGCTTCCATATTATGGCTGAGGTGGGAAGTCATAAACCAGGGGAGAGGAATAAAAGAGGAACTGGGATAGCATTCATCAGAGATACTCCTGGAGGAGAAATTAGAATCATTTTCATTGTTATTGAAATTGCCTGTGATCTCAGACAGATTAGGAGAAGATTGCAGGAAAATTCAGAGAGCTTTCAGCTGAGAAATTTTGCAGGTGCCAAACTTGTGGAGAAGGAGCTGGTGAACAAGTTCCACCTGAAGGTGGGACTGAAACCTGCCTACTTCTCTTCTGAGCTGCTCACTTGGCTTCACTATAAGCAGTGCATAAATAACCATCTAATTTCTGTTAAAAATTTGGTAAATGGCTCTGTTGTATGTGCCAATACAAAAACCCTCAAAGTGCAAAACTTTCTCTCATTTTTGCCACTTAATAAAATAGAAATCATCCAGCCAGCTAGTGGAGATACAATATAAATTATACTAAAAAAACTGTAACCCCCTGGATTCTCCATAGGTGGAAAGTTGCTCAAATCAACAATATGTTGAGTAATTATAGACAAGCACACTCACTGAAAACACCATCAGGTTGCAAATGACTTTGCAACAGGAAAAAACTATTAAGTCATTAGATAATTTATCTGCAGTGAAAAAATTGGAGCTCTATCCTACTTATGTGGAGCCCTAGCAATACAAATCAACTTTGCCATCCAAAAACTGAAAAATGCTTGCACCACACTGCAGATTGGCTAAACCAAGCACCTGGCATCCAAGAAGCAGCAGAAGCAGATGCTGAGGTCTTGTTTTTAAGGGAGCCCTCAACACACACACAAATATTGCTAACACAAGAGTCTTCCCAGGGTGCTGGTGACCAGGCTTGGATTCTGGAGCTGGAAAAGCACAAGGATGCTGTGTATTCCTCTCATTCCTCATTGCCATGCCTGTCCATGATCACAAACAACATTTTCCTTGCCATTCTTTGTACACATTCCTGGGGAGCCCTATAGATCAGTAAAGGCAGATGAGGGGCACAGAAGATGCACCTCATCCTGGCTATCCTGGGCCCACATCTGATGAGTCAGGGCTCTGATGGCTTTAGGAGCTTTGCACTCAGAGATCAGCTCTGTGCCACACAATCTGATGAGTTTAAAAGGCTCCTGGAACCCTGTCTGGATCTGAAGAGTGACTCCTCCATTAGCTGATGAGAGAGACAACCTTGAGCTCAGTCCTGGCCCCTTTTCCACCAGAGCTGTGTGTCTGCAGTCTCGTGGTTGCTTTTCCCTCCCGAGAGCAGCAGCAAAGCTTTCTGTAAAAACATGACTTTGCATTTCCTCCGTGAGAACACTCTCTTTGCTTTGATCTATGTCTCCTTTTATTCCTTACAATAGTTGCACCTCACCTTACCCTGGGGCTCTGGCACTTGGCTGATAATTTTTATGACTCGATGACAATGGTGTTTTAGTTCAGACATGGCCAGTGCCCAGGAAGGGGACTCCTGAAAGGTTACAGACATGACAGATGGCTCCAACGTGTGATGTGCAGCCCTGTTTGGACACACACAAAATGTCTGGGTGTGCTTCACCTTTGTTAAGCTGCTTTTAATGTCAGCAAGGGAAGTGAGCCCAGCTGGCAGCTTTCTGCTCTCCATTCCCTCCTGGTTGGCTTTTGCAATGATGGAGCCAGATGCAGGAGAAAGCCTCCTGGAGCAGGGAGAAAGGAATGGAGGCCCTGGTCAGAAAGGTGATCCCTTTTACACATGTCTGCTGTTTCCTCCTTTGTGCACACTGAGATGGGAGAAGGTGGTGAGATCAGCTCCATGTACTGATAAAACACTGAGTTTCCATTATGGAGGAAGGTATAATACAACCAGACATTGCTGGGGAGGAGATGTGGACCTTGGTCCTGTTCCTTCTGCAGCTGCCAGGGAGGTTCCTGTCCCTCAGGGGATGTCATCCTTTGGTTATGAGCACAGGCTGGGAGGGATGTGAGCTGAAATCAGGTTTGAATGGGTTACCTGTGATGAGAGAACACACTGGGCTAACCCTCAGTCACAAAGTTTTGCTGACTGGGATGACCACAGCTAACAAACTGAGAGATTCCCAGCTTTCAAGAGCTGTTTCAAACCCTACTGCTTCTCCAAGCATACTGATTTCACTGCAATTCCCAAAGAATTACCTCTGATATTACCACAGAACAGAGTAAGGAAGCCTCACACATCCTTATTTTGCAACTAGACTGAGCATTGTCACTACACAACTTATCTAATTACAGCTTTTAAAACAGTAACTAGAATAATTGGCTGATTGAGCACTTTTTAATGAATGCAATTCTGCATAGAGCACATTCCAGTGGCAACAAACACATACCTGCACTTCCCCTCCCTCTGGCAGGAAATAGTTTCCTAAAAACCTTCTCACCAATGAGCTCTGGATGTTTCTAAGGATGACATCCTTCTTCCTAAGCTGATGGCCTGAGGAGCTCCTCCTGCTCAGCAGCCCCACAGAAACAGCCTGGGTGACAGAGACAAACAGCTTGGGAGAGCCAAGGATGAGCAGGTCTCTCCTTGGCACAACAATAAAGCCTCAGACTTGATTTTACCACTCTTGGTAACACCTGCAGGTACTACATTTTCCATTTTCTTAACAGCAAGGCTCCAGCAGCCATGGAGGGAGGGCAGGAAGCTGCCAGAGCTTCTCCACTGGCTGTGCAGAGATATCCCCTCTCCTTCACTTCAGCCCCCTCTCTGGAAGGCAGCAGAGCTGATGGGCTTTTTCCTGCAGTGAATCACTGAAAGCCCAGCCCCAGCTCTGGCAGCACCAATGCTGGGCACATATTAATTCCTGTGTCATATTGACTGGGGAAATACCAATCCCTTGGGATTGCATGTACAGGCTGAGCTCTGCACTGTGACTAAAACCAGGGGCCTGTGCTCAGTTCCTGCTGATTCTGAATGGTGGGGATTCAGGTTTTGGGTCTCATCCATTTCAGTGGAGAGCTCTGAGACAGTCTGTGTGTGGCACAGCCAGCATCACTGAGCTCTGAGCTTTTTAGGCCTCCCATGTATTACTGTGCTCTATTTTCTTCCATGGATTTTTTTAGCCAAATTCTGAATAAAGCCCACCTTCTTCCACCTATTGGAACAATATATTTGTGCATAATGTGATATATATGTTACAGAATCAGTAGCTAAATTCATAGCATAATTTTAAAAATAGGTTTCACTATAGATCAATATGTGACAGGCCTATCTATTTTAGTATGTTTTCTTGGTACAAATTATGACAGAAATACAGTAAGTCAGTAATTTTAGATTCCTTTGCATAGACATTGTCACTGTAATTTTGCCAGGAGGGAGATAATAAATCATACTTTTCCATCTGACTGATGTTCTGTTTCCCCTGTCTGATTTCAATGGCTGTGTGCTATCTTCAGAGCTGGCATTGTTCATGGCTCCTTTTATTAAAGCACAGGCACGTTATTGAAATTTCTTTTGTATTATGATTTTCTAGCCATATGTGAAATTGCAGAACACACAAGAAGGGGAAAAAAAAAAGCCCCACTTGTTTGAGTCATAGTAGGAAAAAAAAAGCCTGCTGCACACATCTTGGAGAGAAAAATGCCAATATTACAACGGGGGACCCATGCTGGCCCACTCTGGTTTCTCAGAGAAATGTTCTCTAAGAGCACCACCCCACCCCTAACACTCTGCACCACCCCAAGTGCTCCATTCATATTTGATGAGCTTGCACTCCAAGGCTGGGTACCTGGTGGTCAGGCTGTTGTTTACACCACTTAAATTCTATTTCTGTTCAGAAATTTCTATTTCTGGCACACTTCTGGGGGGTGGAGAATCCCTTTTTGGTTTCACTGCCTCCTTTTCTCCAGCATCAGGATGGACACACTGTGTTTCAGGGGCTGAGAGCTGCATACCTGCCTGCACGTGCCTTTTGATGAGAGGCCTTGCTTTGCTCAGTTAAATTCAGGTAATTGCATTAATAAAACATTTTAAAGAGAATTACCAAAGGAGAAGGAGGTGCCACTATTCTGAAGTAAAGGTTTCCATAATGAGCTGAGAAGCAGTGGATGATAATGCCATGCTTACACAGTCCCTCAGGTATTTTGGGTTCTGATTACACCCTGAAGAACCCTGCTAGAGCTGTGTCCCTACTGTGCAAAGCACTGTTCAAGAAGACATAAAGTCAGCAAGATACAAAAACCTTCACTGAAGGATTGCAGGTGATTTGTGGACAAAACAAAGCAATGAACTTAAGATATAGTGGCAGGGAACAGGGGAGAGAAAAATAAAGTAGAATTTTTGCAATGAAATCCTGCCTCTTTTCAAGTCAGCAAAAACTTTGCCCTGGAAGGAAAAATGTCACCTTTCCTGCTTTTTTTTTTTTTTTTTTTTTTTTTTTTTTTTTTTTTCTTAACAGTGTGAAGGAAAAGGGCATGAGCAAGGTTTGTTTTCTCACCTCTCCACACTTGTGCTGATGCAAGGGACTAACACTTGGGCATTACATTTTTCAGTGAGAATAGGTCTGGGAGGAGGCAAGGTGGAAGGGGAGAGGACAAGGAAGTGGAGAACTCATTGGGAAGGGCAGGCAAATAAAGGCAGCAGCAGAGGATAAGCACTGGCAGAGCCAATGGCTAGAAGAAATTCCAGCTCTGTGTAGGGGGCTGAGTAAATATATGTGTAGGGGCCTGAGTAAATATATGTATTGTAAATATATGAATGGCAGTAAAAGATCTCTGTATTGTATTAGTGACCCTGCCCTGATTCTAGTTATTGTAAATGGGCTGCAGCTGTGATGTCCTTGATTGGGCAGCAGCTGTAGCCCATGGAGGTAGCTGGGATTAAAGGGGGTGGGGTGGTCAGGGAGAGCCTTGGAGAGGAGCCCTGACTGAGAAGCAACAACACCACTGCTGTGAAGATCTGCTGTGAGAAAACCACCCAGAAGGTATGAGACTCTGGAAATATGATATACAACAATATGAATACAACATCTGGTGACCCCGACGTGATTAAGAACATGCAGCCAAACATCAAATGAAGGTATGGAATCCTCCGGACAGCCGAGAGCTGGGACAGTAGAAGATAGGACAGCTGAGAGCTGTGCACCCAGAGAGCTGGGACTCTAGAATATAGTATGGCCTTTGAATCAAGGAGCTGTAACAGCAGAGGGCTGTAAGACTATGGCCTTTGAGGAAAAGAGCCTGGGAACATCTAGGGATTTGTATGTATTCAAGACAGCTGAGAGCTGTGGCAGCCTGAGAGCTGGGACAAAAATGTGTATTGTAATTGTATAATTGTTAAAAGAAAAGGGGGAAATGTAGGGGCCTGAGTGAATATATGTATTGTAAATATATGTATGGCAGTGAAAGATCTCTGCATTGTATTAGTGACCCTGCCCTGATTCTAGTTATTGTAAATGGGCTGCAGCTGTGATGTCCTTGATTGGGCAGCAGCTGTAGCCCATGGAGGTAGCTGGGATTAAAGGGGGTGGGGTGGTCAGGGAGAGCCTGGGAGAGGAGCCCTGACTGAGAAGCAACAACACCACTGCTGTGAAGAGCTGCTGTGAGAAAACCACCCAGAAGGTATGAGACTCTGGGAATATGATATACAACAATATGAATACAGCAGCTCTGTGCTTGGCAGAAAGGAGGACAGCCACTGAAGAGCACCCAAAAAATGTCCAGAGTGTTTTCCAAACTCAAGTTCAAAACTGCAGGTTGAAGCTGCCCTTCTCACTTGAACATCATCAGGAAGGCCAAAACCTCTGGTGTTGCCACCCAAAGGGTAACTCACCCAAGGTTCTGCCAGGCTAACACAGATATTTCAATGTCTGTGCTTAGGAAATTCCTGCCACTGCCCTGCAGGAGGATGGCACCATGCCCACCCTCCTGCAGGGACAGGGAGCAGTCCCTGCCTGTCACTCTAAAATGGAGAGAATATTTCAAGATGTCAGCTTGACAATCTCTTGTGAACTGACCATTTATCTCCCAGCACTGGCATTTTGCTACACATCCAGAGGGTCTGCAGGAGGTTATTGTGGATGTGCCTCTGCTGGGTGATGAGAAACCCAGGAAGTTCAGAGCTGATAGTGGACTTTCCAACCTGACAACCCAACCCTCTTCCAGTGGCTCCTCACTGTGGCTACAAATACACTGCATCCATGCCATAATTGCATTTCTCAGAGGTGTTTGCTTTTCTGCCAGTAAGTCATGCAAGAGAGCAAACACTAATCAGCACTTGGGGACACTGCTGCCTCAGTGACATTTGCAGAGCTCTCCATCAGCTGCCAATGAACATCCATCACACTGCAGAACACTGTCTGCTCAGCTTCCCATCAGTGCTGGCTGAGGACATTCATCCCAAACACAGCCATGGGGACCTGCAATAACCAACACCCATCCCCATTTGCTTCTTTTCTGGCTCTGAAAGATCTCTGCTCCTACAGGTGAGCACAGAGCACCTGGGCTCAGGCCTTAACCTCCAGGACTGAAATCAAGGCAAGGATGATGTGGGAGAGATCTCTGCTCCTACAGGTGAGCACAGAGCACCTGGGCTCAGAGCTCAACCTCCAGGACTGAAATCAAGGCAAGGATGATGTGGGAGAGAAAATGCAGCTGCCAAGTGACCCTGAGAGGCCCTGCCAGATCCCTCTGGAGAAAAGAGCCTGGGACTTCCAGCATCCTTCACCCCTTCCCTGCAGCCACCACAGCTGCCTTCAGCCCTGCTCTGAGAGGGGGCATTGGGGACCTGAGATACCACACTGCAGTCCAGCAAAGAGAAAAGCGGAGAACAAGATGGGAAATAGAGAGAGGGATCCCAGTACAAGCCACCAGACCTGCCCTCTGTCCTGCTCCACAGGTATCAGAATCATGACCTCCAGGCATTAATCTGCATTTCTGTCACATTTGAATCAGATCATGGCTAACACTACAGAGATTGTGCTGGCCTTTTCTGCAGGTGGAACCCCAGCCTCAGCCAAAGCTGGGAGTAAATCCCACTGAAACTAGGGAATGAGGCAGGCCCCAAACCCACCAACATCTCCCAGGAGCCATAAGAGATAAAGATGCTACAAAGATGCTGCCTGGGGTTACTAAGCCATCTGTCAAAGACACAACATTTTACAAAAGGATACAAGAAAAATTCTCAGTGGGTTTGGATTTGTAATTGAACTTCAGCATTTCAGTTGTACATGTTAATGATTGAGGGGCACAAGCATAAATATTTGGACAGCTGTCTAAGCTACATGGCTTGTTGGCATGTTTGTATTTTGTGCTTATGGCTGTTGTGACTCAAAAAATCAGATGTACAAGATCTGTTCACTAGAAGAAAGCTAAATATTCAAGAAATGGGTCTTTGTAAATACTCCTTTACCCTGACAGCATTGCAGTTACTGCCAGTGGTAAGAAAAAAAGACTGAATCACATTTGGATTTCTCACCCCAAAGCTGAGAAAAAAAAAATCTAGAAACAATTCACCCAACTGGAAACCTCTCATAGATATTGATATCCTAGGAAAAAAAATCCAAGAGAAAAAAATGAATCCCAATTTGTGAAAGATCAGGCAGCTGAAATTTCGACAAGATGAGTCAGTCCTGGCACACATACACAAGACACACACTTGCAAAAGATTTTTAAATAGAGGCTAATTTCAGCTGAAACTCAGCAGTGACAAGCACTTCTATAGATGACTATTTGAAATCTACATACCAGCAAGAGTAAATCAAGTGGGTGAAAGGGTTCTGAGACCACATAAAACAGTGCCTCTGTGTCCACTGAAAGCAGCCTGGGCCTGAGTCACAACAGCCTCTCGTCTTTGACTTCAGTGTGTGTGCAATGGATGGGAGAAAGTTTGCAGACATTATAAATTCAACAGGATGAGGGAAGAGCAGAGCTCAGAGCCTGTAAAACCTATGAACTGCTCCAGATTTCATCTGCAGAGATAGCAGGTATAATCTTTCTTCTGCTGAAATAAACAACAAAATGCTTGGATGCCTCATAAAGTCAAGACTTCAGAGCAGCAGCTTCCTGAATCTCAAAGTTCTGCCTTTCCTATAGAATTTATAAAGTCATAGTTCACAGGTGCTTCTTTATTCCCCACAAAACAGTGATCTTCCATTGTCTGACTGTCCTACAGAACTTTGAGGGGAAAAAAGCAACCTACTGTTTATTCTAGGTAAACACAGAGGTTTCCAAAACATTGGTTTCTGCCCTATCCCACAACATACTGGGCTTTCAGCAAAACACAGGTGCAGGTCAAAAGTTTGACTGCCAGCTAAAGGAAGTGTGAAGGATCTGCCATTAGCTCTGGACAGAAGGTTACTGTGTGTCACAGTGGAGTGACACTGTCTACTTTGTGCTTCCCAGAGGGTGCTGCAACTTTGCTTTCCACACAGCACCCCAAGTGCTTGAGTACAGCAAGCAGGGAACCAGATGGCTCCTAACTCTCTCCAACAGCTATTCTCTCCTCTATTCTGTTTTCCTAGAGTTTAAGCTGTTATCAGGATGAAATTATTTCTTTCAGGAAAAGAGATCACTACTTTTCCACTTAATTCACACACAAGAGATATTTTTATGACAAGATCTATCTCTCCCACTGAAATCTCTTCAGAGTCCTCACAAATTTCTGCTTCCTAAAAATGAGACCTTATAGCTCTCACATGTAAACCTGATCACCTAGGTGGGATATCTCACCACTTGACAACAGAGCTGTCAAAATGGGACCACTGAAGTGTGATCATGGGATGAACTTGGGCCTTCCCAGGGCAAGAAGGATCTGAGCAGTTATATCAAGATCAGCATCTTCACATCCCTCAGCAAAGCAGAGCAGGTTGATCAGGGTGGCCCTCAAGGAGATGCCCCTCATACATCTGCTTTATCCTGTGTTTGTGACATTAAACTGTCTTGGGCAGACTCAGTGACTGCAGTTCCAGATGGACAGAGAAGGATAGACACAGCACACATGATAGAAAAAAGGAACTACTGACTGCTACCTTCCCTGAAAATGCCCATTTCTGTGAAAAACAGAACTGCCATCTATGTTACTGACAACTGTGGAGTACTCAGACCTGTATGAAATTATTTTCCTTGCAGGAGAGACAACAAACTGGCCAAGTGTATAATAAAATCTGACACTCAGCCAGGAGGAGTTACAGGCCGTTGTTAATTATGGAGGTTCAACCCTCAAAGCCACATGACCTGAACAACAAACTTGTGTACCTGCAGCTTTTACAGCCCCTGTTCTTCACTGGGAAATGCTGTTTTCAGAATTGAATAGCACAATTGAAAGCTCGTGATCAAACTCATTAGAATGAGAACTGCAGGTTGTGTAGTGGTTTTGGAAAACACTGACTTGTTTTTAAGATCTATTTCAGGATTTCTTTGTGACATTCCTTACAATAACTCAACCATTACAATGAATCCCCATGCTTCTCATTGCTTGAGATGCTCATCTGCCTAGGATTTCATCTTCTGCATTCTAGACAGCTTCATCACAGTTGAAATGAAAAAAATAAATAGAGTTTACCATCTACTTATTTGCATGCTCATACAGTTATGAGTAACAGCTCTCAGTACCATGCCATCAATTTTTTGCCCTCCAAATTGCAAAAGGGGTTCTTAAAAAGCACTCAGTAGTGGGTTACACAGCCTTGGCAGTCCAGCATGAGCCATGCTATGAGCAAAGCAGGCAGATGCAGAGGGCTGGCAATTCCCTCAGAGGCTTTGGCTGACCACTGGCCCTCAGGGATGCACAGAAAGGGGAGGTGACAGCTTTTACTTGAGCCAGATCTGCATCACAGCTAAAAATGATCTCAACTTCAGCATTCATCAGTGGCAGTAAGCAAATACTGAGTGCCTTTGAGAGCTCCCACCAAAAATACAATTCCTAAAGCATACTAGTAGGAAATACTGAAGAAAGGGTTCCATACCTTAAATTCCTCCAAGATTTTGTAATTTTTCCCATGATATTCACAAAAGTTTTTCACTTCTTTGCATTCTGGACAGCATCCATTGTGTTCCACTTTTGTGCACTTTGGGTGGATTTTAGGGCATTCTGGTTGATCACAAACAGGTCCATCCTCAGTACAGACACAGGGACAGTTGGAATGTCCTGGGAAAAAACGTTCTCCCAGTTTGTACACAAAGCCACTGTCATCCACACAGCCCTTCCCCCGGTAGTCATCAAAGATCAGATTGTCATTGCTGGAGGTCTGGTCCCCTTCATCAGCGGGGTAATCTTCATGATTGATGGCAGCTGGAGTGACCAAACCAGGGAGCACAAACAGAAGTATCCAGGCGTCATGGATGTGAAGAGCCATCCCCCTCCTCAGCTTCTCCATGGGACCTCAAAGCCAGATACAAACAGCTGCTTCCATAGGGAGACCAGTGTTGTGGTCTGAAAACAAACAGTTTCAAGTGAGAAAAAACTCAAAATTCAAGGAATACTGACTTATAGAAGTCATTGTTTCAACCAGTACCAAAGAATAAATCAAAGTTTTTAACTATCACTGTTTCATTTGAATTAAACCTCTTCTTAACTATTGGCAAAGAGAACAAAGCATGTGAAATACCTAAAATTAGACACACATGCCTGGAAGCATATGACCATAAAATATCTCTGAAGGAATGGTGGTTCACAGAATCATCTAATTTTTACTTTCCTCATTTTTGCAGTTGAGTTTTTGGATGCACCAGAAATTAAACCAGCTGCCTGAAATCTCATGGTGATGGGCAGCTCGGAGGGTTTTGAAGCCAAGTTTAAGGATGGTCTAAAGCTCCTGTGAGGGCCACTGTCCCTTGGTGCTACGGATGGAGCACAGCCCACTTCATTAACCCGAGGTGGGAAACCCGAGCTGAAAAAGGAGTTAAACATAATCTGCTGTCAGATTTGTGCCTGATCTGAAAGATGGTGCTGGGTTAACTTGGGCTGTGAGAGATGGAATAGTACAAAATCTTATTTACAGCATTTCTGAAGAGGGACTTTTGGGCTACCAACACAGCCCAGCCTGCAGCAGGTACGTTTAACCCTGCCAGAGGCAAAGATGCAATTCTCCATCCCCATTATTCAGCATTTCAGTGATTCCCAGCAAAATCCGCCGAGTGCAGGACGTTAAATGCCTGCATAATGCATGGAGCCGCTGAAACGTGTCGGCCTGATTAAGCTGGAGCCTTTCTAAAACTTCGGGAGCGACCTGCGGTGAGCTGTGCTGGAGCACGGAGGAGTGAGCACGGAGCCCGGCAGGGAGAGAGGGGCTCTCGGTGACCCCCGGAAAGGCTCCGTGCCGGTGCCTCGGGAACACCTCTGGCTGCCCACAGTGCCACATCACCGCCGCCAACCTGCCCACACACCGGTGCAACCCCGGCAGCAAACTGGTTTCTGACCCCTCTTAAAAAAGTATTACAGGAAACTTTTAAATGAGATGAAGTATCAGCATTACACGGACTGCAGAACTACGGAGGCAGATGCTGGCACAAACCAAAACAAGAAGGGCTGTTGGGGTGTGTGTGTGTCATCATCCCTGCTCTTCCTCCATTCCCAGAGCATGCACACACAGGCTCACGGAGTCTACACAAACATGCATTATCCCCCACACACGTACTGCCCCCACCCCTCGGGGTGACATTTTTATATACTGGCTTTTTTGGTGGACTGCAGATGTTCAGCAATTAATTCTCCCCTAATTGAAGCAAAAAAGGAGCAGCAGGAGGAGAAAGCTTTAATCCCAGAGAAGCAGCTAAAGGATCCTGTTGACCAAGCAGTTTTTCCGAAGCCACAACAGAGGGAGACACCGGATATTACACAAGATTTATCAAATTCGAAAAGATATCTTCTTAATTGAAGTACTAGCTGTGTTTCCATCACAAGGACTGTGCACCCTCTTGTTACTCCTATCAGCAATATCTCGTGTAACATGCTGTTTGGAAATCCAGCGATTCATGCAGATACGGCTGCTTTACATATCTACAGAGCAGAGCATCTCCCCACCTAACGCTACAGGTAGGTTGCAACACTGCAGATTTGTGGGCATTTAGGGGGGGAAAAAAAAGAGCAGCAAACAGTCATTAATATCTGAGGAAATGTGAAACCCTTGTGAGAATTTGCTGGAGTTTCATGAGGAAGCTCTCAAAACAAATGCGTGTGTATACATATATGTATATAAAAGTTCTCCCCAGATATTTTGCTACAGCAGCTGAGATGTCCCACAGCAACTCACAGGCACTCGGCTCGATCCTGGAAATCAGACAGACTGCAGACGTCTTGCACGGACACATTTCAACAAGTAAACAAATGCTGCTTGGCTCAGAATTAGTTTACAGCTTGAACTTTCTCACCATTTCTCATCCTGAGAGGGGCCAGGATCATAGGTAAGTCTCTGAAACGCTTTCATCCGCCTTCCCTCACCCCAAGTAAATAATTCACACCTACCTGATCGGGCTGGATGTGAAAGCTGAGAGGGGTCACAGGCCAACATGGACTGAAAGGTTAGAAACAGATTAGTGAAGGCAGTTCATCCTAATCACGTTTTCGGTGTTGACTCATGGACAATCCCTTTTCCTCCACCTCCCATCGCAAAACGGGAGCGCGGCAGCCCAGCAACCACAACATGAGAACTGAGCTTTAACCCGGCGCCGACGATTCAGAGGGAGCAGGATTCAGGCGGTCCGGAGGCTGCGATGCCGCGGAGAAGCCCCGGTGCCAGCAGCAGAGTCATCGCGGCGAACTTGGGCTGCATCTCCTCAGGTCTCGGGGCGGGCGGGGGAGAGAAAACAACCCATCCCTGTCCCCTCCCTGTGCCCGGCGGATCTCCTGCGGCTCCAGCTTCGCCTCGGCGGGGGAAGGGGGGGAGCGATCGCGGGTTAGGCGGGAGGCGGGCGGGGGAGGGCGGGCGCAGGAGCCCCGCGCCCGGCGGGCGGGCGGCCCCCGCGCCCCTCCGGGGACTCCCCGGCCCGGGCGCCGGCCATGCCCGCGCCGCGCAGCTCCGCGCTCCCTGCCTGCCCCTATCACGATTAATTTTGCTTTTAGCGGGGTGGTGGTAAAAAAAAAAAAAAAAAAAAAAAAAAAAAGGAAAAAAAAAAAGAAGAAGAAGAGAGAAGAGCCGGGGGGGTAAAACCCAAAAAATAATGCAGGGGCGGGGCGCCTCCGCCCCGGCCGCTGCTCCGCCTGCCGCCGGCTGGGGCGACAGCTCTGCCCAGACCTGCCGGTCCCCCTCAGATCCACCGGCTCCCGTCAGATCCGCCGGCTGGAGCTCCCGTCAGCCCGGCCCTCTTCAGCCCAGTTCCCCTCAGATGCACCGGCTGGGGCTCCCCTCAGCCCGGCTCCCCTCAGATGCACCGGCTGGAGCTCCCCTCAGCCCCGTTCCCCTCAGATGCACCGGCTGGGGCTCCCCTCAGCCCGGTTCCCCTCAGATGCACCGGCTGGAGCTCCCCTCAGCACGGTTCCCCTCAGATGCACCGGCTGGAGCTCCCCTCAGCCCCGTTCCCCTCAGATGCACCGGCTGGAGCTCTCTTCAGCCCGGTTCCCCTCAGATGCACCGGCTGGGGCTCCCCTCAGCCCGGCTCCCCTCAGATGCACCGGCTAGAGCTCCCCTCAGCCCGCTTCCCCTCAGCCCAGCTCCTCTCGGCCCCGCAGCCCCCTCAGATCCAGCGGCTGGGGCTATCCTCAGCCCGGCTGCCCTCGGATCCGTGGGCTGGGGGTTCTCTCAGTCCCTCCGCTCTCTCCAGCTCCGGCTCATCGCCGCTGCCCCGGCGCTGTCCGGGAAAACATCTCCCATGGCCGCATTGTGGAAACTTCGCCTCATCTTCCCACAGGCGGCTGCGCCGGGGAAGGGGCGCCCCGGCTCCTGTGGCTCGCGCTGCGCTACATTAAAAATCAATCTCCTTGCAATTCGGCTGCGCCGGCATTAGGCGTCATTGTAAAGCTGTTTCTCCAGAAACCGCCAAAAGAGAGATTCTTGGCGTTGGGGAAAACGCGGTGACAGCAGGAAGAGGGAGAACTAGAGGGGTTTATTTGGATAAAACGCTAAATAATGCTCCGTTTGGGCGAACATTCCCCGAATAGCGCAAAGACGAGCTAGGAAGCTATAAGCGCGCAGTGCTGCTGTCAGACCGCTCTCGTGGAAGGCGATGTCACTGTGTGTCACTGTGCCCAGCTCCAGAGGCAAACCCTGCCATCGGCACCCGCGGACAGCAGCGAATCCTGGCTGTGGAAGCGCACGCAGCGCACCTCGACCCCGGGGCCGCGCAGGATGGAGAGCTGGCCCACGGCCAGGGACAGCACCTTCACGGAGCCCTCGCTGCTGGCCAGAGCCACCAGGTCACCTGAAACACACGGCAAAGGCATCATCGAGGTTGGCAAAGGCTGCACAAGAGAGCGGCACGGGAAGTTTTGAGATGTTGGCTTTAAAGAGACTCGCGTGTACTCCTGTTTTCTGAGATAAATGAACAGAAAGTTGGACGGATCAATAACAATGAGATTGGATTTTGGAGTAATTAGGCCAGTCTGGGGACCTCATGTTCTCCTCACAAGGAGCCTGGCTACTTAGACAGAATGACAGAATCTGCTCACTTGGAAGGGTCCCACACGGATCATGGAGTCCTACTCCTGGCCCTGCACAGGACACCACAAGGGTCACACCATGTGCCCAAGAGCGTTGTCCAAACCTTTTTTGAACTGTCAGGTTTGGAGCCATGACCATCCCTGGGGAGCCTGTGCCAGTGCCCA